>NC_067206.1:39561406-40211917 GCF_026262505.1 Trichomonas vaginalis G3 | reverse complement strand
CATAAACGAAGAAATCATGACAAAACATGTACGATGAAGAAGTTTTCGACAAATCATTTACGTTCATGTTTGACAAAGAATATACGTTCATTACGATGAAGAAGTTTCGACAAAACATGTACGCTCATTCAATGAAGAAGTTTCGACAAAACATTACGCTCATTACAATGAAGAAGTTTCGACAAAACATAAACGAAGAAATCATGACAAAACATGTACGATGAAGAAGTTTCGACAAATCATTTACGTTCATGTTTGACAAAGAATATACGTTCATTACGATGAAGAAGTTTCGACAAAACATGTACGCTCATTACAATGAAGAAGTTTCGACAAAACATGTACGCTCATTACAATGAAGAAGTTTCGACAAAACATAAACGAAGAAATCATGACAAAACATGTACGATGAAGAAGTTTCGACAAATCATTTACGTTCATGTTTGACAAAGAATATACGTTCATTACGATGAAGAAGTTTCGACAAAACATGTACGCTCATTACAATGAAGAAGTTTCGACAAAAACATGTACGCTCATATTACATGAAGAAGTTTCGACAAAACATAACGAAGAAATCATGACAAAACATGTACGATGAAGAAGTTTCGACAAATCATTTACGTTCATGTTTGACAAAGATATACGTTCATTACGATGAAGAAGTTTTCGATTACAAGAAACATGTACGATTAAATCATGACAAAATCATTTACGTTCGACTGTTTGACAAAGAATATACGTTCATTACGATGAAGTCATGACAAAACATAGTACGATGAAGAAATATCATGACACAACATTTATGTTATACAGTAATGTTAGTCATGAATGTTTGTCCTACGTGTTGGCGTTAGTGTTGAAAAATAATGTTTGTCCTACATGAAGCGTTACAAGCGTTTGAATTTGTTATGCATAAGATTACTCTTTGTTTTCTGTATCTATGCATACAAACATAAGCAGCACCTGTTTTTGTAAAGTTTATATGAAGTTTTCGATAGTTAAGACCAGCATGACTAAGAACCCTTTGACCTTAGTCATGAGACCATAGAGGTTGAAGATAATGACATGAAAGAACTAGGAATGAATGAGAGAAGTTGTGAAGGATGTTTGAGTCAAACACATGGTTCTTCAGAGCTGTTAAGAAACTTAGTAAAGAACGACGAAATATTTTATAGAGAAGTATTGCAAAGACATGTTAAATGAATTGCTTGAAATAGAACTTAGAGACACTTTCAGCACTAAAGGACTTGAGAAGAAATAAGTACATGAGTGAAGAAGGTATTGACATAGTTAGTGTTATAAATGACTTAAGAAGATGTGTTGTCGTTATTGACGGAGGCACGTATGACATATCTAGTGAAAGATTATGATGGAATACGAGACACAACAAACACTTGTTGTCAGTAGATAGCAAGGAATTCAATAAGCTCATGAAGAGTGTTTATGTAGGACGTATTGAGGAGAAGGATGTGAACGCACTGATGATTTATGAAGGCGGGTCAGAACAAGAACTATCTATGAAAGTCAGGTATGAGATTCTTTGACGAAAGAGATGACATTTAACAGCTATTTCGAGGATATGAGTATGAGGTACTGAATGAAGTAGATGAAAAGCGTTATTGAAGGATATTTGAAACATGTTCACGATGTCATATGTAATGAGGATGAAGAGCTTTATGAGTATGTTTTGAACTGGTTCGCCTACATCGTTCAAAATCCTTGTGGAAAGACTGGAACAGTACTTTTGTTAATAGGAAAGCAAGGAACTGGTAAGAATGTACTTAGTAAAGTTCTAATGCGAGCTCATTAGCAGTACGCCAACAATAATATAACGCAATAGAGAATGTGGTTGGTAGATTCAATGCTGCTATTGAGAAGATGAAGCTCAATCGTATGCAATGAAACTAAGCTCATGCGATACGTCTAAGGTCATGAAGCCACGGACGCACTAAAGTCAATAGTAACAGAGACTCAGTTGGACTTAAATCAGAAGTGTCAGCCAGTAAGAAAGAGATAGAGAATGTTTGTAATATCATCATGATATCTAACAACTTCAACTCAGTAAAGATGACAAAGACGACAGAAAGATTTGTTGTCATTGACTGTAAGCAGCAGATACAAAAGGAAATTACGAATTTTTCTCAAATCTCATTGAAAGCTTTAATGAAGAGTTTTATTCAAACTTACTGACGTACTTCATGAGGAAAGATTTAAGTGAATTTGATGTAAGGAAGATACCATTCACCAGGGCTAAACAAGAACTCATCGAAATGAACAAAACACCTTACCAAATGTTTTACGAGGAGTTCTATGAAAAGTTTGTATCCGGATGGAATTGTACAGAGTGCTACAGAAGATATAAAGAATTTTGGCGAAGGAGAATGAATTCTTTTGCATGTAGTCAAATGTAATTTGGTGGCAAGATGAGAGAATTTGTGAAAAGAATAGAAAGCGAGACGGTTCTGCAAGAAGTTATATTTACGAAGGCAAGTATGATATTAGAAGGTCGTGGAAAGAAAGAAACAGTGAATTTGAGGAAGTGCTTGAAAAATTCATGGAGTAATGGGAAGCAATATAACATACAACAAAGACATATACAGTGAGTTTAAGTACTATTGTGAACAGCATGAGATTGAAGTAATGAGTAAGGAGACTTTGAAACGCTTATGAAAGACAGTGAGGAGTCGTTCATGAGAACAATGATGAAATAGTTCATGAGAACAGTGAGGAGGTCGTTCATGAGAACAATGATGAAATAGTTCATGAGAACAGTGAGGAGGTCATACATGAGAACAGTGTGAAATCGTTCATGATGTCGTTCGTGAGAAGCCATTGCAACAAAGAATGAGATAAAGGATTTCATAGAACTTAACAAGGAGGAGTTTAAAGAAGGCTATGAAGTGAAAAGATGTGAAGAAGATTTCTTGGCGTATTTGAAGAAAAAGAGACTAAAGCAGTGCTCAAATAAGTTTCAATCGATGTTTGAAAAGAAACGTTTGATCGCCATCTCCATCTCCTTCACCATCAATAGCGGCTCCTGTGAGACAATTTGGTGCATGGGGTTGCTGATTAGTCAAAGATGCTGCACAAGGAATTGGAAAGGAACTGAAGAACACAACATTAGGTACAATAGAGCGTTTTGGTAATCTTACGGATTACACAATTAGATCAGCTGCTAATCTTTTATATAACCAGACTACTGATAACGGTACTGATGAATTGGCTGTAAACGGACTAGCATCAATTAAATCAGCAGAAGATAAATACGATGAATGGAAAAAGAATATTAAGGGTGAATATAATAAGTATGCATATCCTGAAGAACATATGAAGTTAGAGCTTACCAGACTAAGATCAAAATATGGTAATGAAACAACAAATACACAACGCAAACGACGAAAGCTGACAGAAAGATTGATGACACTCCTACTCCAACTCCTGCAATGGCGAACATACAAACAATTGCTCCAAGAGTTCCAACAGGAGAAGGTATATCAGGAAATGTTTCAACTACTCATAACATTACTGAAGCAGCTAAATGTTTCAGCAGTTGAGCAACCTGTTGTTAATGTAACTCAGGAAAACGCTACTGAAACATCAACACCAAGACAGGATGTAAATAATGAACGTCCAGAAGTTAAGGAGGTTGCAAAAGCATACCTGGAGAAAATACTACACAAGTTCTTGAAGCAGAAAAGCATCTCAATTCAGACAAAACACCATCTCCAACTCCTGAAGCATCAGTTCCTCCAGCAATTGGTGGAAATATACCTTCAGTATCACCATGGCAGAAATTTTATGGATTGTTTAAAGGAGCGAATAAGGTAATGGATGCTGCTGAGAATCTCCAAAAGTTCAAGAATGAAGTCGCAACTGGTGCAAAGGAATAGAAGAGAATGATAAACAAGCTGCTGAATTAGCTAAACAACAAGCTGAAGCAACTAAACAAGCAGCAGCTCCTAAACAATCTATATCTAAGTCTCAAAGACAAGGTCCTGACCCAAGTGCTAAAGTCAAACAGAATCCAACACCACCTGCAGCAGAGAAGTCCAAGAAGGACAAGGACAAGAAGAAGGATAAATCAAAGAAGGACAAGGACAAGAAGAAAGATAAGGATAAGAAAAAAATCGTCAAAAGATAAAAAACATAAAAATTTATCCAGTAAGAAATGAGTCAAGTCATTAAAGCATCAACTAAACAAAAGTGGTTAACTGAATATATAAAAGATGGTAAGGTTCCTGATGGATATTATGTACATACAATGAAAGACGGACGTGTACAGTTCCGTAAAGTCAAGCAACCTCTCAATGATGAACAAATCAGAAGGAAGATCTCATTGTATGAAACAAAAATAAAGGACTTACAAGCTAAACTCGAAACCCACGATACTTCTCAAGAAAACTAGGCATATCTTTAACATGACCTTCATTAATATTTTTCCTCCAATACTGTACTTCCATTGTTGACAACCTGTTTGGATTACCTTCACGCATACCTCTACCTGTCACTTTTCCTGTATTTTCGTTCTCAAAACGTAACATCATTACTTTACATCATTACCGACAAGTTCATGACCATCAATACTTTTAACAGCACCGTGTCTTCCTTGATCTAAAGTTTCTCCTTGCTTTAATCCATGCTCTATTTTTGTCCATATCTGATAACGTGGATATCTTGCAACACTTCCATCTTTTGCTCTTAACAAGTATGCACTTGTATCAACTGAATCAACTGTATAATAAGAAGGATCAAGATGTCTTCTTTGTTGGTTACCTTTACCCCATGTTCTTGTTCAACTATGACTTGAACTTTTTGACCAGGTCTTAAGTTATAAAGGTTATTTTTTCTGACATACTCTTCTTTCAATCTTTGCTTCTTTATATATTCCTCATTATCCTTTTCTGTGAAATCATCAGGCTTTTGTTGTGTGCTTGAATGATATTCAGTGTTGTAGTCATTAATAATTTGTCTCATTGTATCTGCAGTGAAAGGTGGTGTTTTATCACCTTCTTTGAGGTTTAACTTCATATGTAACATAGTTCTAATAGTTCTACAGAACCTATTAATAATACCTAGTATGTTATGATTGTATTCTGTGTCGTCATGTGCTCAATGTTATGACTGACCAAAGATCTCGAACATTTTGTGTCGTATAAGCTGGGTCTTCATCACTAGTAAGTATTGTAGGCTTCATTTCACCTGTACTTGTGAAATGAACTTCTGCATTGCACTTAGAACATTGTTTGAGTTCTTTTCACTCATTGGAACGCATAACTTTTCTACTGTTTACATTGATGAACAAAAGAAAATATGGTGGTGTTCCACCAGGATTCTCAAATGTATCGAATTGATAAGCCCATATCAGTTGAATATATTGTAGCATCAAATCCTCTTGTATTAAAGTTTTTTCTTTGTTTACCAACAGTCATTTTTTTATTAACGTTAAAGTCTTACAGGCATTGAGTAATCGCTATAACCATCATGGTCTGCGAATTCATGTAATCTTGATGCATCAGGTTCTTTCTTCGTTGGTGCATGAAACCTTGCTTCATCATAAAGGTTCATATAATGGTTTGTCACGTTTGGGGTACCCAATTTTTGCATATTGAGGATATGAGTAATGATACACTAAGTTGAACCCATTACTACCATCATCAACATATATCTTTGGTGGAGGTTGTCTTATTAAATTCCTTCCTCTTGGGGCTTTGAGTTGGACGATCTGATCTAGATCATTGTAAACAACTCCTGTTGCAGTATATTCTGTGTTGTTCTCTGGGTTAATGTTCGTCATTTATATGAGAATAAAACAATTTTTACTCATAACAAATGAGATCGAAGTCAATTCTTTATGGTGCAGCTAATCTTCCAATTGAACCAACAAGCAATGTTGATTCAAGAACAACTAATAACATTGTGATAAAGAACTATCCATCTGGTACAGTAAGTGATGCTCCAACAGAGATAAAAAAAGAGGAAACAACTACGAACTCAGAAGCACCAATGTATCCTCCTCCTTTAAGTCCATTAACTTCCAACCTGACCTCATCGAGATCTGTGGAGACTTCATCGAGGATTGGTGTAGAAGAGTATTTACTTAGTATATACCAGAAGATACTTCTAGACCAAGACAAAGAGCTCTTTTCTAACTTAGTGAGCAAAGATCAGATCTTACTACCTAAGCCAGACTTGGAAGAAGTTGTTCACAGAATGACTGGGTTCAAGTGTGAAATAGACCTACTGGACCCAGACATTACACATGTGTGGTATTCCACCACCTTTCTCAAAAATAGCTCAGATCAGAATCATTGATGAGAACAATATTGCTCAAGAGTTTAAGTATGCATATAATGCTCAATATACTGAGTTAATAAGTAGGTATAATTTATGTCTTAAGTATGTTATTGTTTAACCAAAAAATTTTTATCTAATGTTAAATATGGTTGTTCAAACAAGAACAAAAGCACAAATGTTTCAAGACTTACTCAATAAAACTTATTGTTTACTCAAGTAATTATTTTAGAACGTTTCGACGTACTCCTTGATCTTATCAAGAGCTTCGAGCATCCGCTTCTTTGCATTGTGCTTGGCGAAGATGGCTTGCTCAATGGTGAGCTCGAAGGCTTCTTTACCGATCGGCTGGTGTTCGCGAAGATCTTTGAGTGCATCAAGAACTGCAGTGTACTCTGATGGTAAATGGGAGCCATCAATGAGTGTATAAAGGATGAGCATGTATTCCTGTAGTAAGTTCTCCTGTTTCAAGCGGGACTTGAACTCTTCGCGGAGATCTTGAAGCTTTTGGAGCTTCTCAGTGGCTTGAAGGTATTCAATGATGACCTTCTCTTGTTTCTCAAGTGTTGATGGGAGGAAGTGGACATAAGCTGTTGACTTCATCAAAAATGAAGTGGTCATGACACTTTTTAAGTTAATGGGCTACGAAGAAGACATAGCTTATGTGAAGAGTTCAATGAACTTCTTAACGAACGCTGTTGTTGTATTCTTTTGTATAAACTTGTTCATTGTTCTCTTGGTCATGCTCCTTTTTTTCTGCGAAGTCCACGGGATGATCAACCGCGATCTCCCAGGAGAGAGATACAGAGGACGCAATACAGATGCAGCAGACCTACTCAAACCCAATTAATCTAAACACTTATTTTTATTACCATATAAATGATTTTTACCAAACCTCCTTTACCTTTCATAGGTAATAAGTCTAAGATCAGGAAAGATCTTATCGACATACTCAAAGACATCAAAGGGGATTATGTCTTCGTTGACCTATTTGGTGGTTCTCTCTATATCTCTCATTTGTTGCATATTATGTTCCCAAAAGCAACGATCATAGCTAACGACTATGATAACTACGTTGATAGACTGAAACACATTCATGACACGAATGAAATACTTAAGGAACTTAAGGAGAGAATAAATGTTAAGCCAGATGAGAAAATTCCTACTGATCAGAAAGAGATCGTCAGAGAAGTTATAAGTAAAGCTCCATACATAGACTGGGATACATTATGTTCACGTCTTCTCTATTCTGGAGCATACAAATACTATGATCTTGACACATTAATGAAGAAAGTGTTATACCTCAGATATACTAACTTATTTGGTGAAAACATAGATGACTATCTTGAAGGTTTAACTATTGTTCATAAAGATTGGAGAATACTCTTCAATGAGTATAAAGATCTTCCCAATGTTTTCTTTATATGTGATCCTCCATACTTCCATACTTATTCTATACAGTATGGAGATGAATGGACTCTTAAAGATACTGTAGAAACCTTTGATGTCCTTAATTATCCATCTATTTACTTCAGTAGTGATAAATCTTATACAGAAGAACTTATAGAGATATTGACAAAAAGATATGGAGAGAAATTTCCTATGAGAAAGCATGTTATAGATAGAGGTTTAATTAATCCTAACACTCAGAAAAATAATGAAGTAATATATGTCACTTTTTCTGTTAATGGAGAAGAGAAAGATCAAGAAGATAATAGTTGATGAGGGAACTGAAGAAGCGACGACATTCATCTTTGACGACGGAAAGCTCACATTCGTTGTCGATAAAAATGGACAACACTTACACAAAAGAAAGAGACCAAGAAAATTTTTAGATCTCCCAAAAGCTAGGAAACCAAAGGAACCATTTCCAGTACCAGACGTCCAAGAACCAGAGAGACTTTTGATACCTAAACCTGTGGTTGACAAATATGATCCAGATCAGTTCTTTCCCAAAAATACCAAAGTTAGAATAAAAACTCCTTTATTTCTTTAGTATTATATAATAAGTCTATTAGTAAGCTCTGTTCTCGTTCTGTTCTGGTATTTTGACGTCTTTTCATGGTCTCGCATAATAAGATCATGAACTTTTTCTTGAGATACTCGAAGAGCTGAGGTAAGTTATCATATTCTGGATATGTAGGAAGCATCCCTGCTATCGTAAGTGTTGTATCAATAAGGATTGGACTTATATCGGAAAAGTCGAGATCTGGAGTAGAATAAGAAGGTAAGTCTCTTACATGTAGGTAGTCATTATATGCTTTACGCATGAGACTGAGTTTCTTGGAGCACAACTATGAGACTTTGGTTCTGACGTTCAAGTTTGCTTAAAGTTCTCTCCAAGCTTCTGTAATAAACGTCAACCTCTGTAAGAGCAGATATTTTTGCATTGATCTCGGAGATCTTTTCTTGAACTTCACCAAGTTTGACCTTAACTGACGTTTGAGCTCCCATCATGTTTTCATCAAGGTCATTCTCTATGTCATCAATGATATCTTCCATGAAGTCATGTTTTCATCATTGATCTTAACGTGAACACTCATGAAAAAAATGTCATGTAAAGTATAAATGTCAGATTTTTACTCTTGAGCTTCTTCTCTCTGGATTGACTCGTCTGTAGGGCTTAATGTGCCATCACGTTCGACCAGAAGGTTCTGCTCAGGTCTGTCAAGGAGCTGTCTGTAGGTCGTGAAGGTTTCAACGAGTCCTTGGTAAGGAGTTTGGAGATCAACATCGACCCATGGGTGTTTGCGTAAGAAAGCAGCAAGGCTTTCACGCTTGGAGTCAATGACATCTTTCTTATTGGTTAATCCTTCTTCAAAGCTTAGGATTACTCCTGCAGTTGATTCAAGTCTTTGGATCTGGCGTCTGGAAACCTTGGTGAGTTGTCTTATCCTCTCGTTTCCAAATACATGCAGGAGATATGCAGAAATTACTTCATTAAGTTCGATTAAACAAATTGGATGAAGATCAGTCATGGCTTTTGTAAAGCAATCTTTTGTAAAGCTGTCTTTTGTAAAGCAGACTTTTGTAAAGCAATCTTTTGTAAAGCAATCTTTTGTAAAGCAGACTTTTGTAAAGCAATCTTTTGTCAAGACGTCTTTTGTAAAGCAGACTTTTGTAAAGCAATCTTTTGTCAAGACGTCTTTTGTAAAGCAAAAGTATTCAATTTTGTGAGAAAATGCTTTTGTAAAGCAGTCTTTTGTAAAGCTGTCTTTTGTCAAGACGTCTTTTGTAAAGCTGTCTTTTGTAAAGCACAGTCTTTTGTAAAGCTGTCTTTTGTAAAGCTGTCTTTTGTAAAGCTGTCTTTTGTAAAGCTGTCTTTTGTAAAGCAGTCTTTTGTAAAGACATAACCGACGACCGAATGTCCCAAGATGGTACAACACCAGCTCCAGCATCACCAACACTAGATATGATGGCAATGATGATGCAGATGATGCAACAGCAAACCCAGCTTATACAGCAAATGCAGGAAAAGAAAACTTTCAATAAACCTGCAAAGAACTCACAAGATCTTGAAGCTGGACTCAATGCTCTCAGGAACGACTACAAGAGAGAGCAGATGACGTTTAGGAAGAAGGGTGATGAAGATTATGAGAATGATCCGATCGAGGAAGACGAGATCAAGTCCACTGCATCCACAAAGACCCTCCAGGATGAAAGAGATGATGAGGGATTCCTTACCAAGTCTCAAAGACTCTTTGTCCTTGAGTTCTTCACGATCTCTGCCTTGAGATCTATGAGGAATTGGAAGGGTCGCGTTCCAAGTGGCTCAAACAAGCGCGAACTACTCATGACCGCAGTACCGCTCACTAAGACAAAAGTCCAGCTCATGGACTTTATCCTTTCCGCTTGTCCCGACGAGATCTAAGATCTGATCAGAGTAAAAACTTACATTTATGAGCTAAGCTCAGTAATAATTAGTTGTTTATTCTTTCTTCTCATACTTCTGTGCAAGGTTTCCACGGAAGAACTCAAGCAACATTTGGATCTTTCCAAGCTTTCGACCTTCTTTTTCGAGGTCATCCTGGTAAGTTCGGAATGCGTCAACGTGTGAGCTCGCATAGAATGCAGCAACAACAACCTCTTCTGCACCTTCTTTGCTGTCAAGTGGCATGAACTCGAATCCTTCCATTCGACCAAATAAAAGTGACAAAAATGTCAATGAGACCCACTCGTTGCATAGATGCTAAACCTGGTCCGAAGATGCAAAAGTTCTTCAGAACACTCATGTCTGACCAGAGGGAGTACGGTCATGAAGAGGTCATACAGATCTTCGATCAGTGTGTACCAAAGCCTGAGAATCCAGACGAACTCTTCATGTAAATTTACTTGCTTCAATGGAGAGATGAGAGACCAGGTATGAAACTCAGACCAATAACAATCTTTCCAGGTTTCTGCAATTACCTAGAACAAGCATGCCAGATCAAATGGTCTGACACCATCTTCCTCCAAAAATAAACTTTATCGTTTATAACACTTCAGGATCTACATCTATTTCTTCTGCTTCATCCTCAATGTCGATCTCTTCGACAGGTTTGATAGCAGCTTTGAGTAAGTTCTTACCCATTGTCTTAAGTTCAACTGGGTTATATTCTTTGTCTTTACTCTTTGTTGATTTCGTGAGATCTACATATAAACAATAACTTTTAGTCTTGTCAAGGTTTATTCTCGCTGAGAAATGGTCAGGAATGTTTATAGCTATCTTTTCAAACTTAAGTAAATTAGCTAAACCTTCATTTGTGTATTTCTGCTTATCGACAAAGATCATGATCGGACTTGCACTATAACCATACTTTCCTTGACGTAATGTTTGTGGTAAGCATATAAGTAGTCTCTTTGCTGTTTTATTTTGCTTCTTCACTTCATCTACAAACTGTTGGATCTTAAAGAACTTTATATGATGTTCAGACATCTTTATATACCTGATAAAAAGTTCAGATAAAAAATAATTAGCTATATTTTAATTAGTACATAAATGAGTCTTTCTTTGAGATTTTCTGATGAAGATCTAACTTTGGTAAGATCTTTAAAAGATGATGAAAGCATTCTTTCTGTCATTAATGAAGAAAAGAAATACTTCAGTAATGATGTAAAAATAGAGCTACTCATTCATACTGAGAAACAGTTTGTGATCGTGATCTTGAGTTAACCAACTCGTATCCAAGCGTGCATTGTTATATAAGGAGGCATATAATCTTTTCCATTACCTGCTGGGTCTGTAATACCAGCTACAACATGTGTATGATTTCCTGCGGTTCCACAGAAAATACCTGTGCTTGAATCTACTGGGTCAGTTGAAATATCATATCTATGCATTCCCTGTCTATCCGAACCCGCTGCAAGATTTGTATAACCTCTTTTTGTTATTGAATGTGAATGGTTTCCTTCCACAGATGTTCTTCCACTGAACCTATGCATATGTGAAGGAAGGTTTTCAATACCTATTTTCTTTGAACCTCCCATCTTCATTGACTGCGTATTAGTGTAGAATGGAAAACTGTCAACTATTTCATACCATCTACCACCAAATAAAGTGTTTGGATTTATTGGATTCATAGACGTATAAACAGCTCCTATAGGATATATTAAATCATATATGCTCATAACTCTATAAACATATTCTAAAGAACTTATGTCATTAAATACCATTTGGAATGTATCTCCCGGATGAAATGTTGCATTTGTTCCACTTTTATAATGTAATGTTAGTTCAATAGAATTATCCAAGAAAAATTCAAAAGTATCTGGTTGAAGACCTCTAACAAATTCAAATGGAGTTGCTGGTTCACCATTTATAATTTCTGTTGTAAATGTCATTGTATCTGGTTTCGAAAATTTCTTTGTTAGTTCTGCATCCACATAAGTTTTGTCAGCTTTCTTATCTAACATTGCGGGTAGTTCATATGCTTCAAAGTTTCTGGCATGATCTTCGATATTCCTGCAACTCTTATCTAAATTGTTAAGAGTATCTTTTACGCTTGTACTCGGATTCTCTAAAGGTGCACTTGAACCAAGGTCAAAGTTCAATATTATGTCGTCTGCTCTAACAGTAGTGAAGGATTCGTTTGTATGGTTCTTGTCAGCTTTACTGTCTAATGTAGCTTGAAGTTCATTTATATCGGAGATGTTGTGTTTATGAGATTTCAAAACTTTGTTCATTGCTTCGAGTTCTGTTTTGTCAGCTTTACTTTTAATAGCATCTTCAAACGTTATTTTTGCCTTAACTCTCAAAGTAAATCTTGGTTCAACTAATACACCGTTAACATTGAAAGTAGAGGCATAAATTTCACCGGTATAACCAAATGCTTCTGGTGCTTTAGCTACATCATACTGTACAGTACAGCTTATGTCATAACCTTTAGCACGAATGTATTTATATCTTCTTTCATTAACATTTTTTGTCTTCGCTTCATCACTTCGTGTTAAATATCCATGGTAGTCCGTTATAATCTGTTCGTCTGAACTTATATAATGAACATGGTTCTTGTCAGCTTTCTTATCTAACATTGCTGGTAGTTCATATACTTCGAAGTTTCTGGCATGACCTTCAATGTTCGTACATTTACTATCTAAACTGTTAAGAGTATCTTTTACGCTAGTGCTTGGATCTTCTTGTGGAGCACTTGAACCTAAAGTATAGTTCAAGATAATGTCATCAGCTCTTATTTTCTTGATTTGAACTGGTTGGTCATTATCAGCTCCTATTTTATTGATTATAACAGGTTTGTCTTCTCTTGAACGAATTGATTTAACTGTCAAAGGTTCAGTGAACTCATTATTTTTCAAAGGAATCAATGTTGTATTGATGTTTTCACTATTAATATATACTTCTTTTGCATCAATACCAGATGGGAATGAAACTCTTTCATTAACTTTAACTGTTGTACCATCACCTGGGTAAATATCTTTCTCTGGACCTTTGATTGTCTTAAGTATGACAGACTGTGATAAAGTATATTCTTTAGATGCAACTTTACGTATCTCTTCGTCAACATAACTTTTGTCAGCTTTGTCTGCAATCTTAAGTGCAGTTCTTCCTCCATTATTTTTGTTCTCCTCAACTTTCTTCGCTAATTCAGCAAGAATGAGATAAAGATAATCAGTAAGGTCATCAGTACCAGACATATTAATATTATTGTTCTTTCTTGATGTATTAGCAACTTTCACTAAGGTCACAAAATCAGGGTACAAAGTACTTAACGTAGAAATGATTGTTTTTGGTCCAGGATCTTTCTCTTCTTCATCATTAGCATCACGTGGCATTGGAATTGGTTCCAAAGGTCCAGTCACATCAAAACTCTCAAGTTCCATATAACCTTCATTTCTGAATCTTTCTATATGAGTTATCTTCTGGAAACTTGTTTTAGTCTTTTCAACTAAATTTTTTATTCCATCCACAAAACCTCCTTTATGATTTGGACCAAGATTACCCAGAGTGTCAAGAACAGTATCTATACCTTCTTGACTTTCAACAAAAGCCCAAAGAGCATTTATTTGACTCTGGAGTGATATCCATGAGGCTGCAGTAGCACCGGCGTTTGCTATGGCAAAGATGAATGATAAAGGGTTGAACTTAAGACCAGATTCTTTATCTTTGACAATTTCAACGAAGTCATTGATATTTTTCTTCAAGTATTCCTTAGTCAGAAGAACTCCATCGCCAGCTATACCAGTTGCTTTTGTCTTTCCTTTAACATCAAATGTGATTGGTTTCTTCAATAAAATAACTTCTGGTGTTGTACTGATGCTATCATTAGTGGAGAAAAATTCTCCGACATGACTTGCTAAGTATTCTTTCGTCAATAATGTTCCATCACCAACAATACCAGTTGCTTTTGGACCATCTTCTGTGAATGTCAATGGTTTCTTTAACATAACTTTATCTAAGTATATTGCAATACCACTATTTTGTACTTGTTCATGACCTAATATATAAGCAAATGCTGCGTTTAAAGCATTATACAATGTATCTTCTTTAAATGTTAATTGACTGTTTTCAATCATTGGTATATTGAACAGTGTAGACCTTGGGTCAAAATGAACTCCATGGTCAATCGATAATAACCGTTTAACATGATATATTATAGTCTCTAATGCTTCATTAATATTTACCTCACGAGTTTCTTGCAAACCATTACTCGCCATACATGAAAACATATAATCTCTATCAGTTGTGAAGAATGGAGCATCTAAGTAATTATTCTCTACTTTTGTCACACGATTCTGTAACGCTTGAAGGTATTGATTTAAGTCTGTTTCAACAATTGTACCATCTGGTTGCTCGATAGGTAATATACCAGGACCGATGGTAATGTCTTCATCAGCACCTTCTTTATGTATGACTAAAGCATTATCAGTAATTCTGAGAGTATATTCTTTATATTGAAGTACGCTAGACTTATAACATTCATATGCATATGGAACAACACTCATTCTTTTACTACATATAAAAATGATGTATTATCTACAATCGACTGATCCTAATAACTACGGGACAATACAGTTTCAAGCAGATCCTAACATGGGGCATCCAAGTAAGATAAAGATGAGAGTAAAAAGTGTCAGTACTATGGCGAACTTTATTGTTTGTGACGAAACAGATTATTTTGTCTTACAGTTAGACGAAGATGGAGAAGAAAAGGTGTGTACATTTAAGTCAGCTCTTTCATTTGATATGGATACTATTGTATCAAAACTACAAGAGATTGTAACAAAACAGTTTGATTATTATAACAAGAAAAAAGGTCAACATAATGTAACAGTTTCACTGAGTGCTACGAATCAACTTATATTTACGTCACAGGACAAAGGACATAAAGTCTATTTAAAAGATGCTTCACATAGAGCAAATCTTATTTTAGGTGCATATGGAATAGAACTACCTATTGTACATAATTATTATCTACAAATGCCAAAACCACCTATGCTCAACTTCGGGTATCAGTTATACCTTCGTTCATCAATGTCTGTCATCTCTGGGTTCAATAATATTGACCAAGTTGATGATCGAAGAAAGATCATGTACAGATCTACATGTTATAACATCAATGAGTTCTGGATATCTGGTAAACCACTTATATGTAAGGAATCCTCACCATGGATAGATGCATTTCCATGGGAACTAACTAATGTTACGTTTACCTTAGTTGACTTCCAAGATCAGCCTGTTCGATTATTGTCACCAATGTTTATGGTGATAGAGATTAAACCAGATAAGCCAGAAGTTAGAGAAACCAATGATGTCAGTGATGATGATACAGAATCTTCGTACGATTATGATTACGATGACGATTAAAAAAAAATAACGTATATTTTTTTATCGGTTATAAAAGACCAACATGCTCAATGCTATAAAAGGATTAGTTAATAACCTTTCACCAGAAGATAAGAAAGGTATGCTTGATATGTTTGGGATCAAAATGCCTAAGAAAGCTAAAGACATTACCAATAAATTAGCTCTGGCAATTAAGAATCAAGGAGGTACAGGAAGTGTAGCAGATATTTTCAAGAATGCTAAGAGCTTCTATGATGACTACAATGGTATCATGAATGTTCCAGCTTCAAATTCCCCAGTTGCTTTAGATCACGATCAGAGATCTCATAATAGAGCGTTAATGGAGATGCAACCAATATACTCAGACCCTCCACCAAAGATTGATGAGAGCGAATTAGCATACAAAGAAATACAGAATGCCTTTTACGTTGTTAAGAACATTAATGGTCAAAAACTTCCTGATGAGAAATGGTTAGACCCAATAACTAAAGCAGGAGAAAGATTCATTATGTTTAACATTGACCAATACAGTCCAAGAGGAAAAGATTACTTCAACAAGATGTTTCCAAGAGTTATGGCAAAGTTCATTGGACAGATAGACCTTTTCAAACAGAAGTGGACATTCTATTACGACTTTGATGAGAAGAGAAACATTTTGCGTCATTTGAACATCAATACAATGGGATCATTAGTTCATCAGTTACTTAATGAAGCTCCAATAGCAGAAGTACAAGAATTAGCATCTAAAGTCCTTGAATCAAACTATGACTTCTTCCTTTGTAGTATTCCTTCGTTAAGGAAGATCGAGATCTTTGACTATACAGCTTATTCAGATGTTGATGCTTCTGCTTTGAGAAAAGGAACGTACACACCATATAAACTCACAGCTGAAGAACAAGTTATGTTAGATACGATGAGAGCAGCAGGTCAAGAAAAGATCGCACTCAAGATCATCAAACAAAACCATTCAAAGAAGAGAAACAGGTCACGTAATGGTCAGCTTTGGACATGGACATGCAAATTACCTATTAACTTAGAGAGGTATCAGATCTTCAACGAACTTAATGCAGAGACAGCAAAGAAGATGATGAAAGATTCATGTTTCATCTACGCTTGTATTCAAGCTGGTGTTGACGAAGCAACAATTAATCATATGAGGGAAATCATTCGTGTCAAAGATTTTCCAATGTCAAAGATTAAGGTTATTGCCAAAGAAACAGGAATAAGGTTCCATGTCATCAAATACAACGAGAAGTATTCAAATCATTCATATACTTATGAACCAGATGAAGAACCAAAGATGACAGTAGAACTTTTATTAATGTATGACCACTACATGTTGAACGAAAAGCTTCCAATAAGTTCAATGTTCATCAAGAACTATGAAGATGTTTGTAAGTTGTGCAAGGATTGGACTTTAGAGAAGAAGATGTTAGTTAACAGAAGATATGAAACAAGGTATGCAATTAACTCAAAGTTAGTTACACCACTTGCAAAAGTCATTGAACTCTTGTTTGCTAACAATTATTTCGAACCAATTAGAACAGGAGAACTTTGCACATACTTCACAACGATGTATAATGAGAACCTTGAAGAAATGATTGACCTCACATACAATGAGCGTTATTGCGCAAGGATGAAGAAAGATTGGAGTTCAGAGACGAAGAAAGACATGAAGTTCCCAAGAGAACATGTTTTCTTTGCTGACTTCGAAGCATCAACTGATGGAAACATTCACAAAGCATACAACATTTGTTTCATGGAAGATGACGATGATGGTTATACATCAATTTGGGGAAGTGACTGTGCGTCAAAATTCCTCGAAGCTTTACCAGATAAGAGTTTAGTTTATTTCCACAACTTATCGTACGATGTCACTTTTCTCATGTCTCAGTTAGAAGAGATTACAGGAACTCCAATCATCAAAGGTTCACAAACGATGCAGATACAAGGAAAGTACAAAGGAAAACTTCTCTGCTTCAAAGACTCTTATGCAATCATCTCAACTAAGTTGGAAAGATTCCCTGAAATGTTTCACCTCACTAGTGGTGAAAAAGAAGTTTTCCCATATAATTACTACACGGAAGAGTTAGTTAATACAACTAAAGTTGGTAACATCGATGATGCCATGAATCATGTCAAAGATATTGAAGCTTTTAATGAGAACATTGAGAAGATTGAAGATTGCAAGATTGATGATGAACACTTTGACATGGAAGTTTATTCGTCATTCTATTGCGGTCAAGATGTACGCATTTTACGAGATGGCTTTCTTAAGTTCCGCAATGACCTCATGACTGAGTTTGAAATAGATGCTTATGATTATGTTTCAATAAGTTCTATCTCAAACAAACTCTTTGAGAAGAGAGTATATTGGAAGAACGGTAATCTCTTTGATCTTGCAGGAAAACCTCGTGAATATATTTCCAAGTGTATTCAAGGAGGAAGATGCATGCTAGCTGAGAACAAGAAGCAATACAATGAAGGAGAACTCATCACTGACTTCGATGCTGTATCATTGTATCCATCAGCAATTGCTAGACTTTACTGTTTAGAAGGAATTCCAAAAGTTATGACAGAAGAGATGAAGAGCAGTGAATACTTGTTGGAGCATCTCTTTGATGATGACCAAGCTGAACCAACAAAGGAAAAGTTCATCTCAGGATTTTACTGTCAGATCGAGATCTTGTCGATCGGTAAGAACTCAGCATTCCCATTGATTGTCGTCAATCCTGACATCAACCCTGACTTACATGTTGCCAGAAGTTCCAATACATGCTGCAAGATGTTCGTAGACCACATTACGCTTCAAGATCTGATCAAGTTCCAAGAGATCTCATGCAAAGTCATTGATGGATACTATTATGATGGAAAAAGGGACATGACAATAAGGAATGAAGTTAAGAAGCTCTTCGAATTACGTGCTAAGTATAAGAAGGAAGGTAATCCGATACAAGAGATCATCAAACTTCTTTTGAACAGTATCTATGGTAAGACGATATTAAAGCCCATTGACAAAAAGATTCGTTTCATCAAGGACAATAAGCTCACTGACTATATCATTAAGAACTATAATGACATACAGACAATAGAGTTCATCCCCGATTCCGAACTTTCATGTGTAAAGTCATTTAAACCTATCGTTCGTCACTTTAACTATTGTCCATTAGGTGTTTCAATCCTTTCTATGTCCAAACGAATCATGAATGAAGTATTCTTCACAGCAGAAGATTTGGGCTTGAAGTTGTTCTATCAGGATACAGATAGTTTACACTTGTATGAGAAGGACTTAGATAAGTTAGCAGAAGAATACAAGAGAAGGTATAACAGAGAACTCATTGGAAAAGCACTGGGTCAATTTCATTCAGACTTTGCAGAGATTACTGCAGGACATATGTCTAAGGCACAAAGATCTATATTCGTTGGAAAGAAGACTTACCTCGACGAATTAACCAATGACCTCAAGGAAATTGCTTTCCACTGTCGAATGAAGGGAATCACACAGGACGTAATTGCACTTACTGCAAACCAAATGTTCCCAGATGCGATACAAGTACATTATGACGAGAAGAAAGGTTTGTTCTTCCCTGAGAAAGTTGGGGAAAAATATAGCATCGTGGAATTGTACAAATCTCTTTATGAAGGTGATGAGATAACCTTTGACTTGTGCATTGGTTCGAAACCATGCTTCAACAAAAATAAGGACTTCACTATTTCAACGAAGTCATCTTTTGAACGTAAGTTAAAGTTCTAAACACTTACTTATTATTTTTCTTAGCTTCTTCCTCTTCTCTCAATTTCTTTGCAATCATTCGTGGATTCTTTGCGCGTCCAGCTGCTAATGCAGCTAATTGTTTCTCTGTGAGTTTACGCTTTGGTTTAGCTGGTTTCTCTTCTTGTGTTTGTTCTTTTGGTTTGAGTTCATTAAGTATTTCTTCACGAAGTTCATTCTTGAGTGCTTCTCTGTCGAAAGTATTCTCAGTCATTTTGTTAGGAGTAAAAAATTTTATTAGGATAGAAATGACGTCAAAACTTTCACCAAGTGAAAAGCAATCAATCATATTGAATGAAGCTAAAGGAATACAACATCCATTATATTATGTTTGTCATATGAAGAATGGTTCAGTTCAAGTTAGAAAGAGAAAGGCACCATTGAATTCACCAGCTCCTGCCCCAGCTCCTGTTGTTCAAGAAGCTCCTAAAGTTGATGAGAAGAAAGAAGAAGAACAAGCATATACTAATAAAATGTTGTTAGAGATGATGACAAAGATATTAGAACGTAACAGTGTAGTTAATGAACCAAACATGGACCCAATTGAACGTGAGAAGGAAACTAAAGAGAATCAAGAATATGTTCAATCAATGGAAGAGAAAAGAATACACTTCGATGATGAACCAGAGCCTGAACCAGAACCTCCTAAACCTCAGCCACAAATAAGACGAATAATCCCAAGAATAAGAAGATTGTAAATTTTTTATAGCTGAGAAAGATGTTGAACGATAACCTCAATACATACAGTATTGCTGATTCCATCAGACAAGTAAGATATTATTTCGATCAAGTTGATGGGGCAGTTCCTATTGGAGATACTAACCATAGATATGTCCCAACAAAAGTGCCAGCTATGCCGACAAATACTATTGATAACGGTTATATTACATTTAACATATCACCACCTGGTGAGAACATGATTGACTTATATAATACGTTCATTAGTGGTTATGTCGATGGTGAGTGCATAATTACAACAGAAACTGAACCAGCTGATGAAAAAGTTCCTAAATATGATGGTGAAGTATATAAAGAAAGAGCTGTTGAGACAGCTCCTACAGGATCAAATGTTACAGCAATTAAAGCAATTGATACTAAATATGCTGGTGGCAAATCATGTGCACATCTTCCAGCAATTTGGTTGGGATACATTGATTCATTCTATGCTGTTGAATCATATCAATTAATCGCTAATGGTAAAAGTGTTTATACACAAGATAATGCTAGAGAAGAAGGTTACATTACTTCTACTGCATCTACAACAGAAGCTATTAAGAAAGTTGATGTATTTAGTAAGGCTAGACATAAAGATGTTTTCAATAGATGTGATACAGTTCGTTCTGGACAGATTATTGAGTTCAATAAACCAATTAGTGGTGCAACTACATTAAAGTTCCACATACCAATCAAGATTGACCTAAGAAGATTCCTAATACTTAATAACATTAGATTCCTTCCAGCGTTTGCTGGTAACTTACAACTTAAGGTTAAGTTCAGTATTGCTGGTATGGTTTGGACACCATTAAGTTATCAGGATATTCTACCATTACCGAACATGCAAGCCAATGTTACAAGCTATATTCCAATCACTAATCACTTCACTCCTATCTATGAAGGTATCAAAGTTATTGATACTGTAACTTGGAATGCCGATAAGAGTACGATATCATTTGGTACCAAGTTTATTAAGTTCACTAAGAAGAATGCAAACTTCTTTGAAATGATTACATACTGTAACTCATTCTCTTTGGACCCTAACATCTATAGTGATTTGGTGACAAGATATTCGGCAAAGACTCTAAACTTCCCAATCAAAAGAATTGACTGCATTACTATGGATGGTTCAATGGCTAAAGGTGAAGGAACTCCTTGTACATTCACGGCAGCATTTACTCCATTATATGTGAACACCATTTATACACTATTTAAGAAAACACCTAATTATAACACTACCTATGAAAATCCATTGTTTGAACAAATTCAATTGAACTGTGGAGCATATGGTAACATACCCGCTGAGGCTCAAGCATCTAATGATCCAATCTTCTATGAGATGCAGGCAAATGCCACTAACAATAATAACGATACTGTTGGCTTCAACTATGATGTCATGAGGTCTATCACAACCACATCAGTCCCTCAATTTGGAATCGAGTCAAATGACTTAGGTCATTACCTATGTGGATTCCCTTGCGAAACTGATTATACATTCCAACAGGGTCAGTTATCTAATTCACCTATTACATATAAGCTTACAGTTAAGCCAACAGCAGAGTCTATTAAATATACTGAGAAACCAGTGTTATGCTTCTTACGTCACGTTTGCCTCTCCATACAGATTAAACCTGTGGGACCACCTATCGTACTTCTCGACGATTATGATTTATCAGCCCCTGCTAGTGAATAAAGGTTAGTTTACATATGAACGTTTATTTTTACACATATATGCGTACATATGCGCGCCCGTATGGTGTCAGTTTTCTGTCACTTTTTTCATTGTGTCGGTGACTGTAGCTGTAGGCTACAGGCGACGCACAA
Organism: Trichomonas vaginalis G3; assembly: GCF_026262505.1. Lineage (NCBI taxonomy): Eukaryota > Parabasalia > Trichomonadida > Trichomonadidae > Trichomonas > Trichomonas vaginalis. Next base: position 40,190,036 of record NC_067206.1, on the reverse strand, counting down.
TGTATACTGTACTCAAAGTAAATCAAATAGTAAACAACTTGGATCTTAAGCATGTCTTTGCACTGTGCTGGTGGTGCTCCCCATACCTTTGTGATCATAGATGCAGCAATGAATATAGATCTAGCATAGAAGACGCCTTTGATGACTGCTGGTGAGATTTCCATCCCATGAGAAATTCTGAAGGAAAAAATCTATGAAAAGTCTTTCTCAATTTCATTGAATAGTTGTAAATATGGGCCAATTTAAACTGTAAACAATTTTAATATATTTATGCTCACTAATAAAACCAGCAATTTAAATTTTTCAGAGTCGATTCTATAATTCAATGAATTTTTTTTTCTGAATTTGTAATCAAGAATCAACGCATATTATTTAATATACCCGATTTTGTGTTCTACAAATTTGAATTCTGATTCTATCACTTTTTCAAATACTAACACAAAAAATCACAGTTTGAGAACTAGTATGCCAATGCGAAAATGAGTATATAAGAACTATTTACCGATAATCAAAATTTGTTTTTCTAAAAAAAATTGTGAGATTGCCATCATAGACATTTTTGTTCTCAGGCTTGAGCGGCCTAGCAATATTGATTTAAATGCAATGCTAAGCAAATTTTTGCTGTTAAATATTGTTTTTGTACCTTTGCCAGGTGAAATTTAATTTCTTTGATAAGAAATTCACGATAAATGAAAATTTTTTTATCAATTCAGTGCGCAGAGATAATATAGAACATTATTTCAAAAGCCAAATATAATCGTTGATTTCCTATCAATTTTCAATGATGCCCATCAAACAGAAATTTATTGTTTTTCTAATATGTCATGAGATGGCCGTATTGATTTTGTATGAGATATATAGGCTGGAAACAAATGGAAAGGCATATATGAATTATTTCGAATGAAATATGAGAAAATTTTCCTCCAAATTAATAAATTTGCTAGGACATCATACACTAGGTGCTTAGATCATATATGTATGTAGTATTATCAATAAATATTATATGAAATTCAATATTTCCTTTCCAAATTCCCAATTTTCAAATTAGCAATTCATGATGTGCAATATATTAGTAATCAGATATATGTATTCAGGAAGTTATCTAAATACATGAATTCAATCGACATTTTCCAAAATCTCATCAAGCTGATGGAAAGCAGAAGCTTTGAAATAGAAACTTTATACTATTAAGCAACCTGTACCGAAGGAAATTGATGGATTAAAATCAAATCCTCGAGTTCAATTTTGTATTTTTGTTTTTTTTTATGAATTTTATTAAACATATTGTATTTCTTTGTCATTTACTTTTTGATCTTTTGGATTTACAATGTTATTATCAATTTCACATTTTCACCAAAATATCCTTTGATTTATTGTTTTGAAAAAAAATATTAGAGTATTTTAGTCATTATTAGATATCGATATGCATGGAGAAGGAGAGATCAAAAGATACCCTACTTTTCCAACATTTAGAAAACATGCATGACCCCCTACCCAGGGTCCAAAAATTGGTATTTTCTGCGCTCAGGCAACATGAGTTTTTGGGCCGCCAAATGAATAGCTCAAATAGTTTCCTCATATAGAGACATGCTTATGCTTAGAGTTTGAAGGGAATCTAAAGTGATTTTTTTCTGCATTTCGAAATCTAATGCAATCTTAAAATCATGATTAAACTGCGAATCTGGGCGCAATTTTTTAATATGTTAATATATGAAGGTACTCCTACTACTGCGAATGCTTCAAATGAAAATTCAAGAAATCAGATTAATTTGATCACATTAGTATAGTAGTGGTCAATCCAAAAACTCATATGTTGATATATAACCTATAGAGATGATAATTATCAACTCTTCATTGAAATGCATAAGATTTAATAATCTCATAAATATTCTTTTTAATTTTCAGTATTTCGTGTGCATTTAGATTGCATATACCTGTATATGATATTTCTAGAATGTTTTGGTTAGATATTAAGTTTTTTAGATTAATATTTTAACATTTTAAAAACAAGCAATTGTTCCATTTTGGAATCGCGATTGAACTCTAGTTTGACTAATATGATGTTGTATGATCAAATAAATTCTAACTTCATGAGATAAATTTTGAAATTAGAAAATGCGATATCTGACTCAAATATTTATATGAACACATTTAACATTCAATTATAAACTAAAGTAATATACAGCAGATTCGATTTGGCTTATATTTTAAATATTCAACAAATAATCTTATAAAATTGTGCTATTCACGTTTCTCAAAGATGAATTAAGCATTTACAACTTGTGCATTGATGGAATTAGATATGGATTCTAATGTTAATCGATATTTTGTAAATTGATATATATTTTATCATGGTTTGACATTTGATCGTGTTGAAACCGGAATTGCAATATGCATCATCTATATATATAATTGTCAAAATATGAGCTATAGATTTTTAAATTATGCTCCTGATTATGAGTGACTTATATGATTATATTGAATTGAGTAGTAAGAATCATAAATATTAGAATATTACGATAATGTATTATAACCTTATAGAAGCTTAAGGCTAAAAATGATGATGAAAATGTAGCTCAAATTTAAGTCTAAAATTTTGAAAAAATTAAGTGCTTATGATAGTATGACGATATTGGTGTTTGAATGTAAGAAATTAGAGATGTATTAGAAGCATTATGAGAAAATAATAAGATATAAAAACAAATTTTATGAAATAATTTAAGTTATAAAGAGGTGTTAACATTGGTAATGTGTGAATAAGATAGTAGAATTGTATTGGATCTTTGATTAGTATTTTATAACAATTTATTAATGTAGATGTGATTAGAATGTTGGATTTCAAAGGAGAAAGCGGATTGTTCACTCTTGTTGGTCTGCATGTGTCATTCCGGGAGACATTGCCTGTGCATGTCTCCCAGAATGGCATACTGTTCCGCATTCATAACTTGAATGCGGAACTTTGACCGACAAGAGTGCATTGTGCACTCTTGTTGGTCTGCATGTGTCATTCCGGGAGACATTGCCTGTGCATGTCTCCCAGAATGGCATACTGTTCCGCATTCATAACTTGAATGCGGAACTTTGACCGACAAGAGTGCATTGTGCACTCTTGTTGGTCTGCATGTGTCATTCCGGGAGACATTGCCTGTGCATGTCTCCCAGAACGAGACAATTTATTGCAATCAGAATACGATTGCAAAACTTTGACCGACAAGAGTGCATTGTGCACTCTTGTTTGTCATCCACTATGATACTTAGAGAAAATACTTTACTTACATTATTTAAAATATTAATTTCCCTATTTAATATTTATTATTATTTTTTGTGCTTTATATTCCCTATGGCATGTACTGAACTATTTTATAGACTCTACCGAGCTATCTCCACATATAAACATTTGACAATAACACATATTACTCTCTTCATATTCTAGTCTCATGACATATTATTGCAAAAGCTATATTTATACAGCATACCTCATAAAGTCTCATTATATCCCTATCTAAGCGTTCAAAACCTATTTTCCCCACGTAATCTGATTCTTCAGGCTCCGCTGATTCGATTTCTGCTGTCAGATCGTGAAAATATGAATCACATAACAAGATAAACACAAGTTACCCAACTTGATATTTTACGTAAAAAAACTCTTTAAGTTCATGTTCAAACAACATCATTTTAGAAAAATTCAATTTTTTCCAAAAGTGTGTGAATTCAAAAAGTCACAATATATCTAGTTATTACCCAGTATTAATTTTTTAATTTAGTTTTTGAGATATTCATTTTATAATACGTATTATTCAGAAAATTAAATACATTTGTAAGGGAAAACGGAATTAATAACAAATATATGAATATCGTGGAAGAGTCAATTTGAAGAAAACATTATTATTTTGGATTTGTGTTTATCTTGTTATGTGATTCATATTTTCACGATCTGACAGCAGAAATCGAATCAGCGGAGCCTGAAGAATCAGATTACGTGGGGAAAATAGGTTTTGAACGCTTAGATAGGGATATAATGAGACTTTATGAGGTATGCTGTATAAATATAGCTTTTGCAATAATATGTCATGAGACTAGAATATGAAGAGAGTATATATGTGTTATTGTCAAATGTTTATATGTGGAGATAGCTCGGTAGAGTCTATAAAATAGTTCAGTACATGCCATAGGGAATATAAAGCACAAAAAATAATAAATAAATATTAAATAGGGAAATTAATATTTTAAATAATGTAAGTAAAGTATTTTCTCTAAGTATCATAGTGGATGACAAACAAGAGTGCACAATGCACTCTTGTCGGTCAAAGTTTTTGCAATCGTATTCTGATTGCAATAAATTGTCTCGTTCTGGGAGACATGCACAGGCAATGTCTCCCGGAATGACACATGCAGACCAACAAGAGTGCACAATGCACTCTTGTCGGTCAAAGTTCCGCATTCAAGTTATGAATGCGGAACAGTATGCCATTCTGGGAGACATGCACAGGCAATGTCTCCCGGAATGACACATGCAGACCAACAAGAGTGCACAATGCACTCTTGTCGGTCAAAGTTCCGCATTCAAGTTATGAATGCGGAACAGTATGCCATTCTGGGAGACATGCACAGGCAATGTCTCCCGAAATGACACATGCAGACCAACAAGAGTGCACAATACACTCTTGTCGGTCAAAGTTTTGCAATCGTATTCTGATTGCAATAAATTGTCTCGTTCTGGGAGACATGCACAGGCAATGTCTCCCGGAATGACACATGCAGACCAACAAGAGTGCACAATGCACTCTTGTCGGTCAAAGTTCCGCATTCAAGTTATGAATGCGGAACAGTATGCCATTCTGGGAGACATGCACAGGCAATGTCTCCCGGAATGAGACACTGCGACCGTCAGGAGTGCATATTATCATCAAAAATTCAAAAAAAAACATTTTTCTTTTTTCTTTGGCGAAAAATGTACTTATTTTTTTGAAATTTTCGAAATATGATTTTTTCGGGAGACTTTTTCAAAATTTTAATATGATAAATATGAGTTATTTTATGTTCTCTATTTGAGAGTCTGCTTATTTTTGAGTATTGAGCAAGATTGAAAAATGAGAATATTTAGGAACATAATAAATCGATTTATCTCGTCATGTAGTTCATATTTTCGCGTTCTGAGAGCGGAAAACGCATTTTTTGAATGCGTAGATTCCGAATCACACGGAAAAAATAGGTTTTAATAAGAAAAATAGACAATTTATGAAGTAACAAAGCACATAGTATTATAAAAAAGAAAAACATTTTTCTCATATGAAAGAAAATATAACGTATTTTTTACAGAGCGTAGGTATATATCGAGCCAATTCACACCATAAATTCTTTTCTCGTTCTCGGGCCTATAAACAACCTGAGGTGCACAACAATATTAACTTATACTGCTGTTATCTGGATTTGAATCCTCAATTGAGAGAATTCCAGATAACTTCAGTATAAACAAACCATATACATGTTTCCTCCTTGCTTCTAGGCCAAGCATAACAAGTACATTACCTTAGAGCAAATCTCATTCGGAGTTTCTCATTTAATGAGAGACTCCGAATGAAATTTGCCTATTTGATTAATATTGTGCTTTATGAGATGCAAATTCTGATGATAAATATTGATCTAGAGCTTATATAAGATGCGAAGAAACTTCAAAAAAAGCTAACCGGTAAAGACAGCAACTTGCAACACCAAGTTGCTCACGTAGTGATTACAAGCATATCTGCAAGGCAAAGTCCTCAGGATGCAGAACTTTGCCTGCAATCAGAAAAGAGATTGCAGCAGAGTAACCGGTAAAGACAGCAACTTGCAACACCAAGTTGCTCACGTAGTGATTACAAGCATATCTGCAAGGCAAAGTCCTCAGGATGCAGAACTCTGCCTGCAATCAGAAAAGAGATTGCAGCAGAGTAACCGGTAAAGACAGCAACTTGCAAAGTCAAGCAGTTTCTGAGATTTTGATTTATAAATCATAAACCTTCATGCTTGATGATTTTGTAGAATTGTTAACTCATGTCATCAGTTAATGCTCACCTAAGGGAGGTGTTTTGCGGGAGCTGGGGGTATCTTGGTGAGTACTCAGGAGGCCAAGAAGGGCACCCCAACCGACATTTTGCTGATGGATTGAGTTCGCAACCATTTTTATAACCGTAAAAACCGTCGGGACAAAACAACTTGAATAATTGAATTTTTTAATGATAATGATTGTGAAATAACATGTAACTATAATTTAAGAATGCCATATTTTTGTTAAAAAAAATTTCGAAAAGTGAGAGATTTTCCGTTCTAATAAATATATTTGATAACCGGGGCGTCCCCCGGAATCAAATAAATTATCATATCGAGAATCGGAGATCCTTGCAGTTTCGATTTTTTCGAAAAGTGAGAGATTTTCCGTTCTAATAAATATATTTGATAACCGGGGCGTCCCCCGGAATCAAATAAATTATCATATCGAGAATCGGAGATCCTTGCAGTTTCGATTTTTTCGAAAAGTGAGAGATTTTCCGTTCTAATAAATATATTTGATAACCGGGGCGTCCCCCGGAATCAAATAAATTATCATATCGAGAATCGGAGATCCTTGCAGTTTCGATTTTTTCGAAAAGTGAGAGATTTTCCATTTTAATAAATATATTTGATAACCGGGGTGTCCCCCGGAATCAAATAAATTAGCATTACTAACATTCCTTTTTTATTTAAAATTTTCAATTCTTAAAACAAAGTTTTACTTCTATTTAATTATTTGCCATGAAAGTATAGAACATTAAAAATTTATCCTACTACCTCCACCCTTATAATACCTTCAAAAAAATTATATCTCAATTTATTTTCTATCTTTATATTGATGTGCTTATTCAAAAACACTAAATCATAAGTCTTCAGTTCTCAAAATACTCTCAAATTATCTCATTGCGCATATTTTGAAATTTGATAATTTTAAATTGTTAAAAAATTCATTAATCACAGTAAAATATCTATATACAACAATTAACTAACTGATTTCACATCTTGAACATTCGCATTTATTTAATATATTTGAATATCATTTACATCTTATTGAATTAGATCATAAATCACAGTTCCTTAATATACTATCTAGCTAACCATTATTGTTGCACAACTTACATTTGATTAAACACACGTGTATAATTCTGTACAACTCATATCTCTATCAATACTTTATTTATAATCAAAACAAAGGTTAAAATTGTATACCCTGTCACTGTAGAGTATTCTCCCAACTTTAAAGTGAAAATCAAAATTTGATATTTTAGTAATTTCATGTGAGATCGTTATTTTATAGGAAAACATACTGAAAATGTTTATAAGATGTTTCTCTATCATATGCCAAAATATCATGGCTTAAATGCTCTCCTAAGTGTCTATAACTGAATTTTAGGGCAATAACCTTATTCTAAATGTTGGGAAAGTAGGGTATTCTAAACATTTGAAGAATTGTAAAATGAATAATGCTTTATTACTATGTCTATAGTGGGGTAGATAAAATGGTTATATATAGCAAATAATTGTCATAAAGTTTTTTGTTCATTGAAATTGCGCAATTTCTGACAAATAACAAAAAAAATCGTGTAAATTGTAGATCCAAATATTTCATTATCTTATTTTTAAGGCTATTGGCCGCACCTAATTCTATGAGTCATATTCAATTCTGACACAATCTGACAACATTTCAATACTGTCCTATTGAAATCTAATGGATTGTGTACAATACTCTTTTTTAGAAAAATAAGATATGATAATGACATTCAAATAATATTTCTTTTTTTGAATACATTGAAAAAAAAAGTCTAAAGATTTTTTATGGAGCAAGTCAAGAAGGGAAAGCTTATTATAATTAAAAGAGATCCTCCTAAAAATAGAACATCGGATGATTACTCTGAGTTTAGGAAAAAAATGGATGATCGTCGAAGAAAAGTAGGAAAATTATATTCATATGTTGAAAATTTTCTAAATTCATTTCCCAAACTTAAACGTCGTACAGATATCATGCATCTTGCAATAAAGATAAGCGAACGGCTACATATTCCTATAGACAGAAATGCAAAGAGATTAAATGAACCATTAATATGCTGGTTCTGCGAAAATTGGTTCCAAGTTTATAAGTATATCCTACCAGTATATATTGAAATGTATGCTCAACCAGAAACTCAAAATTCAAATGTGCAAAATCTTGGAAAAGATCAAGATTTTCAAAGACTTGATCAAGAGATTCAAAAAATCATGCAAGAAATTGGTGATATGGATCAGTTTAATTTAGATGAAAATATCGATAAAATTACAAGATCTGTATCAAGTGATATTCCAAGCCAGAATGATCAATAATATTATTTGAATATTATTTTTCATGTTTTTTATTATGCTTATTTTATTTTTCATATAATTCTTTGTAAATTGTATATTATTTTGTATAATATTAAGAATTTGCTTTAATTCCAGCAATATTAAGCATCATTATTATAATTCAAGCGAAACTTATTAGAAGATTTGAATTAATTCATTTTTGAAAACCTTTGTTTAAATTTAAGAGATTCATTATGAGATAATATCGCTGAACTAAAGCAACTAGCATCTGGAATATCGAAGTATTTCTAAGTAAAAATTTAAATAAAAAGAAAGAAATTTATTACACATTAATATTAGTCTTAGTCAACTTCTTCAACACGTGGGCCAGAGCCAGAAGATGGGTGAGCAGCACTTGCACCTGGAGCAGCACCACCCATGTTCTGGAACATAGATGGGTCAACACCACCTGGCATTCCGCCGGCACCACCAGCAGCAGACTGGTAGGCCTTCTGCATGAGTGGCATCAACTGACCTTCGACTTCCTTCTGCTTTGCTTCGAAGTCAGCTGTTGAAGCGTCCTGGTTGGATTCGATCCAAGCGAGTGTGTCATTGACAATCTTGAGAATGGCATCCTTGTCAGCAGCATCGATCTTAGAGCCGAGTTCGCCGTTGACAGAGTTACGAACACCGAAGCAGTAACCTTCGAGACCGTTCTTTGCTTCGATCTTCTTCTTGGCTTCTTCATCCTGAGCCTTGTATTTCTCAGCATCAGAAACCATGCGGTCGATATCTGCCTGGGAAAGACGGCCCTTGTCGTTCTTGATTGTGATCTTCTTGACGTTACCTGTGGAACGGGATTCACAAGGAAACTGAGTATGTCTGTTCCATTTTTGCGCTCTGCTAGCTGAATAAGGGCTTTTCTGAATGAATTTGTCTTGTTTTTTTCATTGAATAAATCAGAAATTTGAGAATACTTAGAAATGTATGGAATTGCTGCTTGGAATTGCTCAGAATATTTAATAAAAATGATTGCTACCTCTGTTGCGTATTTGTTGTAGTTATTTTTGAATTCTGTGAGAAAATCCTGATGAACTTTCTGAATTTTTGGTATTTCCTTGATTATTACATCCATATCTTGATCTGTTAGCAGTTTTTTAGATCGTATTTCTGGAACCCAGAAGTTAGTTATGCTTTCGAGAGTTGACAAATAATTTGACTCTGTATCCATTATTTCAGAGACCAAAAGAACTCTTTTTTGTATTCTTGATATGTCTTGGTTTGATAGCGTGCAGTGAAATGTAATTTGTGTCGATTTTGCTTCTTGAAATAACTCTTGAACAGTTCTCGATCTTTGAATTTCAGCATCATTTGCAGTAAACTTAATAGGAGAATTTTCAATGTCCAGGAATTTGGAAGCAATTGGTAGAAAATCATCTATCGATAAATTCATTTGTTCTGGGAGAATTTGAATTAGAAACTTAGGGATTTCATATGGTGAATTTGAATTAACGTTTGCGTATATCCATTTGGTATTTTTGCTCAATAAGGAAATCGGTAATAAAGTATATTCAGGTTGCCGATATTTATTTGGCTTTTGATCTTGTAAAATAAATGGATATGACTCTAGGAGAATAATGTTGTCATCAATGGCTTCTTGAAACGTTCCATATCTAACCCCCAATAAGTTATTTTACTGGCGAAGCTGCAATCTAATATCTTTAACACTTTTGTTATTTAAATTAGTTGAGTCTATGAATTCCAAAGCTGCTCCTGGCCTTGTGAAGCAGACATAGCCTTTGGACATTTTTGTGAATTAAAAGTGTATATGTATGTTCAAATTTCAGAACTTTATAATAAGTAAGAAATTATACTCCCATGTATTCTAAGTATTTTTTTAATCGGAATTAGTAAAATGTAAATAAAAGTGTCAGTTATGCCAGGAATTGATATATCTATTTTGTATTATTGTTTGATGATTATTATCACTATTCATTTTTACCGTTTTCCTAAAAGGAATAACTTCATCGGCAACAAAGACATCGACCAAAATTGTGCTCATTATGCTAGATATATGAAACATAGTAATAGTGTGTATGGATTCATTGAATGACTTCTTTTATATTTTGAAGTTCTTTAATATCAATATTTTGCTTGAAAATTCAGTGGAAAATTATTGAATTATGAAGATAAAAGAAAATGTCGGTCAAGAATAGCAAAATTCGAATTTAAGAAAGTAAATTGTTTATTGATGAGATTGCTTTCAGATATTTTTTTGAAGAAACACTTTTCTTAGTTTTCCTTTCTACGCCTGCATATAAAATTTTCACAAATAAGGATTTGTAATCAAAAAAATTGTTAGAATTGGGGAAATAAATTGTTAAATCTTAGATCATATTAATCATTTCTTCTAACAATTACATTGTGGTAACAATGGCTGTGCATGATAGTTAGAGTATTGTTAAATTGTACGATATTTTGATAAGTTTCAAAAACGATAAATAGTATGTTCAAATATATTAGAATTTAATGATATGGATTAGGGTTAACTGTAAACAATCGGCATCAAGTGTTTGATGAAAATCTATACCAATATTTAAAATTTTCGATGCTTTTTTGACTGAAATCAATTGTTTTGATCACCTGGAATGAAGTTCTCCTTGGTGAATTTCTCCAAATTTTTTCTATTTTCGAAAATGTCCAAGCAAATTTTTAGAAAATGAAATCGTTTTTTTTAATTCTGCATTTTTTTTGGAAAATGAGTTAAAAATTCTTGAAGATTTAAATTTTTTATCAAAATAAAGGGATTTTATTGTATTCCAAATCAATAGATACTTTTTACTTTTGTTTTCCATTATTATTTAATAAATAGCTTGTTTAAATTTTTCAATTTTTTTCTCATATTATTGAAATATGAAGATTTTAATAGAAATGACCCTTAACGCATCAATATCGAAATGTCATATTGGTTTTTATAAATTTATTAGCAATTTTTATAAATTTATATAGATTTATCTCAGAAAATAGATATATAATATAATAGTACTCTATAAATTTATTGGTGATCTTGAAGCTCTCTCAAGATTTTGACGAAAAGTTCTGCATCGCATTCTTTGACAACAAGGCATCCTTTTTCATCTGGTTCTGCAAGGGACATACCTAATTTTTCACCCTCTAAAACCATTGAAAGGTGGAGACGCTCGGCTCTCTTGATGGCCCTATCTCCGTAAACTGCAATAAAAGCAGCAAGAGGGTCTGCTGGGCAGATTCGACCGCCATCAAATGCAATAATTGGTTTCCATGTTTCCCTGATGAATCTACGTACTAGATTTCCATCTAAATTGAAGAAATCATAGTCATTTGCGTTAAATGAGTTGAAAACAGCAAGTGTCCATGAAGCAATTGTTGTCTGGTATTGTGGATATGTCTGTAAAACGATTTGCGCGGCTTCTGGGTCGGCTCTCCAGTTGAATTCTCCATATGGTGTAATATTTCCTTTCCCATTTTCAGCTCCACCCATAATGTAGAAGTGCTTGATCTTAAGGATTGCTTCTGGAGCCATGCTCAATGCAATAGCAATATTTGTCAAAGGGGCCAGACAAAGAATGTTAAGATCCTCAATAGTATTAGCAGCATGAATGAGTGCATTAACTGCATGCTCTTTTTCGAGTTTATTTGGTGTATTTGTGCCGAAATCGTTATCATTAATATCGCCAAGACCATCGCCACCATGAATATGTGGTATTTCCATCTTTGGCTGAACAAGAGGAGCTTGGCAACCTCCAAAAATCGGAATATCGGTCTTTCCCCATACCTTAAGAGTTCTATTGACGTTTCTGATTACATTCTGAAGTGATGCATTACCACCAATGCATGAAATGCCAACAATTTCAATGCTTGGGTTAGCAAGACAGATAAGAATGGCCGTTGCATCATCTATTCCACAATCAGTATCAATCCAAAGTTTCATAATGTCAGTTTTCCCGATAGAATCCGTAGTTTTACATCAAAAATTCAGTCTCCAAATTATGTTTTACATATGAACGATCTAAAGATATACACATAGCTCTATATTCTATTTCTCAAATTCAAATTTATCTCCAAGAATACCTCAAAAATCTACGAAGTATTATGTAAATAATAATTGTACTAAAAATGTATCACTCATGATTCTCAAATTACCAATAGTTGGTTAATTGAATTTTTATTTTCCTATTTTATTGGAATGCCAAAATAATTCGATAGAATTTGTAATGAAAATGTCATCAAAAAACACTATTTCATGTCAATTTCGTGATTTTTAATAAATCCAGATAACAACAATTTTTCAGAGTCATTATCCATCAAATGTTTGTTAACACTAACATTTGCTTCGAAGAATTATGAACGTAAATTATCAGAACAAGAAATTTTATTGATAGTTTCAAATTTGCGAGGTTACATAATGGAAACTATCAAGAGTTATGAGTGTGTTCTAGGTTTTGGGTTACAGGTATATCATGTTCATATTCTGTATTTAAGTAAAACATATTCTGTGTTACAAATTTTGAAAAATTTGCGATGGATTGTCCTTTTTAAAACGAGTTGAGTCCACATTTATACAACAATAAGCAGAACCACTCTGATTCATTTGAAATAGGACTTTTGTTTTACAAAAAAAGGATAGAGTGAGGTGGATTTATAAGTGGTCACTTTGAACGGTTGTTTTCTCACAAAAATAACAATACGAACATAAGAACTTGGAATTTTTAAATCCTTATTGATTTCTCTATGGATGAAAAGTTATCCTTCAGAAAAAATAATTAATTGAGATGATTCTTCGACCAATCACTGGTCTGAAAATTTGACATAGTATTTTCACTTCACTTTTTCTAATGGCTCAAGCATTCAACAAGAGCAAGAAAGTTCAGGCCTTTGTCGACGAGTTCGTCGCCCTCTGCAAGCCAAAGGATGTCATGTGGATTGATGGCTCCCAGGAACAAGCAGACATGCTTTTCAAGCAAATGGTTGACTCCAAGATGGCAATCAAGCTTAACCAAGAGAAGCGCCCAGGCTGCTACCTCTACCACTCCGACCCACGCGATGTTGCTCGTGTCGAGTCCCGCACATTCATCTGCTCCAAGAACAAGGAAGATGCTGGACCAACAAACAACTGGGAAGACCCAGAAGTCATGAAGAAGAAGCTCCGTGGTCTCTACGCCGGCTGCATGGAAGGCCGTACAATGTACGTCATTCCATTCTCCATGGGTCCAATCGGCTCCTCCATCGGCAAGAACGGTATCGAAATCTCCGACTCTCCATACGTCGTTGTCTCAATGAGAATCATGACACGTGTTTTCACAAAGGTTCTCGAGTGCATTGGTGAGGATGGCGACTTCATCCCATGCGTCCACTCCGTTGGTTACCCACTCAAGGACGGCCGCCAGGATGTTGCATGGCCATGCGACCCAGAGAACACATACATCACACACTACCCAGAAGAGCAGACAATCTGGTCCTATGGCTCAGGCTATGGTGGCAACGCTCTCCTCGGCAAGAAGTGCTTCGCTCTCCGTATCGGCTCCAACCTCGCCCGCAAGGAAGGCTGGCTCGCTGAGCACATGCTTATTCTTGGCGTCAAGAACCCAGAAGGCAAGAAGACATTCGTCACAGCTGCCTTCCCATCAGCTTGCGGCAAGACAAACTTCGCCATGTTGATCCCACCAGAGGAACTCCGCAAGAAAGGCTGGGAAGTCACAACAGTCGGTGATGATATCGCATGGATCAAGCCAAACAAGGATGGCGAACTCCGCGCTATCAACCCAGAAAACGGTTTCTTCGGTGTTGCCCCAGGCACAGCCATGAGCACAAATCCAAACGCTCTTCTCTCCTGCGCTCGTAACACAATCTTCACAAACGTCGCTCTTACAGACGACGGCGACATCTGGTGGGAGGGCATGACAGAGGAGAAGCCAGCTCACCTTATCGACTGGCAGAACAAGGACTGGACACCAGACTGCGGCCGTGTCTCATCACATCCAAACTCCCGCTTCGCTGCTCCAGCTGCTAACTGCCCATGCATTGACCCAGAATGGGAGAACCCAGCCGGTGTTCCAGTCTCCATCTTCGTCTATGGTGGCCGCCGCATGAACGATATCCCACTCGTCTTCCAGGCCACATCATGGGCTCACGGTGTTTACCTTGGTGCTACAGTCGGCTCTGAACAGACAGCTGCTGCTGAAGGCCAGGTTGGCGCCCTCCGCCGCGATCCATTCGCTATGCTTCCATTCTGCGGCTACCACATGGGTGACTACTTCAAGCACTACCTCGAGATGGCCAAGCTCGCCAAGACACCACTTGTCTTCCACGTCAACTGGTTCCGCAAGTCCCCAGCTGGCAAGTTCCTTTGGCCAGGCTTCGGCCAGAACGCTCGTGTCCTTGGCTGGATGGTCAACAGATTCTACGGCAAGGCCCCAGAGCACATCTCTCCACTCGGCTACGTCCCAGAGTACGAGGATATCGATTGGGAAGGCCTCAACTTCACAAAGGAACAGTTCGAGGAAGTCATGCACCAGGATAAGGAGAAGATCAAGGCCCAGGTTGCTGCTAACGATGACTACCTCATCAACAAGATCGGCCACGTTTCCCAGGAACTCCTCGAGGTTTCCAAGGAAATCCTTAAGCGCTGCGAGTAAATCTTTCTAGCTTCTTTTTTTGATTATTCTTAATTCGCTTTCGTTTTTAATTCCATCTAAAGAACTCTAAAAATTTCAAGATTTGAGCAATGCAATTTTGGATGTTAGCATTTTCAAGTAGTGAAATGCAAATCATTGTAAGAGTTAAATCATTTTATCCTTTCTTTTTTGAAATTCTAGGTATTAATTTTTTTCATTCAAAATTGATGACATATATCATAATATTGATGAACTTTAAATGAAATATAGCATTCTGATAATATAACACTGGGTATTAATGTTTGGTTATGCAATTGAGAATTTCTAAACGTGCACAAGAAATGGAGGAAAAGGGAGACCTTTCTCTTCGTTTTGTTTATCCTAAGTGGTTAGGTCATGGTGGCAGACCTATATCTACAGTAGATATCCATCCATCTGGCGAGCTTTTTGCTACAGGTGGCTGGAATAATTTTTGCAAAATTTGGAGTTTTCATGCAATTACAGATTCCTCACAGAACGTCAAAAACAAACTTCTAGCTGTACTTCGTGATCATACGAAATCAGTCAATATTGTTAGATTTAGTCCTGATGGAAAATACCTTGCAACAGGTGGCGATGATGCAATGATTTTTGTCTGGCAAAAAGTTAGGTGCTTTGGTCAACCATCTACATTCGGTATTCCAGAATCAGAACTACAACC
Organism: Trichomonas vaginalis G3; assembly: GCF_026262505.1. NCBI lineage: Eukaryota > Parabasalia > Trichomonadida > Trichomonadidae > Trichomonas > Trichomonas vaginalis. The sequence continues at coordinate 40,174,358 of NC_067206.1, read as the reverse complement.
AAATCCTCCTGTTCAAAGGTGGCAATCGAAATCATTTTCAGGACATACTGGTGATGTTACTGGTGTTTCCTGGTTCCCTGATTCTACGAGAATTGCATCATGTTCTTTTGATGGAACAATTATTGTTTGGGATGTTAAGTCTGCTACGAAACTCTATCAGCATCAAACATCACAATCAGTTGGTATAGCATCTGTTGCTATTGACCCTCTCGGAAAATTTATAGCTTGCCAATTGTTGAATGGAAAATTCGATATTTACGATCCAAGCGCTAACTTTAGCCGTGAATATGGCTCCGAATTTACTCAGCCAGATCAGGCTCTCGTTTCAAGAATCTGTTGGACTCCTGATGGCTCATTTATTGGAATGACCTCAGCCAATTCAGGTGGATATGTCTGTCCCTTCTTCCGCCGTGAATCATTTACATTTGGATTTATGCTAGAGGGCCATATCGCTCCTACGTGCTGCATTTCATGTCCGCCATTTTTATTCAGAAACAAAAATGGATCATATTCCTCTATTATGGCATGTGGTGATAAGAGTGGCGTTATTTCCATCTGGTTGGTTGGAGAAGATACTAGACCGCTTGTAGTTTTGGACGGAATTTCGACATCTACAGTTAATGATTTACGCTGGTCTAATGATGGCCACTGGTTATTTGTTGCCCTTGAAAATGCTCCAATCACACGTCATGGTGGCATTGTTGCTTTTGATTTATCAAAAGCTCACGATTTAGAATTAGTCGATCAAGAGTCCATGGAAGAAATTAAATCACATTTAATTGGAGAAAATACATTCCGTGCAAAATTGTCCAACAATATTAATAATGCAGCCCATTTACTGCACAGTTTAGATGCCGAAGAAAAAGATGTTGACTTTGAAGTCCTCCAACTCACTCCTGCTGAGGTTTTAGAAAGACAAAGTACAATAACCAAGGATGGAATCACTTATATCACTCCTGTTCTCTTAACAGCTGTTGAAAAACAAACTGTTTCATTTTCTGTTAAAGTTGAGAGTGAATTATTATCAAATGCATCAACAGAATACAATCCAGTTGGATATAACTGGCCAAAACCAGCTATCTTAGAAGGAATCGTTAACAAGGCATTAGATATCAATAATTATCATATAGTTTCCTATGCAGGATACTTGATAAAACTCGATAAGAAAACAGGAAGAAGGCTCAGTACTCCGTATTTAATTGGAGGAGTTTGCAGACACCTGAGTTATGATGAAGGACAAATATTAGCCGTTGGAAACAGATGCTGTGTTATCGAACTCGATTCAATGAAAGAAGTAATGAGCTGCAACTGTCCGCCAGAATTCAAATCCTTCTCTTTATACCCCTCTGGAATTATTCTCGCCATTTCGAGGGGAAGAGTTTGGACATGGGACACAGATTTCAACTGCTGGAGAGGAGGAGCACTCAGTGGGGATGCAAGCGATCTGACAATTGAGGAAATAGAGAAGAGCTTGGACGATAAAAGCATTTGCAGATTTGATCTCGCAATTTCTGCAACTTTCAACGAATTCATCGGAATGCCAGAAAGAACTGATGAATTAATAGAGAAACTTAAATTAAATAAAGATCATCCTGATACAGGTAAATTCATTGACGCCCTAGTCAGAAATGTTCAGAAGAGATGGCGCAATTGAGTTCTTATATTAATTTTTATATATAAAATAACTTGTAAATGATTTAATAATAATTTAACACAGATTAACGATTTTTAAAACTCTATACTCTATTATATTGCAGGTCTCTTGCAAATATCTTTGACCATGATTTCATGGTAATAATCGATTGCGTTTTCTGGATCGTAAACACTAGGCGAATCAGGATGTCGTTTATAGTTATTCTTCTTGTAGAAATTGTATGCCCCTTCATTGTTCTTCAATACACAAATAATACCCATTTTCATTGTAATCAATTCAGTACACTGGAGAAGATACTTTCCAAGACCATGACGTTGGAATTTCGGCCCTATCTGCAACTCATAAACATATGTATGCGAGATATTCTATTCAAATTCGAATCTGATGTGAACAAAACCACAAAGTTCTTCCCCTTGTCTAAGAACAATAAATCTGACCGATTTATCCCTAAGTTCATTTAGCTTCTTTGTTTCGTTCCATCCCCATGAATCTTCATAGATTTGATGCAAATTTCTTTCTGTTAAATCTAAAGCCCATTTTAAAAGATCTTGATCAAGCTTAGTGCAGTATGTCGCTGCGACATCTAGACCATTTCTCTTGAATGTTCGCATCATTGGAATCAATTCAAGTAAATCTTGTTTTGCTTCAGCATCTACATCAGATCTTCTCATTTTATTGAATGCCTCGGTTTTTGCCTTATCAGCTTGCCTCCTTTGTTCTTTCTTGGTAAGCTGTGGATGCAAAGATACATTTGACATTTTTATGCAATGATATGATAGGTATGCATTGAATATTTACGATCATTTTCAATTAAATTTCAATTCAAATTTTTTTTGAAGCGATTTATAACCAAATATTTTGATGTATTTCCTTAGAACATCTTCCAAAAGATCAATTTGGCATTTGCCAATTTTTCAATTATTATAACTTTGAATTGACGTAGCTTCATGGCATCGCTTGTCGGGGACATATACACAGGATTCATGGACTATAAGAATGCATACGAAAATCCTAAACTCATATGGACCTTGATTGGCGCCATGTTTGCGCTTGTTTCACTATTTGCAATTACACCTGAACCTTATGAAATTTACAAGAATCGAACAAACTTCGGACTTTCACCTCTTTTTACATTTGCTAATCATATGAGTATGTGGCTCTTAGTAATAAACTTTTTATGCCTAAATTATCACGAATTAGTCGGAATTTTTCAACACAGTTTTGCCGAAACTATACCATCATTAATTGTTTTTGTAGAATTTATTGGCCAGTGGCTTAGTTTTATGCCAACCGTTTTCATGATGCTTCATTATGATGATCGAGAGCACAACAAAGATGAATCAGAGAAAACAAAATTTATACACAAGCTTATTAATAATGGCTTAGTCATTCTCAACGTATCTTTGGTCATTATAATGATCGGCTTCTGGCTTTTAGTCGGAATGTTTATTAGTTTTGAATGCAGCATCATAAACTACTATGGACAAGTATGCGGATTTGTATCCACTGTACTAGTCTTTATCCAATATGTTCCTCAGTTTATTATGACAATTAAAATCAGAGATAATGGATCATTATCGCTACTTATGCTTGAAATTTTAGGTCCAACTGAAATTATGAATGGAATCTATATGGCTGTTGTCTTGAAAGAAGAATGGTCAACCTACCTTGCAAGCTTTGCAGAGGGAACATTCCAACTATCCCTACTACTATTATGTATAATGTTCAAGATATACAACAAAATCAAGAAACCAGCTCCAAATTTTCCAAATTTATCTTCAACAGTATTATCACCTATCATTCCAGTCAATATACCATAGAATTGACAATTCTTATGTAATATACATATACCATTTTAATAAATAGATTCTATTAAATTATTTGCAATAAATTAACTTTTTTTAAGATTAAATTCAAAAATAAGGATAATTAATGAAATATATAACCAAGAGTTTTATTTAAGCTTCAGAAGATTTATTTTTTTCTTCCTCATTAGAGTTGTCTTCATTATCATCTTTCTTTTCTGCAAAGAACCACATTTTCTTCTTCCAAAGGAAGAAACCAGCAACAGCTACTCCTGCTATTATTACTATAACAACAATAACAACAGCTGCTATCCATGCTTTGCTTGATGAGAGATTCTTCTTCGTTGGCTTAACTACATTGGCACTAATGGAGTTTGAGAGCGTTGCTACATCATCGACTGTGACCATTTTTGTTGTGTTAACCCTCATAGATACAGTATTCAAATCTGCGGAGAAATCTTCGCCTTTAATTTCAAGGAATTGTGTGAATGTTTCACCTAAGTCGTTTGAAGCAGGACCAAGGTAAGCATCTGTATATTTGAAGAAATCTTTTGTATTAACGCCAGCTGCAGAGAGTAATGAATCAAATGTTGCATCTTCATTCTTTGCGAATGCTTCAACTGCCTTGGCAACATTCTTAGCAGCCTCAGCAACTCCAGAACCAGTTGAAATACAGTTAATTAAGCCATTAAGTGACTGCTGGTTTTCAGTAAGGTTCTTAATATTCTTCATTGTTTGAGCTGGATTAATTCCCATAAATGTGAAGTCTGCAAATGCCTCTCCAAAGTTCTGTCCATTCATCATTTTCTGAAGACCAATAATGAAGCTTGTTGTTGATTGAGGATCAGAAGTTTTTCCGTAAATATCGGAAAGCTTTGGATTCTTGTCAAAATCAATTTTTTGAAGCTTTTCAAAGAAATCAGTTGCAGTTTCTTTAATTGGAAGGTAAAATCCAAGCTTCTTCAATAATTTTGTGATTTCTGCAAAAAGTCCAACTATGTTCTCTGATTTGTATTTATTGAAACCAAAGAAATCGAGTACTGTAACAACTCCATTGACAGGTGACAATATTTTAATCAATTCCTTTGTTTCGTTCAATAGCTCTCTTACTTGATCTCCAACTTCCAGAACTGTTTTAGCTACATCCATCATTTCTTTAACAATGTCAACTACCTGAGTGGTTGTTTTGACAGCTGTTCTAACACTGTTGTAGAATTCTTCAGGTGTCTGTGGAGCTTCAAAGAAATCCATACGCATTTGTCCAATTGCGAGTATTAATTCCTTTGTTGAAACACCAGATCTTGAAATTGCCCTGATTATTGTTCCAGCACTTTCTAAACTGACGTTTAATGGAACTGATCCAACTATTGAGCGTCCTTTTGTTGATGCCTTTGCTGCAAATTCAACACCAAATAGGAATGTTGTCATTGATTCAACGGAGAAACCTTTATCGATGAAGCTTTGAAGGCCATCTACTGCAACCTGAAGCAATTTAACGCTTTCTTTGACTTCATTGCTAATTTGGGTATCAGCAAGTAGATCATTGTACAATTGGATGATATCCTTGACTTTCTTTACGATATCCTTATTTGACTTAGGAATTGTTCTTGTAAATGGTTCAAATATAAGCAAACAAATGTGCTTTGTTAAGAGTTTGACTGCTTCCCAAGATCCAAATGCATAATCAACCATGTAGTTAAGTTCCCTGAAAAGTTCTGCAATTGTAATCTTATCATCACTGACCATCTTAGGAATGTCAGCAATGAGATTCATAACAACATCTTTCTCGTAGAATATGTGAGAAGGAGCATCTTCTAATAGGAATGTATCTTTCTTTGTGAATATGAAATTAAAAATGTCAAACATGTCATAAATAAATCCCGTGCCAAGCTTAAGACCATCAAGAAGATCCACAAGTTGTGCTTTGTCTGGGTTTTCCTTTAAGTTTGTAACGAGTTCATAGAGTTTGTCTCCGTCAAATTCAAGAATGTTTCCAAGGGACTTAATATACTTTCTATTTTCATATAGTAATTCAGTCAATGTTTTTCCGTTGATCTCTTTACCCAAAAATGTATCCATTCCAAAGTCTGGATTTGTTAAGAGAGTTGTATTGACAATGTACTGGGAAACATATTCATGAAATTCATTTAATTCTGTTGTATTCTTATATACGTTTGTTAAAAGAGAATATAATGGAGCTTTTGGTTTGAAGAAAGTATTAATCATCTCTTTGATATTTGGCCAATCGTCTTGAAAGGCATCGTTAAGGTACAACCCATCGATAAAAAGGTTGGCATAAAATTGTATATCCGATGATTCTCGTAGATTAGCTCTTTGAAGGAAAAGAGCTAACATAAAATACTTTAATGACCGATAAACTCAGAAAATTGAATCTTAAAACAATTTTGTCAAATTTTTCTTCCAAAATTAAACAATAAATTTTTTATTTATTCATATTTTTATGTAAACTACATGCTTTTAATAAATTTTTTATTTATTCATACATGTAAATTGAACAGAATTTTGACCGTGCTTGTATTTCGTAAATATTCAATTTTAATTTTTAGGAATACACACCTTTGCTTCGCCCTTATTAATTTGAACGAAATATTTCACCATAATTCTTTGGAAGAAAATTTTGTTTAAGTAAGGGTTTCGTTTTGCGAAAAAAACGTACAATACGCAATTTCGCTAAAAAAACATTTAGCTAGCAATTTCGACCTTTGACTCCACTCAAGACGTCACTTTTTTAATTTTGCGGTATCATATTTTTGGAAAATCTTTATGAATATTATATAAAAAGTCTCTTTAATATCTATATTTCATATTTTTATCGATTTTTAAAGTTTTTGCGAAAAGTATTCAATTATTTTTGCTATTTGGTCGGGGAAATGTCAGATTTGCGACATTTTCTGATATGATATTCAGATTCTACGTTGATAATAATGCTTATAAAACCCTCTTGCTATTGTGTCAAAATTGCGAAACCGATAGCAAAAATATCTCGCAATATCAAAATTGAGATATTGAGTGAATTATGCATTATAGAGATTAAAAATCTGATTTGTGAAAACATCTCATCAGTTTCTAGCTAATTCAAAAATCTTTACTATCTTATTCGATTAAAATGAAAAGGGAATAGTTTCATTATGCTTTAAATGACAGCCTTATAATATAATCATAGTTTTCGCTCAATATGCAGCATTTTTTTTTCGAAATCTATGGTCAATGTCCTAAATACTGATTGCTTTGCATTCATATCTCTTACATTTTCTATACCCACATCACTATTCATTGCTATTCCTATCTTTTTCATTTTTGTTTGTTTCTCATAATTTCTCAAAAAACATGATAACTTGATATTTGTAAATATCATACTTTATAACGTAAATAAGAACTTGACCTATTAAGAAAAGCAGTAATGAAAAGAAAATCTGAAATTCATAAAAATTACAAGTTTCTGATGACAATTAGCTTAATTAAACCAGGGACAAGATTATATAATTGTATTTTCTATCCAATTATCCATATAATATCTTATCCAGAAAAAATAACTTGATCAATACCAAATGATTTTTTAACTAGTAAATAAAGTATTTTCTTTACACACACATTGTATATCATAGTTTTTTTTTTTGGTTTCGCAAAACATCCAAAAACAAATATGCTATAAAAGTGACAATTTTAGCAAAACGAAACCCTTAGTTTAAGCGGTTTCTTTATCAATCATGAATGTTGCATGCTAAGTTCGGTCAATGATAGAAATTGAGTGGAAATTAATCGTCGAGGAAGTACGATTATGTAAAGTAAAAAAATGTTGTGGGATTTTTAATATTATATATTATTTTATAATAAAATTTTTTTGAGTCATTTTAAGAAGCACATATAATTTTTTGAATTTAAAAATTAAAGTAGTGTCAAACAAATTTATCACTTAATTTAATACTCAGATTTCTTAAAATTAATGAAAAAAAGGTTTTCTGAGAACTTTTGAGAATGGTTTTCAAATTCCATTATTGAAAATATATAGGTATTGTATGAAATTCAAACTCTATATTTATTAAAATTCTAAATTTTTAATAAAATAACTTTTCAGAGGAATATGATTTTGAATGGTTGATTAATAAGTATAAAAATGTCTACGATTTTAAGGAGGGAATTGTTCCTTATGAGGTATACATCATAACTATATACCTCATAAGGAACAATTCCCTCTTGATAGCTGGGAAACTTTCTCTGAATAACTTATCATTTGGAGAAAGTTCCCCAGCTATCTATTAGGAACTAAAGGCTATGAGGCACTAATATATAATCAGTGCCTCATAGCCTTTAGTTTCCTATTAAAAACGAGAAAACTTGTTCGAAATGATAAACAATTTCGAACAAGTTTTCTCATTTTAAGGAGGGAATTGTTCCTTATGAGGTATACATCATAACTATATACCTCATAAGGAACAATTCCCTCTTGATATCCTGGATATTTTTGAATATATTTTTTTAATTAAAGTTCTCAAAAGTATTATCAAAAGTGATTTTTTTAAAATATCTCCAATTAATTAACTAATTAAAAGTATTATATTTTTAAAATTAAATAGTTTTTCAATTTTTTTGAAGGAATTGAGATACTTCCCACGACAATAAAATTGAGAGGTTTACATTATGACTGATCTTAGCATACAACATCATATGTGTTAAACTATTATCCTGGGCCCCTTGTTGTCCAACCGAATGTAGTTGAAGCCAAAAATGCTTTAATTCATTTTGTTGCTGCCTGTGATCGAACATATACCATAATTCTTGATGCAGAACCATCTTATAATATGAACTATACTATTTACAATATTAAATCTGGTAAGTTTGAGAGTCAAATGCTTCAAAAATCAAATACAATTAAAGTAAAAGCAGACGAAGCCTTAGTTATTACATCAAAGAGTCTCTTTTTATTACAAAAGTTGGAGGTGACATCAATAACTCTTGAAACAATACTTGATCGCCAATACACATTCAATTATGGTCCATACTATAAAACTACGCAATACAACATCTTCAACGATGCAAAGGATGGAAACCAAAAATCTAGTAATGCAAGCCCAATAACCATTACAGAACTCACGCCAGGTGTAGTTGACATCATGTTTTATGGAGGCATGAAAGAATTCGATGTCAAGGCAAACACGATTGTAACCATCTGCAGGACAAAAGGACAAGCAGGTGTGACAGGTTCTGCTGATGGCAAAGAGTTTACTGCAGCTACTTCAATGATAATTTTCAACAAAAACGGCAAAATTTCATTGAGTTCAAGTTTATATCCAGTAGTTAGAGTCTCAATTGTTAAATTCGAAAATCTACCAAAGTTCGAAAAAGTTTTATCATTTTTTGGACCAAAAAAGCTGCGAGTTAAGAATGGAGCAGCCACAGCGACACTAGATGATGTTGTTTTCCCAGAAAGGAAAATCTTGTTTGTTGTTCCAAATCCATACAAAATGAAGCCTGAAGTCTTCAAAACTGGAAATTTCCTTAATTCGACTTGTTATAACAGACAAGGTGAACTCGGTGAATTGTCCGTGTACCCAGGAATGTGCTTCCTGGAATTTTCGAAAGATGCAACGGCGGAAGACTATTTCCAAATTTACTACGATATTAAAAGCGAAAGTCCATATCAAAGCAACTCTTATTACCTAAATGGTACGGAAGGAGTAATGAGTGTTGGCGATTATTCGTCTGCGGGAGTGGATGATAATGAAGATTTTTGGCATAAATACAAGAATTACATATTTATTGCAGTCGGAGTGATTGTTTTGATTGTATTAATTGCAGCCTGTTGCTGTTGCTGCAAGAAGAAAAAGAAAGATAATTACTATTCTTCAGAGTCTTCAAGTGATTATTATTCATCTGAAGTTTAGATTTGTTCTAAAATAAATGCTCTTCTTTTTCCTATACTAAGAAATATCATATTCCTCCAAGGCATTATACTTGCTATGTATGCTAATTGTTTCAACCTGGTTTGTTATATTGGATAACGACCAAACAACATTGGTTTTACGACGTTTGCCATTTCCAGCAGAACATGTCGATATCGTCTTCAGGCGATCAAACAAGGAAGGCTGGGATGAGAAAAACGTTTTAAATAAAACTGTTTCATCAACAATTCTGAAATCACGACGATAAATAAGAATTAAAGCATCCCCACACATTTCATTTACAAGTCCAGCATTGCAATCAGAGACATAAATTTGTTGTTTTATAAATGCGTATACAATTGGTTGAATAAAGATTAGTGAAGAATAGAAAATGCAAAGACTAGCAAAAACTATGAGTGGTATGCAGTCTTTTGGAAGAATGTTAAAAAGAATTGGGGAAGATGAATAAATAATCGAAAAAATTGTGATAAATAGTAGAATATAAATAAAGAAAATAAGATATATCTTTGTTCCATTTCTATTTTTAAGTTCGGAATTAATTAAAACGCCAAGTGAGCTGATATCTTTTTGCGATGATAAGAAAAAAATGTTCTGAGAGATCACTGCAAGTGAACACAGTGAATCCTTTATTTTGTAATCGCAATGTGAGTCCTTTTGATCCGTTTTAATATAAAGTCTAATTTTTTCGGATAAATATTTATGTAAGCCATTATAGTGAGAGCCAATATCTAATGTGTCGGCTACGAAATAATAGTTAAAGGTCTTTTCAAGATGAATTCCGAAAAATCCATAGAAAATGTATAGGATTACTAAAAATATGAAAATGTAAAGCAAAGTAAAATCATCTGTGTATATTTCTTGAATATTTGAATAATTTATATCGCTAGATGATAAGTCATCTGTGAAATTAAGTACATGATCATCTTCAAAAATAAATACCCTACGAAAACTATATGAATTCTTTTTTGAAAGGTGGGAAATGTTAATTATGGAAGCAATAATGAATGAAAATAGAATGAATTTTAAAAATTCTTGATGGAAGAAAAAAAATAAAGATATTTTTGTAAATTTATAAATATTGTCAACATAAAATGTCTCCCATATTTTTTGAGGAAAATATATAAGTATTCCAAATAACGCCATTGTAAAAATGCAAAATTTTGAATTATCATTAAGGGTGCCCTATAACGATAATGTAAACATCACAAAATTAACCTTATTAGAACTCGAATGAATGGATTATCCAGATTCTAGTTCTCAATATAATAGCCTTAAAAGTGCTTTTCTGAGGGTGGTCTATCGTCTATAGGGCACCCTTAAGCGAATTGAACATTTTTTTACAGTTGAGGAGGTAGACTAAGATAGTAATAAAATTTATATTGGTAAATATAATACTTGATACGACTTTTGAGTGAAAGTAATGCTCGCTTATTAATTCTGATTTAAGTTTAACTGGTTCCAGGAGCTTTTCTTCGATGTTAAAATATTCTATCCATAAAACCATATTGTTAATTATCATTGAGAAGGAAATAAAGAGAAGTGGTAGTGATGGTCGAATCATTACCATCAAAGAAAAGAAAAAATATTAATCCGACCAACCGGATTCGAACCAGTGACCCCGGGATAACTACAATTCTACAGTCCCATGCTCTTCCAACTGAGCTATGGTCGGAATACAATAGTAAAAATATTCTATAAATAAGATAAAAATTAAGTTCATAACAATATTAGATCTTTGAATTCAAGGAACGGATGCCCAGCCCGATAAGATCTATCGATATTAAATTTATATGATCTAACTTATGAAATTTGAAATCAAACATTTAAATATATTCGGTTTTGCTTGTCAAATAACTCACTAAGGATGTCAATTTGGAAGAAAAGTGAGAAAATTCCTAAAATGCTAAAAATGAATTTTCCAAACATACTTTTTTATCTCATTTTTTTGATTTTGAAAAAAATTTGGAGAGAAGAACTCTTCGTTTTTGAATTTTGTCACGATGGTTTTAAAGTATATTAGACACATGTATTGGTATTACTATTTTTGTATATTTTGAGAGAAAATCCCTAAAAGTGAGAAATCTGAGACGGTTTGAGAAAATATATAAACTATTGAAAATTTGAATTAAACTTCTAATTTGGAAAAAAGAAATTTGGAAAGAAGAAAATTCAAAAATCGAGATTTAGACTCAGTATCAAATGGAGAACAAAATGTTTCTTCATATGAAGGAAAAAATTTTCTTGAGAAGAAATAGAGTTTTTAAAATTTTATTGTATCTAATGAAATAAACAAATATTAAAATTATTTTTTGATAACAAGAAAATTCCCAACAGAAAATATTTGAGACAAAGAAAAAAAGAAAATTGAACAATATTACTCTCCTTTACATTTCATGAGATTTTCAATTTATTTTCATAAAATTGACAATTTTATACGTTTAGATGAAAATAAGTGATTTTGCTTGAAATAAAAATTATTGTTTGTTTACAGCTATCAAATAGATTTTTGCTATTTTGATTAAAATTTGTTAATCAAATTAATAATTTTTTTTCTAAATATCTTAAATATCTGGATCACTTACTGATACGATGAATTAAACGATAAAAATAATACAAACTCAACTAAGTTTCCTGTCTTTCAACCAAAAAATATTATGCAATTTAAATTAAATTGTTTATTCAAAGATAAAACAAAGATAAAGTAATTATAATTATCATATACTTTATGAATAACTCTCTAATTGGATAAGATTTTCGTACAAATATTTTTATTAATATCGATAAGAATATGTTTACCTACTATCACCATATGTCGATAAACGAGAGTAGAGTGATTTTTATCATCGAAACTTTTTAAAAGCTGTAAGCAGGAAGTAATAATCTTGTTTTTCTGAGTTAGTTGTAGAACTATTGATGCCCGAGTTATCATTGTGATGCAGAAGGATATCAATGTACTGACTGAAGGATATGAATTGAATTGAATTTTATTGAATTTCAATTTGATCAAAATTTGTTGAAATGATATGAATGTGTCAACTTCTGTATCATTCTCCTTCACTCCTTCCTTATTCTTTCGAGAACGAAGCTAGCTCAGCTTTCGCTGAGCGAATTGACACTTTTCATGCCCTAAACGTACATACTCTCAAATTTATCGAAAAAATTAATACCACCTAAACTAGTATATTCTTATTTTAAATATGATATTATCCTTATATTCCACACTAAAATTCATTTAAATCAACTTTTAAAAAAGTTCGAATCCTGCGCGTCTCACTTTTTAAATTTTCCAAATGGAAAATTATATTCTCCTAAAGTGAAAACAATTTTCCAAATTGACTTCCTTAAACTAACTTATTTTAACCTTGTAATATAATATAAATGCTATTTTTTTTATTTACAGTTCAAAATGTTTTCAGTTCCGTAACAAAATATATGCATAATTATTACAAAAAACAATTGCAATATTTCAACTTCATTGTCCTTCAAAATGATATTGAAAATCATTCAATTTTTCAAAACCTTTCAAAAAAGTTCGTAATAATTAATATAACTCAATAACTATCATATTAATTTCGATAAATATTTTCAATTGTCATGACCATTTAAATTTCAATTCTACTCAAAACTAGTTACCAAAAGAAACACCATTAATATTCCTTTTTCCAAAATTGATCTATCTAAATTTTGAGTTTTTCAATGCCTCACAAAATTCTTAATGTAATTAATTTTCTCGATTTCTATATTTTTCTCCTCACATAAATGTTATCATTAGAATTATTTTCATTTATATCTAACCGATTTTTTTCATAATATTTTCAATTAATTGCAATGAAAGTATTCAGCAAGTCATTAGTGAAAATAAAAAAGGGAAGTATCTTACCAATTTCTAGCGCCCTCATATCGAAACCAAGAAAACGCGTCCGATCGAGCATAGAGAATATGAATCAAGTCAAATCTGTGATGATCGAACCTGTATTTAATAATAATCAGCAAGAAAATGATGACTGTATTATTTATAATTTTGAGTTTTTATCGACATGGGGATCATCAAATGAAGTATCTTGTTCATCAATTTGGTTTCTTGACGCCGGAAGGAGAAGGACTAAGCCAATTGCAATAAAATCAGAAGAAATTTCTGATCAAAGGCTTTTATCACTTCTCTATGATGCATCTCTTATTAAATCAGATAGCCAGAAAACATTTTGTTATCAATTTTCGAAAAATGGAACTTGCCATACATTGATATCATTCTATTTTAGACCTGAAGATGAACCAGCTTACTGTCGAATCTGGAATACTCCAGATGGTAATGATACATCATTAAAAGACTTTAAAATTTTCATTGGCAATAATGAAATTGTTCGGAAAGAAGTTCCCATCAATTTTGGTATAGAAGTTTCTCTTGATAATGCTATTAGATTGTCAAGGCAGATGAAACAAAAAATCAGTCAAGACTATTTGCTTGCATTAAAGCCTACTCTAAAAGATGATTTCGGAACGTTTCCTATGATGCAATTTAATAGAATATCATTAACTTTTCATTCAAATCATGGATCAAAATCCTTGTTCGGTATTAATGGACTTGAAATTTTTGATGAAAGCCATAATCGTATCAAATATGAAGATATTTCATTTTGGAAAGTCAAAAATACCATTTCTCATACAAATCTCAGAAACATTTTTCAGCCTAATGAAAAAACAGGCTCTTACTCTGATCCATTTGTCATGGAAGTTGGTAATTTAGATGAATATCCAAAGCTTGTATTGAATCTAAATTACCCGAGAGTAATTGGTCTTATAAGAATATACAACGCAAAAATATCCGGATATAACCATATTGGAATAGAAAAATGCACAATTAAGCTTGGTAATTCATTAAAAATTCATAAAAAATTCGCCAAATCTGACACTGTAGATGTTTGGCTAACTGACTCAATGGAATATAGAGAAAAAATCGAATCAAGTTTCTAGTTTGACACCTTCGTATCTCATTTATTATATTGTTTGAATATATTGTTAAAAAATTTATTTTTTGATAAAAAAAGTTTTTATATCAGTACACTAGCGTACAAGATCACTCACATTAATACATATCTATTAGGTAAATTGAACAATCCATTCGATGAGAGAGTTCAATTGTTCCCGGATTTCTATGATCGTTTTATCAAGTAATATGTATATGGACGACTGATTCGAGTTTTATGTCCTCATGGGGGAAAAAATCGATTGAAAATTATTTTGAATTAAAATTTTGTCAAAATCTTTCTGAAAAGCATTATGATTGATACGGCTCCACTAATTGAAGAGGAAAAGAATGATACAGGAGAGGATTACCGCCTTGGAGGTAGATCTCCAATTGTTACAATTTTTACATTATTAGCCGGTCCTCTTCTTTCTCAGCTTATTAACGCATTTTATGGCATTGTCAATACAATTTGGATATCTAAAGGAATTGGTGATCAGGGGCTTGAAGCTTTATCCTCGTTATTCCTTTATGATATGATTATATTTTCTTTTGGGAATTTATTAATTGTTTCAACTAGTTCGCATATTTCATATCTTTTTGGTCGTAAAACACCTGATGATTGTAATCAGCTAATTGCAGACTTAATTCGTGTTGCAATCATTTTAGCTATTATTTATCCATCCATAGTGATCCCTACAACATATCCGCTTGTCAAATGGCTTGCTGAGTCATCTATAATTGCTCATGAAGCATTCAAATACGAACTTATATCTACAGGGTGCTGCATTGTGCCATTCATATTTTATGTCCTTTGTGGATTGTTGCAGGGTG
The DNA here is from genome assembly GCF_026262505.1 of Trichomonas vaginalis G3. Taxonomy (NCBI): domain Eukaryota; phylum Parabasalia; order Trichomonadida; family Trichomonadidae; genus Trichomonas; species Trichomonas vaginalis. The sequence continues at coordinate 40,159,181 of NC_067206.1, read as the reverse complement.
AAGGGCGTACATGGATGTTTGGTGCTATGCAAGTTCTTTCTTTAATCTTAGATATGGGGTGCTTCTTACCATTATTTGTAGTCAAGTTGCATTTTGGAGTTTGGGGTGCAGCCCTTTCACAAATTATTGCTCAATCTGTGCCAACAATAATACTTCTGATTCTTTTGATTGCAGGAAAGCTTTCCTTAAAAATCAAATTTTCAATGTTTTTCAGAAAATTTGGAACAGAGACAAAAAATGCATTAAAAGTTTGATTTGCTTCATTTATTCTGAATTTATCAGAAGCATTTCCACAATTTGCAATGCAGAAATTTATTATTCTTGTTGCAGATCATGTTCATATGCGAGATCCTATTTTATCATCCTGGAATATTATTGGGCGTCTTTATACAGTTGCAATCTGCATTATGGTAGCATTTGATAGTGCATTTATACCATCTGCTTCATATGCGTATGGCCATCGACTCTATAAGCGGGTTGTCAGGCTCTGCCTTCATACATTTTGGATAACATTTGTTTATGCTGGTATAATGAGTGCGATTGTAATGATATGGCCAGTCGAATTAACAAAACTATTTTCAAAAGAAAAAGATGTGCTTTTTATAGCAAAGAAATTTATGTGGATTGCTTTTTTATCCCTTCCTATTTATCCTGTTCATGCAATTGTTATTTCATTCCTCCAAGCTATTAAAAGACCAACTAGAGCAACAGTATTATCTCTCATAACGACTCTGGTTCCAATGCCAATATTTTCGGCCATTTTTTACTTTACTCACCCAGATTCTCTCGCTTGGATATTTGGTGCTTATATTGCAACAGATATAAGTACTTCTCTGATTACGCTTGTAGGAATGTCATCGATTTTCTTCAGAATGATGAAGCTGAATAATGGAGATGAATTTTCGGATGAAGAAGAAATTCAAAGTCCATCAATTCCAATAACAAAGAGCGTTGAAAGTATAGCTGATATAGATAAATAGAGGTATATTTTATTCCATTTTTTTTTTAATATATGACTTTTATTATTGTTGATGTAACCTATTCAACAAAACGAATTCTATCTGGCTATCATGGCCTTTGTCTAAGGCGTAATTCTTATTTTAGTTGAATTCCTAAATGCACATAAAAATGATTGAAGCGAGCTAAAAAACGATAAATGATTTAACGATAAATATAATTTTTGTGAAATTTTAGAATTTGTGAACTATGGTTCATTATCTTGATTTTTTCTACTTGAAATTTTTGAATGTTTTTGAAAATTGAATAGAATAGAAGCTGAAGCGAATTAATATATTTGGTGATGACACATTGTGACGATTGCTTGTGAACGAGATAATTTATGAAAATTTGCGATCATTTTTATCAAAAAAATTTCAAGACCAAGAAAAACTTTTAAAAAGTGCTATCCTGCATTTAAGAAGTAAATGATAGATGAAGAATCAGATGAAATAATCTTTAATACAGGAGACTCCACATTTGCAAAGGGGATTCAGCATAATAATTACGTTCGCACAACAAGATACACTCCTCTAACTTTTATTCCCTTAACTTTATACGAAAATTTTCAACGATTTGCAAATATTTACTTCCTAATCATGGCTGTTTTATCATTTCTTCCATGGTCACCTATTACTCCTATAATTCAAATTCTTCCTTTACTAATTGTGCTAGCTGTTTCAATGCTAAAATCTGGTATCGAAGATTTGATGAGATATAGAAATGATATTCGCGAAAATTCAATTATATATGACGTTTTTGATAGGAAAACAACATCATTCGAGAAGAAAAAGAGTATGGATATTAAGCCAGGTGATATCATAAGAATTACAAACGAACAGCAAATTCCATCAGATGTTGTAATAATAGGTGTCTCGTCGAATGATGGAATATCTTACATTAACGAAGTAAATCTTAACGGTGAAACTGCTTTGAAGCAAAAAAGATGTTTGTTTGGAACAAGACAGCCTACTCCAGAATTTCAAGCTGAAGTAAGAGTGCCAAAACCAAATCAAGACATTTTGAAATTAGATGGCAACCTCAAAGTTGACAATCATAATTTTCCATTTTCTATTAAGAATTGTTACCTGAGAGGCAGTGTCCTTATGCACACTTCTTGGGCTTTGGGTGTTGTTTTATATTCCGGCCATGATACTAGAATCATTCAGAATCAAAGAAAGGCCCCTCATAAAACTTCAGTTCTAGAGCATAGACTTAACCAATTAACAATTGCAAATTTCACAATAATGTTTATATTTGTATTTTTGATGACAATTTTAGCCGTTCATGATGAAAAACACCTTGATTTTGCATGGGTTGTGAAAATTGATAGCATGGTCTCTTCATTTTTCCAAAATTTTATTGCGAATGCGATTTTACTCAGTTATTTAATTCCAATTTCCCTTTACGTCACCATCGAAGTGGTCAGATTCTTCCAGAGATGGATATTTGGTATTGATTTAGGCATGTGCGATTCAGAACTTGGATATTCTCAAGTTCATAACTCAAATTTGAATGAAGACCTTGGTGTCATAGACCATATCTTCTCAGATAAGACAGGTACGCTTACAGAAAATAAAATGGACTTGGTTAGCGCTTATATAAACAATACAATTTATGATCTTAAGAATCCTACCGAAAAAACCAAGCAAGAAGCAACGCATGGACCATTGCTACCACTTTTAATCAACATTGGCATATGCAACTCTGTTGTCCTTACAAACAATGAGATTTCTAGTGAATCTCCAGACGAAGAAGCCTTAGTCAAGAAGGCTGGCGAACTGAATGTGAAGCTTACAGATAAAAACCTTGAGTTTACCACGCTTTCAATAGCTGGAAATGATGAAAAATTTAGATTATTAACTTCAATCGATTTTACATCAGCAAGGAAGAGGATGTCTGTACTTGTCAGAGATAAGGATGGTATTATAACTTTATACTCTAAAGGAGCAGACTCCATAATGCTTGGATTATTGAAAAAAGATCAAGATCCGAGCCAATTGCAGAAAATTGTGGATGACTATGCAAATAAAGGTCTTAGAACCCTTGTTATGTGCAAAAGGGTTGTAACCGAGGAAGAATATGCAGCTTGGAAGGAAGAATACGATGCTTCTTTTGTTGCATTAGAAAATAGAGATGAAAATGTTGCTGCAGCTGGTGCAAAGATTGAACACGAGTTTGAGTTAATCGGTGCTGTGGCAATTGAAGATGCATTGCAGCCAGATGTTGGACCAACAATTGCATTCCTATCTAGAATGGGAATTAATCTTTGGGTTTTAACTGGTGATAAAAAAGAAACCGCAATTTCTATTGGAAAGAGTACTTGTGTTATTTCCAAAGACTCAAAGATTATCAGTTTTGATGAACCAGATAATAAGGATTCTGTTTTCCAAGAAGTTCAACGGGAAAATAAAAGTGTTCTTGTCATTGGCCCTTCAGCTTTAGAGAGTGTCTTTGACACCGATTTCCTTCCAAACATTAGTGAGTTCTGCAAAAGCGTTATTTGCTACAGGATGTCTCCTTCAAATAAGGCTCGTGTTGTAGAAACAATGAGGAAATTTACCACAAAAAGATGTCTTTCTGTTGGAGATGGAGCCAACGATGTCTCCATGATTCAAGCAGCTCATGTCGGAATTGGTATTTTTGGAAGAGAAGGTCACCAAGCAGCGTCAATTTCTGACTTTGCAATTACAAGATTCAAACATCTCAAAAGATTGTTAGCTGTACATGGAAGATTATCGCTTGTTCGCATATCAGGAACAATCCTGTATATGTTTGCAAAAAATATCGTCCTGATTTTCCCTCAGGTTTGGTTCAGCTATTTCACAAAATTCTCCCCTGTTACTATTTATAACGACTTTCTTCTTACAACATACAACATGGCATGGACAGCTCTCCCTCCTCTGATTTACGGAATGTTCGAGCAAGATGTGTCACCTGAAAGTATGTTAAAATACCCACATATGTACGCAGAAGCTCGCGCTGGAAGATACATGAGCTGGTGGCGAATTATGCTGGAAATGTTATGCCCTTTGTATCAGTCTGTTATCATTTTTGTGTTTTGTTTTTACCTTCCGACAACAGTGATTTCAGATCCTTATAATATTTCTAGTGACTTTGCATGTTGTGGATTCATTTCATTCTTCGCTGTTATCCTGGTTTCGAACATACAATTGGCAATTCGGTCACACCACTGGAATTATTACATATTCTTAAGTATTTACTTATCAGTATTCATTTTCTTGCTATTTTCCATTGCTTATGCGGCTTTTCCAACGCTTTTCCCGCTGATATTCGGAGTTCCTCAACAAGTATTAACAACTTGGCAAATGTATATCAATCTCTTGATCGCACTTGTCCTATGCTTGCTGCCAGAGCCCATATTCAGATATTTGAAAGCTCTTTGGTTCCCTTCATATTCACGTTTGATTCGTGAAGGTGAAATCTTTCAAGAAAAGGAAAGAAATATAATGAGAGCAAAGCTTAAATCCTTATAAATAAATGTTTGTTTTTCTCTTCTACACATAACAATTTTTTCTAAAAACATTCAATTTTCTTGACAACCCTCACATTATGACTCAGTTTTCTCATATAAAAAGTTAATATTTTGGTCAGAAAAAGTTATAACAAATCAACAATTAGTACATTATATGGCAGTTATTTTCTTATTTATTTTTTTTAATTCAAATAAAGAATTATTGATATTTTGAGATGATGCAAGAAAGTGTTAAGTGTATTCTCAAATTTTGTAATATGAATGATAAATAATCATCGGAAAAATGAAATCATTTCAAAGTACAAGCTGATGATATACTCAAAATATATTTTACACTCTTACTTTAATTGTTGCTTGATACTTTTTCGGGCTTGTCAATATATAAGTTGCGAGACATATTTTAAAATTGATTTTTATATTCTAGTCTATTCAAATTTGGGGGCTTTTGAATTCCTTACAAAATTGAATTTATAAAGTTAAAAAAGAAGAGATAATGTTGCATGCTAAGTTCGGTCAAAATGTAAACCTCTCAATTTTATCGTCGGGGGAAGTAACTCAATTCCTTCAAAATTATTCTTTAAATATTGAATTTAAAGTTATTTAATTTGGATTATAAATAAATAGGCTAATACAATATTTAAAAATGAGAAAAAATAACTTTTCAAAGAACTTTTCATAATCTCAAAGAAAATTTTTTATTCAATAATTATATAAATTAATTAACATTCATAATGAAATTGGATTTTTTTTATAAAAAATTGGTCCTACTTAACTTTTTGAGAGAATTTGGCTTTCTCGTAAACGAAAAAGGGGATTTGACGGAGTCAAATCCCCGCTCACAAAAAGTGGACTTTACATGTCAAATTTTATATGCATGTAATGTCCACTTTTATGAGTTTTAGGAAGGAATTGGAAGCCATGAGTTACTGACATTGCATCAGTATCTCATAGCCTCCAATTCCTTCAAAAAATGGGAGAAACTTTGTCCGAATAGTTTAACATTCGGACAAAGTTTCTCCCATTTTAAGAAGGAATTGGAGGGTAAGAGATATACCATATGAATGTATATCTCTTACCCTCCAATTCCTTCTAGAAAGTGTCCAAACTTTGGGTTAATTGCAAAGTATTAACCCAAAGTTTGGACACTTTCAAGTGGAGATGGAAGGCTTTGGGGTATATATTAATACAATATACCTCAAAGCCTTCCATCTCCACTACAAATGTGAGAAACTTTGTCCGAATAGTTTAACATTCGGACAAAGTTTCTCCCATCTTTCAATGTAATTGCTACCTGTGAGGTACTGACTTGAAGTCAGTGCTTCACAGGTAGCAATATCCAAAAATTTAAAAACATTTTATCAGTTCGTTAGAGAACTAGAGCCTCCTAGGTACTGAACCAGAATCAGTGCCTAGGGGACTCTAGTGATCTATATAAATCTGAGAAACTTTGAGGAAATTGTTCGACATTTCCTCAAAGTTTCTCAGCAATTTAGCGAGGAATGTTCGTTATCGTGTAGATATTTATAATATATACATGATAACAAACATTCCCCGCTAAAAGATGTAAAATCTTATAAGAAATAATTGCAAAAGAATAACAAATTGCAACAAATTTTATATGAAACTGAACCTTATGAGGTAGTGATTCAAGATCACCGCCTCATAAGATTCAGTTTCAATCTCAAGTATCTCAAAAGTAAGGCTCTATTTTTTGCCATGTAAAGTGTCACTTTTTCTGTCCAAATGATAAGTTATTCAGAGAAAGTTTCCCAGCTATCAAGAAGGAATTGTTCCTTATGAGGTATATATTCATACTGTATACCTCATAAGGAACAATTCCCTCCTTAAAACGAGAAAACTTGTTCGAAATTGTTTATCATTTCGAACAAGTTTTCTCGTTTTTAATAAGAAACTAAAGGCTATGAGGCACTGATTATATATTAGTGCCTCACAGCCTTTAGTTTCTAATAGATAGCTGGGAAACTTTCTCCAAATGATAAGTTATTCAGAGAAAGTTTCCCAGCTATCAAGAGGGAATTGTTCCTTATGAGGTATATAGTTATAATGTATACCTCATAAGGAACAATTCCCTCATTAAAATCGTAGATATTTTTTACTTATTACTCATGCTTTCAAAATCACAATCCTCTGAAAAGTTATTTTTTATTAAGAATTTAGAATTTTGATAAATACCTTTTTTCAATTTGATATAATACTTATATATTTTCAAAAAGACATTTTGAAAAGATATCTCAAAAGTTCTCTGAAAACCTATTTTTGATTAATTTTGAGAAATATCCGTATTAAATTAATCACTAAATTCATTCAACACTACTTTAATTTTTAAATTCAAAAAATTATATGTGCTTCTTAAAATGTCTCACAAAAATTTTATTATAAAATTATATACAATATTAAAAATCCCACAACATTTTTTACTTTACATAATCGTACTTCCTCGACGATTAATTTCCCCTCAATTCCTATCGTTGACCGAACTTAGCATGCAACAATAAAACAATTAGGCTCAACTTTGAATTAATTCGGTTTTGTAAATTCAATTTTGTGATCCATTCAAAACAACAAAGTTAGAATATACAATGGTTTCAAAATAGATGACTTTTGAAAATCTTGAAGCAACCACTCTTTAAAAGATAAACTATATTGTTGCAAATCAAATAATTAATCTTTGAGGAATGCAGAATGCTTTTAAAGGATCTTATTGTCATTTCATGTTATGAAAAACACAAATATTCCTTAAATACAAGATAAATTAAATGTGCATTATCATTTTCATGTTATGAAAAACGCAAATATTCCTTAAGGGTGCACTTACCACTTTTTGACATGCTCCCACAATATCAATATATCTTTATTATGATTGCAAAAAAGTATAACAGTAATATAAGGTACTAAGTAGTGATTTAAAATAACTTCTTTCCGAACAAAGTTAATGACTTTTTACCTTAGAAAATTATGATATAAAGCTTGGATGTCAAAAAAATTGAGAGAATGTCAGAAAGTGGTAAGTGCACCCTTAAGGGATCTCCGCCTTAGTTTACAAAAAATACGTTATTTACACCTAGAGTCTTTTTCTATAGATCCTTTTTAGATTTTTAAACAATGATAAGATAGAGTATGATCAATGTATGCTATATTTAAGTTTATTCATAAAAATATCAATTCTATCATAGAGAAAAAGTACATTTAAGTGTAAAAATTTAAATAGTTGTAAACTAAGGCAGCGAGCCCTTAAATACAAGATAAATTAAATGTGCATTATCATTTTCATCTGTAAATGTAAAACAGTTTCTATTATTTTTGCGTGATTATCTCTTCTAAAACTTTATTTAACAGTTCTTTGTGTACAGTATCATTTTTTTTCATTTTTTTGCATATTTTGAGTAAATTTTTCAACAAAGTTAAAATCACCTTTTTATCAAGACAATGAAAATAAAAAATTTTCACTGTAACCTGATGATAGTGATATTTTTGTCACTTTTCCATAGAAAGTACAATCTCTTTCAAAAACCCAAAATTGAGATCTCGAAGTTTCCAAAATTGATAATTCGGTTACAGATTTGGTATACTACGAAACAATAATAAGAAGATTACTTTCAACTAGATGTAAAATAGCAATTTAAAGGATAAAAACTAAAAATTATATTTATTTTATGATATAATAAAATCATTATTAGGAATGCTATCACTACAGCGTGGCGAATATAAGAAATTATTTGCAAGCAACTTAGAAAATATGAAAACCAATCTTAAACCAAAAGAGGTTATTAAAAATTCCAAAATTGCTTCAAATACAAAATTATATCCTATTCAAAATGCAGAAAAAATTTACAAAAAGGGATCAGCATGTTATATGATGGCAATGCAACTCCAAAAGGCCCCGTGGAATGTAAAATTAACTGTATAAATTTTAAATAAAACTTCATTTTTTTAAATGTTAAAGATGATATTCGTACTGACTGGAATAACTTCATCCATGGTTTTAAATCCATCAGGAGTTAACAAATTAAACAAGAGGATAGGGTTAAGTAATGATAAAAACATCTCATCAAACACAGATATTGCAACCTGTAAACAGGCATTTCCATTTGGTGTTGAAATCACATTTGATTATGAAGGCAAAACACTTACCAGATGGGCAAAAAATATTTCTGGTCAATATATTTGCGGCTCAGGAGATAGTTGGTTCCAATATACCTCAAAAAGTAATGAAAAACACTCTGAAGGAGATCCATTAGGAGGTTTCCTGGTATTTATTATTAGTGTTATCATTTGTATAGCATTCACTGGAACTTGGCCAATTCTGGCTTCATTATCATTATCCATTGATGTTGTAAAAAAGAAACTTGATACTTTTGCATCAACATTGATGAATATGCTCCAAAGAAGTTCTGTTCAACAAACAATGAATATATTTAATGCTGTATATCTTACCGTCTCTGAAGATCAGGCGGAAACATTTGGTCAAAAGGTATCGCAAATGGCAATGAATGCTGCTGAAGAGATGGATAATACTTTTTTGGAAGAAAGAGAGAAGATGGACAAAGAATTGGTCGAATCTGGAGTCAACAGCGATAAGCACAGGAAAATGACTTTGTTTAGTCGGATCTATATGATTATTTCGTTTGTACTGATGTTTTTTGTATCATTAGCGGTTGCACAACTCTTTTGCGCATATATGAAATGGCCAAATTTAATTAAGAAAGTTGAAACATTAAAGTGTTATCAGCTAAATACCGAGGATATTCCTCTTGGATTTGATTATGATCCTAATATGGAAACAAACATATACGCACAAGTAGGAAATACTACTACAAATTCAACACATAAATCTCATAAAAAGATACTCGAAGATAACTCAGCAAAATCTCAATACAGCAATCTTAACACTGCATCCTTTTCAATTACAGAAGATAAAGCTGTAATAACTTCTGACTGTGAAGCTTCATGGGTTAATCTTGATGATAAATCCAAATATGTTGTCCTTCCAAGCACAAAAGTTGTATGCAAAAAAGTAGATGCAGTCAAAATTGCCCTTAGAAGAGCTCGCACACGAGAAAAATGTGGTGATTCTTTTGCATATAAGATGCATGATAAGGAACCAGCTCCGACTGATGTAACATATAAATGGACTAAGACAGGAAAAACTCCAAATGCATGCAAAAGAGCATTATCTAAATGTGATATTGTTTGGGAGGATACCCTAGGTTTCAAAAAAGAATCACAAAATTGGCTTTATTGCAATGTATATCCTCAAAAATCAGAAATGTTAAAAGTAGACTCAGATGGAACTGTTCTTAGTAAAGTATCAAATGAAGATTTTGAACCAATTTTAACTGTTGATCCCATGGTATCTAGAGAATATGGCTGGTATACAGACGGAACAAATGAAATTATTGTAGAAACAACATTTAATAAAGGAATAGGCTCGAATGTTCTATTTGAAGATAGAGCTAGACTTTCAAATGAAGAAATGGTGAAAATGTTAGAAATGAATCACTATTTTTCATCATCAAATGCTGGATGGTCTGCAAATGAATATCTTCCAGGTCCAAATGTTAAACCAAATTCATTTCAGTGTAGAATGCAGTATACATTGAAAAATATTCAAAAATATAAACAGGTTTCAAATCCTTGTCAAGAAGTTCATGCTCAACTTGTTGATGGAACAAAAACCAGATTCACAACAACAAGTGAAACAACATGCTCATTATCTATCGGATTTGGTAACGATGAAGATGAACAAATTGTTACACTAAAGAAAGAAAAAAGTGCAACATTTTTAGGGCCAACAAAATGGAGATGCAAATCGTCATCTAATGGAAACGGTACAATGTGTTCAACAGATACTTCAATCAAATTAATTAACATAGATGCAGAAAACGTTAATGGATCAATTCAAGTTGATGTTACAAATTCGGGATTTCAGCCACCGGCACAAGTTGGTGCTGATCTTGGCTTTGATCTTGGATTTGGATCACTTTTTAATGGAATTCAATTCGGTCATATAGCAATATACATAATAATTGCCATTATCATTATAATAATACTAGTTATATTAAAGAAGAAAAAAGTTTTCCACAAGTTATGCAAGAAGATTGAAAAAAGTTCCTCATCACTAAGTTCATTAAGACGAGGAAATACTCGTAGGAAACCAGAACAACCCGATGTCGAGATGTATTCAGAATAAATTTTTTATTAATAAATATTGAATTTTAGCAATAATCATTTTTATAAATGGGTGATGCAACCAATGTAGCACTAATAATTGGTGGTTTCTTATTACTCGTTATTTTCATAATTCTATTTGTATTTTGCTACATATGCAGGGGTTATGTTAGATGTATTCAATGTTGCGGAGATTGTATTGGCGATACAGCAGATCAGGCAGGAGAAGCTGTTAATAAAGAAAGGGCAAACATTCAACAATCAATGGATAATGCAACTTCTGCAATGTCAACTACTGCTCTTGCACATTCTAAAAAATTGAAAAGAAAAGCAATTAAAAGAGCCAAGAAAATCGAAGAGAGTTATTCTAGTGATAATATAGATGAAACATCTTATTCAATTGAACAATACGAATCAGAAAAAGAAGAAGTTTAGATATAAAGTTTTTATGTATTATTTATTATCTTTTTTATGCTTTTTATTTTTATTTTTAGACTTTTGTGGCTGATCATTAATTGTCTTTATAACCGAAACAATGGCTTTTTTTGCTTTTTCACCTGCAATCTTCTTAGAAGCTTTTGCAAGTTTCTTGACACCATGGGCAATCCTAGAGACACTATCTGTAATAGACATTAAAATTAGTGATGTTAAATCGAAATTTAGAGAATGAAATTTTTATTTCATAAATAAATACAATCGGAATTCATCAGTTTGAATCATAATAATATTTGTATAATTCATTTTCACTTAAAATCATAACTAGAGCATAGATACCTCTTCGGAAATCTTTTGAACATGGCGTAAGATTTGTCAATTTATGCAGGATTGATGAACAGGCTCTGTATAAATCAGAATCAATCGATTGACAACAATTATATATTGGAACCCCAAACTCGTTAATGGGTGGTTCTTTCAATTCTTTTTCATCAGAGTTTGTTGGTAAAATTCCAAGATCATTGAACAATTCCATTAGATCATTAAAATTTCCTATTCTCTCGCAGGCATTACATTCAGGAATAACAATATCAAGATAAGTTGCAAAAACACCTAATGCCGATTTTGCAATTGAAATCATTGTTTCAATATAAATTGTTATATCTGCACCTCCATTCATAACGCTTTTCCTCATATCTTCCACAATTTCAATACAATCAGCATCAATTGTGTTTTCCTTGGCCACATATAAGCCAAAATCATAGAGATTGCGATAGAATTCCTCCATCATTTAAAATGAAATGTGTCATTAATATAAATGAGTCAAGTACCGAGTGACTTCTTCTCAGATAATTTTGATTTTGATGAATTTTATGATCCAGAAAATATAATGGATTGGGCGCAAGATCCATTTATTGAGACATATGATATTGAAAATGAGCAATATGTAAGTCAAATGTTAGAAAGAAAACGCTCAACATTCAGAAAATTTGGTTCAAAGGGTGAATCTTTACCAAATAATTGGGAAGAAAAATTGTATCAGTTAATGTTTCTTCCAATCACATATGGAATCCAAAGAATGACGTTTCCTGAAATTAAAATACCAAGCAGTAATCATTGCATAATGGCAAATTCAAATGATGTATGCTTTCCATTTGATTGCGAGGATTGGGCAAAAATTTTAAGTTGCGATGGAACACTGAATATATATTGTTCTTACAATGATACAAAACAATGCAAATACTTTTGTAAATGGCTTCCAATTGTTGTAAGAGAAATCACAGAATATATTTATGTTAAAATCACACAATTATTAATGGAAAACAATCAATTTGAGGAAAAATTAGAATCTATGTATTGGTGGCAAATTATCAAGAATCGTTCCGCATACATTCCAAATTGGGGCAAAAATATTTCATGCATTTTAATACAACCAATATCTGAATGCAAAAACAGAATATTTCCATGTCCAATTGTTCAATCTTTACTAGAAACCATTGATCAAAAACCCAGCGATGTCGTTCAAATAAATGAGAATGAAACTTCTCTAGAATCAGATAAAATTTCTAGAATTGTGAAAAAATGCTCTAATGAACCGATGGTATAATATATTTTTTTAAACAATTTTATAATAAACACACCATACATATTTAAAAAGATTTCCTAAAGTAGATCTAGCTTTCAAATTTGCAAGTTGAGGACTACTACATTCAACTAGAACATATGGTTGTCTTGAGTAGGAGTAGTTATACCCACTAGATTTTATTGTATACACATCTCTCTCATGAATTGCTTGTTCAATTACAAATTTTGCAGTGTTAAAACTTGAAATAGGATGTTGTAAATTAGAATTTCTAATTCTATCTATTCTAACAATAAAATCAGTTTCGATTGAATATTTCCCTCCTAATTTCATTATATTTTGTCTATTTACATCTGGATGCAAATATTCTTTTACAATTGGGCAAAATCCAAAAGATTTTGATGTTGTAACTTGGGAATGTATATAATTATAAGCTGCTTTCACGTTATTTGATATTGCTTCAATAACGCATGGAGTTGCATCTCTATTTAATGCCATCTGATTTTTGATATATGAAGAAAAGTAAGACTCAGAAAATGGACAAAATGTGACAATGATTGAATGATAATGTATACTAGATTGTACGCATTGTGCATATAGGGAATATGCTAGAAGCATTCCATCAGGTGATGTAATTTTTTCTATATCAAATGTGGCGGAAGAAGAAATGAAAAATGCCCTTGAATGCGAGTTGAATGGTAATTTTGGTGTTATTCTTGATCTTTTCCCCAAAAGTTTGAATAAAAACATTGAAAGAGATTTACCAATTTGTGATTTTGAATAACCATTTTGTTCTAAAACCATAAGTAACGCTAAAATTTCTGCATAATTATTTTTGCACAAATCAGGAAAATTTTCATGCATAGGAATTCTATTCATATTAAAGCGATCAAAATTTAAAATGTTCTTCATTTCATATTCTATCCTCTGTCTTTTTCGTAAATCATTCATCATGATCATCTTCCTAGTTTGCATTTATTAAAATGGCAGAATTTTATAAGAATTTAAAATTCATTTTTATTAATGTCGTCTGATATAGTAGACATCTCTTCTATTATTGGAAAAGAAATATCTGTTGTAAAGGATCCTGATATTGCATGCACAACTTTATCAATTGATCAAACAATCAGGTTGGATGGAATTCCAACACCAATTAAAAATCAAATATTATGTATAAAAAGATGCTTGGATTATCTAAATTTAACCAATGAAATGGAACATCTTGATCAATTATTGCTAGAATTGGAAATGTCTGAAATCAAAGATCTCACAACATTTACAGATCCATGTCAATTAATTAAATCACTTAATACAGATAATAGTTTTATTGTAATCGATGGATTCCAAGAATCGTGCGATGCATATCTTGTAAGAGGAACAGAAAATGGAGAAATAACATGGTGGGTATTATTAAATTCAATGACATGTAACAACGAATATATTGCAATTGATTCATACGCAATAGATTATTCCAGATTAAACGAATTTGATTCCTTTAAGCACGGAACAATTGCATGTTCATTCTTGATCAATGAAAATAAAATATTTGAAAGAGAAGAGCATAAACACCCTATTAGAAAAATACAATCATCAAATGTAATTGAATCCCTTGAAGAATTATACCTTGAATACGAAGGGAAAATAACAAAAGTTAATAATTTTGATGCATTATGTTCAAATTCATCAAGAGATGATTCATACACAGTTTTTTACTTTAAGGATAATACATGTGTTGGAATTTCAACAATAGAAGGATTTACAAAAGTATATAGTACTGAACCATTTTTTGAATTTAACGGTATTTCACTATATATTGTTAAAGATGGTCAGAAAACAATCAGAAATTCAACAATAAATAAGCAAAAGAAAGTGGCCAAAGAAGCACAAAGATCAATTGATGAATTTTGCCTCAATTATACAGAAACTGTTGCAAAAAGTATTTTAAGGGATTATGAATCCCAAATTTCTGGAATATCTAATAACTTTAATACCCCAGAAAGTATAATGAAATTTATTACAAATATGTTATATAATAAAGACCCAAATGAAACACAGAAAGCATTCGCTTCATCAACAGTATTCCGCCCCTCAGATATTAATGATCCAATTAAACATCGAGTTTTCTTTTTATCAACTCCACCTGGATCCGGAAAAACTGCATGCGAAATAATGCCAGCTGTATATGAAAATTTTAAACAATCATTTAAATCGGATTCGGAACAATCCATAACAATCATTGCAACATCTCTTGTTCAAGTATCTGGACAAATTTCTTCAGCTTGTTTTTCTCTTTATGGAGGAAATGATAAGTGGCTAAAAGTTAGAAGACTAGATGGTGGCTCAAAAGAACTTTTAGGCGGAAAACAGCAAAACACAATATTTTTTAAGCCAAAATTTGCAAAAGAGCATGTTCTTGATAGTGAAGCGATCCGAAAAAGAATATTAAAGGGATTTTCTACAGAAACATTAAAGGAATATATGGAAGCTGTATTCAAAGAAGCCAAGCTGAATATCGATGGAAATATTTTCGATCAGGTTCTGAAAAATTTCACAGATCCCAATTCTTTTCGCAAAAATACCATTCCATTTATTTATGAAGGAATAGATTCAAAAGGACGTTTTAATGCAGATGTACTTGTTGGAACTTATGAAATGATTTATAGTACTCTTATTAACACTTTAGTCGGAAATGAAAAAGTTGACAACAAATCGGCAGAACAGATTGCAAATAGAATAAAATATATAATAATTGATGAATGGGATACAATATTCAGACCAAAAATAGCAGACAAAAATCCAATATCTGAAGTACTTGATCAAAGATTTTCTCATTCCTATGGTATTATTGCATTAGCCCTTTTATTACTTAAAAAGAATCCTAATTGTAAATTAATTCTTGCCTCTGGAACTGGTTCTAAAATGCTGAAGATTTGCGAAGAAAATATTTTAACGGGAAAAAGCTCTAATATGCTTGAACCTTTGTTAAGATGTATACCAACTAAAAAAGAATTAGATGATGCATTAAAAGTTATTGAAAATGAATCCAACAATCAACTTTCAAAAGAAAAACAAGTAATGTTTGTTAAGAAGTCAAATACATCCTCATTAGATAATGCAAAAAGTTGTTGGAATGTATAACAAGCAATGCATTAATGCATTCTAAAATCGCACCTCTTAATATTTGGGGATCAAGAAAATGCATGGCTTTATCAAAATCGTTAATGGTTTATCCAATGGCGGCTTATGCAGGATCAAATATGCTTTTACTTAATTCATTGGCAAATAATAATTATATCAAAAGATGTAATGTCGCTCCTGATCTCAGTAAAGTTTCTTATGATGCAGTTCATTCAACAATTATGAATATCGCTTGCTGCTTTCTTTGCGAAATGAATGTATCAAAAACTTTACTTATGATTGCAAATGATCCTAATTTAAGTGGATGGGGATATCTATTATCAATAATAATCACATATATAGTTGGTGGAGCAAGTGAAAGTAATGAAAAAATAATTATTTTATTTGCACAATTGAAAGAGCTTCATATTTATGTTTTAATTCTAATTGGAGTCCTTCTATTTATGCTAGAACACGATGGAATTAGTTTACAGAGACTTATTGAAACACGTTCTCCACCATCAAAATGTAACTTATCTGAAGCAATATCTCTTATTTCATCCAAAAGTCTAAGAAAAATCAAAAAATCTGCCGATTCTATATCAAAACAAAATTTTTATTCATTTGATAATCAAATTGATGATTTGATAAAAGTATCTTTATCATCTGAAATAGATCATATAGGTTGTGCAATTTTCAAAGATTTACTTTTGAAAAATTTTGGTATAGAGCATTTATGGGAATTATGTGAAAAATGCATCTCATGTGGAATTGTTTCAGTCACAAAAGAAACTGTTTCGCAGGAGACAATGATAAATTATATTTCACATGAAGATGGAAATCATCCATTGATAGTTGTATGCACATCTAGATTAGGAGAAGGCGTTGATTTGGCTCATGCTGGCCCAACTTTCGTTATTTCAACCCAAGGAAAACAAGAAAAATCAGTAACAAAAAGAGATTGCATTCAATGGCTTGGAAGGGGCTATAGGAAATCTAACTCATCATTATGTTTTTGCCTTAATATTCCAAAAGAAGAGCCAGAAAAAGAATTTTCATCAAAATATGAATCAGAATTCAAAGATTCTCATACTGCTATTTACTCAGGATTCTTATCTTCAAGACTGGCACGCGACATGTTTACATGTCTGGCACTAAAGGACGTTTCTTGTGATTCAAAAACAGGAGATCCAATTACAAGTACAATTATTCCAAAATCAATTACAGATGCACAATTGATCTGCGTTTCGCCTGTAATTCTAGATGGACTTATTGATGGTAATGGAGATCCTATTATAAGTTCTATTATTAGTACAGTTCAAACTAGATATGTTCCTCTCAAAATGGTTATTAGAAGCAAAAAAATGTATCAGCTTGATGCCAAACATTTAAATACGATCATTCCAGATATATTTATTTCAGATACTCTCGGAGTGTCTACAACAGCATGGGGAATTTATTGCGCTTCTGCTTTTTCATATATAGCTTCTAGAGCTCAATTACCTCCGGATGTAGATAGAAACATTTTTGATTTGTATGATTTCACACGAAATTTGAGTAGAATGATGATGTTTATGTCAAATTTGAAAGACTCAAGCATATGGAATGGCATATATAAAAACTTAAATTCAAATAATGTCAATGGTTGCATTGAGTTTTTCAAAGAAATACCAGGCTCAAGCTCAGATTTTCCATCTTTGAAATCATTAGCCCAAAGAAAAGCATTATGCCAATTTGTCGGAGCATGCATTGCAAGAAGAATGGGAGTTCCATGCTTATCATTTATATTCACTATTGGATGCATTGCATGTAACATACAAATCGATTCAATCGGTGAAATTCCAGAAGGCTTTAAACATGAAGATGGCAAATGCCCTAAAATTAAGAAGACAGATGTTTTCAAAAATTTCGACAGCGTTGTCAACATAATGGACTTAGTATCAACACTTGGATTGGGTTTCCTTATTAACGATGATTCATATATCCCACAAAATGAAGTTAATTTGAAATGCAAGAAGAAGAAAACAGTTACTATTCCTCCTATGTATACTCAACCTCTTAAGTTTTATTTATGCAGAGAAAAGAATCCATTTACAATGAAGATGAAAGCAGGTGATAAGCCATTTTTAAACCCAATTCTTTGGACAGAAGCATGTGACTGCTTTATATCATGTTGCAACCTATTGTTAAAGGTTTCAAATAAGCCTCAAAAAATATATAGTTCAAAAAACGAAAAGTCTGCACCAAAATATTCAACTAAAATGGTTTCACTATATAATATGCTATATATGAAACCTCAATGCATTAATGATCCAAGACTTCAAATATTCGCTGAAGGATTGAGAATGATTCACCATATCAGAACCTCGGTTGAAAAATGTACATCCCTGCCACAGCGTGATACATCTCCATTTATATCATTAATTGTTGGATTTTCCAGTTCATTTTCATCCTTATTTGATGAAATAGGCGATGGAAATCTTTTTAAGGAATTTTATGATATATTATCATCTGACACAAATTCAGTATTACAAGTGAAAGATGAAGACATTCTTAAAACATTATAAATTTTATTTTTTAAGTAAATATTTTAAAATCATAAATAAAAGGTATTTTTCATAATGGAATTTGATGGAATATACTCTTCTTTATTCTGCGATCAGTTCCTATCGAGATTAATAATGACTCAAAATCCTTGGTTTGATATCGATTTCGATGTTAATGATAATTTTGATGAATTTTCTGGCTCATATTATGGAATTTTTAACAGACAGCCATATGAAATAGCAAGATCGCTACCAAGACCATTCAATCCAGGATACACTCAAATTAAAATTTCCAAAGTCGAAAATTCATAAATTTTTATAATAAATTTCCAACATTTCAATTTTTTTAAATCATTTTTGATAATGATAAGCGATGATGCATATGATAGAACGTATGTTATCGAATTGTATAATTATTTACGTCCAGGATCTTCTGGGGGTACACTGAAAAATATCAAATGTACTCTGAAAACTTTGGAAAAAATATCTCATATGAAATTTGATGTTGAACCTTGGGAAAATATTCGTTATTTGTTCAATAATTCACCTGATAATGAAGCAAATAATGAAATAAAAAGAAAATTAATTAATGACTATAGGAACAAATCATTGATGAGAATTCCAAGATCTAAAACTACATTAGCAAAAGAAATATGGAAAATGTTAATTGCTGATGATTTAACATCTAAAGGGATATTCCGATGCTCCCCAACATTAGACACAATCAAAGATGAATCAACCAAAAACATGTATTATGACTCAGAATATGATTTTATTTAGAGTAAAAATATAAATAGGATTATGTTTAATGCAAATCCTTGATTAGAAAAATTATTTTCATTATGTAAATCCTTGATTAGAATATATAGTTTTTAAAAATCATCACCTTTAATTTATTTAAAAATCGTTATTGATTATTAAATAATGTTATTAAAATATTTTCGGCACTCTCCTGATCCATCTGAAGAAATGCTGCTAAGCTTCCTAATCTTTCTATATATACCCTAATAATATTAAGATAATTGTCGATTAATATAGAATCACCTTCAATCTTACTAATAAATTGATCCCAACAATCAGCTGGCATTCCTGAGTCTATTAATGCATTATAAACGGAAATTATATCCTCTTGTTTAAAATCTTGAATAGTTTCCAAAAAATTTTGAAATAATTCTTGAATTGGACCAAGAATAGTTTCTACGATTTTGCAATGCAAGCTTTCAAAACCATTATACATTGGAAGCTCTTGGGAGTTCACATCATCACCAGTCATTTAAATAAAATGGAAATAAAAAAGGAAATTTTTATTTTTAAAGTTTCACAAATTCATTTTGACAGACTTCTTTAATTTCTGGTGTGTCAAGAAGTTGTTGCACAAATTTAATGCAGATTTCATGCAAAATTTTATAATCAATTTCTTTGCATAAATTTTCATAGGTAATTTCTTCCCAATTGTCGCAATTTGATGGCAAATTTAATGCCTTTTCACATATATTTGATAGTAAATATTTTAATGGCTCAGTCATCAATGATAACATATATATGGGGAGAAGTAATCCATTATAGTTCATATTATCTGATAAATTCTTGTAACCCATAATAGATGGTCTTGTATCGATCTTGAAAGTGACAACTAATCTACTTATAAATTCTTTATCCAACCAAGATTCAGACTTTGTTCCAATTTCAAGAAGGCGAACAAAATCATCAAGGTTTGGAAATTCATTTTCTGTAACTATTGAGTTAAAAACAAGGCATAATGAAAAAACTACAGCATATTTGACATTGTCTTCGACTTTTTTATACCTGTAATCCGATGCATTTAAAATACCATCTAGTGCATTCATAAATATTATAATAGGATTTTCGATTTCTTCTAACCCTTTGACTGTTAATTTATATTCTTTTGAAGTCACTCCGTTATCATTCATTTTACTTCTTACGTAATCGCTTTTGTATTTATCACGACCATATTTACCATATCTTTCCCTAAATTGTATTTTTTCCTTCTTTTTCATACATCCATAAGATTTGAATATATTACTTTCTTTGCGCAAATATTTAATATCAGGAAAAGAATCTATACCAATTTTATTTGTATATTTATATAATGAAACTCCTGCAGCTTTTGTGTCTTTTATCTTCCACCATAAATGAAGATTATCTTTTTGAGGGATTCTTAAAACCAACTGTTTTGATAAAAGGCAAAATGGTATTGGAATTAGCATAAAATGAGATGTATAATTACTTAAATCAGCCATACACCAACTCATTGCTCTATCATAAAGTGTCTGTTTTGGACTTGAATTCATACCGTTAAATCTTTCATTCCTCTTTTCTTGATATTCCAAAATTGAACCTCCGCTTTTGATGATTTTCATTGCCTGCTTAGAGTTAATGGGTTTTGGTCTACGGTCACTGTTTGTTGACACATCCTTTGATGACATTTATAAAAATGAATAACCGTTTGACATAAATTTTTTGATCCTTCAATTCATTTTTTTTGTTGCATGGAGTATAAAGAGGATTTCGTCCAAGATACGAGATTTGTTGAACAAATTCTTCAGAAAAATCCCGATTCAGAATTTCAAAATTCTAGCAATAGTACAATTTATAAGGCTTTTACAAAATCAATTGATAAGGCCTATAAATATAATAATTATGGACAAATTTATTTAAAAGGTGTTAATGACGCCTTGGAGAATATAAAAAATGTTGGTGATCCATTTGGTTTAATTTTTACAATTCTTGAAGACGTCATTAATAATTACAATAGATCAATTGTCGGAGAATTCTCATATGATGCAAATTCATTTGAAGATGGGGTTTTACATTTATCAAGATCCATGGAAATGAATGGAGATGGGCATTGCTCAGCTTGTTTAAATCATGGAAAAATAGTTTTCAACAAAAATCCGCAGAAAAGTAATTCGTGGAATTCATTTTTTTCGTTGATAAAAAATGAGTACGGTGCTTATGATATAGATGCTATTCTTCCATTAACATTTGTTTCAATACTTTTTCATATTTTACCACCTGATTCTCTCGAAGATGTTCTTGATTTAGATTTATCGTTTGACTATTCTGGTGATATAACAAGATTTGAAAATATATGCCATTCAACACATGATTCAAATATTATGATTGAAGATATTCATCGAATCGAATTTGAAAAGAGAAAAAAGACAAAAATTACTGAGATTAGCATTGATGACATTTTTAACGGATATTCAAATAGTGTTGATGGTGAATTATTTGTGAAATCTTTTATTCTTTCAGATGATATATATGACATTGAAATTCTTAATGAATATTTTCCTGATTATCTTAAATTTAGAGAAAATGATGATTGCGGAATCGAATATTATGTTTCATGGATTCAAAATGGATGCGAGGAAATCAAAATTAATCCATATATGAATATTAATGATGTATTATCAGAAAGAGAGCGGTTGTATAATAATCTCAACACCATTTCATCGGAAAAAAACACGAATCCAATTTATATTGTCGGCATCAATACGATTAGGAGACTTTTTATAGGACCATTTGATGATTATTTTATTTCAAAACTTCATTACAATGGAGGTATTAATGAAACAATTTATCCAATGGTTCACTTTTCACAAGGAAATTTATCTCTTCGACTATTCTGGTATAATATTAAAATGTGTATATTTGACACAGAGGAATGGAAAGAATTCTTGAATCTAATTGAACCAGATATGCATGCATATGTTAATGGGGTTTTGACATATATTAATGAGTATTTTATATTTTTAGATATTAGTAAATAATTTCACTTCATTTTTCATTATGGATATTTGTCCAATTGTTATTACTGGACCAATTGGAGCTGGAAAATCAACCCTTTGCTCACTGCTTGAACAAAAATTGAATTTAGAATATATTAGGGAATACATTGATCTGGAAAATGGAGAAAATATGCTTGCTAAGTTTAAAAATGGAGAAATTTCTAATCAGGTTTTTCAGGATTACATCTTAGATTGCTTTGATTCGCAATTACAACAGAGCAAAACAAAAGTGGTTATAATGGAAAGAATGCCACAAGAAGGTCCCATTATTTTCTGTAATAATGATAAAAGTATTTTAGACAAAGCCTCCAAATTGCAAATGAAATATTTTAAAAAAACAAATAACCCAATGAGAGTTATTACAGTAATTAACTCAGGTCAAAGCCCAAAAAAGTTAATGAATGAGGTTCTTGGCAGGATTTTTGGGACAAAATACGTTTCATATGATAATATTAAGATTCTAGAAAAAACTTCTGGAGTAATTATTTATCTTAAAACAAGCTCAGAGATATGTTTAAATCGTATTAAATTACGAAACAGAGCTCCTGAAAAATCAATATCTATTAACTATTTAGACGTGATGAACCGTCTTTACGATCAATATATTTCAAATTTCAAACTTTACTGATAGAATAAAGATCTAGAATAAACTCAGATTTTTAATAAGAAATGATATTTATTTTATTGGGCGATTCCTTTTATCATCATTCTCGGTATCTGCATTCATCTGTTTCATCAGGAATGGGATCATCTGTTGGTGAATACAAAAAGAATTCTTTATTGGTTAGCTCTTCAGCTACAATCATTTTCCAAATTTCTCGTGCAAGTGTTAACTTTGATGCAGGAATTGCTTTTCCGGTTCTTTTTTGGTACTCTTTTATTAGTTCGGTCTTGAAGCTTTCTAATTCTGGGTCATCAGACATGAACAAATCATAATAGAATTTCCATGGAGAAATATTGAATTTATATCCCCGTAGATCTTCAAGAACACTAATAATTTTCTCGATGTTTCCTTTTAAGGCACCTGTAGCACCTGGTCTTAGATAATTATAAAGAACATTAAGATATTCTTCATAGACATTGGGAGATCTAAACATTGATGAAAATGAAGTGATGAATTAATTTTAATTGAAACATCTCATTCCATTTTTCTTAAAGCCGGATGGGCTCATGTTTCTCAACGCATTAATTAAAATTCAAGAAAAGTTTTAATAGTTCAGAACGATATATTTCATCTAAACTTCAGGCATTACAATACTTCAACTGGCAAATTGATTATAACAATTTTAAGATTGCACAATTGAGGAGAGAACTGAAAAACATACCAATCGATTCCAATTATTCATATAAGACAGGAATTTCGATTAATAAACTTAAATTTGAAAATATTGTTCTTGAAAAAAGACTAAAATTGATATCACTATCTCCACCACACTCATGTCGGGATAAAATTGAACGCGCATCATATATATGGATGTTTGAATTCTGTCTTTACAAACATTCGAAAGAAAATAAAATGGAATTTTTGAGAATCAAAGACAATGATTCCTTAAGGAAGGTTTTGGTAATACTTAATCATATACTCCCTAACCATGTATTCAAGAGAATATTATTGACAAAACTTTATGACTGTTGTATGTTTCCAGAGTATCTTATTGCCATTCCTTGCTATGGAAAACGCACAAACTCCTTAATTACAAGAAAAATAAAATCTCTTTCAAAAACAATAGATCTCGAAGTTTCCAAAATTGATAATTCGGTTACAGATTTGGTATAAGGTCGCCAAAAAAAAGTGCGGAAATTAAAAACCACAGTTTGAGTACTTTCTGAGAGTCTGTTTGTCAGAAAGTATACATTTGTAAACTTTCTGACACTAAAATTTTTTTTGTCCTTTCAAAGTTTTTGACAATGTCAAAAAGTATACATCGGGGCTCTCAATTTTCCTCTCAAACGGCGGTTTTTTAAATACGCTCATTTTTTCATCGACCTTACTACGAAACAATAATAAGAAGATTACTTTCAACTAGATGTAAAATAGCAATTTAAAGGATAAAAACTAAAAATTATATTTATTTTATGATATAATAAAATCATTATTAGGAATGCTATCACTACAGCGTGGCGAATATAAGAAATTATTTGCAAGCAACTTAGAAAATATGAAAACCAATCTTAAACCAAAAGAGGTTATTAAAAATTCCAAAATTGCTTCAAAATACAAAATTATATCCTATTCAAAATGCAGAAAAAATTTACAAAAAGGGATCAGCATGTTATATGATGGCAATGCAACTCCAAAAGGCCTCGTGGAATGTAAAATTAACTGTAATGTTGCGTATTTTTTTTGATCCCACATTTTCTTGAGATTTCTGGGTATTATTTAAAGCAGTTGTCCATAGAAACACTTATATTTGAAATATATCATATGATAAATTTTTGGGAAATTTTGAATAGTCTACAAAATTTACAATCGGTTTTATATCATTCTCTTATCAAAATCAAACATAATCTTCAAAAATTGAATCAAAAACCGCCAGGACCTGTCAAATTTCCTGGACCCAGAAAAATGTGCTACGTTAGAATAAGATTTTGAGATCTAATGCTTAAAAATATAAATTGAATTTATTATTTGTTTCTAATTCAAATTTAAAGAAAATTTAAGGGTCCACTGCAGCCTTATTCGAATTTAAATTATAAGATTTTTTAATAATAATCTTGCAGGCATATTTCTATATCCATAATTTGAGATTTGAAACAAATTCCAAAACATCTTATAATGTGGTCAATTCTGGTGGAATAGTGTTGAAAACGTTTCCACAGGGAATAAAACCTGGTTTTTTGAGAATATTTTAAATGACATTTACAACAGAAATTATAAATGGTGAACCAGCAACTCCATTTGAATTTGTTAGAGGTCTTCAACCAGATACTTTTGAATTTTTCTTGGATAATTCTATTGAACTAACATTACATTATAAAAGTGGAACAAATGCAACATTTCATCCGGGAGATACATTCCAAATGGTATTTAATGACATAAGTTCTTTAGAATATGTTTATAGAGCTATGAGCATATATGATTTAATATATCCTATAGGAGCTGTTTATACGTCTATGAATCCAATAAATCCAAACACTTTATTTGGTGGTAGATGGTATGAAATAGTTGACAGTTTTCCATTCTACACTAATACGCAGTCAATGAAGATGGGAGGTTCAAAGAAAATAGGTATTGAAAACCTTCCTTCACATATGCATAGGTTCAGTGGAAGAACATCTGTGGAAGGAAACCATTCACATTCAATACAAAAAGAGGTTATACAAATCTTGCAGCAGGTTCGGATAGACAGGGAATGCATAGATATGATATTTCAAGTGACCCAGTAGATTCAAGCACAGGTATTTTCTGTGGAACTGCAGGAAATCATACACATGTTGTAGCTGGCATTACAGACCCAGCAGGTAATGGAAAAGATTATATGCCTCCTTATATAACAATGCACGCTTGGATACGAGTTGGTTAACTCAAGATCACGATCACAAACTGTTTCTCAGTATGAATGAGTAGCTCTATTTTTACATCATTACTGAAGTATTTCTTTTCTTCATCAATGACAGAAAGAATGTTTTCATCATCTTTTAAAGATCTTACCAAAGTTAGATCTTCATCAGAAAATCTCAAAGAAAGACTCATTTATGCACTAATAAAAATATAGCTAATTATTTTTTTATCTGAACTTTTTATCGGGTATATAAAGATGTCTGAACATCATATAAAGTTCTTTAAGATCCAACAGTTTGTAGATGAAGTGAAGAAGCAAAATAAAACAGCAAAGAGACTACTTATATGCTTACCACAAACATTATGTCAAGGAAAGTATGGTTATAGTGCAAGTCCGATCATGATCTTTGTCGATAAGCAGAAATACACAAATGAAGGTTTAGCTAATTTACTCAAGTTTGAAAAGATAGCTATAAACATTCCTGACCATTTCTCAGCGAGAATAAACCTTGACAAGACTAAAAGTTATTGTTTATATGTAGATCTCACGAAATCAACAAAGAGTAAAGACAAAGAATATAACCCAGTTGAACTTAAGACAATGGGTAAGAACTTACTCAAAGCTGCTATCAAACCTGTCGAAGAGATCGACATTGAGGATGAAGCAGAAGAAATAGATGTAGATCCTGAAGTGTTATAAACGATAAAGTTTATTTTTGGAGGAAGATGGTGTCAGACCTTTGATCTGGCATGCTTGTTCTAGGTAATTGCAGAAACCTAGAAAGATTGTATTGGTCTGAGTTTCATATCTGTCTCTCATCTCTCCATTGAAGCAAGTAAATTTCATGAAGAGTTCGTCTGGATTCTCAGGCTTTGGTACACACTGATCGAAGATCTGTATGACCTCTTCATGACCGTACTCCCTCTGGTCAGACATGAGTGTTCTGAAGAACTTTTGCATCTTCGGACCAGGTTTAGCATCTATGCAACGAGTGGGTCTCATTGACATTTTTGTCACTTTTATTTGGTCGAATGGAAGGATTCGAGTTCATGCCACTTGACAGCAAAGAAGGTGCAGAAGAGGTTGTTGTTGCTGCATTCTATGCGAGCTCACACGTTGACGCATTCCGAACTTACCAGGATGACCTCGAAAAAGAAGGTCGAAAGCTTGGAAAGATCCAAATGTTGCTTGAGTTCTTCCGTGGAAACCTTGCACAGAAGTATGAGAAGAAAGAATAAACAACTAATTATTACTGAGCTTAGCTCATAAATGTAAGTTTTTACTCTGATCAGATCTTAGATCTCGTCGGGACAAGCGGAAAGGATAAAGTCCATGAGCTGGACTTTTGTCTTAGTGAGCGGTACTGCGGTCATGAGTAGTTCGCGCTTGTTTGAGCCACTTGGAACGCGACCCTTCCAATTCCTCATAGATCTCAAGGCAGAGATCGTGAAGAACTCAAGGACAAAGAGTCTTTGAGACTTGGTAAGGAATCCCTCATCATCTCTTTCATCCTGGAGGGTCTTTGTGGATGCAGTGGACTTGATCTCGTCTTCCTCGATCGGATCATTCTCATAATCTTCATCACCCTTCTTCCTAAACGTCATCTGCTCTCTCTTGTAGTCGTTCCTGAGAGCATTGAGTCCAGCTTCAAGATCTTGTGAGTTCTTTGCAGGTTTATTGAAAGTTTTCTTTTCCTGCATTTGCTGTATAAGCTGGGTTTGCTGTTGCATCATCTGCATCATCATTGCCATCATATCTAGTGTTGGTGATGCTGGAGCTGGTGTTGTACCATCTTGGGACATTCGGTCGTCGGTTATGTCTTTACAAAAGACTGCTTTACAAAAGACAGCTTTACAAAAGACAGCTTTACAAAAGACAGCTTTACAAAAGACAGCTTTACAAAAGACTGCTTTACAAAAGACAGCTTTACAAAAGACGTCTTGACAAAAGACAGCTTTACAAAAGACTGCTTTACAAAAGCATTTTCTCACAAAATTGAATACTTTTGCTTTACAAAAGACGTCTTGACAAAAGATTGCTTTACAAAAGTCTGCTTTACAAAAGACGTCTTGACAAAAGATTGCTTTACAAAAGTCTGCTTTACAAAAGATTGCTTTACAAAAGATTGCTTTACAAAAGTCTGCTTTACAAAAGACAGCTTTACAAAAGATTGCTTTACAAAAGCCATGACTGATCTTCATCCAATTTGTTTAATCGAACTTAATGAAGTAATTTCTGCATATCTCCTGCATGTATTTGGAAACGAGAGGATAAGACAACTCACCAAGGTTTCCAGACGCCAGATCCAAAGACTTGAATCAACTGCAGGAGTAATCCTAAGCTTTGAAGAAGGATTAACCAATAAGAAAGATGTCATTGACTCCAAGCGTGAAAGCCTTGCTGCTTTCTTACGCAAACACCCATGGGTCGATGTTGATCTCCAAACTCCTTACCAAGGACTCGTTGAAACCTTCACGACCTACAGACAGCTCCTTGACAGACCTGAGCAGAACCTTCTGGTCGAACGTGATGGCACATTAAGCCCTACAGACGAGTCAATCCAGAGAGAAGAAGCTCAAGAGTAAAAATCTGACATTTATACTTTACATGACATTTTTTTCATGAGTGTTCACGTTAAGATCAATGATGAAAACATGACTTCATGGGAAGATATCATTGATGACATAGAGAATGACCTTGATGAAAACATGATGGGAGCTCAAACGTCAGTTAAGGTCAAACTTGGTGAAGTTCAAGAAAAGATCTCCGAGATCAATGCAAAAATATCTGCTCTTACAGAGGTTGACGTTTATTACAGAAGCTTGGAGAGAACTTTAAGCAAACTTGAACGTCAGAACCAAAGTCTCATAGTTGTGCTCCAGAAACTCAGTCTCATGCGTAAAGCATATAATGACTACCTACATGTAAGAGACTTACCTTCTTATTCTACTCCAGATCTCGACTTTTCCGATATAAGTCCAATCCTTATTGATACAACACTTACGATAGCAGGGATGCTTCCTACATATCCAGAATATGATAACTTACCTCAGCTCTTCGAGTATCTCAAGAAAAAGTTCATGATCTTATTATGCGAGACCATGAAAAGACGTCAAAATACCAGAACAGAACGAGAACAGAGCTTACTAATAGACTTATTATATAATACTAAAGAAATAAAGGAGTTTTTATTCTAACTTTGGTATTTTTGGGAAGAACTGATCTGGATCATATTTGTCAACCACAGGTTTAGGTATCAAAAGTCTTCTCTGGTTCTTGGACGTCTGGTACTGGAAATGGTTCCTTTGGTTTCCTAGCTTTTGGGAGATCTAAAAATTTTTTGGTCTCTTTCTTTTGTGTAAGTGTTGTCCATTTTTATCGACAACGAATGTGAGCTTTCCGTCGTCAAAGATGAATGTCGTCGCTTCTTCAGTTCCCTCATCAACTATTATCTTCTTGATCTTTCTCTTCTCCATTAACAGAAAAAGTGACATATATTACTTCATTATTTTTCTGAGTGTTAGGATTAATTAAACCTCTATCTATAACATGCTTTCTCATAGGAAATTTCTCTCCATATCTTTTTGTCAATATCTCTATAAGTTCTTCTGTATAAGATTTATCACTACTGAAGTAAATAGATGGATAATTAAGGACATCAAAGGTTTCTACAGTATCTTTAAGAGTCCATTCATCTCCATACTGTATAGAATAAGTATGGAAGTATGGAGGATCACATATAAAGAAAACATTGGGAAGATCTTTATACTCATTGAAGAGTATTCTCCAATCTTTATGAACAATAGTTAAACCTTCAAGATAGTCATCTATGTTTTCACCAAATAAGTTAGTATATCTGAGGTATAACACTTTCTTCATTAATGTGTCAAGATCATAGTATTTGTATGCTCCAGAATAGAGAAGACGTGAACATAATGTATCCCAGTCTATGTATGGAGCTTTACTTATAACTTCTCTGACGATCTCTTTCTGATCAGTAGGAATTTTCTCATCTGGCTTAACATTTATTCTCTCCTTAAGTTCCTTAAGTATTTCATTCGTGTCATGAATGTGTTTCAGTCTATCAACGTAGTTATCATAGTCGTTAGCTATGATCGTTGCTTTTGGGAACATAATATGCAACAAATGAGAGATATAGAGAGAACCACCAAATAGGTCAACGAAGACATAATCCCCTTTGATGTCTTTGAGTATGTCGATAAGATCTTTCCTGATCTTAGACTTATTACCTATGAAAGGTAAAGGAGGTTTGGTAAAAATCATTTATATGGTAATAAAAATAAGTGTTTAGATTAATTGGGTTTGAGTAGGTCTGCTGCATCTGTATTGCGTCCTCTGTATCTCTCTCCTGGGAGATCGCGGTTGATCATCCCGTGGACTTCGCAGAAAAAAAGGAGCATGACCAAGAGAACAATGAACAAGTTTATACAAAAGAATACAACAACAGCGTTCGTTAAGAAGTTCATTGAACTCTTCACATAAGCTATGTCTTCTTCGTAGCCCATTAACTTAAAAGTGTCATGACCACTTCATTTTTGATGAAGTCAACAGCTTATGTCCACTTCCTCCCACAAGCACTTGAGGAACAAGAGAAGGTCATCATTGAATACCTTCAAGCCACTGAGAAGCTCCAAAAGCTTCAAGATCTCCGCGAAGAGTTAAGTCCCGCTTGAAACAGGAGAACTTACTACAGGAATACATGCTCATTTTGTACCCATTACTAGATGGCTCCCATTTACCATCAGAGTACACTGCAGCTCTTGATGCACTCAAAGATCTTCGCGACACCGCCGATCGGTAAAGAAGCCTTCGAGCTCACCATTGAGCAAGCCATCCTCGCCAAGACAATGCAAAGAAGCGGATGCTCGAAGCTCTTGATAAGATCAAGGAGTACGTCGAAACGTTCTAAAATAATTACTTGAGTAAACAATAAGTTTTATTGAGTAAGTCTTGAAACATTTGTGCTTTTGTTCTTGTTTGAACAACCATATTTAACATTAGATAAAAAATTTTTTGGTTAAACAATAACATACTTAAGACATAAATTATACCTACTTATTAACTCAGTATATTGAGCATTATATGCATACTTAAACTCTTGAGCAATATTGTTCTCATCAATGATTCTGATCTGAGCTATTTTTGAGAAAGGTGGTGGAATACCACAACATGTGATGTCTGGGTCCAGTAGGTCTATTTCACACTTGAACCCAGTCATTCTGTGAACAACTTCTTCACATCTGGCTCTAGGTAGTAAGATCTGATCTTTGCTCACTAAGTTAGAAAAGAGCTCTTTGTCTTGGTCTAGAAGTATCTTCTGGTATATACTAAGTAAATACTCTTCTACACCAATCCTCGATGAAGTCTCCACAGATCTCGATGAGGTCAGGTTGGAAGTTAATGGACTTAAAGGAGGAGGATACATTGGTGCTTCTGAGTTCGTAGTTGTTTCCTCTTTTTTTATCTCTGTTGGAGCATCACTTACTGTACCAGATGGATAGTTCTTTATCACAATGTTATTAGTTGTTCTTGAATCAACATTGCTTGTTGGTTCAATTGGAAGATTAGCTGCACCATAAAGAATTGACTTCGATCTCATTTGTTATGAGTAAAAATTGTTTTATTCTCATATAAATGACGAACATTAACCCAGAGAACAACACAGAATATACTGCAACAGGAGTTGTTTACAATGATCTAGATCAGATCGTCCAACTCAAAGCCCCAAGAGGAAGGAATTTAATAAGACAACCTCCACCAAAGATATATGTTGATGATGGTAGTAATGGGTTCAACTTAGTGTATCATTACTCATATCCTCAATATGCAAAAATTGGGTCTACCCCAAACGTGACAAACCATTATATGAACCTTTATGATGAAGCAAGGTTTCATGCACCAACGAAGAAAGAACCTGATGCATCAAGATTACATGAATTCGCAGACCATGATGGTTATAGCGATTACTCAATGCCTGTAAGACTTTAACGTTAATAAAAAAATGACTGTTGGTAAACAAGAAAAAACTTTAATACAAGAGGATTTGATGCTACCAATATATTCAACTGATATGGGAGTTATCAATTCGATACATTTGAGATCTGGTGGAAACACCATATTTTCTTTTGTTCATCAATGTAAACAGTAGAAAAGGTTATGCGTTCCATGAGTGAAAGAACTCAAACAATGTTCTAAGTGCATGCAGAAGTTCATTTCACAAGTACAGGTGAAATGAAGCCTACAATACTTACTAGTGATGAAGACCCAGCTTATACACAAAATGTTCGAGATCTGTTGGTCAGTCATAAATTGAGCAATGACGACACAGAATACAATCATAACATACTAGGTATTATTAATAGGTTCTGTAGAACTATTAGAACTATGTTACATATGAAGTTAACCTCAAAGAAGGTGATAAAACCTTTCACTGCAGATAAATGAGACAAATTATTAATGACTACAACATGAATATCATTCAAGCACACAACAAACCTGATGATTTCACAGAAAAGGATAATGAGGAATATATAAAGAAGCAAGATTGAAAGAAAGTATGTCAGAAAAAATAACCTTTATAACTTAAGACCTGGTCAAAAAGTTCAAGTCATAGTTGAACCAAGAACATGGGGTAAAGGTACCAACAAAGAAGACATTTGATCCTTCTTATTATAGTTGATTCAGTTGATACAAGTGCATACTTGTTAAGAGCAAAAGATGAAGTGTTGCAAGATATCCACGTTATCAGATATGGACAAAAATAGAGCATGGATTAAAGCAAGGAGAAACTTTAGATCAAGGAAGACACGGTGCTGTTAAAAGTATTGATGGTCATGAACTTGTCGGTAATGATGTAAAGTATGATGTTACGTTTGAGAACGAAAATACAGGAAAAGTGACAGGTAGAGGTATGCGTGAAGGTAATCCAAACAGGTTGTCACAAATGGAAGTACAGTATTGGAGGAAAAATATTAATGAAGGTCATGTTAAAGATATGCCTAGTTTTCTTGAGAAGTATCGTGGGTTTCGAGTTTAGCTTGTAAGTCCTTTATTTTTGTTTCATACAATGAGATCTTCCTTCTGATCTGTTCATCATTGAGAGGTTGCTTGACTTTACGGAACTGTACACGTCCGTCTTTCATTGTATGTACATAATATCCATCAGGAACCTTACCATCTTTTATATATTCAGTTAACCACTTTTGTTTAGTTGATGCTTTAATGACTTGACTCATTTCTTACTGGATAAATTTTTATGTTTTTTATCTTTTGACGATTTTTTCTTATCCTTATCTTTCTTCTTGTCCTTGTCCTTCTTTGATTTATCCTTCTTCTTGTCCTTGTCCTTCTTGGACTTCTCTGCTGCAGGTGGTGTTGGATTCTGTTTGACTTTAGCACTTGGGTCAGGACCTTGTCTTTGAGACTTAGATATAGATTGTTTAGGAGCTGCTGCTTGTTTAGTTGCTTCAGCTTGTTGTTTAGCTAATTCAGCAGCTTGTTTATCATTCTCTTCTATTTCCTTTGCACCAGTTGCGACTTCATTCTTGAACTTTTGGAGATTCTCAGCAGCATCCATTACCTTATTCGCTCCTTTAAACAATCCATAAAATTTCTGCCATGGTGATACTGAAGGTATATTTCCACCAATTGCTGGAGGAACTGATGCTTCAGGAGTTGGAGATGGTGTTTTGTCTGAATTGAGATGCTTTTCTGCTTCAAGAACTTGTGTAGTATTTTTCTCCAGGTATGCTTTTGCAACCTCCTTAACTTCTGGACGTTCATTATTTACATCCTGTCTTGGTGTTGATGTTTCAGTAGCGTTTTCCTGAGTTACATTAACAACAGGTTGCTCAACTGCTGAAACATTAGCTGCTTCAGTAATGTTATGAGTAGTTGAAACATTTCCTGATATACCTTCTCCTGTTGGAACTCTTGGAGCAATTGTTGTGATGTTCGCCATTGCAGGAGTTGGAGTAGGAGTGTCATCAATCTTTCTGTCAGCTTTCGTCGTTTGCGTTGTAGTATTTGTTGTTTCATTACCATATTTTGATCTTAGTCTGGTAAGCTCTAACTTCATATGTTCTTCAGGATATGCATACTTATTATATTCACCCTTAATATTCTTTTTCCATTCATCGTATTTATCTTCTGCTGATTTCTTAATTGATGCTAGTCCGTTTACAGCCAATTCATCAGTACCGTTATCAGTAGTCTGGTTATATAAAAGATTAGCAGCTGATCTAATTGTGTAATCCGTAAGATTACCAAAACGCTCTATTGTACCTAATGTTGTGTTCTTCAGTTCCTTTCCAATTCCTTGTGCAGCATCTTTGACTAAATCAGCACCCCATGCACCAAATTGTCTCACAGGAGCCGCTATTGATGGTGAAGGAGATGGAGATGGCGATGGAGTTGGTGATGGTGAAGGAGATGGAGATGGTGAAGGAGATGGAGTTGGCGATGGTGTTGCTGCTTTCGCCTTTCTATCAGCTTCTTCCTTAGCCTTTCTATCTGCTTCTTCTTTCGCCTTTCTATCTGCTTCTTCCTTAGCCTTACGAGCTTTTTCTTTCTTCTTAAGCTCCTCTAGTTCTTTACGTTCAGCTTCTTCTTTCGCCTTTCGTTCAGCTTCTTCCTTAGCCTTACGAGCTTTTTCTTTCTTCTTAAGCTCCTCTAGTTCTTTACGTTCAGCTTCTTCTTTCGCCTTTCGTTCAGCTTCTTCCTTAGCCTTACGAGCTTTTTCTTCATAATATTTTGTATACTTATCATCAGCCCAATTACCAAGTGATTTGGCACCTGTTAGTATTCCATTTGCGGTTGATGTTGCTGTTCTTCCGAGCCATCCCCCTACCGCTGAAGCACCATTGCCAATAGCACTACCAGCATTTAAAATTCCACGACCAATCCATATCCCTGGTTTTGCCTTTGTATTAAGAGTAAGAAATTCTTCCTTCCTATCTTCAGGTGTAGGATTTGTAACAGTTCTTACAGTATCAACAACAGTGTCAACACTGGTTCCAATAGCACTACCAACAGCTGTTGCACCAGTTAGAATACCATGGGTAACTAAATCAGTAGCTCTTGAGACAACATTATCACTCGAGGCTTTCTCTGCTGGATAGTTTGATCCTTTGTAAGTTCCTGGACCACCTCTATTTGAAGCTTCTCCTTCAACTATTTTCTTCTCTTCTTGTGCTTGTTCTCTGGCAACACTCAATGCACGTTCTTGTCTTTGAATGTTGTCTTTCTTTAACATGTAACCACCAAGTGTCTGTGGTGGTGTGTTTTTATCTAGTGCAGCATCAATTGCAGCCTTTTCTTTTCGCTTTTCTTCGTCTAACCAATTTTGAATAGATTCTGCATCAGTTGGTTCAGCTGGAGTTGGAGACGGTGTTGGAGCTTTAGTTGGTGTTGGAGACGGTGTCGGAGCTTTAGTCGGAGTTGGAGATGGAGTAGGTGCTTTTGTAGGTGTCGGTGATGGAGTTGGAGATGGAGTTGGAGGTACTGTTGGTTCTGGAGTTGGTTCAACAGTCGGTGAAGGTGTTGGCGCCTTTGTGATTCTTGGAGTTGGCTCTGGTGTTCTAATAGGGGAAGCAGTTGGTGTATTAGCTCTTTTAAGAACCTGTGATCTTTCCGCTTGATTTGAATCAGATACTGGGTTAGTTGTACTAGGATGTGATACAGGAGTTATTTTTGGTGTAGGTGTTGGTTTATTTAATGTTATACCATGACTACTCGACATTGGTGGAGGACCTGCGTGAGCAGTTGGTGTCAGAGTTGGCGTTGGAGCTACTGTAGGAGTTGGCGTTGGAGCTACTGTTGGTTCAGGAGTGGGAGTTGGTGTTGGAGCTACTGTAGGAGTAGGTGTAGGAGTTGGTGTTGGAGTCGACATTTGTTTTAACCTCTCATTATACCAATTCTCCAAATAATAAGCCTCACCCATTAAGTTACTCTGTCTTTGTTTTATAGAAAATTCACCTAACAGTAATTCATCATGAATCATTTTCTGCAGCTTTGTCGTGTTTTCTACTTCCTTTATTAGAACGCTCGATGTATTCGCCAATCCTCTATATTCCTTAATCATCTTATCTAGTTTGTTCATATTTGGTACTTCCTTTTTCTTCTCAGCGTTAATCTCATTAGATCGTTTCTCCAATTCTTCAACTACTTTGTAAAGCTTATTTATCTTGACATGTGATTCCTTTACTTCTCCAGTCCTTGGATCCTTAGGTTCCTTGTATTTAGCTAATTTCGTCTCTATATATCTTCGTTTAGCGTCATATCCAGGATCACTGGTTCGTAAAGGATGCGAAGGTGGACGAAAATAAGGTATGTAGAAATCTGGATCATCATTAATAGAAGAACGTGCTTTAAAGTTACGAACCGCGTCTGTAAAAGGGTCTCTACCACGTGCTGTATATGTTGATGTAATCAAAAAGCCTTCTCTTCTCATTGGGAAATTAATACGACCTTTTTGAACATATTCTTTCTCAAAGTATTGCCTAGCATTGTAATCAAAAGCAAGATCATTATATATATCGCGCAAAAAATCAAATGTATGCTGCTTGAACTTTTGATCGCTAATTATGGTACGAATTATCGGACGTTCATTCTCCCATTTCTTAACTCGTTCATCAATGAGTTTCCTCTCTTGTTCACTCATTTAAACCTCATAAAAATATATTATCTGCGTATAGTGCCACTAATAGCATTAATCCATGGCATGTCTGATAGTACACGTACTGACTGAACTAATGGCTTATGATTGTTCCAAATAGCTCCTCCAATGTATGCGTTATACTTATTGTTGTCAATAGTTTGTTGAGGTTGAACTATAGGTGTTTCAACAGGCTTGTCTCTACTGAAGTCACCACCAAGAGCTTTATTGAATGCTTTAAGATTCTTCGTTAATGCATTATCTTCACCTAATGTAGTTTTTGCAATTCTTTCACCAAGACTACCGATAACACCACCGACTTGACCAACTTGAGGGAAAAGTTTGTTAGCAATGTTAAATCCAGCACCTATTACAAGACCAGGATTTTTTTTCACCATACCCCATCCAGCTTTAACATAATCGCCAAAACCCATTTATTTCTTCTTAAAATAATGTCATCTTTTGTTGCTTAACTTCTTTAAAGTCCGTCTTTCCTGCAACTATATGAACTTCCATATATGAACGAGGTGTTGGTAGCTCTTTGTATTTGTTCCATAACTCTTCCCAATCTTCTGTTGCTCCTGACTGTTCAATCATTGACTGAAAGTCTCTCATAGAATAACCTTGAAAGATAACGAAGTCAGTGCATAGTCTCTTAATGTTTAAACATATATGTCTCCATGTTTGACACATGATGACAACAGTATAGTTATAATGTCTGACCTTAGTGATGAAGTTCGCTAATGGTGAACGTGGGTCATTCAATAAGTCATGACCACCATAATCGTCTAACACTAATAGAGAATTACTGGGATACTTTGTGAAAGGATATTTGTTCAACTTCTTTACAACATATATTGCAATCTTCTTATACTCAAACTTTCCATCAGGTTTCCTTAGTTGATGCTTTGTTAAGATGTGTTCCATCTCCTCTGAAATTTTTTCGAACTTACTTTGAACGAACTCAACAATAGCGTAATACTTTGCTTTCATCTTAACGTTCTTCATTAAATAAGGCATAAGTTCTTTATCATCCTTTTTCAGTACTGGTGCTTTAACTTGACTCATAAATGTCTTCGCTGTTTTATCCATTGTTCCTGATGTTGCTGAGATAACTATTGAGTCATAATATGGAGTATTAGTGAAGCGGTCTGTTATCATTATATGACGAATAACACCATATGTCTTACCTGAACCCATCTTACCGCAGTAGAAATAAACACCATTAGTACAAAATGGATAATCATCAGAAAATGGCATAATGAGTGCATTGTTTAGTTCTTTACTATTCTTACGTGCTCCATCATGAAGAATCTTATCTACTTGATTAATAACTTTCTCCATCTTTTAGTTACATATAAAATGTCTAAATATGATGGATTATACTATGAACATGTTATGAATGATGGCACGATAAGTGGTAATACAGTCTCATATAAATTACCGAGAGACTTCATTGAATATCCTGCGTCAAAAGCTCTTGAGATAAGAAAGATAAGTCTTGAGCATCCAGACTTTGAGTTTCTTGCTATTCCATTAGAAATGACAGATTCATCAAAATCAGTGAAAAAAAGGTTTGACATGAGATATTACATAAAACCCAACATGACTACACAGGAGTTGAATGAAGGTCTTATGGAAAAAATGACTGAGGCAAGTAGAGAATTTGTTGATTGTTACTATGATTCAAATGAAAATAAATTGAATGTATTAAGAAAAGGTACATCACCAATCATAACATTACCTTCATACAGTAGTATAGAAAAAAATGCCTTGAATTATAAATATGACATGTCCCTAGGAGATGTGTTGGATTTCATCACTGCGTTATTAGAAACCACTGAAACAGACACAACATCAAGAAAACCAGAGCTTGTTTGGGAAGATGACCATGGTAGAACATTCACGCAAAAAGTAATTCCATCGAAAGCAAAATTTTTAGACTTATGGGAAAAAAAATATATCTCGCGAATGCATGTATATTATAGTTTTACCATAGCAGATTTCACTGACGAAAATGATAAAGATAAAAAAACATATAAGTACTTTGATGAGCTTTTCATAACTATAGCGAATATCAGGTTTATCCTTGAGCGAAAGGGCAAACCAACATATAAATTTGTCGGTTATCAGATAAAAATAAATCCTCTCCTTGAGCCTTTAGTAACGTTGAGTAATATTGCTCATGATAACAAACAATTTATATGTAATGTGAATGAACAGCTTGTGCCACCAAAATTTTACGATATCACTGGTTATAAAGATGCACTCGTGTTTGAGTTTTATAAGCGCTTTTCATTCAAAAGAGTTGAAGAATCAACTGATGGTCAAAAAAAGGAATATTATGTAAAAGAACCATATGAAATTCCTAAAGACTCTAATATAATGGTTGAACTTATATTAGAGTCTGGTACTCAATCTCAACATAAATAGTTTACGTGACAGAATTTTTTGACACGTAAAGTTTACATTTTAATGGAAGCGAACAACAAAGCTCCTGCTAGTGAATAAAGGTTAGTTTACATATGAACGTTTATTTTTACACATATATGCGTACATATGCGCGCCCGTATGGTGTCAGTTTTCTGTCACTTTTTTCATTGTGTCGGTGACTGTAGCTGTAGGCTACAGGCGACGCACAATGTATACTGTACTACTTTGCCCTCATTTTCCCTGATCTTATTTGCTCTGTTTACTACACACCATTTATGAAGCTTAAAGGATATGGCAAGTATGAAATCAACACAATTTATATTTGCTATCAAGTTTCATCTATTATTGGTTCTCTCCTATGTACCCCAACTCTTAACAGACTTGGCACCCGCTTCACACTTGCATTCTGCTGCGTTTGCAAGTTTGCTTCAACAATCCTCATTCTTCTCTTACAAGATTCAATCTATGCCTACATCAGCAGACTTATCTGGGGATTCTCATATATGCTCACAAAGATCTCCCTCGACAACTGGCTTGTTGATCTTACACAGTCTTATGAACTACAGAATGGTTTTCCAGTTCAGCATTGATCTCATCACAACCTCATCCATTAGTAAGGCCGTTCTCAAGTATGGTGTTTACAAGACCTACACAGTCCTTAACATCTATTATGTTGTTGTTATTCTTCCAATTATATATATCATGTCATTGTTAACATCAGGCAAGAAGGCAGAGAAGAAGACAGAAGAAGCTAAGCAAGAGAAGATAGAAGTACCAATCCAAACAGTCACATTGGTTCTTTACGACACAGTCTATGTTTTCTCAATGGGATTCTTCAAGTCTATGCTTGCCACGAACTTCATCAAACAAGACCTTCCTTTCTCTGTTATCATGTCAACATTCAATGCAATGGGAACACTCGGAACAATTGTTTCAACATTCCTTGAAATGTGGTTCTCAGACTATACCCTCCACAAAGCTATTCTCATCTCTTACGCAGTTGTCTTCTTCTTAGGTTGGGTTCTCTATGACAATGATGCATTCCAATTCCTAACAACAGTCTTATTAGGACTTCTCGATGGCCTTATCACACCTGTTATGGTTACTCTTAGAAAGGAGAATATCCCGGCAAACATCCGTGTCACTGCTCTCTCCTCTGTTCGCACATTCACATCACTCACTGGATTCTTTGTTGCTTCTATCATGAGATATACAAACAGGCAGATCTATTTCTTACTCATTAATCTTCTCTACGGAGTTTGCATAACACTCCCATACTACGAAAGATTCGTTTATAGAAGATTCTTGAACGTCTTCCATATTTGCCAAAAGATTATGCGTCTTGTCTTCAATACAAAGACAGAGTCATCTAATAAGTCAAAGAAGGACTAAGAAATTTCAATATTGCACTATCAGAGATAAATTCAATTATTTTAATTGATCGAACTCATTATATATATAAACTTATCTAACCTATTCTTCTATTTGTTCTACCTTTAATGTTATTTTTTTTAAAAATAAAGAATTTCTATCTATATTATTTTAAATTATTTGTTAAATAGAAGTAATTGAAACCTTATTAATCATTAATCTGATGAGGATACTCTCACACATGTTTTTCAGAAGAAATTCCGTAAATAATGTTGTTATATATAACATTGATAGAAAATCATTGATTTAGATTCTGACTATTTAATAAATATGTGTGACAAACAAAATTCATAGCCCTTAGCAGATTTTATTCTTAAAACAATATTAAAATCTTTTTGTTCAAAAAATACCTTATTTAAAACATTATTTTTCATACAGTCATTAATGAGGCATAATATCTAAGAGGGAAAAAAGTTGATTGGTAAACAAATCAGTAGAAGAGTTTTATTGAAAAGTAATTTACTCATCCT
The DNA here is from genome assembly GCF_026262505.1 of Trichomonas vaginalis G3. Classification (NCBI taxonomy): domain Eukaryota; phylum Parabasalia; order Trichomonadida; family Trichomonadidae; genus Trichomonas; species Trichomonas vaginalis. Next base: position 40,118,493 of record NC_067206.1, on the reverse strand, counting down.
TCTGCTTGATCATCTTGAGGATTTCGGATTCACCAGCATCAATGATAGAGATGACAGAGGAGCGGAAGTATTTACCACAAGCTGTGCCGAGATCAACATTGTCACCATCGAATGGGAGGATATCGCAGCCAGAGAGCATAGCGTAGTACTCAATAAGGGAACGGTGAGCTGGGGCAACGTTTGATGCGAAGATAACAAGCTTAGCCTCGCCATTGCGGAGGGACTGAAGTGTCTTGTCGATACCAAGTTGGTATTTGCCAGACTTTGTGACAAGAGAAAGGGAGTTGATGATTGATTCGCGAGCGCGGCTTAATTTCTTGCGGCCCATAGACAAAAGGACGGCCAAAACCTCTTTTATCGTCTCGCTCTGACATTCATTATTTTCGAGGAAATTTTCACAAGGACTTCAGCTATTGCAAATAAATGTAATCTAATTCGACATATTAGATTCTCTCAAAATTACATTTAAATTTTATCAAATTCATTATTTAACTTTAACTTTGTCATACATATTTTTTTATATGTCTATACTGTCTATACTATATATTACCCTTTTTTTAGTTTAATTTTCAAATCGAAATCATGAAATTGAACAAATTTATGAAGGATCAAGGATTAGCAAAAAATTGTTACAGTGTTAAATGTTATCGTTTTCAGCCTTTTATCAAGATTCAATTATCGAGATATCTAGATTTCTCAATTATTCAATAAGTTATTCTCAAAAATATCCTTAATGCTTGCAGAAATTTAGCAATTTATTAAATAAACATTTACAAATACAAATAAGCATAAATAAAAATGATCTTTCTAGATTGATCATCGAGCCGAACTATATCTAAATATCCTATAGTCGCTGGAGCCATTAAAACTTCGATAAAATCTTGTTCCTTAATCCAATTTCTGATTAATTGTAAAGGAGATTCGTCATTAAAGTCGTATACAAAATGACCACTCTGAACAACAAAAATGTTTTCTAGCGATATATTGGTGTCATTGCTATTAATTAATTTAGTAACGTATTCAGATAATCTATTATCAAGTTGAATTGGTTCTTGTCCAAACTCTATTCTGAATTTGTTTATAACTTGAAAGAGTGTTTGTTGGTTCGCTGGCTCGCCCTTTGCTTTTTTAAATTTAAGAACTTTCGAATGTGGATTTATGGGAGCTTTTGGACCTGTATCTGAATTTCTTCTAACTTTTTTCAGAATGGTTCCGTTTGGGTCCAAGTTAGGATGGATTCCTTGTCGAGTATTCATTTTTACTTCAAGAAAAATAATAATGAATTGAACTCTTTAAGTATAAAATTAATGAATCCCAGAAGTATATCATCTTAAGAAGCTTATTTATAGCTTCTAAAAAAAATATTGAGCAAATATGGAATGAAAGAAAATAGTAATCGATTGCATAATAATATAAACAACAATATTTTACTAATATCAAACAAGAACGTTTTATACCGACTAAAATTGGAAGATCATGAAAATTACAATAAACTTAAATATATTTCTTCATTTAAACTTAGTATCATTAGCTTTTCCCAATTCATGTAGGATTTGTTCGACCTTCCCTCTCTTCATTGCCCTATTTGCATAAACAGCAACCAGAACAACAACGATTGTTACAAAGGATAGCATTACAAACAATATATAATGAGTTTCTTTCTTTACCTTCACTTTTTGTTGGTATTTAATTACATTTATATTTCTTGTTGCATTTTGTCGGAGAAGGGGTTTTCTATTATTATCAAATGTAATATTTACCCCATCTTCGCAATAAATTGCTTCTTCTTCAATATGGTAATTAAATTGAGACCTATTTACAGTAATTATACCTGTTCCATCCGCATAGATGCACTTTCCAATTATATAAGCCATAGATTTTGAAGACTTTATGTGATCCAAAGTTGCATTAAATTTTCCAGTCAAGTAGATGTCGCCGCCGAGCTGTGCAGAGTTTGAAAAGAATATTATATTGAGCAAGGAAATATTTCCATCATACACATAAATCGCTCCACCATTTCCTGAGGAATAGCAACATTCAATTTTGGAATCAATCAATAATATTGATGAATTAAAACCAAATATGCACGATCCATGCATGGCTTGATTCTGTCCGATGTATATTTCGCTTAATTTAAGAGAAGAATCCGTTGCAGAAAATAAACCATAAGTATTATCATTCATTTCTATATAAGAAGATATAAATATCGCTTCTGATTCCATAACAAGATGGATAAATGCCAAAGGAATGTCACTTTTATAAAGAATATAATTTTTGGTGATATGAGATTGAAAACATATAAGAACAGAACGAGCTAGTAGAAATATTGATTGCCCAAGGTTTGTAAATGTAATGTTACAGCATATGATACTAGAATCCAGACAAAACATTGAGACGGATGTTGGAACTCTGGAAATCAGACCAGTAATAATAGAATTGTTTATTTCTATCATGCTCATATTCGAAGAGAGAAGAGAAATGTTGCTTTCAGAGAGCAAAGTTATGAATTGAGAATAAGAAGAAGTGAAAAATGAATTTGTGATAGAAATAAGCTCTTTTTCTGTATGAATATCTTTAGCATATAAACAAAACGTTGTAATTTCTGAGTCAGCAGCTTCAATAAAATGATTTCCGAAGAATTCATAGAGAGAGGAATTGTAAATAGTAGCTGTTGAATTATAAAACGATAGAAATGATCCAGGAGTAACAATGTCTCGGATTGCAGAATTAATAAGGTCTAAATGGGAATTTAACAAACAAATATTCATGTTATGATTAGAAATTATGAGAGAATTCAATATACATAATTGTGATGAAGTTGCTGTTACAAATGATTTCTTTGTTTCAAAGGAAATGTTTTTGATTATTGAATTATTAAGTAAAAGTGCACATGTAGTGAGATCAAAATGAATCTTAATACTATCGAATATGAAATTAGACATTGTTATTTGTCCAAAAACTTGAATATTATAAGTTTTGCCAAGAGATTTTGGTGATAATTTTGTATTGGATCCCAAAACTTGTAATGAAAGCGGCTGAGATATAATTTTACTAAACAGAATATCTGTTTCTTGATCATTGAGCGAATCTGACGTTATTATGATTTTATCTTTCTCCGAAAGATTTGAAAATATAGAAGAAATATGGCAAGGTTCAATCATTGTGCATAGACTTTGATTTTCTGGAGCGTTTGAAAAAATGTAGAAGGTCCTAGAAAAAGAAAGCCCAAGAAAAAACAAAATCATTGATGAATATAAAAATTTTGAATTTGATTTGATAAAGATAGTTATTCAATGCAAACAACAAAAATGACAGTGATTTGGTGTTAATCCTAGAGGGAAATCTTTTTAATTTCAGGAGAAAAAGGAAAAAATGGTACCACTGGGGTTCGAACCCAGGCACCTCGCGGTAATGGGGCTTAAATCCATCGCCTTAGACCACTCGGCCATAGTACCATTCCATTTATTTTTATTTTCCTAAATATTTAATATTATATTTATCCATTGTTATTAAATCTCGTGATTTTAATCGATAGATCTAAAACCAAATCTAATCAAACCACTCTTCTATTAACATTTTGTAGTTTTTCTATTTTACAAATTAAATTTCATTATCTATTCAAATCTCATACTAATTTTGATTTCAATATATGTTGAATACAATTCTTTTTGGAATTTATTTAAAAATCGCTTTCATTTCATCATCTCATGATATATACATAGTTATTACGATGCATCTAATTTCTAAAAAAATTTCAAAAAATCCAAAATCAGAATAAATAAGGATGTAAAACGAAAAAAATTTAGCCCTGGGCGGCCCAAAAGTGACATTTTTAGCCCAAGTTTTTTTTTTCAATGATTGGGAGAGGTATATTAATTTTAACACATAGTATATCTATTTATATCTTTTAGCTATTATTGCCATTTGAAGATAAACGATAACGATTATTAGGGATAATCCCAGCCCAGCCCATATTCAAATTTTGAATGGAATTGAGAGGTGGGCTGGGATCAATCCCAATCCCCAATAATCGTCGAATTAAATATTGATGAATATTATAAATATATTTCAATAGTAGTATATTTTAATCCAATTGAGAGGCTATTAGGTCAGGTAAGTGGGGCTTCCAGGCGCGTTGCGCCCTCTAGCCCATAAGAAATTTTGCCCAAGACCCAAGAGGAGGACCGAACCCCAGCCGACCAGCCGGTGACAAAACCAAAACCGTTGTTATTTACATCATATTAATAGTGTCACTTTTTAAAATGTCACTTTTATGTCGCTTTTCACTAATTATATATGTTTTCATGTTTTGTCACTTTTCTATCACTTTTCGGGTGAAAACATTTTTATTATTATATATAAATGAATTTTACAAAACCGCCGTTACCGTTCTTTGGAAATAAGAGTAGATGTAAAGATATTATATTGAGAGAACTTAAGAAACTACCGAATGGTCTAACATTTGTAGATTTGTTCGGTGGAAGTTTCTATATATCCCATTTATGTCATACAATATTCCCAGACTCAAAGATTATATGCAATGACTTCGACAACTATATGGACCGTCTCAAACATATTCCAGACACAAACAATATATTGAAAGAGTTAAAAGAAAAGATACCTATAGGTAAGATGGAACGTATACCATTAGATAACAAAAATATTGTGAGAGAGGTTTTGAAAAAAGCAGAATATATAGACTGGGATAGTATATCTGCTAGACTATTATATAGTGGTGCTATAAGAGTTCATGACATTGAAACACTTATGTCAAAAGTTTTATATCTTAACTATACAAATGTTTTCAAAGAGGACATAGAAAAATATATTGAGGGTATAGAGTTTGTGAGATGTCATTGGACAGAGTTGTATGAAAAATATAAAGACAAGGAAAATGTTTTCTTTATAGTGGACCCGCAGTTAGTATCCCTAAGTTGCGTACTGTGGCACTGCGCGCCTCCGTACACCACTTAACAGTTTTGACACTTTACGAAACCGGTAACGTATATTTTACAACACAACCATAACGCCAACTTAACCTTAAATATTTACAAAACCGTCTGACACATAAACGACTTCACTAACGACTTCACTACCGTCCTCACTAAATAAAAAATAACCTATTTTTATTTTTTTTTAATTTTTTATTTCATTACAAAGACATGTCTGACTACATTTACTATGACTCTTTCCCAGAACGTTTCCGTGAACTATTCAAAACCCAAGTAAAACTGAGAAACATGCATTTTAACAAAGATAGACCCATTGACGATGAAAGAAACCCTGAATATATTACAATCCCATATGACGCAAAGTTCATTGCATACATTCCTTATGGTCGCAGAGGAACGAAAACTATTTCAACAAAGAACAAAAATTATTTCTGGAGCGATGAAGAAAATTGCCTTATCTACATAAATGCATACTTAAATAAAGCTACATATTGTACAAAAGAAGGTTGGACTGGATTTGAGCTCTACATATACGACGACGATGGAAACAGACGTTGTGTATACCCATACGATAATATGTACCATTGTTTTCATCAAGCATTAAACGAATACATAGTCAGTAAGGGTCTCATTCCTGCTGAGTAGAAATGTTATATTTTTGTTCTGTCATTTATAAAAAAAATAAACTTAAAAATAAATGATATCACCACCCTCACACGTATGAAAACATAGCACAAAAATAAATTTAGGTGAAGTGGTGAGATCTCACCTCTTTTTTCACCTGTTTTTTCACCCTGTTGAATTCATTGCTTTATAACTCTCTTCCTTGGTTTCTTTTTAGTTGCTTTCTTCACGTCTGTCTCCAACTTGACTATCTTTCTTCTTCGTCCGTAATGATACCAGTTACTTCCACCAGTCAATGGGTCAAATGGTCGTTCATAAGGGTTTCCATACATTCCATAGGACCATACGGAAGAACTACTGGTGGAGAAGAAACATTTTCTTTAGTTCCATCGACTCTATTTAAATGCATTGTTTCACCTTTCATCTGGTCATTAAAGTCTTTTGCGTGTTTTGCAAACGCATCGTCCTTTCCTAAAGCATTTTCTGACTCAGTCGCAACCAAATTGGATGCTTTATTTATGAGCCCTATTTTATTTAATCTTAACTTCTTTGCAACCCAGCCTCCAATCTTCCCTTTATTTGCATCTAATGTCTTCGAAACCCTTCCTCCACTCATTTTATTTACTGCGTCATAAGCTCCAAGTGCTTTTGCTCCAAATACTAATGCTTTTGTTCCCATTGCGCCTAAAGCTGCCCAAGCTACCATTTACACCATATTAAAATCATCTCTCTTCAATATTATCTCATAAAAGTTCTCGTTACTGGAGAAAGTCAATGAAACATAAGCGTTCTCACGGGCTTCGCCCTCACCGCTTTGCGGTCTATCTAACTTCTTTCTTATATCATCTATACGCTTCAAAATGTCTGAACAATTGCTAACATCTTCTACAACAGTTATTTCATCATGAATGACCTTCAAGAACAAGCTCATTTAATATGCTATTAAAATCATCTCAATAATGAGTCCATCCTTTCCGTCTTTGGTAGCACAACATCTTTCATTGAAGAAGGTTCGACAAGTCTTATGTTAAACTTACTGACAAAGTTTGTTATACTATAATGCTTCGGCGGCGAATACATGTAGTTTGAAAGACATAATATAGATTCTTCAGCAAATTCACTTATACTGGATTTTATAACAATGTTCTCACGAGACCAAATACCACCAATTGACAATCTTGTAAGCAATCCTGCTGAACCTTCTACTGTAAACGTCGATGGTAACATTCCACGAAGGTCATCTATTGACATCGTTGAGTCACTGTATTTAAATATTTTCTTAAAGCAATCGTCATTATCTAACCATGCAATAGCTTTGAAGTTTTCATTCGAATATACATCTGCTTCATTAAATGTAAAACCTGACTTCTTTGCAGAGACGATTTAAAATCTATTGATTTGTTTCAAAATTATATGCTATGGTAACTTCTGAAGGTAATGGATGCCCTTCCGCAGTCAGTTGTTCTCTCACTACCGTTTGAAGCTTTGTATTAAAAACTTTCATGTCATCTCCTGTATCTAAGTTCACATACACAGCAACAGGGAAACTATCTTGCTTCTTTGTTTCATCATTATACCTCAAAACATTAAAGTTCTTCAATAATATTGTTCTTCCTGCTGGAATACTTCGAACCTGTCTGATTTCAATAGCTTTCTCACCTCCTACATACTCTACCCAGTGTCTTGGATATTCATAAGTATACTGACTTTCTTGAATTTTGGTAGGTTTCATCATAACGTGTTCATAGTATATCTTTATACTCTTGTCAGTTAGACTCGGTGCTATGTTCTGAATATTTCTGACTTGCATTTTTAATGGAGATAAAATGAAGCATTTAATACATGACGTAGATGAAGACATGAATGAAACTACAGACAAACTTAACTCTTCTCTTATTCTTCCTTTCAGCAAAGATTATGAGTTCTGTTCAAATGGTGTGTATTTCTATTGTGGAAAGATGGGTTCAGGTAAGACATTTAACCTCATTCGTCATATACTCATAACAGAACGTTTAGGAAATGACTCATATTATGACCAAATCATTATATCAGCAACTTCAGACTCTATGGACTCAACAGCGAAAACATTTATGTCAAAAGTTCAAGCCTCTGTCGTTAAAGTTCCAGACAGTGAACTCATTGAATTTCTTCAACGTTACATTCGACGTAAGAGGAAATATTATGCCATCGTTGAATTTATACAGTCAGGAATGCAAAAGACTTCAGAAGAGATGGAAAGAATTATTGACAAACACCACTTACGTCAATACTCAGGAGTTTACGATATGAAACGACTTACAAACTACATTCTGTCAAAACTTTCAAAATACCCCTTCAAAAAGTATCCTTCAAACACTCTGCTCGTTTGTGACGACTTCGCCGGAAAAGGTTTAGTGTCAAAACCAGACTCACCATTAGCTAACATCATTACTAAAGTCAGACATTACCACTTAACTGTAGCAATACTTATGCAAACATGGAGGTTTTTAGCTTTAAACATAAAACGTCTCATAACTGACTTCGTTATCTTTCAAGGTTTCTCACGTTATGATATTGAACTCATTTGGAAACAGTCAGGTATAACATTACCTTTTGAAGAAATTTGGGAAGCATATAAGTCTCTCATCTCTCCTCGTTCATACCTTGAGATTCATATCATGACTAATACCATTAAAGTCAAAAATATTCCATGGGAACGACCAACATTGTTTTAAAGTTTAACCTTCAATTGACTGATGGTAAACAAATTCCATGCATCTCTGTCGCCATTTCTGTTAATATTTTTGCTGTCATTCATATCATCCACTTCCCCATCCGTTAGCTTTTGAGGATATGCGTTAGAATAGCTGTTCTTAAATGAAGGCTTTTCACCTTTGAGAGCATAAACTCTATAACTTTCTGCATACTTTATGTTTGAACCTCCTGAGCCATCATTGACATAAATTTTTATAGGCTTCCACCCTTTGTTCATATTCCTGCTTCTTCCCTTAGCTCTTTTGTTCAGTAGTTCTACATCTTTATACACAGCACCTGTCTCAGTGAATTCAACAATATTTTCATTCGTTAGCTTTACATTCAAACCCTTGTCGAGTATATTGTTCATTTCATACATATAAAAGGTTTTTATTCTATATGAAATGAGAAGCAAATCCATCTTAGCTGGTGCCGTTAATGTTCCAATTGAACCAACATCAAATGTTGACTCACGAACGACAAACAATATTGTCATAAAGAACTATAGTTCAGAGTGTTTGAAAGAAAAAGAACCAGAGCTGAAATCCGTGAATTTAAACTCAGCTTCAAACGCTAACGCTACATCAGATGTTAAGTTAGAGTATCCACCACTGGACCAAATTCTTTCAAGAGAAGCCAACGACAACCTTACACAAATGTTCAAACAAATCCTTCAGATAACGTAGACCATTACCTTCTTCAGTTATACCAAACAATTTTACTCAAAGACGATAAGAAGCTTTTGACAAATCTTATAAGCAAGAACCAAATAATTCTAACAAAGGAGGACCTTGAAAATGTTATTCACGAATAACAGGAAACAATGTGTCATTGACTATCTCGACCCTGAAATCGAATGCTGTGGTCAAACTCCACTATTCATGAAAATAGGTAACATCCGCATCATTGAAACACCAGGAACTACAGGAGTTGAGTTTAAGTATAAATATTCGAACGAGTATACAAAACTTTCAACAGAATATAAACTTTGTTTGAAATATGTTTTAGTAAATTAAAGCAATTTGTAATATCTATCCAAAACTTCTTCAACAGTATCGAACTCATCTTCATAATGCAAACCTAATCTTATTGACTTGGTGCAGTTTTCACTAACACAATATTTTTCTGTTCTCTTGACTGACATAACTAATTCATTTGTTTCATCAAACAGCAACAACCAAAGTTCATGACCTAATACATAACATTCATACTTTATATTTTTAGCTCTGAGTTCTCTTGTAAGCTGTTGCATTTAATATTTTCTAAAAAGTCAACTTCAACAGTCATTCGCACTGGTGCCTTCAGTTCTACAGGCTCTCCTTGAAAGTCAACAAGTCTGAATTGCATGTCTTTCAAATTATGAGGACTAATGCGAACCCATTTACCTAAATGAGTTGCTATGACAGGAACGTTTGGAATGAACATTGAATTGACTGCATAACAGAAGGATTTATATTCTACTGAACCTTTACTATTAACTCCTGAAATGCCTGTGACATTAGCTATTTTAGACTCAATGTATAAACAATTACCATAACATACGTATGGAACAGATTTCATCTCAATCGTTTTGTCAACACTTTTCAAAGGAAATGTCATATGGTATGCACCCAAAAGAAGTTGTACTCTATGACTCATTCTTGGTATCTTAAACTCCTTCGCATAACTGAACTTCAAAACTCCTGCAATAAGTTTAACATTCATTAAGTTTTCTCGTTATCCTTGTTTATTGTAGTATTTATGAGAGCATTTAACACTCCAGCTAATGTTTCCATCTTATATTCTACATTATTGTGAAATCTTATTTCGTGCTTCTTTCCATCTATTTCAATCTCCATGAAATCTGTTTCATCTGTTATAACGAATGAAGCGATAGTATTGAAGTCAACCATTCTGAATGCAAGCGCCTCATTCTGTAGACCTAAGTTTGTTTGTAGCTTTACTGTCCCGTATTCGTTTGGGTCTGTACTTTGCAAATAGAACAACATTTTATTCTCATTAAAATATGAGTATAGCTGCATATGCGTATGAAGCTGACAGAGCTAAACGTTTATATTTTGGTCAATACTCTCTCACACTTACTGACAAATATATTGTTATCACTGATGGAAATACTGAGAAATACATAACATGGAAGGACTATGAAAAGTTTGACCCTATTTTAACTCCATGTACTATGCCATTTATAAAGGACGGTGAAATTATTGAAAAAGATAATACAACCGTATATAGGTCTGTTTATGAAGCATTAGAATATATGTTGAATCATAACCCAAAAAGATTTGACCCAAGCACTACACCATGTGCAATGCCTTTTATTAAGGACGGTGAAATCGTAAGAGTTCCGGATTCAACGGTTTACACAGCTGTTCAAAACAGTTTACAAAACATTTTAGCGAATATCTTTAATTCAGAAACTACAGAAATAAAATTACCATATATAACAGATGCTAAAGAAATTAAATCAAAAACGACAACATTATTTACGTCACTTAATGATTTAATGACTTATATCATTAATATTCCTGCACCAACTACAGCATTTGATCCAAACTCGACGGTTTGCAGTGTACCTTTCATAAATGACAGTTCATTAATTGCTTTAAGGGATTCGACAGTAAATGAATCATTAAAGGCGTCATTAATGAAAATCATTGATTTTAACTCATTCACGAATACATATAATTCATTCATTAATGTTTCATATGCTTCTAAAGAAGGTGAGCCAAAAACTATCGATAAAGCGGTGTATGAAATAAAAGCATCAACGACGAAATTGAATTCGTTAACTTTTGACGGTGATAGTTTCGTTAATGACATAACATCGGGGAAAACAATTTTAACGAAAGAATATTTAAAATCTCATGTTAGTGAGTTCGTTGAAATTGAAAAAGAAGGTGGAATTAAGTTCGATCCACTGAATTTCATTTTCAGCTTAGCGAATGCGGGTGTTAGTTTCGCTGAATGGACAACTATACAGAGTGAAATAAATGCAATATGGACGTTTTTGGGGTCAAAAGCGGGAATGGGTGAGCTTGTAAATGCTGCAAGAACATTAGGTGAAACAGGAAATTTTGTAGATGGTTTTAAAAGACTTGTTTCAAATGTTTTAACAAACACAAAGAAATTATTTAGATATACCGTACATAACGGACGGATTTTCGAACAGATAGCAACAAACCCTCCGGTTATGGCTGCGTTGATGATGGTTAGAGATATAAAACCACGTAACGACGGGAACGAAGAACATGAACAACAGGATACTGGTCGGGTTATTCGAGACATTAAAAACGTGTATCCTGAAGTTATTGATTTATTTAGAGGAGTTAATGATTCAATTTCAAAACATTCTATAACCCTCGATGAAGAGAATAAATTAACAGATTATATATTCGTCATTATTGCAGAATTAATGAAGAGAATAAATGAAAAAGGAATTGGTGATATCATTAATGTCAGCGATGTAATGATGAAAAGAAATTTTGACTCATTATTTACAAAACCGAAAACAGAATATAGTCTTTATGACGTAATTACCGAATTAATGAAAAAGATTAATGATAATAAGAGTTCTGGCGGAAGAGTTGAATTAGAAGTGAATGATGTTAATGAGAAATTAGCCGAAAAAGCAGACAAAAATGAGCTTTTAGCTCTGAGTGATAAAGTCAAGAACCACGTTCATTATATAACTTCAACTTCAGACGAACAGATTATAACGGACTACCATGGATATTTAACACGAAGTGATGAAGCGAAGACAAAAAATGTTAATGAAAGAAGATATAAATACATTCGTGCTAAAGGTTATGACATAAGCTGTACTGTACAGTATGATGTAGCTAAAGCACCAGAAGCATTTGGTTATACCGGTGAAATTTATGCCTCTACTTTCAATGTTAACGGTGTATTAGTTGAACCAAGATTTACTTTGAGAGTTAAGGCAAAAATAACGTTTGAAGATGCTATTAAAAGTAAAGCTGACAAAGTTGAACTCGAAGCAATGAACAAAGTTTTGAAATCTCATAAACACAATCTCCGATATAAATGAACTTCAAGCTACATTAAATAGTAAAGCTGACAAGAACCATACACATGAATCCTTCACTACTGTTAGAGCAGACGACATAATATTGAACTATACCCTTGGTTCAAGTGCACCTTTAGAGAATCCAGTACAAGCGTAAAAGATACACTAAACAATTTAGATAACAGTTGCAGGAATATGAAGATCATGCCAGAAACTTTGAAGCATATGAACTACCAGCAATGTTAGATAAGAAAGCTGACAAAACTTATGTAGATGAAAATTATGCAAAGAAGTCGGAAGTAAATGCTGCGCTTAATGGAAAAGCCGACAAGAACCATACACATGAAGAATTTCAAACAATCAAGATTAAAGAAATTAAAGCATGCATCGAAATAGTAACAAAAACAGGAAGAAACGGTGCAACTGTACAAGAACAAAGAATTTATCCTCCTACTTTTCCTAATGGTTTAATAACAAACAATATAAATATTGAAGATGGCAATAAAGTTATAAACGTTAAACATGAACTTCAAACAATGAAGGCCCAGATTCTTCAAACATTATATCCTGTTGGCTCTATTTATACGTCAATGAATTCAACAAATCCAGCAAGTGTTTTAGGTTTTGGTACGTGGGAACAGATTGTAGACAAATTCTTATACTGTGCTAACTCTTCAAAGCAAACAGGGGGTTCGAAGAAAATTAAAGAAGCAAACCTTCCACCGCACACTCATACGGGAACTACAAACACAACAGGTAATCATTCACATTCAATAACAAAAAGAGGTTATAGAAATCTTGCAGCAGGTTCGGATAGACAGGGAATGGATAGATATGATATTTCAAGCGACCCAGTAGATTCAAGCGCAGGTATTTTCTGTGGAACCACAGGAAATCATTCACACACTTTCACAACAAATCCAACAGGCTCGGGTGAAGATTATATGCCACCATTTATGACTGTATTCGCATGGTACCGCGTTCAATGAACGCGCTTGAGCCTAGAATAAAATCTTTAACTTTACATAAATGAGCTTGAAAGAAGTATTCGAACAACATCCATGGAGGTCATTTAAGAAGTTCAATGAAGCAGCAAAAAGTTGGGGATTTACTAACAGAGCTGAAGTGAAAAGGTTCTTTGACAAAAATGTTGTACATCAAACAAAAATAAACCCTTACGACTACTTTTTACCAATTTACTCCAACACTCCTGACGCATACCAATTTGACACTCTCATTCAAAGCAGAAAAGGAGGACATAAACCATTCCTCATCTTCATTAATGTTAACACTCGCAAAGCATATGCATATCCAATGAAAAATAAAGGAACTCGTGAAGTGTTAAGAGTTTTACAAAAGTTTGTAGCAGAACATAGCCCAAGTACTTTAACATCAGACCAAGACAGTGCATACCTCAGCAATGAAATCACAGATTTTCTCATTAAGCATAACATAACTCACTACACTACTGAAGACCATAACCATAACATACTCGGCATCATAAACCGCTTCATAAGAACGCTCAGAGATTTAAATCAAGAGCGAGACTTTACCGAAGAAACAATGAAACATTTCATCGAAGTTTACAATTCCTCAACACATTCTACAACAGGGCATACACCAAATTCAATGACACAACAACAAGAAGAAAAGTATATACAAAAGCAACGAAGCCAAACACAAAATATCAGAAATTCAACACAATTTACCCTCATTTCTGGTACAAAAGTTCGTGTAGTTCTTGACGACAAGCCGTTGACAAAGAAACGTTTAAGGTTAAGTAGAAACTATTATATCGTAGACTCTACGCAAGGTAATGGATATCTTATAAAAGCTGCTGACGACTCTATTGCGTTTTACCCTCGTCACAAATTAGTCGAAAGTAATAATGGCAAACTTGCTGAAACCATTGACGAAGCAAAGCGAGGAGTGGTTATTGAAATACTTGGCTACAACATAAACGATGACACTTATAAAGTAAGATATGAAGGAGGCGTTGAAGATGTTATACCATCTAAGAACTTGAGAGAGTCAAAGCCAACACATCTGGGACCATTAGAGCGGGAGTACTGGAAAGACAAAAATAAGCCAGAAAGAATAAGAAAATTCTTCTAAACTTTTTCATTAGATGTAAATCAGACATGAATGAGAACAGTCATGTATTATTAATGGTACCATTTATTTTAACATAAATTTACACCAAAAATATATTTTAGGTGAAGAGGTGAGATCTCACCTTTTTTTTCACCTCTTTTTTCACCTCTTTTTTTCACCTCTTTTTTCACCTAATTTTTCACCCTCACCGCTTAGCGGCTCAGATTGCTTTAGCTTTCTCGTGAATTTTCATGAATTTCCTTAAGATAGAAAAATAACGCTAATTTTATTTTTATTTATTTTTTTATTTTGTATAAAAGATATGATTTCAACAATCGGCACAACAACAATTCAAACAACTACAGCACCAAACTCGCTAGTCATGAATCCTACGTCAATGTTGGTAGAGATGAAAAGCTTTATTCCTTCTTCATATACTTTTGAAACAGAAATCCAGAAGATAAAGCAAGAACTTTTAACAAGTAATTTAGACTGTAGTGCGAAAGATGAAACAAATGAACAGTATCTTTATGAAATGCAGGACATTATTGACCATTTACCCAAATTGCCTGAAATCCAACAGCAAAAACTAACTATTCCTGAATTCGACGAAATAGAAGTGAAACCAACTGACTCAGTAGAAATAAAGAAATTCATACGTAAAGTAAATTATGAGTTTCTAGGATATCATTGCAACCATAAAGTTATGGACAAAGATTGCGACATGGTTTATAAAAATATTTCTGACATATATAAATCGGTGGAGTTTAAGACATACGATAACTTTGTTTCATTAGTTGCAAAATGTGTTTGGGAAATAAGAGATAAAGATAGAAGAGGTAAGGTATGGCATGAACAGTTAAAACCAGCAGCTTTTGAGTTAAAGAAAACCATTGACGCCTTAGTTGTTCTAGCTGGTTTTATTTCAATGTATAACGCAAAAATGAATCCGCAATGTTCAAAATGTAAAGCAGCAATAAGAAAATATAACTATTCAGTCAAAGAGATAGAAAGAATGCGAAACGACTATGCAGACTTAAAGAAAGAAGCAGAAAAGCCAGCAGAAGATAAAATGGATATGTTGACATTTCTGAACAAAAACTATCCAACTGCAGAAGATTTCCTTCTGTCTGACGTCAAGAAGAAATATAAAGAGACTTTCGGCATGATTAAAACATTCGATGTACTAAAAGAAGAAATTGAAGCTACAAAATTGTTTAGGATTTCAAATATACATCGTACAATTCATGTAAAACGCTTGTGAAAAAAGAGGTGAAAAAAGAGGTGAAAAATTAGGTGAAAAAAAGGTGAGATCTCACCTCTTCACCTAAAAATTATTTTTATTGAATTCAGCACAAAAATAATGAATTTCATTAGTTAGAAAAATAACGCTAATTTTATTTTTATTTATTTTTTTATTTTGTATGTAAAGACAGTAATGACAAACATTGAGTTTGAAACAGTTAGAAAGATAGACAATGACACCAAAGTGGTTAGAATAGGTGATTTAAACGTAAGAAACTCAAAGAAATACAACAAATATTCTTTGTCAGACATTATATCTCCATCTGGAAAGAAAACAAACGACTGGGTTAGAAATGCTTCAACTCAGAAAATTTTGACAAGAAATCCTGAGCTTATGATATCAGTAGCATTTCATGGAACAAGAGCATATCTTATAGACAAAAGTCTTATACCAATAGTTTTGTTATGGATTGACCCAGTTGTTGGATATAACTTCATAACATATGGTTCATTCGATACGGAACGTTGCAGTGAAGGCTTACTTTACATCGTTCAGAAACCGAAGGACTTCAACACAAAAAGATATAAGATAGGAAGAACATATAATATAACTCAAAGATATGACAGTACAGTCAATAGAGTCAAGGTTGTGTTTGTTAATGATATGAGAGCTGCAGAAACAGAACTACTTGAAAAGTTTGAGAAAATGTATGGTGCTCCCACGAAAGGTAAAGAAACGTTTGAAGTAGATGAGATAGATAAAGCTATAAAATTATTTGACGAAGTTGCTGAAAAATACATGTAAAGCGTTTATTTTTGGTCTTTTGTGAAAGTCAGAAAATAAAGTTAGTTTTATTTTTATTTATTTTTTTATCTTGTATGTAAAGACAGTAATGTCAACATCAGAGAACACAACAACTGCTATCGTTCATGAAGCCATTAATGAAGAATACGAGTACATACAATATAACAAACAACTTCGCCTCATTCGTTCGGTCAAAGATGACATGTACCAAATGCAAAGTATAATGAATGCTCTTCGTTCTACAAAGCAAGCATATCATTGGTTTGAAAACCAACAGACAAAAGAACTTTTAGAAGAATTTCCTCATATGATTGCTTCCCTCGGAAAACCGAGAGAAGAGATTCCGTATGAAAATCGCAAGAATTTGGCTCCTGGTTTGAAAGGTTATTATGTTCATAGACTTTTAGTAAACGCTGTAGCAATATGGGCTTCACCTCGTTATGCTTGTTATATTTTCATGATGGTAGATGAACTATATAAAGCAGAACGTGGAGAGATGGAAAAGAAACTTCATGCAAAAGATGAAGTCATTGAATCCAAAGACAAAAGCATACAGAAAAGAATACCGCGTTCGGTACCAAAAGGAAAGGAAAAGAGTTATAAGTATATGATATATACTGAAGAGTTGGAGAAAGAAGAAGATAAAGATGTGGTTATGTTGCATTTAGTCAGAAGAAACAACAAAAGCTTTTACGACTTAGCTAAAATATATAAATCTGACAGAAACTGGTTCTATCGTGAAAACTTACCGATTTCAATGACTCCGAATGAGCAAATAAAGGAAATTGTCAAAAATACTCTTCCTCAAACACACTATGACATCAAAGGTTGCACAATACTTACATTCAAAGAAGACTTAACATTACTGAAGGAAAAAATAACAGAATATTTCGATAACTTCAAAGAGGAAGAATAAAGTCACGACAACATTAACGAAGAAGTCACGACAACATTAACGAAGAGAGAATGAGGTGAAGAAAGAGGTGAAAAAACGGGTGAGATCTCACCTCTTCACCAAAATATATTTTTGCTTAAATAGCTTCAGGGTCTATTTCTTCAACCATTTCACTTCCTTCGTCAATGTCAATAGAAGCTTCTTCAACCTTTGGTAAGAATTTCTGTATAACATCTTTGTTCGTTATTGTCTTCAGAGATGAAGGATAATATTTCACATTTGTTTCACCCTTCTTATATTCTTTCTGTTCGGAAAGATTTAAAGCAATACTGAAGAAGTCAATATTAGAGTTCTTTATAACAGTATAATGAGTATCTTTGACATTCACGAAGAAACCCTTTTGTTTCAAAACTACTGCTAACTCTTGTGAAGTATAACGTTTGCGGTCAATGACGATAGCTAATGGTCTGACATACTGACCAAACTTAGATTCTTTCACAAACTTCTTGTTAAAGATAACATTAACATTTGAAGCATTATTGAACTCATTCTTGATGGCAGTAGCGAGAGCATTGTATGAAAAGAACTTGCAATCTTGCATGTGTTTCATTAAAATAAAAATATTAAATTATTTTGAAAAATAACTTAAAAAATCTAATCTAATTTTTTCAAAAAATATTTTTTTATTTCCTACTAAAGATGTATCGGAAGTTGTCTAAGTTAGAACACTCGGAAATAAAACAACTTCTTACAGAAGCTAACATAGAAGTAGCAAAACATTACGCAACAAACAAAAAAGCACTCGCTGACTTCATTAAAGACTATAATGGTGCAATAAGTTATGATAGAATTCATGAGTTCATAAAGCCGCAACGCGGCGAGGACGAAGTCCATGCAAGAGCATTTCCTTTAAATGACGTTGCTATTGACTTATATCATAGACGTTCAGTACCTCATGAAGTAAGAAGAGAAATGTTTGACATAACAAATGCAAACGTTGGTGAAACAAGAAGAAGAGACGACACACTGAAACAACAGAGAAGAGAGATGTTTAAAGTGCTATAGAACAAGTTCGCAAAGCTAACGATGTCATTCGTTCCATTGACGACAAACCAAAAGAAGGTGAGAGATGGTTAAAGAAAGATGAAGAGAATAGGAAGAGAAATGTGAAGTCAGGCAATAGACTCATTGACTTTAACATCGAAGCTTTAGATGAACCAAACAGAGACTACTTACACAAACATTTCGGTAAGGTTTTCATGAGACTCTTAGAGAAAATTAAAATAAACTCACAACAAAGATGGATGGTATGTTATAAACTTGGTGGAAAGTATGAATGTTCTACGTTAAACCTCAATAATATTGGAACATTACTACATCAGCTCTTGAAGGAGAACTTTATATCAGAGATAGAAGCAAATGCTGCAGGTATTGTTGAAATGCACTATGACTTCTTCTTGACAAACATAAAGAATCTTACTGAAATAAAGATGTATGATTTAACAGAATATGAAGGCTTAACGATGTCAGATGTAAAGAAAGGCAAACCAAAAAAGAGACCATATAGAGATGAAAGCACACTGACAAATGACCAGAAAGCCATTTTGGAAGCTCTTAAGCAAACAGGAAACCCAGCACTTATAGAAAGCTTTTGGAAAGATAATGGTGAAAAGAAGTTTTATAAGAAGAGAAGCGGTCAGTTCTGGAAGTATCTTTGCACATTACCTATAAATCTTGAACGCTACCAAATCTTCAATGAACTGAACAAAAGAACTGCAACACTTATGACAGAAGACAATTGTTTCGTTTATGCTTGCATTCAGGCTGGAGTAGATGGAGAGACTATTGACCACATGAGAGAAGTCATTCGTGTTAGAGACTTTCCTCAAAGTAAAGTACAAGAAATTTCTGACGCAACAGGTATAGCATTTAATGTTACCATTGGTTATTCAATGACTCAAGACATAATGAAATAAAGAGATACATACCAAAAGAATGTGAAACTGTTAGAACTATTGACTTACTTCTTGTTGAAGACCACTACATGCTAAATGAAAGATTACCAATGACAACATATTTCATTCATAATTATAGAAATTCTCAAAGCTTGTGGTGGAATGAACATTGAGAAACAAATGAAGATTTATACAAAGAGAGAAGATAAATATGTAGTTCGTTATGATAGAACAACACCGTTATGGGATGTTATGAAAACATTGTGGGAGTGCAAATATTTCGAACCTATTTCTTATGGAGAACTTTTCACATATACTACTGACTTATATAAACAGAACCTTGTACCATTTAAAGATTTGTCATATGCTCCAAAGTATTGTGTACAACTGAAGAAGAAAGCCGAGTCAAAAGAAGTAAATAAAAATAAGTGCAAGTTCATTCCTGAGCACGTTTTCTTTGCTGACTTTGAGTGTAGTACCGATGGCTTTCATAAAGCTTTTAACATCTGTTATGACAGTGAAGATGGTTCAGTGAGTGAAAGCATTTGGGGTCAGAACTGTGCAACAGAATTTTTGGAGCGACTTCCTGACAAGAGTTTAATATATTTCCATAACCTCAGTTATGATATAAACTTCATCTTAAGACACATGACAGAAGTGAAAGGAACTCCCATCATTAAAGGTTCACGAACAATGCAAATAACTGGCTTATATAAAGGAAGGGCAATTATTATAAAAGACTCTTACAGTGTTATAAATAAGAAGCTTAAACTATTTCCTGCTATGTTTAACTTACAAACAGGACCGAAAGAAGTATTTCCATATAACTACTACAGCAGTGTTTTGTTAGCAAATGACAACAGAACTGGTGTCATTTCTGAAGCATGTAAGTTTATCCAGGATGCGGATACGTTCATGAAAAACATAGATTTAATCGAAAACTGCAGAATAGATGAGAACCACTTCGACTTAGAAAAGTATAGCACATTTTATTGCAAACAAGATGTAAGAATTTTAAGAGAAGGTTTTGTTAAGTTCCGCAATGACATATTGAAAGAATTTGATTTAAACGTTTATGACTACGTTAGTATTTGTTCTATTGCTAACAAATTATTTGAGAACAGAGTGTACTTCCCGAATGGAAATTTATATGACCTCTCAAATAAACCAAGAGAATTTATTTCACGCTGTATTCAAGGTGGAAGATGTATGCTGTCAGATAACATTAAACAAAAGAGCAAAAAGAAACTCATTGCTGACTTCGACGCTGTTTCATTATATCCATCAGCTATAGCAAGACTTTATACTTTAGAAAGTATTCCAAAGGTTATGAAGAAAGAAATGTTAAGCACAGAGTATCTCATGAGACATTTATTCGATGACGACCAAAAGGAACCCATTGGTGAAAAGTTTATGTCTGGCTTCTTTGTTCTCATTAAGATAACAGAGATTGGAATACATAGACACTTTCCTTTAATAGTTTGTGACCCTGAACTAAATCCAGAACTTAACGTTCCCAGAAGTTCAAACACTTGCTGTTTAATGTATGTTGACCATATAACATTACAAGACCTCATAAAATATCAAGGTGTCAAATGTGAAGTGTTGCAAGGATACTATTACGATGGAAACAGAGATATTAGAATAAGAGATGAAGTAAAGAAGTTGTTTGAGTTAAGGTTAAAGTATAAGAAAGAAGGAAATCCTTTGCAAGAAAATATAAAGCTCATTCTGAACAGTATTTATGGCAAAACTATTCTATCTCCTATTGAGTCAAAAATAACCATAGTAAATGACAAAGATGCTATAAGATATGCCATCAGAAACTACAACCATATAGTGAAGTTCGAAGGTTTGGATGGTTCAGATAAAACTATTTTCAAGCTAACGAAAAGCATTTGCAGACACTTTAACTTCTGTCCACTTGGTGTTAACATTCTGTCTATGTCGAAGAGAATAATGTGTGAAGTATTCTGTACTGCTGAGGACTTAGGAATGGACATCTTTTATAGCGATACGGACAGTATGCATCTCTACAATGAAGATATCCCTCGTTTAGCTGAAGAGTTTGAGAAACGTTATGGAAGAGTTCTCATTGGTAAAAACCTTGGTCAATTTCATAGCGACTTTGCAGAAATCACACCTGGAAAACAAAGTTTAGCATACAAGTCAATATTTTGTGGAAAGAAGACTTACATAGACTTACTCACGAATGATTTAAATGAAGTTGCATTTCACTGCAGAATGAAAGGCGTGAAGCAAGATGTTATTGCTTTAACCGCTAATGAAATGTTTCCTGACTCTGTTCAGTGTTTCTATGATGAAGATAAAGGTTTAATGGTTCCGCAAGGAACATATGACAAAGACTCTGAGTTCAGTTTAATGAAACTTTACAAAGCACTTTATGACGGTCAAGAGATTGGATTTGACTTATGTAAGTCATGTCAACCTTGCTTTGAAGAGAAGTTTACTTCTCAATAACGACTAAAACAAGCTTTATTCGTAAGTTGAAGTTCTGAGGTCATTTATTTTTGTCAGCAATGAGGTCATTCGTGATAAAAATAAAGCCCATGTGGTCATTTACAATACTGCGATGGTAGAGTTTAAGAGTTTGTGCTTCAATGTAGAGACAGTCTTATGGTCTGGAGGTAGCAAAACAGGTGCTTTATGGTCATGAGTGGAGAACATGTCTATCCAAAACTCACGATTGAATCCAGTTAATTTATAGTATTTGGGGTTAGGAAGTGGTGAAGTTCTTGTATGACCAATGAACTCATTTTCAACTCCCTTACTTAAGTTTGAATATAATATAGCTTGCTTTCTATCCCAAATACCTGGAAAATCTAATTTCGGAAAATTCATTTTCCTCGGAAGCATTGCATCATAATTGAAAACATTCTGAAATCATCACTTGGTTCAAGAGATTTGAAATCTTATACGTAATGGATTTTTTTTCTTCTTTAGCTACTTCATTGAATGGTGAATATATAACAAACTGACAGTCATGTGTTCCATCAGCATTTTCATTAAATTCATAATGAAGAGTCTATTAAGTTGTGGCTGACTACCTTCTTCTTTCAGTTGTGCAAGAAACTCACGTAAAGGCTGTAAAGTTTGTACTTCAATGTTAAACTTTTTCTCGAACATCTCATTAAATGAAATCATACATTGCAACAGTGTTGTATCGTCTTTAAAGTATTTGTATATGTGAATGTTTTGGGCGCTTAAAGACTGTTCGTCATTTTCTATCTCGACTTGAAGTATAAAGTCAACCTTTCTGAAAGCACGTGTTATATACATAGATGTTATGCCAATGTACTTCTCTTCATTTATGTTCACAATCCAGTCTGTTGGAAACTTAAACGTTACTCTGTTCCCCTTTATTTTGGACGTCAGGGTTTTCACTACTGAACGCAACAGATAAAGGTATTTGTCTATACATTTAATTCGGATAAAAAATAAACCATTTACTCTTTCTTTGCTTCAGCTTCTTTAGCTTTTGCTTCAGCTTCTTCTCTAGCTTTCTTCGCCAGCAAACGTGGGTTCTTTTGTCTTCCAGCAGCTAATGCAGCAAGTTGTTTTTCACTAAGTTTTCTCTTTGGTCTCTCTGGCTTTTGTTCTTGTTTTTGTTCCTTCAGTTCGGATAAAATTTGCTCACGAATTTCTTTCTTCAATGCTTCAACATCTATGACCCCTTGGGTCTTGTCCGTAGGGCTTTCTGAGTCATTTGACTGCAGATAAAAAACAAAATTAAAACTTTAACCGATGTAAAATGAGCTTGTCAAAATCAGAAAACGAGAGTCTATTATATTAAATGACGCCAGAGGAATACAACATCCTTTCTATTACGTAAATCAGAGTAAAGATGGTAAAATATATGTAAGAAAAAGAAAGGTTCCATTAGCGAATACAGAGAGCGACAACATTAAGGTGTATGGCAAGGGTGAAGTCCACGAAGCTCATATAAAACCTTTTGTTCAAACTGAAAAGTCAATAGAACCAGAAGAAAAGAAGCCAGATGTACTTTCAATAACGAACCAAGAGCTTATTGCAAAGTTCGTGAATTTCATTGAAAAACAAACCGAGTCAAAGAATCCTGACCCACCAGTGAAAGAAGTTGAGACAAAAGAGAATGTACAGTTCATTGAAAATGTCAAGAAACAACTTCCACCACGAATGCCAAGAAGAAGAGTGAGAATAATGAAGTAAATAGATATTTTTATCTGAAGTAAATACATGCAGAACGAACAGCTAAACGAATTTACTCCAGCAGAGCATATTCATCAGATTCGCTCATATTTCGATATCATAGACAATGCAGTTCAAATTGGTGACACTAATAGAAAATATTCTGACGCAAAGATTCCATCACAACCTGGAACTGCTAAAGATAACACATGGGTAACATTCAATCTCTCACCTCCTGGTGAAAATATGTTGGACCTTTACAATACATTCATTACGTATAAAATGGAAGGTCAATTTATTGTAGATAAAGAAATTGGTTCAGGTTCCAATAAAACACAAACCAGGATTTTGGATTGGTTTCGATGACGCTTTCTATGCAGTTGCTGGATATCAAATCCTTGCAAATGGTCGTATCGTATATTCTCAAGACAACGCAAGAGAAGAAGCATATATAACTTCAAACTCACAAACTACCGAACAAATAAAGAAAGTAGATGTTTTCTCAAAGACTCGACATGAAGATGTATGGAGTCATTCGGGAACATGCAGAACAGGACAAATTGTTAGTGGTCCAATTACAGCAGGAAAATCATTTGATTTTAAGCTTCGTTTAAGAATTCCTGTTAGAAAGTTTTTACCATTAGAAGCTATAAGATTTATTCCTGCATTTGCTGGTAACATTCAGCTTAAAGTAAAGTTCAGTAGCGACGCATTACAATGCACATCTATATCTGTAAATGATATCATTGCTTTCAATCCAAACTCTTAAAGTTGCATTTGCTTCAGATTCAAATCCACCGACAAATAAATTTGTTCCATGGAATGAACCATTCACTATGATAACGAAGGCAGTAGAAGCTAGTGGAACAGTTACTATTACAACTGTAACCCAGCAACTATTTCGAACAAAGATGGATTTTAATGAATGTTTCATTCATCCAAAGTCATTCTCTTTAGACCCTAACATTTATACAGAACTTGTAGAACATTATACAAACGAGGCTTTATGTTTTCCTGTTAAAGTTATGGATTGGATTCCTATGGACGGTGCATTCGCAAAGAATACAGATAGTTCAAGTGCAACATTTACAGCAGCTTATACGCCTATTAATGTTAAAAGTATTTGGGCACTATTTAGAAAGAAAGACAACTATTATGTTAATTTTGAGAACCCTAAGTTTAAATATCTTCAGCTTTCCATGGGAGCTTATGGAAATATGCCTGCAGAACCTGAAAAATCATATGGACCTGTATTTTATGAAATGGTTGCGAACGCTTGCAATACAAACAATGATATGATAGGATTTAATGAAGATGTTATGAGGTCATTGGTGGATGATGGTAGTGTGGAACATAAATGGGATAGCTATGACAACACACATTTCTTATGTGGTTTTCCAACAGAAGTGGACTTTTGCTTCCAGCAAGGTCAAACATCTACTGCTCCAATAACATACAAATTGTCTGTTAAAGGACCTATTGAACTAGCAACTGAAAATGTACCAAAGCCACTTATTGGATTTATGAGGGATTGTTGCTTTGCCATTCAGGTGCGTGCTAATGGCATCCCCATAATAAGATTAGATGACTATAACTTAGCTACGGACGACAGTGAGGAATAAAGGATGAACGTTTATTTTTAAAGCTTATAAATGAGTTCTTCATCAAGCTCTCGTGAACCTTCACCATCTATGAAACAAACTTTACCAAACGATTATGGAGCACCTATTGAATATTTCTTACGAGCTGCACAATGGCAAAGAGCAGTCTCACCAAGGTTAGGTGTTCCACCAGCTCCTGTCAAAAATAGCATTTGGTCAAGTCCTTATATAAAATATGGTCTCCCACTAGGTTTGCTAGCTACAGCAGGAGCAGTTATGATGTTGAAAAGAAATAAAGCAAATGTTGTAAATAATACTGAAGTAGCTGAAGTTAAACAAACTCCAACACCTTCACAAGCAAAACCTTCAATGACTCCTGAACCTATGGAAGTACAAACTCCTGTTCAAAAGTCAACTCCTAAACCGACTCCAACATTTAAACCAGAACCTACTCCTCAAATAAATCGTAAAACTCCTGCGTTTCCTTACTGAAAAAATAACGTTATTTTTATTTAATATTAAAATTTTTATTTGATTGAAATGACGACTAAAGTCACTGAAGCAATGAAACAAAAGTTTTTGGTAGAATACATTAAATCAGGAACTATTCCAGAAGGTTTTTACATTCATACTATGAAGGATGGTAGAGTTCAGTTTAGAAAGATAAAGCAACCATTAGATAGAAAGGTATATTAAGGAAGATTAAACTTCATGAGGACAACATTGCTGAACTTAAGAAGAAGTTAGAAGAGTTGGATAAAGGAAGAGAGTTATAAAGCAATGAATTCAACAGGGTGAAAAAAGAGGTGAAAAAAGAGGTGAGATCTCACCACTTCACCTAAATTTATTTTTGTGCTATGTTTTCATACGTGTGAGGGTGGTGATATCATTTATTTTTAAGTTTATTTTTTTTATAAATGACAGAACAAAAATATAACATTTCTACTCAGCAGGAATGAGACCCTTACTGACTATGTATTCGTTTAATGCTTGATGAAAACAATGGTACATATTATCGTATGGGTATACACAACGTCTGTTTCCATCGTCGTCGTATATGTAGAGCTCAAATCCAGTCCAACCTTCTTTTGTACAATATGTAGCTTTATTTAAGTATGCATTTATGTAGATAAGGCAATTTTCTTCATCGCTCCAGAAATAATTTTTGTTCTTTGTTGAAATAGTTTTCGTTCCTCTGCGACCATAAGGAATGTATGCAATGAACTTTGCGTCATATGGGATTGTAATATATTCAGGGTTTCTTTCATCGTCAATGGGTCTATCTTTGTTAAAATGCATGTTTCTCAGTTTTACTTGAGTTTTGAATAGTTCACGGAAACGTTCTGGGAAAGAGTCATAGTAAATGTAGTCAGACATGTCTTTGTAATGAAATAAAAAATTAAAAAAAAAATAAAAATAGGTTATTTTTTATTTAGTGAGGACGGTAGTGAAGTCGTTAGTGAAGTCGTTTATGTGTCAGACGGTTTTGTAAATATTTAAGGTTAAGTTGGCGTTATGGTTGTGTTGTAAAATATACGTTACCGGTTTCGTAAAGTGTCAAAACTGTTAAGTGATGTACGGAGGTGCGCAGTGCCACAGTACGCAACTTAGGGATACTAACTCCCGCCGTTCTATAACACATGGGATTTTCAATACCAAGTAGACTGGACTTTGAGAGACTCTTTAGAAACTTTAGACATTATACATAACCATCCATGCTTTTACTTTACATCCGATAAAAGTGGTTTGGAAACCGTTATGAGATGGTTAGAGGACATACATGACTATGAGTTTATATATGACAAGATAGAATATGAGAGAGGTCCTATAAACCGGAGAAAGTGTCACAATAAAGAAATTTTATTAGTAAGTAAATGTGGTTTGAAATAGGACTACTTGTTTTAGGTTTTTTTTCATTGTGTCATTTATTTATTTGACGTGGCAGAAAAGTACAGAGAATATGAAGATGAACCAATGCCTGCAAATGTTCAGCATATGTACTCGTAAGAGATATTTTTATCTAATATTAAATGGACGCACAGAACTTAGCGAATGCACAGCAACCTGGACAACCAAACCCAGAGAATATTCCAAATGAAGTTAGAATACAAACTGCAATGGCAAACTATGGTCAGGTGCCAACAGATGTACAAATGCAAACTGCCATGTCAAATGACGCTGCGTTAAGTTTGCCACCATGGTATGCAAATATGAGATGGAAAGAGTTTTATACAAACCCTGAAGTGGGATATAAACAACTTTATGCAGATGACGCGAACACAGGAGTTGACCCAGAATATGTTTTCTACCAGAGGAGAAACAGAATGTATGAGCTCCAGTTAAAGAATGCTATGGAACTCAACAGGAAACGTAAAAGACTTGGCGGACATTAGATTTTTACATATAGTAAAATGGGTTTCTTCAGTAAGATAGGAAACTTCTTTCAAAATGTTGGAAGAAGTATATGGAATGGAATAAAATCTGTCGGAAGAGGAGTATGGAACGGAGTCAAAAATATTGGTAAAAGAGTAGGTCAGTTTGTTGGTATTATACCTAAAGACCCTGAACCAGAAGAACAAGCTCCTGTTATACAACAGCCTGAACCTGCACCACAGTCAAGTTGGCAACCAAATCCAACACCTCAACCGTATTAAAAAATTATATTTTTACCGTTCGATAGTAGTTGTATATGAAACTAAGTTCTAAGTAAAACGCATGGTATAATGGAATTATTCTTTTTCTTCCATCTGTAGTAAACCATACTTGAAAGTCTGAAATACTTCCACTTGGTGGTTCGTATAACTTTGTAGGTTTTTCGTAAAAGTCATTTGCCAAGCATAAGAAAGAGTTTTGGGCGCCAGAAAATGAAGCATGAACAATAATAGCATCTGGGTCGAAAACATCTTTAAATAAATATGGTTCATCTCTTGCATATCAACTGTAGATATTTGCTAAAGGAGGTTCAACTTTCTGATTTAACATTCTTTGCAAATAATACCATGACATTGCAGTGAATTCTGTATATATTTGTTCGTCTTTATTTGGATTGTCTTCGTAGATTTGAAATGACACTTGTGAATTTTGTTTGTCATATACAATTCTCACATAAAGTGTGCTATCGGTATTCGCATATTCATCAGCATATTTTGCATAACATGAATTTATTTTATCTTCTATATTTTTTAATGCAGTCTGTAGAGAAGATGAGAGGTCAACTTGTATTAGCTCAATTTCTTCCCACATTTTTCGTTGCCCTTCAGATGTATAATCTATATGAAACCTTACAATAAATGGAAAACTTTTATCTTCTACAGACACAAACTTCATTCTACGAAAGCCAATAGCTTTTGTGACAGATGGGTCTCTTAACCATCTTAATGGGTAGTCAAAACGATAGCCTTCATGCTTTACGGTCTCTGTCTCAAACTTTTGACCGACATTAGTAAAAAGTTCATCTAATGGTTTAGTTGTAGCAACTCTTGAATTTTCTTTTTCTATTGGAAGCATATTTTATCTAGAATAAAAATGTCGAAAGATATTGCTTCCATGAGAGAAATACAACACAACCGACAACTCATTATGCAAGCTCTAAATAAGAACACAACAAACTTTTCAAACTATTCTAAGATATCTGAGTCATTGAAAGAAGGAAACTTAAAACTGACATTAAACCCAATGACAGATGAGTTTCTGTTTCAAGACAATAAGAACCATACTGTCTGTATAAATCCAACAAAAGGAACTTTAAACGAGAAACCTATAAATGAACTTCTTTTGAAAGCAGATGTTGACAACAAAGCTGACAAAGAATATGTAGACGATGCAATAGCAAAAGAAGAAGAAAGAGCTAACAATGCTTATGCAACAAAAGAACATACTCATCCTGAACTAGCAGACAAAACATATGTTGACAATAAAATGTCAAGTGAAGTGACAAGAGCTGAAAACGAATATTCTAAAAAGACTCATATACATTATATTAACCAAATACCAAGTCTTAAGGAAACATTAGAGACAAAAGCAGATAAGACTCATACACATTCTATATCTGATATTACAAACTTACAAGAAATCTTAAACAGGAAAAGTGCCGTTGGACATACACATACCATTGCAAATATTACAAACTTACAAGAAACCTTAAACAGGAAAAGTGCCGTTGGACATACACATACCATTGCAAATATTACAAACTTACAAGAAACCGTAAACAGGAAAAGTGCCGTTGGACATACACATACATCTTCTGAAATAACAGACTTAAACGTTAGCCTTGAAAATAAAGCAGATAAAACATATGTCAATGAAATATACCAAAGTTTGATAGGAACAAAAAATATTGAAACTATTGTTGGTGACTTTTCTGTCAATGAAGAAAATAAATATTTTAGATGGCAGTTGGTACAGTCCTTAAAAAATGGTACACGGCATAAACTCATTCCGAAAAATAACAATGAAATGTATGTAAGCTATAAAAAGAATGATGGTACACAAGTTCAAGTTCCATTAGACAACAACTGCTACTTAAACTTATATGGAGACGAACAAAAGAAATATTTAAGAGTTTATGAAATGGCAGATATGACATTGCCTGACCCAGCTCCGGCACCACATTATTATGACTATGGAGATGACGACAGAACACCACATGTAGATGAACAAAAGCTAACATTATATTTAGATTATTATAGATATAAAAGATATAATGCAATAGAAAAAACGAGAATAGTATATTATTATACAGATGACAGAAATAAATATTATAGTCAAGATTTTACCTACCCTGAAAACATAAGATTATATTATAAAAAATATTCTGACACAAACCAGAAGAAACCTGAAATAGTTGCACTATATTTTAAGTTCAAAAGAGACAATCCTATAATATCTCATATGTTTGATTTAATGAACCCAGTAGGTTCTATTTATACATCTATGGATGCAAGAGGTCCTCAAGTAATGTTTGGTGTTGGTGCATGGGAACAAATAGTCGACAGGTTTTTGTATTGTGCAAACTCTTCAAAGGAAACAGGTGGAAGTAAAACGATTTCAGGTGAAAATTTACCTGCACACAGTCATTACATAGATTTAAGTACATCTCAAGCAGTTGGCATAAGCATAGATATTGGGATTGGTCAGGAATGACAAAAGGTAAAGGATATGATGTTAAAGAGACGTTAAGTTTGCTATAAATTGTTACTGGGATGACACGCAGGGAGAAGGAAACCATACACATTTCGTTTCAGGATAT
Source organism: Trichomonas vaginalis G3 (assembly GCF_026262505.1). Lineage (NCBI taxonomy): Eukaryota > Parabasalia > Trichomonadida > Trichomonadidae > Trichomonas > Trichomonas vaginalis. Next base: position 40,088,123 of record NC_067206.1, on the reverse strand, counting down.
ATGCAAACAACGGGACAAAGTAAAGAATACATGCCACCTTACATGACAGTTTACGCATGGTATAGAATTGCTTAGTCGTCATTTTCAACTTCTTTAGCATATTCGTCAGGAGTTGTCTTATATTTGTTAGGAACTGTCTTTGAAAGTATACCACCTTGAACTTTGACAAGTTTGAAACGAGGTCTGACAATAGTAGTTTTATCTTCTGCTTGCAGTGTGTACATTTTGCCATGTTTGCCTAAAACTTCATAATATTCTCTTGTATACTTTCTTCTATTTTTACGAACACGAATGTGAGTACCTGTCGAGTTCCCATTGTTGTCATAGTCAATAGTATTTTCATATGGGTCGCGTTTAGGTATTTCTATTTTTACTTTGTCACCTTTCTGAAGTTTGAAGCCCGGCATTCTTTCTTGTTTGTCTCTTTTGACTAAATTATTAAATATATAGTCTTTCTCTAAGTCAGGGTTGTTTTTCATTTCTTCGGGGGAGTGGTTTCCCAAACCTTTTTGTTTACGGTTATTGTAAATATTTAAAACTTGTCTCATCTTTGCCTGGGAGAAGTGTCTATACTTGTCGTCATATGACATTTCATTTGCTTCACCACCTTGTGGTTGGTTTAAGTCTCTTAACATTTTTATACAACCGTCAATGACACCAAGAGCAGAATGGTTTTGGTCGACAATGAAATATTGGTTTACATTTTTTGAACGCAGATAGTTTTTTACATCATCTGATTTGAAAGAACTTTCACAGTCAGATGTCAGTTTTGTTGGATGGTATTTGTCAACGAATATTGTCAAAGCTGCTAAGATATCTAAAATAGCTTTGGACTGTAATGGTATGGCTTCACAGTATCTTGTGTTTTGACCAACAAATATTAACCAGTATGGAGGTCCATCTGTTCTAACTCTCGGAATGTTTTCCAAGATATCCATAAACCAAGCATTTGGTGTTGAACTAAAGATTTTTATCATGAGTGCTTTCTTTGTCGCTTTAGAAACATAGGGGTCCTTGTTTGGATTCGTCATTTTTTACCCTATAAGAAATGGGTTTATTTGGCGCATTAGCAGGAGTTGCATCTAGATTTTTACCCGCAGTGGGAACAATAGCCAGAGGTGCATTTGGAATTGGAAGGAAGATTTTGAGTACATTAGGTATACTGAAAGAGAAAGCACAACCTATTATACAAACTGTACAGAAAGGTTGGGATGTAGCACGAGATGCAACAAATCTTATTCCAAATCCTGAAACAAGAGGAAAAGTTCAAGGATGGATGGACAATGTAGGAAGACAAGCAGGAAACTATTATAAAAAAGCAAATGACTACTATAACCAAGCAGGACACTATATGGACCAAGGTGAAAGATTCTTTAACAGAGGATATAACCATGCACAACAGTGGGTAAACAATAACCAACCTCAACCGCCTCAAACGTGGGGAATGTAAAGTTTTTTATTGAGATGAAATGAACAATGCAGCATTGAGACAAATGAGTTCAAGATGGATTTGTCGGCTTCCAGCATTTAAACCGATACCATATAGTCAGGCTCAGCATGTGAAACTGAATGATATTATTAAAGGAACCATCCCACCTCCACAACAACAACCAGTTGAAAACAAACCAAACTAAAATTTTTTACTGAGATGAAATGACCGAAGAAGTTGAAACGGTAGATTCGACACCACAAACAAAAAGTTCAGAACCATTGTCAAAACCTGTCAAAGAACTTACAGATGAAGAGAAAAATTCAATAATAGAAAGTGCCAGGTCTGGAAATACAAACCCTAACTATAAAGTCACTTTTCATAGAAATGGAACGGCTAGTATCTCAAAAAGAAACAGACTCTCACAAATAAAATATTGAAGTCTGAAGGAGCTTTCGAGACAACAGATGGAAAAGTTTACTTCACTGACCAACAGTTCATTATAGAACATCTCATTGACTTAGAGTCGAAATATTCTAAACTTTACAACAAACACAAAAAGTTGAAAGGAAAACAAAAACAAATGGCATATGATATTTATGAAGATGTTGACGACACAACTGTTCCTGCAAGTGAAGTAAAGTCAGAGGAACCGAAAAGTGACGAAAAACCGATAGAAGAAGAAAAACCAAAAACTGAAGATAAACCAAAACCAAAGTTTAGTTTCCAAACTAAACCAAGTCAACCTTCATTAGCTGGTATGGGTTGGCGTCAAAGACTTATGGCAGCAGGGCGGTTATGTAAAGTAAAGAAAAAAATATTTTTTTATTTTTATAAAAATGCCCCCATATAGAATGGATAGAAAGTCTGCTAGAATAAAAGCAGAGTTACAAAGATATGGTTGGAGAGTTTCGAAGAAGTTTAAATATAGGAAGGGAAGACCCATAAAAGTCTATGACAAATTGTCTGGTCTTCGCTACGAAATGGATTTGGAAACAGCACGTGCCAATTATCCAAACAGACTAGAAGGTTAGAAGAAGAACGTCTTATGGACATGCCTTTCGATGTTAGTGAACCTCAAGTTGAAGGACACGACGGCTTTGCCAGATTCTACTGGAAACATGACGAACAATTGCATCCTTTGAGAAGGAAAAAAGGAAAAGGTGAAGACACACATGCTCCCATGGAAAGAACAAGATATGCATATGAAAAGTATCGTGAAGTTAGAAGTCAAATTACATCTGGTCGAACCTTTACAGTAAACTTTGACGAAGGAAAGAACAAAGAAGGCTTCATGGGAGTACTTGCTGCAATTCAAGACGGAAATAAGAAAGGACACAATCTCAGATTGACCATAACAGATTTGGATGGTCACATTTACTATGCACATGGCAATGAACAAACAGCCGCAAAACTTCTTGACGCTTTCAAGACTACAAAGAGAGAACAAATGGTTGACTCCGACTCAGACATTTTGAATGCAATTGAAGAATTGCAAGTGTCAAGTTCGAATGGTACCAACCTAACCCTCAAGCAGTCAGACAACATGCTGGATACTTCCCGTTCATAAATAAGTCTGACATTGACTTGACAAGGTATGGAATTTACAATTCAATTGAAACAATTGTCAATGAACCTTGTATTCTTACATGTCTCAGGAACTCTGGTCTTGTTACAGATGAGAAGATGAAGTATTCTTGAGTCATGTGTGAAGACAAGGTACATTCTCAAGGTCAATTGGCAAAAATTGCACCGTTGGCAAATGTCAATATCCGAGTCAACATACCTACAGCTAAAGGTTCTTCACATGACGACTATGTTGTTGACAAAGACTTACCATGGTTGAAGATTGTAATTGTCCACAACCACTTCATGTTGAACGAAAGTCTTACAAAACCCATTCTTTGGTAAAAGTAAGTGCAACATTGTCAGAGCTGTAAACATTCTTTTCGAGAAAGGTTTGTTGGAACCAATTCCAGATGACAGCTTACAGAAATTTTGTACCAAAAGACGAAACAAACTTTTCATTGTTAGCAAGACCAAAAGTTGTTCCAGACAAAGTTCTAGTACAAAAGAAGTACACAGTTCCACAAGGAGTTGGTATGTTCGGATACCAACCTGAACCAGAAGAACTTCCAATGAGGTTGCAAGAACTTCAAGATGCTATAAACAAACTTCCATTGAGACATCCAATTGACGTCAAATTGTATTGGAGAGCATCTGAGTTAGGTCAGAAGGTTTTATATGAAACAGGTTGCTTCGACGATGTTTATGAGATAACAGGAGAAGTTTCTCAGAAGATAAGAGACTCACTTGAATTTCCACAAACTGGACCAATTGGTTGCGACAAGTTCGACTCAGATGAAAAGATATACTATGTCGACCTTAACGCTGCATACATGAGGTTTGTCCAATATATTCCGACTGGAATTCCAAACGAAGATGGTGAGTTCCCGGGAAGGAACTATACAGTTGGAAAAGTCATACAACAACTGTATGATATTAGGAAAGCTTTCAAACCCCCAAACTTGCAATGACACTCAAATTGCTTATGAATTCGACATGGGGATATTCCATTAAGAAACCTCAAGAGATGAAGAGTAAACATTATGAGAAGGTCGACAACTTTGTTGAAAGGTTTTCTCCTTTTGTTTTGAAGTACGAATTCACTCAAGGTCAAAGTGGCTTAGTAACCACATTAAAACCTATTGTCGAACATTGGTCTTACCCTCAGTTCGCAAAAGCAGTCCTTGACGAGTACAACAAATTCTTCTCCGAAGTCAAATAGAAAGTCAAGGTTTACTATGAGAACATTGACGCACTCATGACGAACGAAGAAGGCTATAACAAACTCATTGAAATGGAATGGTCGGTGAAAAGATGGGTCAATTCAAATTGACAAAATTTTCACCGAAGTTCATGTCTCTCCAAGCGTAAGTACTGGGGTGTTAAAGAAGATGGTGAAATAGTTAAACATTGCATGAAATAAAAAATTTATTTTTTAAAAAAGTGACATTTTTTTAATGGCGTACATCCCTGAGCGCTTCGTCCAGTTCAACCAAATGTTGGTCTCGGACCCAGGCAAGAGATATTCCAAGCCCGAACTCGACCGTCTTTCAAAGAATGGATTGAAGACTACAGAGGAGACGAGTGGTTGACAATTGAATTTGCTCGGGCTTGGAATTGCTACAGAAGGGTCTTAGACGTGACCCAAGACTCACGTACAGAGGTTGGGATGTGGTCTTCACATTCCAAGATTGGTACAAATACCAAAAATAAAAACTTAAATTTACTTGGGGTTTCCCCCTAAAATAATTTTTTTTACTCTTAGAACCACTCGAGGTTCTCCTTACGGTTGTTGAGCTTGTCACCGTCAATGTGTCTGACCTTCGTCTTCTTGTCTGGATTTGGAACCCATTGAATTGCGACAAGCTTGCCCATGGAGATTGAACCGCGATTCCGAAGGTTAAGGTTCAAGTGTCCCAAGTTGTTGAGGACTGGGGTAAGAACCTTGCCTGTCTCCTTGTTGCGGATTTGGTATGGTAGGGTTGGGAAATTTCGTAACCGTCATCGACAACAAGGGTTGCCCATGTAGCGGCTTCAGGAACTTCTTCGTGTTTCTCTTCTTCCTCTTCTTCCTCGACAATTCCTTCTTCAATTTGGTACTCACGAAGTACGGTGTTGCATGTTCTGTCCTTTCCGAGTACCTTCCAGATGGCGTCTATCTCTTCGAAGAAACGGTAGATGAGTCTGGCAAGGTCTCGGTTCTCTCTCTCGTAATTGCGCAAGGTTTCCGCGAAATCGTTCAGGCATTTCTCATTGGAAGCTTGGTTCATGAGGACATCGGCTTTGAGATTGGTCATCTCTGTCATAAGACTACTTTGGAGAGTCTTAATGGTGTTTGTCAGATGAGCTTTCAATTGGGCAATTTGAATTTGAATTGGGCGATTGTCTGGCAACCTTGAAAGGACATCTGCCATTGTGTTCGGCTTCGGTGCTTGTTCGGACATCGAAAAAATGAAGTGGTTTGAGAATGGCAGTTTTACTTCAAAAAGCTTGTTATGACAGTTATGTCATACAACAAGTTTAAAATAATATCTTGTTCTTCTTCTGAACGTTTGTTGTCTCTTCCGATAAAAGTTTCGAACATGAGAACCAAAAAACGTTTTTTGAGATTGCGGAAGAGTTCAGGCAAACGTTCATATTCTGGATATGTTGGGAGCAGTTCAAAACATCTGAGCTGACTTTCGGACAAAATTGCGACAATGTCAGAAAATTCATCTTTGGTCGGACTGCTTGAAGGTAAGTCCCATACATGTAAGTAGCTCTGGTAAAGTCTTCTCATTTCTGCTAACTTCTGGAGTATAGCTTCGTAATTTAAGAGTTTTAATTTTAATTGTCTTATTCCTCTCTTGACATCTAACTAATCTAAATTCACATGAGACTCTGGTAACTTGAGTGTTGGTGTTGGAGTTCTTGGGGGAGGTGGGTCTGTAATTTCAGTTATCTGACAGTCGCAACAACATCTGTCAGAAGTACAGTTTCCAGTGTCTGTAAAACCAGCACGTATTATCCATCGACCGAAGCGATAGTCGCAATCCATTCCTTCTACATAAGGTTCACAGTTGAAACAATTGTACTCATACCTGGTGAGTACGAGTGTGAGTAAAAACATAAAAAAAGTGAAGTTAAACGTTAAGGTTTACTGAATTGGTTGGATGTCGCCTTCTGAGGTTATGAAGAACGGCCGTCCTGAGAAGTGGAACAGTGCTCTGAGAATTTGTATAATTCGTGGAATTGGACTCTCTCTGTTTGGAAGTTGTATCCATGGGCGCTTTGCAAAGAACTTGAGAAGAGCTTCTTTCTTCATCTCCTTTATGTCGTCTACAGGAGTGTTTCTGGTATTTGTAGGACAATTCCGGTTTCAATTTCGATTTTCAGCGCACCTCTTCCAGACAACCAGAAGCCGAGGGACTTGTTGGCTTTGTCCTTGCCCAAGTACTGCTTAACAACTTCATTTATCTCTATAAGGTAAATTGCCTCATCTAATGGCTCGATGTTGTCCATTGTTCTGTTTCAGAACTAGTCTTGTACTTTTTCAGAACAATACTTGTACTGTTTCAGAACTAGTCTTGTACTTTTTCAGAACAATACTTGTACTGTTTCAGAACAATACTTGTACTTTTTCAGAACAATACTTGTACTTTTTCAGAACAAGACTTGAACTTTTTCAGAACAAATTTCCCGTAAAAGCTCTCAATTTGTGAGAAAAATTTTCTGTTTCAGAACAATACTTGTACTTTTTCAGAACAATACTTGCACTGCTTCAGAACAATACTTGTACTTTTTCAGAACAAGACTTGCACTGCTTCAGAACAATATTTGTACTGTTTCAAGACAATATCCGACGTACCACCAACCCAGTCCATTCCCAAACCAGAGGAACCTAAAGCACCAGCCCCTGCACCTCAGTTCCAACAAGGACCTCCGAATTACTACCAATTTCCACCTCAAGGTTACTACCCACCACAAGGCTTCCCGAACTACCCTCCTCAGCCTATGACTTACTGCCCCAACCCTTGGATGTTTATGCAAAACCCTACCCCACAATTCCAATCTCAATCCAAGAGAGACCAAGAGTTCGAGGAAGGTCTGAACGCTTACGCAAAGAGTATGCTACTGCCCCAATGGAAGAAGACAGGCTCTCACTCTCTTCCCTCAAATCGACCGATTCGACTCGTACCACAGATTCGGTTCGTGACCGTGAAGACTACCTCAAGCAGTCTGAGAGACTCTTCATCCTACAACCATTTACAGTTGGAGCTCTCAAGAACATGCGCAATTACGAAGGTCAGACACCAGCTGGAGACCGCAAAACAGACGTGCTTACAAGAGCAGTCCAACTGGTCAAGACAAAGACTGAGATAGTCGACTTCATTCTTGCAGCTTGCCCATACAAGTAAAAAAATAAACAATTACGAATTAAACTTTTTACTCTTTCTTTTCTGGGTTGTTTAGAGCTGGTTTCTCTTGTAGAAATCTTTCATACTCTTCCATGGTCATGTAATTGCGAATTTGGTACGCAATTCCAGGTTCGTTGTTTTTGAACCTGATGTATGTAACGCTTCCATCCTCCTCAGGGAAGTAAGCTGCTAACATCTGACCAAGTTTTCTCGGTGACTCGGAGCTCATAAAAAATGTCACTTTTTAAACGTTAAGTTTTTAGTCTTATTTTACCCTTTGTTTACCCTTTGTTTGTCAAGGTAGTATTGGAGTGCAATTTCTCCAAATTCTCTGTGTCGGAGTTCTTCAGCATTTTCCAAGGTGTACCTGGAGAACTCAAAGAAGTTGTCAAGAAGATACTGCCATGCTGCTCTTCTGAGTTCGTCGGTATTTTGGAAGTGTTGCACTTTCGAGTCTTCGGACATGAAAAAAATGACACTTTTTCTATTAAACCGTTTTGGCATTTCTCATGAGTGAGTATAGTTCTGCCGAACCATTGGAAGAGAAGAAGTACCCTTGCTGGCAAAAGACAAAAATAGTTGCCTTAGTTGTCATTGCAATTGTACTCGTAATTGAATTCATTGTACTTCTCTTCACGTACCTAAAACTCAAGGACGGCATATGCTTTAAGAAGCTACCATCTTACTAAGACTAAACACTTACATTTTTCAAGCTTGACTTTTTACAATTTGAACTTTGTTCGCGTAGATATGAATTCTGAAAGAAGTATGAGGGTCTTGTATGACTTTATACTTCTCCCAGAGTTCATGTCTGTCAAACTTACCTGCCATGGACTCTTTCATAAGTTCCATGAAATCGTCTTCGGACAATCCGGGGAAAAGTATAATGTCAGTAAGTATTCTCTTTACATCCTTACTTAAACTCTTTGCTGTCTGTACACAAATGACAACTGAGATGTTAAAGTGTCTGAGCTTCTTAAGAATTCGACACATATCTTGTTCTCTGTTCTTTAACAAAGGATGAGAGGCGAAATCATCTAAGATAAGAAGACATCTATGAGGGTAAGTCTTCCAATCGTAAGATTGCAATTTCTTCGAAATGTATTCTATCTCTTTCTGTTTGTTTCTGAAGTGTTTCTTCTCTAATATTCTCTGCATTTCCTCATTAGGTTCTTTAAACTTAGAATTTATATACTCATTTATAGCATTATACTTCAAAACTCTTCTTTGGTACTTCTTTATCCAATCTAACAACTCAGTATCCTTTATACATACTAACTTAGACTTCTTTATAATATCTTTGAACGAATTGACGGTTTGGTCAAATTGACCAGAAGTCGAACAAATAACAACTAACTCATAGAATGGGTTCTTCTCATCTAGTTCTTGTTGTTGTGCAGCCATTTTAAGATAAGTGAAAGTCTTACCCGACCCAGGTGGTGCAATTAGACCTGTTATACCATTCTGAGCAAATAAGAACTTTTCATGTATAGGCTTTATCTGAGCATTTTCTAACTTCCTCTTGTTCTTGTTTAAAACATTCTCAAATTTCTTGTCAATGTCAGCAAACTTTTTTCTAACATATTTTTAGAAAAATTAAAATTTTTATCTTTTAGAAAATGTCTAGCGATTTCGCTATCTATATTCGAGACAAACTTTTTGACAGCAAAACATCTGTCGACCATAAAATCTTACATAGTGTAAACAAGAAAGGTGAATTTGTTCTAAAGTTCTGTTTCTGGGAATATGACAAGAACCATAAAACATTACAAAGAGCAGTCTTAAAATTTGTCAATGACAGACTTGTTGACAGAGATGACGCCGATTGGAAAGATGAAGTCCAACAAAAGTTCTTAGAATGCAAAGAAGACACATGCGCTGTTCTTGAAGATGAAATAGAAAACAGAATAGATGAGCTATTAAAGGACAAAGAACTTTTACAGAAATATGGTTCTGAGAAATTTGACATATCTCCACCAGAAAAGAAGAAGAGAGAAAAGAAAGTAGAAGAAGAGAAGAAAGAACCAGAGCCAATTCCAGAGAAAAAGAAATTTGACATGTAAAAATAAAATTTTATTTTTAGAACATTTCTGGGTCAATGTCAATGTTCTCTTCCTCTTTAGGAGTAAACACTGGCTTAGACTCTAAAATCTTTTTACCCAATTTACCTTGAACTTCTACAACTTTAGACTCATAATATTCATAGTCGTCTGTCTTCTTTGGTTCATAAGGTATAACAAGTTTGTATGCTTTGCCTTCTTTAAGGTTTGAGAACCTTCTGTCAAAACTTTCTTTGACTGTTAACAAACCTTCTATGTCTAAGTCTTCAAATTTCGCACCATTTTTAGTCACAATAGCAAACTTAACTGGTTCGATGTTCCAAACTTTGCTGAATGAAGACTTTTCAAAATGGTAGAAGTAAACATTCAAATATGTGAATGGGTCTAGTTCTTCTTTAAGTCCTGACATGTACTTGTTTACTGAAATATATTTCGTCATCTTTTCTATCGGATAAAAAAATATTTTTTTTTAAAATTTACTCAGAAAAAATTTTCTTTGTATATACACCATTCTGAACATCTAAAAGACTTTTGACATTTGCCAAGAATGTACGTTTAGAAGCTGCCATATAACCATATTCTTGACAATATTGTTTATACGAATCGTACAATGACCTTTCATCTAATGACACAAAGTCAGTTTCATCTACGAACAGTTCATAAACACTCTTGTTTGCTTCTAACAATGTTTGTCTCTCTTCGGTATGTGGAGTTTGTCTTGGATTGAACTTAGAAATATCTAATGTCATGAAATATGAGAACAAGTGGTTGTAAAAGTCAGATGTCAAAGTTTCTGCTAAGTCGTCAAAATATTCTGTATCTTGCATATGAGAATCTGACGTTCTGACAACTACATATCTTCTGTCAGAACTTTCTAACTTCATCAGAACAGCATTGTTTGAAACCATAATGAAGTTTGCAACATTTTCACAAACTCTTTGCTCTTTATACTTTCTTTCAACAACTCCAACTTTGTCTGTTATAAGACTCTTCAAAGCATCTGAGTTCAAAACTTTTGTTGTATCTATACTTTGAAGTTCATTGCAAACTATAAGTTTCATATTCTCAATTGAAGAGTTAAATTTACCGCAGATGTTTTCTAAGTTTGTCATATTAGGGTTCGAATAACCTTCTAATAGTTTGCATAAGATATCTGTAAAGAATGTGTTCTTACCTGTTCCTTGTTTTCCAATTATAATGAGAGCAGTTTCATTTTTAGCACTTGGATGTTGTAAGATGTTTGCAAACCAACATAAGATATACTCATAAACCTTTTCGTTTCCATTGCATATAATTTCTTTGACATGGTCTAACCAAGCTTCTATAATATTTTCTTTCCATTCTACTTGTTCATATTTATATCCAGTGAAGATAGAATAGAAGTTTGGAGAAGGTGTATAGAACTTTATACCTCGAACTGAAAAATCTTCTAACTTTGACAATAAGATATCCCAAGCATCTAACATCTTCATTCCAACTTGTACAACTTTTATTTTCTTAAGTTTCTGTCTACATTCTTGTTCTGAAACTATTGTCGCTTTAGGTTTGTTAAAGACTACATCCCATTCTTTCATAACATAACATTCTGGGGCAGAGTCAACATAAATGACTAAACGTTTCAAATTCTCGACTGCTTTGTTATAGTCTCTAAATGGACACATATTTCTGAATGCTTGGAAGTCATAAAAATCCGAAACATCTATTCTGTACATTTTTATAAAAATAAAAAAATAATATTTTTTTATTCTTGACTTTGTTGTTCCATTTGTTGCATTTGTTGTTCTTGAGCTATTTGTTGTTGAAGTTGTTCTTGTAATACAATACTTTCACCAGTTGCATCTTCCAATTCGAAACTTTCTGCCGTCATTGACAAATACATAGGACATAAAAGTTTTACAGGAACAAAGTTTGCGTCAACTAATGTCAACGTTATACTTGCCAAAGTGTTTGAGTTCACTAAGGTTGAAAATTCTGCATTCGAATGAACAATAGGCAAACCAGCAGAGAAAGTATTGTTTAAACGCATAAGTATCTTTTGGTCATAATAGTTTCTGTCGACATTCGAATAACACTTTGAACCTAAGTTTGAAACAATATATAAGATTGGTGTGCTTAATGTCAATGGAATAGACATTCCTTGTATGACACCTTTTCCTGTTATAGGAAACTGTTGGTAGTAAAAACCAGAAATAAGTTTTGTATTATAGCTCATATCGTTTATAGTAAACTCAGTCGGACATCCAAACATAATGAAACCTGCTCTAGTTGCAGCACATGTTACACCCGTACTTAAAGTATTAAATAAGTCAACAAAACCTGTTGGTGGTATATCTGAGTAAGTATCTTCAAAGGAGTATTTTTTACCATTCACAACAATAAAGTCTTCTGGTGTCAAAAGAGCAAAACAGGCTTTAGTCGTCATTGTGTTTAAGGTTAGTTTACAATATCGTCCTTGAGGACTTTGTAAGTTTGTTGTTATAGAATTATATGACTCAGGGTTTTTAGTCGTAATTGTATAAACCATTATGTCTTCTGCCATTTACTTAGCAAATAAATTTTAATGAAATGTTGTGGTCGTCAAATATTTTTATAACGTCTGGGAAACTATATTTTAAGTTCAACGTTTCACCTCCTTTCATAACGTATATCTTGTCAATGACATTATATGAAACACCACAGCAACTAATGTTGAGTTCTATTTCTTTGATGTTTATATCGTCTGCCTCTGTCAAAAGTTTCAATAGTTCTTTCAAAACTTCATGAGGTGCAATGACATATGAGTTCACTTTTACAGGGTTGTGTTCGACCAAATTTAACATTATACTTAAAGCTTGACAAATATTCTCCTGAGTTTGAAGTTTGTCTTTCAGTTGTTGGTAGTCGTTTCGAATATCTGCAACAGAACTTAAGTCTCTGTTAACTTCAGGATATGTTGGTTCTTTTACAGGAACAATTGTTATACCATCTTCGTCTTCGTATGGTTTCCCCACTTCAACATCTCTGTCTTTGACATTGACAACAACACTTTGACTGTTTGTTTGAGTTGGTGAATTTAACTTCACATCTGCCACTGCCATTAAACCTTTTGAAACACTTACGCTTCTATTTTTCGGAAATGACATTTTACTTAGAATAAAAAGATGGACGTATTCGGATATCTTATTGAATTGAAGCAGAACAAAGTTTATACTCACAAACAATACAAATACATTGACAAAATAGTTCTTTACACAAACAATGGAAAATGTTATAGAATAGCAGTCTTTGCTGAACCTAAATATTTTCATAAAGCAAAGAAAGTTGGTATAACTGAAATGGTGAAAGTTCTTGAAGCAGACAAAAATATAACTTCAAAACTGACCGATATTACTAAAGGAAAGTTTATAATACAATATTATGTCAAAACTGGCGTACTATCAATATTTGACGGAGAGAAGTCAGTTCAAGAACAACTTACTGACCTGCTGCCAAAATCTGCTCGATGGAAGCTGTCGTTATGCCAATCTGAGGAGCCCCAGCAGGTTTCATCGAACGAATCTTCAAAAGAGCATCTTCCGTGAAAAGTGCTATTGGTTTTGTAAACTTCTTTGCTCTCAATTCATCTGGACCGTCTCTGTCACCAGTATATTGTATTTGAACTGTACCAACAGTTGAAATACCACCCATAAAGTCTTCTGAGTCAGCAAATGGAATGCCAAGCCAAAAGTTTGAACGGTCTCCATTTGTATATTGAGTTTTTTGACCTCCTGTATGAGTCCATACTTTCACATATGGCATAATAGAACTTTGCATTTCAGGGTTAATGGTTGTTGTGAAGTTGTTGTTAAAGTTCATAGCATCTAATGTCAAGTTGTATGACCTCATATCCTCAACTGTAGAATATTCTTCTCTTGGATAATATTTGCCATCTATGTTTATATGATATTTAATACCAGGGTTGTAGAAACAAGAATAGTCATTTATAGTTCGTCTGAACAGTACAAACATAGTATCTGCATGTTTCATTGCAGTTGTTAACGCAATATCTGTTCTTGCACCTGCGGCTCCTGGATTTTGGTTTCCAACTTCACCTGCAAAGTCTTTGACAGATATTTGAGTTAGTATACAAGTCTTGGGTATGGTGGCACTGCGTTCCACCATACCCAATACTTGTGAATTTGACACTTTACAAAACCGTTAACGTATATTTTACAACATGAACGCAAAAACTAACTTAACCTTAAATATTTACAAAGCCGCCAACAATTTCACCTCACTATCGTTCTCACTAACAACTTCACTAATGTTCTCATAAATTTTCCTCAATATCTTCATCATCAGTGTTAACCCTATTGTAGTCATACTTGAAGCCATAAACTTTCTCTAACTTCTTAACGTACAATTTACATAACTTACCTTCGTCATCGTATGGTTTAATGATATAACTATTTCTATCTTTATAAACAGTCAATGAAAAGTCAACTGGTCTCGGATGTATTTGAAAGAACATGTTATGCTCAGGAAGGAAGAATAAATGTTTAAATGTATGTTTGTTATATGTTTTGATTTGTATGAGTTGCTTTTGTTCTGTCATTACATCCAAATAAAATAAAAATAATTTTAAAAAATAAAATAAAAAATAAATGATATCACCACCCTCACACGTATGAAAACATAGCACAAAAATAAATTTAGGTGAAGTGGTGAGATCTAACCCGATTTCTAACCCGATTTCTAACCTCATTTCTACCCTGTTGAATTCATTGCTTTATAACTCTCTTCCTTTATCCAACTCTTCTAACTTCTTCTTAAGTTCAGCAATGTTGTCCTCATGAAGTTTAATCTTTCTCAAAATTCCTTCTTTATCTAATGGTTGCTTTATCTTTCTAAACTGAACTCTACCATCCTTCATAGTATGAATGTAAAAACCTTCTGGAATAGTTCCTGATTTAATGTATTCTACCAAAAACTTTTGTTTCATTGCTTCAGTGACTTTAGTCGTCATTTCAATCAAATAAAAATTTTAATATTAAATAAAAATAACGTTATTTTTTCAGTAAGGAAACGCAGGAGTTTTACGATTTATTTGTGGTGTAGGTTCTGGTTTAAATGTTGGAGTCGGTTTAGGAGTTGACTTTTGAACAGGAGTTTGTATTCCATAGGTTCAGGAGTCATTGAAGGTGTTGTTTGTGAAGGCGTTGGTTTTGGCGATGGTGTCGGAGTTTGTTTAACTTCAGCTACTTCAGTATTATTTACAACATTTGCTTTATTTCTTTTCAACATCATTACTGCTCCTGCTGTAGCTAGCAAACCTAGTGGGAGACCATATTTATATAAGGACTTGACCAAATGCTATTTTTGACAGGAGCTGGTGGAACACCTAACCTTGGTGAGACTGCTCTTTGCCATTGTGCAGCTCGTAAGAAATATTCAATAGGTGCTCCATAATCGTTTGGTAAAGTTTGTTTCATAGATGGTGAAGGTTCACGAGAGCTTGATGAAGAACTCATTTATAAGCTTTAAAATAAACGTTCATCCTTTATTCCTCACTGTCGTCAGTTGCTAAGTTATAGTCGTCAAGTCTTATTATTGGTATGCCTGACTGTCTTACTTGTATTGCAAAGCAACAATCCCTCATAAATCCAATAAGTGGCTTTGGTACGTTTTCAGTTGCTAGTTCAATAGGTCCTTTAACAGACAATTTGTATGTTATTGGAGCAGTAGATGTTTGACCTTGCTGGAAGCAAAAGTCCACTTCTGTTGGAAAACCACATAAGAAATGTGTGTTGTCATAGCTATCCCATTTATGTTCCACACTACCATCATCCACCAATGACCTCATAACATCTTCATTAAATCCAATCATATCATTGTTTGTATTGCAAGCGTTCGCAACCATTTCATAAAATACAGGTCCATATGATTTTTCAGGTTCTGCAGGCATATTTCCATAAGCTCCCATGGAAAGCTGAAGATATTTAAACTTAGGGTTCTCAAAATTAACATAATAGTTGTCTTTCTTTCTAAATAGTGCCCAAATACTTTTAACATTAATAGGCGTATAAGCTGCTGTAAATGTTGCACTTGAACTATCTGTATTCTTTGAGAATGAACCGTCCATAGGAATCCAATCCATAACTTTAACAGGAAAACATAAAGCCTCGTTTGTATAATGTTCTACAAGTTCTGTATAAATGTTAGGGTCTAAAGAGAATGACTTTGGATGAATGAAACATTCATTAAAATCCATCTTTGTTCGAAATAGTTGCTGGGTTACAGTTGTAATAGTAACTGTTCCACTAGCTTCTACTGCCTTCGTTATCATAGTGAATGGTTCATTCCATGGAACAAATTTATTTGTCGGTGGATTTGAATCTGAAGCAAATGCAACTTTAAGAGTTGGATTGAAAGCAATGATATCATTTACAGATATAGATGTGCATTGTAATGCGTCGCTACTGAACTTTACTTTAAGCTGAATGTTACCAGCAAATGCAGGAATAAATCTTATAGCTTCTAATGGTAAAAACTTTCTAACAGGAATTCTTAAACGAAGCTTAAAATCAAATGATTTTCCTGCTGTAATTGGACCACTAACAATTTGTCCTGTTCTGCATGTTCCCGAATGACTCCATACATCTTCATGTCGAGTCTTTGAGAAAACATCTACTTTCTTTATTTGTTCGGTAGTTTGTGAGTTTGAAGTTATATATGCTTCTTCTCTTGCGTTGTCTTGAGAATATACGATACGACCATTTGCAAGGATTTGATATCCAGCAACTGCATAGAAAGCGTCATCGAAACCAATCCAAAATCCTGGTGGGTTTGTTTTATTGGAACCTGAACCAATTTCTTTATCTGCAATAAATTGACCTTCCATTTTATACGTAATGAATGTATTGTAAAGGTCCAACATATTTTCACCAGGAGGTGAGAGATTGAATGTTACCCATGTGTTATCTTTAGCAGTTCCAGGTTGTGATGGAATCTTTGCGTCAGAATATTTTCTATTAGTGTCACCAATTTGAACTGCATTGTCTATGATATCGAAATATGAGCGAATCTGATGAATATGCTCTGCTGGAGTAAATTCGTTTAACTGTTCGTTCTGCATGTATTTACTTCGATAAAAATATCTATTTACTTCATTATTCTCACTCTTCTTCTTGGCATTCGTGGTGGAAGTTGTTTCTTGACATTTTCAATGAACTGTACATTCTCTTTTGTCTCAACTTCTTTCACTGGTGGGTCAGGGTTCTTTGACTCGGTTTGTTTTTCAATGAAATTCACGAACTTTGCAATAAGCTCTTGGTTCGTTATTGAAAGTACATCTGGCTTCTTTTCTTCTGTTCTATTGACTTTTCAGTTTGAACAGAAGGTTTTATATGGCTTCGTGCTTCACCCTTGCCATACACCTTAATGTTGTCGCTCTCTGCATTCGCTAATGGAACCTTTCTTTTTCTTACGTATATTTTACCATCTTTACTCTGACTTACATAATAGAAAGGATGTTGTATTCCTCTTGCGTCATTTAATATAATAGACTCTCGCTCTGATTTTGACAAGCTCATTTTACATCGGTTAAAGTTTTAATTTTGTTTTTTATCTGCAGTCAAATGACTCAGACAAGCCCTACGGACAAGACCCAAGGGGTCATAGATGTTGAAGCATTGAAGAAAGAAATTCGCGAGCAAATTTTATCCGAACTGAAGGAACAAAAACAAGAACAAAAGCCAGAGAGACCAAAGAGAAAACTTAGTGAAAAACAACTTGCTGCATTAGCTGCTGGAAGACAAAAGAACCCACGTTTGCTGGCGAAGAAAGCTAGAGAAGAAGCTGAAGCAAAAGCTAAAGAAGCTGAAGCAAAGAAAGAGTAAATGGTTTATTTTTATCCGAATTAAATGTATAGACAAATACCTTTATCTGTTGCGTTCAGTAGTGAAAACCCTGACGTCAAAATAAAGGGGAACAGAGTAACGTTTAAGTTTCCAACAGACTGGATTGTGAACATAAATGAAGAGAAGTACATTGGCATAACATCTATGTATATAACACGTGCATTTAGAAAGGACTTTATACTTCAAGTCGAGATAGAAAATGACGAACAGTCTTTAAGCGCCAAAACATTCACATATACAAATACTTTAAAGACGATACAACTTTACAAGAATGTATGATTTCCTTCAATGAAATGTTCGAGAAAAAGTTCAACATTGAAGTACAAACTTTACAGCCTTTACGTGAGTTTTTTGCACAACTGAAAGAAGAAGGTAGTCAGCCACAACTTATAGACTTTCATTATGAATTTAATGAAAATGAAGATGGAACACATGATTGTCAGTTTGTTATATATTCACCATTCAATGAAGTAGCTAAGAGAAAGAAAATCCATTACGTATAAGATTTCAAATCTCTGAACCAAGTGATGATTTCAAGAATGTTTTTCAAATTATGATGCAATGCTTCCGAGGAAAAAATGAATTTTCAAAGATTGTAACACCGGCATTTGGGATAGAAAGCAACTATATTATATTCAAACTTAAGTAAGGGAGTTGAAATGAGTTCATTGGTCATACAAGAACTTCACCACTTCCTAACCCTAAATTACTATAAATTAACTGGCTTCAATCGTGAGTTTTGGATAGACATGTTCTCCACTCATGACCATAACTGCCCAGTGTTCTTACCTCCAGACCATAAGGACTGTCTCTACATTGAAGCACAACTCTTAAACTCTACCATCGCAGTATTGTAAAATCTACGCTAGCTTTATTTTTATCACGAATGACCTCATTTCTGACAAAAATAAATGACCTCATTCATGACCTCATTGCTGACAAAAATAATGACCTCAGAACTTCAACTTACGAATAAAGCTTGTTTTAGTCGTTATTGAGAAGTTAAACTTTTCAGCAAAGCAAGGACTAGAAGACTTACATAAGTCAAATCCAAATCTCTTGACCGTCATAAAGTGCTTTATATAACTTCATAACACTGAACTCAGAGTCTTTGTCAAATTTTCCTTGCGGAACCATTAACCTTTATCTTCATCATAGAAACACTGAACAGAGTCAGGAAACATTTCATTAGCGGTTAAAGCAATAACATCTTGCTTCACGCCTTTCATTCTGCAGTGAAATGCAACTTCATTTAAATCGTTAGTGAGTAAGTCTATGTAGGTCTTCTTTCCACAAAATATTGACTTGTATGCTAAACTTTGTTTTCCAGGTGTTATTTCTGCGAAGTCACTATGAAACTGACCAAGGTTTTTACCAATGAGAACTCTTCCATAACGTTTCTCAAAACTCTTCAGCTAAACGAGGGATATCTTCATTGTAGAGATGCATACTGTCCGTATCGCTATAAAAGATGTCCATTCCTAAGTCCTTCAGCAGTACAGAATACTTCACACATTATTCTCTTCGACATTGATAGAATATTTACACCAAGTGGACAGAAGTTAAAGTGTCTGCAAATGCTTTTCGTTAGCTTGAAAATAGTTTTATCTGAACCATCCAAACCTTCGAACTTCACTATATGGTTGTAGTTTCTGATGGCATATCTTATAGCATCTTTTGTCATTTACTATGGTTATTTTTGACTCAATAGGAGATAGAATAGTTTTGCCATAAATACTGTTCAGAATGAGCTTTATATTTTCTTGCAAAGGATTTCCTTCTTTCTTATACTTTAACCTTAACTCAAACAACTTCTTTACTTCATCTCTTATTCTAATATCTCTGTTTCCATCGTAATAGTATCCTTGCAACACATCACATTGACACCTTGA
Organism: Trichomonas vaginalis G3; assembly: GCF_026262505.1. Classification (NCBI taxonomy): domain Eukaryota; phylum Parabasalia; order Trichomonadida; family Trichomonadidae; genus Trichomonas; species Trichomonas vaginalis. The sequence continues at coordinate 40,068,902 of NC_067206.1, read as the reverse complement.
TATTTTATGAGGTCTTGTAATGTTATATGGTCAACATACATTAAACAGCAAGTGTTTGAACTTCTGGGAACGTTAAGTTCTGGATTTAGTTCAGGTCACAAACTATTAAAGGAAAGGTCTATGTATTCCAATCTCTGTTATCTTAATGAGAACAAAGAAGCCAGACATAAACTTTTCACCAATGGGTTCCTTTTGGTCGTCATCGAATAAATGTCTCATGAGATACTCTGTGCTTAACATCTCATCCTTCATACTTTTGGAATTCCTTCTAAAGTATAAAGTCTTGCTATAGCTGATGGATATAATGAACAGCGTCGAAGTCAGCAATGAGTTTCTTTTTGCTCTTTGTTTCAATGTTATCTGACAACATACATCTTCCACCTTGAATGCATCTCGAAATAAATTCTCTTGGTTTATTTGAGAGGTCATATAAATTTCCATTCGGGAAGTACACTCTGTTCTCAAATAATTTGTTAGCAATTGAACAAATACTAACGTAGTCATAAACGTTTAAATCAAACTCTTTCAATAAGTCATTGCGGAACTTTACAAAACCTTCTCTTAAAATTCTTACATCTTGTTTGCAATAAAATGTGCATATTTTTCTAAGTCGAAGTGGTTTTCATCTATTCTGCAACCTTTGATGGAATCTATGTTTTTCATAAATGTATCTGCATCCTGGATAAACTTACATGCTTCAGAAATGACACCAGTTCTGTTGTCATTTGCTAACAAAGTACTGCTGTAGTAGTTATATGGAAATACTTCTTTCGGTCCTGTTTGTAAGTTAAACATAGCAGGAAATAGTTTAAGCTTCTTATTTATACACACTGTAAGAGTCTTTTATAATAATTGCCCTTCCTTTATATAAGCCAGTTATTTGCATTGTTCGTGAACCTTTAATGATGGGAGTTCCTTTCACTTCTGTCATGTGTCTTAAGATGAATTTATATCATAGCTGAGGTTATGGAATATATTAAACTCTTGTCAGGAAGTCGTTCCAAAAATTCTGTTGCACAGTTCTGACCCCAAATGCTTTCACTCACTGAACCATCTTCACTGTCGTAACATATGTTAAAAGCTTTATGAAAGCCATCGGTACTACACTCAAAGTCAGCAAAGAAAACGTGCTCAGGAATGAACTTGCACTTATTTTTATTTACTTCTTTTGACTCTGCTTTCTTCTTCAGTTGTACACAATACTTTGGAGCATATGTCAAATCTTTAAATGGTGCAAGGTTCTGTTTATATAAGTCAGTCGTATATGTGAAAAGTTCTCCATAAGAAATAGGTTCGAAATATTTGCACTCCCACAATGTTTTCATAACATCCCATAGGTGTAGTTCTATCATAACGAACTACATATTTGTTCTCTCTCTTTGTATATATTTTCATCTGTTTCTCAATGTTCATTCCACCACACTCCTTCAAGATTTCTTTGTAATTTCTGACGAAGTATGTTGTCATTGGAAGTCTTTCGTTTAGCATGTAGTGGTCTTCAACAAGAAGTAGGTCAATAGTTCGAACAGTTTCACATTCTTTTGGTATGTATCTCTTTATTTCATTATATCTTGAGTCATTGAAGTAACCAATGGTAACATTAAATGCTAACTGTTGCGTCAGAAATTTCTTGTACTTTACTTGAGGAAAGTCTCTAACACGAATGACTTCTCTCATGTGGTCAATAGTTTCTTCATTTACTCCAGCCTGAATGCAAGCATAAACGAAACAATTGTCTTCTGTCATAAGTGTTGCAGTTCTTTTGTTCAGTTCATTGAAGATTTGGTAGCGTTCAAGATTTATAGGTAATGTGCAAGATACTTCCAGAACTGACGCTCTTCTTTCTTATAAAACTTCTTTTCACCATTATCTTTCCAAAAGCTTTCTATAAGTGCTGGGTTTCCTGTTTGCTTAAGAGCTTCCAAAATGGCTTTCTGGTCATTTGTCAGTGTGCTTTCATCTCTATATGGTCTCTTTTTTGGTTTGCCTTTCTTACATCTGACATCGTTAACCTTCATATTCTGTTAAATCATACATCTTTATTTCAGTAAGATTCTTTATGTTTGTCAAGAAGAAGTCATAGTGCATTTCAACATACCTGCGGCATTTGCTTCTATCTCTGATATAAAGTTCTCCTTCAAGAGCTGATGTAGTAATGTTCCAATATTATTGAGGTTTAACGTAGAACATTCATACTTTCCACCAAGTTTATAACATACCATCCATCTCTGTTGTGAGTTTATTTTAATCTTCTCTAAGAGTCTCATGAAAACCTTACCGAAATGTTTGTGTAAATTTCTCTGTTTGGTTCATCTAAAGCTTCGATGTTAAAGTCAATGAGTCTATTGCCTGACTTCACATTTCTCTTCCTATTCTCTTCATCTTTCTTTAACCATCTCTCACCTTCTTTTGGTTTGTCGTCAATGGAACGAATGACATCGTTAGCTTTGCGAACTTGTTCTATAGCACTTTTAAACATCTCTCTTCTCTGTTGTTTCAGTGTGTCGTCTCTTCTTCTTGTTTCACCAACGTTTGCATTTGTTATGTCAAACATTTCTCTTCTTACTTCATGAGGTACTGAACGTCTATGATATAAGTCAATAGCAACGTCATTTAAAGGAAAAGTTCTTGCATGGACTTTCGTCCTCGCCGCGTTGCGGCTTTATGAACTCATGAATTCTATCATAACTTATTGCACCATTATAGTCATTGAGGATGTCAGCGAGTGCTTTTTGTTTGTCGCGTAATGTTTTGCAACATCTATGTTAGCTTCTGTAAGAAGTTGTTTTATTTCCGAGTGTTCTAACTTAGACAACTTCGATACATCTTTAGTAGGAAATAAAAAAATATTTTTTGAAAAAATTAGATTAGATTTTTTTAAGTTATTTTTCAAAATAATTTAATATTTTTATTTTAATGAAACACATGCAAGATTGCAAGTTCTTTTCATACAATGCTCTCGCTACTGTCATCAAGAATGAGTTCAATGGTGCTTCAAACGTTAATGTTATCTTTAACAAGAATTTGTGAAAGAATCTAAGTTTGGTCAGTATGTCAGACCATTAGCTATCGTCATTGACCGCAAACGTTATACTTCACAAGAGTTAGCAGTAGTTTTGAAACAAAAGGGTTTCTTCGTGAATGTCAAAGATACTCATTATACTGTCATAAAGAACTCTAACATTGACTTCTTCAGTATTGCTATGAATCTTTCCGAACAGAAAGAATATAAGAAGGGTGAAACAAATGTGAAATATTATCCTTCATCTCTGAAGACAATAACGAACAAAGATGTTATACAGAAATTCTTACCAAAGGTTGAAGAAGCTTCAATTGACATTGACGAAGGAAGTGAAATGGTTGAAGAAATTGACCCTGAGCTATTTAAGCAAAAATATATTTTTGGTTAGTCTTCATATCGATATTTTACAACAATTCCCCAATGTATAAACTTTTCATACGCTTTTTCATAAGCTTTATATACCTTCAGAAATTTTGCATAATCTTTAGAAGCATTTAGATATTGTTTAAATGCTTTATATACCTTCAGAAATTTTGTAATCTTTTACATGTTGTTCGTTCTCTTCTTCTGTCATGAGTTCCGAATATTCTAAATTCATGTTCTTTCATATGAGATAAAATTTTATAAAAAAATAAAATTAGCTTAGATTTTTTTATTCTTCCTCTTTGAAGTTATCGAAATATTCTGTTATTTTTTTCCTTCAGTAATGGTAAGTCTTCTTTGAAGGTAAATTGTACAACCTTTAATATCATAGTGTGTTTGAGGAAGAGTACTTTTGACAATTTCCTTTATTTGCTCATTCGGTGTCATTGAAATCGGTAAGTTTTCACGATAGAACCAGTTTCTGTCAGATTTATATATTTTAGCGAGGTCATAAAAGCTCTTGTTGTTTCTTCTCACTAAATGCAACATACACATATCTCTATCTTCTTCTTTCTCCATCTTCAGCGTAAATCATATACTTATAGCTTTTTTCCTTTCCTTTTGGTACTGAACGTGGTATTCTTTTCTGTATGCTTTTGTCTTTGGATTCAATGACTTCATCTTTTGCTTGAAGTTTCTTTTCCATCTCTCCACGTTCTGCTTTATATAGTTCATCTAACATCATGAAAATATAACAAGCATAACGAGGTGAAGCCCACATTGCTACAGCGTTTACTAAAAGTCTATGAACATAATAACCTTTCAAACCAGGTGCCAAATTCTTGCGATTTTCGTACGGAATCTCTTCTCTCGGTTTTCCGAGGGAAGCAATCATATGAGGAAATTCTTCTAAAAGTTCTTTTGTCTGTTGGTTTCAAACCAATGATATGCTTGCTTTGTAGAACGAAGAGCATTCATTATACTTTGCATTTGGTACATGTCATCTTGACTGAACGAATGAGACGTAACTGTTTGTTATACTGTATGTATTCGTATTCTTCATTTATAGCTTCATGGACTATAACTGTTGTTGTGTTCTCTGATGTTGTCATTACTGTCTTTACATACAAAATAAAAAAAACTAACTTTATTTTCTGACTTTCACAAAAGACAAAAATAAACGCTTTACATGTATTTTTCAGCAACTTCGTCAAATAATTTATAGCTTTATCTATCTCATCTACTTCAAACGTTTCTTTACCTTTCGTGGGAGCACCATACATTTTCTCAAACTTTTCAAGTAGTTCTGTTTCTGCAGCTCTCATATCATTAACGAACACAACCTTGACTCTATTGACTGTACTGGCATATCTTTGAGTTATATTATATGTTCTTCCTATCTTATATCTTTTTGTGTTGAAGTCCTTCGGTTTCTGAACGATATAAAGTAAGCCTTCACTGCAACGTTCCGTATCGAATGAACCATAAGTTATGAAGTTATATCCAACAACTGGGTCTAACCATAACAAAACTATTGGTATAAGACTTTTGTCTATAAGATATGCTCTTGTTCCATGAAATGCTACTGATATCATAAGCTCAGGATTTCTTGTCAAAATTTTCTGAGTTGAAGCATTTCTAACCCAGTCGTTTGTTTTCTTTCCAGATGGAGATATAATGTCTGACAAAGAATATTTGTTGTATTTCTTTGAGTATCTTACGTTTAAATCACCTATTCTAACCACTTTGGTGTCATTGTCTATCTTTCTAACTGTTTCAAACTCAATGTTTGTCATTACTGTCTTTACATACAAGATAAAAATTTTTCTTAGAAAAAAATTAGCGTTATTTTTCTAACTAATGAAATTCATGACATTTTGACAACATAGTGGGATTAATGCAAAAATAATGTTTATGTTAGCATGTTAGATCTAACACGTTTTCTAACCACTTTTCTAACATCGAAGAAAACTATTTACAAGCGTTTTACATGGTATATGTTGCGATGGTTCATGACTTTAAACAGTTTTGTAGCTTCTATTTCTTCACGAAGGATATCAAAAATTTTAACTATGCCGAAGGTTTCTTTATATTTCTTCTTGACATCAGATAATAGGAAATCGTCAGCAGTTGGATAGTTTTTGTTCAGAAATGCTAACATGTCCATTTTATCTTCTGCTGGTTTCTCTACTTCTTTCTTTAAGTCAGCATAGTCGTTTCTCATACGTTCTATCTCTTTGACGGAGTAGTTATATTTCCTCATTGCTGCTTTACATTTTGAACATTGCGGATTCATTTTTGCGTTATACATTGAAATAAAACCAGCTAGAACAACTAAGGCGTCAATGGTTTTCTTTAACTCAAAAGCTGCTGGTTTTAACTGTTCATGCCATACCTTACCTCTTCTATCTTTATCTCTTATCTGCCATACACATTCAGCAACTAATGAAACAAAGTTGTCGTATGTCTTAAACTCCCCAGATTTATATATGTCAGAGATGTTCTTATATACCATGTCGCAATCTTTGTCCATAACTTTATGGTTGCAATGATATCCTAGAAACTCATAGTTTACTTTACGTATGAACTTCTTTATTTCTACTGAGTCAGTTGGTTTCACTTCTATTTCATCGAATTCATGAATAGTGAGCTTTTGTTGTTGGATTTCAGGCAATTTGGGTAAATGGTCAATAATATCCTGCATGTCATAAAGATACTGTTCATTTGTTTCATCTTTCGCACTACAGTCTAAATTACTTGTTAAAAGTTCTTGCTTAATTCTTTGTATTTCTGTCTCAAAAGTATATGAAGAAGGAATGAAGCTTTTCATCTCTACTAACATAGATGTTGAATTCATAACTAAAGAGTTTGGTGAAGTTGTTGTTTGAAGTGTTGTAGAACCTATTGTTGAAATCATATCTTTACATACAAGATAAAAATTTTTCTTAGAAAAAAATTAGCGTTATTTTTCTTTCATAAGGAAATGTCAAAAATTCATGATTTTCGAGAGTTTTAGACCATGTTAGAAAAGTGGTTAGAAAACGTGTTAGATCTAACATGCTAACATAAACATGATTTTTGTTCATGGACTTCGTCCTCGCCGCTTCGGTCTGAAAGACCTCAGGACTCAAAGAGTCCGTTTGCGTCTTTATGTTAAAATAAATGGTACCCTTAATGATATCATGACTGTTCTCGTTCATGTCTGATTTACATCTAATGAAAAAGTTTAGAAGAATTTTCTTATTCTTTCTGGCTTATTTTTGTCTTTCCAGTACTCCCGCTCTAATGGTCCCAGATGTGTTGGCTTTGACTCTCTCAAGTTCTTAGATGGTATAACATCTTCAACGCCTCCTTCATATCTTACTTTATAAGTGTCATCGTTTATGTTATAGTTAAGTATTTCAATAACCACTCCTCGCTTTGCTTCGTCAATGGTTTCAGCAAGTTTGCCATTACTACTTTCGACTAATTTATGACGAGGATAAAACGCAATAGAGTCGTCAGCAGCTTTTATAAGATATCCATTACCTTGCGTAGAGTCTACGATATAATAGTTTCGACTTAACCTTAAACGTTTCTTTGTCAACGGTTTGTCGTCAAGAACTACACGAACTTTTGTACCAGAAATGAGGGTAAATTGTGTTGAATTTCTGATATTTTGTGTTTGGCTTCGTTGCTTTTGTATATACTTTTCTTCTTGTTGTTGTGTCATTGAATTTGGTGTATGTCCTGTTGTAGAATTGTTGAGGAATTATAACTTCGAGAAAATGTTTCATTGTTTCTTCGGTAAAGTCTCGCTCTTGATTTAAATCTCTGAGCGTTCTTATGAAGCGATTAATGATACCTAAAATATTATGGTTATGGTCTTCAGTAGTGTAGTGAGTTATGTTATGCTTAATGAGAAATTCTGTGATTTCGTTGCTGAGGTATGCACTGTCTTGGTCTGATGTTAAAGTACTTGGGTTATGTTCTGCTACAAACTTTTGTAAAACTCTTAACACTTCACGAGTTCCTTTATTTCTCATTATATACGCAAAAGCTTTGCGAGTGTTAACATTTATGAAGATGAGGAATGGTTTATGTCCTCCTTTTCTGCTTTGAATGAGAGTGTCAAATTGGTATGCGTCGGGAGTGTTGGAGTAAATTGGTAAAAAGTAGTCGTAAGGGTTTATTTTTGTTTGATGTACAACATTTTTGTCAAAGAACTTTTTAACTTCAGCTCTGTTAGTAAATCCCCAACTCTTTGCAGCTTCATTGAACTTCTTAAATGACCTCCATGGATGTTGTTCGAATACTTCTTTCAAGCTCATTTATGTAAAAATAAAGATTTTATTCTAGGCTCAAGCGAGTTCATTGAACGCGGTACCATGCGAATATAGTCACAAATGGTGGCATGTAATCTTTACCCGAGCCTGTTGGATTTGTTGTGAAAGTGTGTGAATGATTTCCTGCGGTTCCACAGAAAATACCTGCGCTTGAATCTACTGGGTCACTTGAAATATCATATCTATGCATTCCCTGTCTATCCGAACCTGCTGCAAGATTTGTATAACCTCTTTTTGTTATTGAATGTGAATGACTACCTGTTGTGTTTGTAGTTCCTGTATGAGTGTGCGGTGGAAGGTTTGCTTCTTTAATTTTCTTCGAACCACCTGTTTGCTTTGAAGAGTTCGCACAATAGAGGAATTTATCTACAATCTGTTCCCACGTACCAAAACCTAAAACACTTGCTGGATTTGTTGAGTTCATTGACGTAAAATAGAGCCTATAGGATATATGGTTTCAAGAATCTGGGCCTTCATTGTTAGAAGTTCATGTTTAACGTTTATAGTTTTATTGCCTTCTACAATATTTATATTGTTTGTTATTAAACCATTAGGAAAAGTAGGAGGATAAATTCTTTGTTCTTGTACAGTTGCACCGTCTCTTCCTGTTTTTGTTACTATTTCGATGCATGCCTTAATTTCTTTAATCTTGATTGTTTGAAATTCTTCATGCACGTGCTCTTTATCGGCTTTTCCATTAAGCGCAGCATTTACTTCCGACTTCTTTGCATAATTTTCATCTACATAAGTTTTGTCGGCTTTCTTATCTAACATTGCTGGTTGTTCATATGCTTCAAAGTTTCTGGCATGATCTTCGATATTCCTACAACTGTTATCTAAATTGTTTAGTGTATCTTTTACGCTTGTACTTGGATTTTCTAAAGGTGCACTTGAACCAAGGGTATAGTTCAATATTATGTCGTCTGCTCTAACAGTAGTGAAGGATTTATGTGTATGGTTCTTGTCGGCTTTACTGTCTAATGTAGCTTGAAGTTCATTTATATCGGAGATGTTGTGTTTATGAGATTTCAAAACTTTGTTCGTTGCTTCAAGTTCATCTTTGTCAGCTTTACTTTTAATAGCATCTTCAAACGTTATTTTTGACTTAACTCTCAAAGTAAATCTTGGTTCAACTAATACACCGTTAACATTGAAAGTAGAGGCATAAATTTCATCGTTATAACTAAATGCTTCTTGTGCTTTACCTATGTCATACTGTACAGTACAGCTTATGTCATAACCTTTAGCACGAATGAATTTATATCTTCTTTCATTAACATTTTTTGTCTTCACTTCATCACTTCGTGTTAAATATCCATGGTAGTCCGTTATAATCTGTTCGTCTGAAGTTATATAATGAACGTGGTTCTTGACTTTATCACTCAGAGCTGAAAGCTCATTTTTGTCAGCTTTTTCGGCTAATTTCTCATTCACTTCTAATTCAACTCTTCCGCCAGAACTCTTATTATCATTAATCTTTTTCATTAATTCGGTAATTACGTCATAAAGACTATATTCTGTTTTCGGTTTTGTAAATAATGAGTCAAAATTTCTTTTCATCATTACATCGCTAACATTAATAATATCACCAATTCCTTTTTCATTTATTCTCTTCATTAATTCTGCAATAATGACGAATATATAATCTGTTAATTTATTCTCTTCATCGAGGGCTATAGAATGTTTTGAAATTGAATCATTAACTCCTCTAAATAAATCAATAACTTCAGGATACACGTTTTTAATGTCTCGAATAACCCGACCAGTATCCTGTTGTTCGTTCCCATAGTCGTTGTTACGTGGTTTTATATCTCCAGCCATCATCAACGCATCCATAACCGGAGGGTTTGTTGCTATCTGTTCGAAAATCCGTCCGTTATGTACAGTATATCTAAATAATTTCTTTGTGTTTGTTAAAACATTTGAAACAAGTCTTTTAAAACCATCAACAAAATTTCCTGTTTCACCTAATGTTCTTGCAGCATTTACGAGCTCACTCATTCCCGCTTTTGACCCCAAAAACGTCCATATTGCGTTTATTTCACTCTGTATAGTTGTCCATTCAGCAAAATTAATACCCGCATTCGCTAAGCTGAAAATGAAATTCAGTGGATCAAACTTAATTCCACCTTCTTTTTCAATTTCAACGAACTCACTAACATGAGATTTTAAATATTCTTTCGTTAAAATTGTCTTCCCTGATGTTATATTGTTGACGGAACTATCACCGTCAAAAGTTAACGAATTCAATTTCGTCGTTGATGCTTTTATTTCATAGCTAGTTTTTGGCTCACCTTCTTTAGAAGCATATGAAACATTAATGAATGAATTATATGTATTCATGAATGAGTTAAAATCAATGATTTTCATTAATGACGCCTTTAATGATTCATTTACTGTCGAATCCCTTAAAGCAATTAATGAACTGTCATGGGCTTCGCCCTGGTCGCTTTGCGACTTTATGAAAGGTACACTGCAAACCGTTGAGTTTGGATCAAATGCCATAGTTGGTGCAGGAATATTAATGATATAAGTCATTAAATCATTAAGTGACGTAAATAATGTTGTCGTTTTTGATTTAATTTCTTTAGCATCTGTTATATATGGTAATTTTATTTCTGTAGTTTCTGAATTAAAGATATTCGCTAAAATGTTTTGTAAACTGTTTTGAACAGCTGTGTAAACCGTTGAATCCGGAACTCTTACGATTTCACCATCCTTAATAAAAGGCATTGTACATGGCGTAGTGCTTGGGTCAAATCTTTCGGGATTATAATTCAACATATATTCTAACGCTTCATGAACAGACTTATATACTGTTGTGTCGTTCTTCATGACAACTTCACCATTTACAATGAATGGCATAGTGCATGGAGTTAAAATGGGGTCAAACTTTTCATAGTCCTTCCATGTTATGTATTTCTCGGTATTTCCATCACTGATAACAATATATTTGTCAGTAAGTGTGAGAGAGTATTGACCAAAATATAAACGTTTAGCTCTGTCAGCTTCATACGCATATGCAGCTATACTCATATTTTAATGAGAATAAAATGTTGTTCTATTTGCAAAGTACAGACCCAAACGAATACGGGACAGTAAAACTACAAACAAACTTAGGTCTACAGAATGAGCCACTTGCATTCAGAATGGTTGACTTTAATACTATTGCTTCATTCGTTATAACTAGACGAAACAGATTTCATGGAGCTTGAAATAGATGGAAAGAAGCACGAAATAAATTTCACAATAATGTAGAATATAAGATGGAAACATTAGCTGGAGTGTTAAATGCTCTCATAAATACTACAATAACAAGGATAACGGAGAAAACTTAATGAATGTTAAACTTATTGCAGGAGTTTTGAAGTTCAGTTATGCGAAAGAGTTTAAGATACCAAGAATGAGTCATAGAGTACAACTTTTTTGGGAGCATACCATAGACATTTCTTTGAAAAGTGTTGACAAAACGATTGAGATGAAATCTGTTCCATACGTATGTTATGGCAATTGTTTGTACATTGAGTCAAAAATAGCTAATGTCACAGGTATTTCAGGAGTTTAATAGTAAAGGTTCAGTAGAATATAAATCCTTCTGTTATGAAGTAAATTCAATGTTTCATTCCAAACGTTCCTGTCATAGCAACTCATTTAGGTAAATGGGTTCGCATTAGTCCTCATAATTTGAAAAGACATGCAATTCAGACTTGTTGACTTTCAAGGAGAGCCTGTAGAACTGAAGGCACCAGTGCGAATGACTGTTGAAGTTGACTTTTTAGAAAATATTAAATGCAACAGCTTACAAGAGAACTCAGAGCTAAAAATATAAAGTATGAATGTTATGTATTAGGTCATGAACTTTGGTTGTTGCTGTTTGATGAAACAAATGAGTTAGTTATGTCAGTCAAGAGAACAGAAAAATATTGTGTTAGTGAAAACTGCACCAAGTCAATAAGATTAGGTTTGCATTATGAAGATGAGTTCGATACTGTTGAAGAAGTTTTGGATAGATATTACAAATTGCTTTAATTTACTAAAACATATTTCAAACAAAGCTTATAGTAGGGCTGTACAAGATTTAAAAAAACATTGCCGGGTTACCGTAGAGGCCTAAAAAAATCGCGCCTCGGCGGCAAGCCGCCTCGGCATTAAGAATGCGCATCTAAATTTTTATATGTCCTTCTTTCTTTTATTTTTCCCTTCCCTTTCTTTTCTTTTTCTTTTTTTTCCCTCCTCTTGCTCTCATTTACCTTTTTTTCCTTTTCTCATCATTTTTCAAAATTTAAAATTTTTATCAAAAATCTTGCCTATAAAAGCAGACTATGGAACCTTTTAATGCCTCTTAATCAATATTATACAGCATAAAGCATATTAAATGAAAGTAATTACGTATAAATTTATTTTATTATCTTATTTATTAATTCTTTAGCATGTATTGTTTAATATTAACTTTTCTGTACATTAAATATGATATCTCCAAAGTATGAATGCCTTGTAACGAAACGAAAACTTAATTTTATGTTGAATATTTGTCACAAACATTAGATTATTAAAATATATGTTGGATATCCCTTAGTATGAGACTTCATGACTCTTGTTGTCTAACGTGAGCTTTGGATTGCAAGCTCTATGGTTAACGAACATAAATTAATTGTAAAGTTTTCAAAAATTTTCATCGTTTCTATCAGCATCTATTTTTCCTTTAAAATAATATATTTGTATGAATACAATATTTAGTAATTTTTTTATTTCCCATAATTTCATTCAAAATTTCAGAAAAAATTAATTTCTATTCAATATTATTTCAGCTTCAAAACACTTCATTCTTATAGATGTTGATTCACTAAAGTGTGATTCTATTTATATGAGGTAGGGGCATGAGGCTCGGCAAGTCTTATTGCTTTTTACCTCAATTTAGGTATTAAATAATTATAATGATTCATAGTGGCCGCTGCTGACTGGCCATCAGCAGTCCCCTGGCCAAGATTAATATAATTATTTAATACTTATCCAGTTTTACATCAATAACAACAAAGCTAATCAATCATCATTCAGAAATGCGGGAAATTACTACTAATATTAAAGATTGATAGACATTAGGCTGGCCACCTTCTGTCTAATATCTTTACGAATAAAAATAATACTTTTTAAAACAAATTATTTAATAAATTTTATTAAAAAACAAAATCAAATATCAAATTGATCATCATTCAACTTGATGAAGAAGCGGCATGCTACATATTCTTCTTTGCATGATTCGTTCATTGAATTTCTTGTCTTTCGCAATTCAGATATTACACGTTCTACATCTGCTTCACTGCACGAAAGTGACATCATCCTTTTTCCAATTGGTCTTATTGCTTTTAGTTGCTTTATGCCATTCATGTACCAAAACTTGCCATCATTTTGAGCAAGATGATGACCATTTATAAGATGGGAATCATCTTGCTCTATGAAGAAATCGTAAGCATCACTCAATTCCTTGGCTCTATCGTCTTTATTGATCGTTGGATCAACTGTTGATTCGGCAATTGCTCTTTGTCTGAGGATTGTTATCATGAATGTGTATAGATCTTTTATCTCTTCATCTACAACATCCCAGACCAAGGAATTCCTCGAACCATCGGCATTTGTTTCGGCTGCATGATCGTCGTTAAGCATTTGTTCCTCTTCTGCTTGCTGGATCTCTTCATCATGCTCGGCTACCTCGTCAACACGTTCTGTTCGTTCTTCTTCAAGGATTTCGCCGAGTTTCTCAAATGTGATCTCGCGATTGATGATCCTCAGGGAAGGAATCGTTGGGACTTGCACATCTTTCAACTGCATTATAGGTGGATAGCTTGTCTTTCCTCCAAAACCCTTCTTGTCTCTGATGATCTTCCTTGCTAACGGTGTAAAGCCGAAAGCAAACCGAAGCAAATCAATTCTACCATATTCTTTCATATCATTTTTGAATATTGTAGTGATTGATCGGAGAATCTCTTCACCATCTGGCGTTAATCTTCCTGCCATTTCATCCAACATCCCTTGGCACTGTTGTATCATCAGGAATGCATAAGCACCCATGGACTTGTTGGATTCCAGCCATAATTGAAGTTGCTTTAATGGCTTGAATATCATTAAAGCATCTTTAAAGAGTGGAGGAATTCCATCACGTGTCCATTGTAACTGTTCACGTGTAGCTCTGGAAAGGGATAGTGGAAGATCTCCACTTCTTAAAGCAGTATTAATTGTTTCCAGATTATCAAAGATGAAAAACAGAGTATCATATATGTAGAGCCAGCGAGTTTCCGGGATTGATGGAACCCTGATCTTGTATCTCGCTCTCATATCGTGATTCTTAAAGATAATGATAATCTGGTGAACTCTATTCATCAGTTCATTCAACAATGGACATTGCTTACGTGCGTGGACAATAGCATTGTTCAAGACGTGGTTAAGGCAACGAATGTACACGGTTTGTAAGCCAGGGAAAAGGGCTCCTTCTGGCCTCCAGTGGCAGAGTCCTTTAACCTGGGCTGGCAAACCATCTCCGACTACTCCAGCTACGTGGTTTTTATTAACCTTAAGAGAATCAAACCACGTATGGTAGTCCTCGTATGTCCAATTAGTCGAAATTGTTGTGTCGAAGAATTGGTGGCGATCTGTTTTGCCTGGATTGCACACACAAGAGAATAGACCATGACGGCTGCCGTGTGTTCCGCAGTCCAGGGAAATTGAGAAGATGCGGAATTCCTCGCAGAACTTTAGGCCCCGAGAGGAGTCTGTTTTGCCTAAAGTAATCAATGCCTCTCTGACACCGCGCCGTGTGAACTCAATGTCTGGGATTGTAAAGTTGATGCCCTGTTCGCGATTGACTTTATTTTTAAGCCATTTGGCGAAGCTCTCTAGGAAGCTTTTAAATGCTGGCTTCATTGTGGCATAAAGGCTTATATCTAGGCTCGCAATAAGCCTGGCAATGATCTCTTCTAACGAAGGATCATTACCAGAGCCAACTGCTTGCTGAGTATTCTCAACTTGGTGCTCAGCAGGAACGTAGTTGGGCATTGGGAGTAAAAATTTGCACTTATGATCTTTAAAATCATTTTTCCTGCTTTTTTTAATGCATCGCACGAACTGCCCTTGAACTAATGTTTCACTACATTCGGCACAGTATGTAAAGAGCCTTCCTTTGTCTGATTGATTAGGCTCATTCTCATAATAGCCGATCGTAGTGAAACATTTTTTCCACACTTTGTTTCCAATGTTTCAGGAGTTGGTGGATATTTCGTCTTCTTAAATGGAATCCACTCATCATATACATGAGGATCCCATGCAGTCATAATAAAAATAAAGCTTTTTGAATATATTCAATTTTTAAATGATATTTTCACGGGTTAAATATAAAATAAAGAATAAGATGTAAATTATTAAAATATTTAATTTTAAATTTTGAACCCGTGATAAATATTTTTTGCATTGTTATTAATAATGAAAAATAAAGCTTATTTCAATGAAAATTGTTCTGCAAATTTATTTCACTTTTGACCTCATTTTTTCCGTAATTCAATTTTTTACTTTTAATATTTTAGATCTTCATAATATCATTTGAAAAATTAACCATATAAAAAAGTCAAGTTATCAATTCACTTTTTCCGTAATTCAAAAATCAAAAATATAAATAATATATCTTTTTATCAAATATTATTATTATATTCTATGAAAAATGAGGTCCGGAAATTTTGCGGATTCCCGTAACTCAATTTTACGGAAAAAGTGCAGTAAACTATTCAAAATACGGAAAAATTGGTGTAAACTAATGATTTTACGGTAAAATCACGGAAAGTCCCGGAAGAATATATGTGCCTATATGAAATTATACAAAAATGAATCAAACGCATTTTAAAAGATTGTTCTTGTATTATAAATGCTATTCGCAGATTTATTTGTTGAAGAAAATTACCAAATTTTTGCCGATTTACAAAAAATGATTTACAAAGCATATTTTTATAAGGCTTTAAAAATCTTTAAAATGTGACCGGTGACGGAAATCCATGGTAACCAACCGCGGTTCCCGTTTGGAATGCCATAGCTTATAGTAAGTAGATAGTTTTGTATACTCGTTCGAATATTTATACTTAAACTCAACTCCTGGAGTACCTGGTGTTTCAATGATGCGGATGTTACCTATTTTCATGAATATTGGAGTTTGACCACAGCATTCGATTTCAGGGTCGAGATAGTCAATGACACATTGCTTTCCTGTTATTCGTGATATAATATTTTCAAGGTCCTCCTTTGTTAGAATTATTTGGTTCTTACTTATAAGATTTGTCAAAAGCTTCTTATCGTCTTTGAGTAAAATTGTTTGGTATAACTGAAGAAGGTAATGGTCTACGTTATCTGAAGGATTTGTTTGAACATTTGTGTAAGGGTTGTCGTTGGCTTCTCTTGAAAGAACTTGGTCCAGTGGTGGATACTCTAACTTAACATCTGATGTAGTGTTAGCGTTTGAAGTTGTGTTTAAATTCACCGACTTAAGGATGGGCACTCATTAGGGTGATGAAAAAAATCAAGTCTAGCAAAGTCAATATATTAAAAACAGTGAAGACTATTATATAGCGTTATAGTGCACAAGCTCAAATATTTAGTGATGCATTTCTCGAACTTATTTTATTTATAAGTTAACCTTGAAACATGAATTTTAGTATATCATGAGCATATTTTTTCTAATTTTGCAATACTTATAATATCATACCAGGATTCATGTGGAAGTCTAATATTTGGTATATAATATTCTTACAATAAATGTATTAATTCAATTATATTCAAAATGATGGGTCGCAATTTTTACTGAAATTGCAAATTTAATTTCAACAATGAAATTATTGTTTAAAAGAAATAGCACAACAGCAAGATGGACAATCATATATAGAATTATAATGCTCCATATAATGCTTTGATTTGATGCGTATATAATGTTATTTTTCGAACATCTTTGTAAAAAATTGATTTTTGTAATTTTTGAAAAAATTCGATTTTATTTCGAGATTTCCTCTATAGGTGAAATATATTGAACAATATTCCTATGGGAGAAAATAATTGTAAGTATGAGTACTTTCATTAATACTATGGGTGCCATGGTTATCGCTCAAACGATCAAGTTGTATCTCGATTGCGTAAATTGAAATTTTGCTATTTTCTAAATTCACGGCAACAACATTCTTTTATCCTGATCGTACATCACAATATTTGAATGTGCGACCATTTGTTCAAGAAACCGTCAAGTTATTCTTCATTTTTCATGCCGCGGCGAACAAAAGCAGTTGCAAAGCGTATAAAGAACTTAGTTCAAAGCGCGAAAAATAGGGTAGAGCCATATGTCGTCAACACTGTTGAATTTGTGCTATCTGTATTATTGAGCGGCGCTACATTTTGCCAATCAGAATTTCAATTCATGCTGAATAACATCAAAGTTCCGTCAGAAGCTACATTTCATCGAGTCCAAGAAAAGGTTGGTCGTGTTATCATAGAAGTTGCCAGAGAATCTGTTAATTATTGGAAATCTCGAATGAGAAAATGTTCGGGACTTTTGTTTGACGGTTCTTGGAGTCAGAGAAGAAATGCAATGTTTTGCTATGTACAATTTGTAGAAGAGAAACTCAAAAAAATTGTAGATTGGGAAGTGATATCTAAATCTTTTAAAAATTTCAAAGGTAATTTCAACGGAAAATCAAATGAAATGGAATTTGAAGGCTTAAAAAGAATGCTGAAGCGTTGGAATAATGAAAAACGTGTAAATTTTTTTGTGCATGATGGCGATGTCAAAATTGTTTCTACAATCAAAAATACGTTCAAAGGTATCAGAGAATACAGAGATCCTGGACATTTTCTTAACAATATACAGAAAAAGCTCAAACTGCCAGAATTCAGAATCTTATCTAGCATTTCAAAGAATTTATTGCGTTGGCTTAGGCAACTTCTCAATGACACACATATGTCAATTAAAACAAAGAAGTTTTTATGGTTGAATTCCGCTAAACATTATGCCGGAAATCATAAATTTTGTCCAGATCCTGAAAAATGCAAGATGATTAAACCATGGAAATATGCAAAAAATAAAACTGCTATAAAAACACTTAAAAAATTCCTCGAAGATACCGTAAAAATCTTTGATATGGTAAAAAAGATTCATTCAACTCAAGTAGTTGAATCGATAAACCATATCAAAGCAATGCTTGCTAATAAAAATATTAATTGGCATGCTTCTTGGCCAATTAGGATGGCAGTCACAATATTGCATTTCAATGAAAGTATGTTTGAAACGATTGTAGCAATAAGATACAGGTTAAATTTACCAACAATGCCAGAAATGATGAACAGATATTTCAGAATGTATGATACAACAAAAGATTTAATCAAAGCATTCAAAAATTCAAAGCAAGTTCAAAAAAAGTTTGCGGCATTAAGAGCTATAAAGAGAGGTCTTCAAGCTACCGATGATTGTATTACTCTTAAATCACATAAATAATTATTAAATTTATTTCACCCTCAAAACATCATGATCTTGCACCTTCTTTGAATAAACGCTTTCACCTTCTATTTTTAATTAATGTTTTTTAATTGTCCAAAATTTTTAGATTATATAAGATATAATTTTTTATAAAAGTATTATTTTCTAAAAGATAAGTATATATTCTTAATCACAAAACCTAGCATTTTATCATATCTATATATCAGCTTCCTAAATATAATACTCATATAGTTAGTATGATTTTAATGTTTTTGAACATGAAACGAAAATATGATTACAATCATATAACATAATGGAGTTATTGATATAACTTATATGCATGATACATTAAGAGGTCTTCCAACAATATAGATATAGTTGTAGATTCCTATGATTCCTTTTATATTGTGAGATAATAACATTTTTATGCTGTCAGGAGCCTATGAGTGCCCATCCTTAAGATCTGGTTCTTTTTCTTTCAAACACTCTGAACTATAGTTCTTTATGACAATATTGTTTGTCGTTCGTGAGTCAACATTTGATGTTGGTTCAATTGGAACATTAACGGCACCAGCTAAGATGGATTTGCTTCTCATTTCATATAGAATAAAAACCTTTTATATGTATGAAATGAACAATATACTCGACAAGGGTTTGAATGTAAAGCTAACGAATGAAAATATTGTTGAATTCACTGAGACAGGTGCTGTGTATAAAGATGTAGATCTACAGAACAAAAGAGCAAAGGGAAGAAGCAGGAATATGAACAAAGGGTGGAAGCCTATAAAAATTTATGTCAATGATGGCTCAGGAGGTTCAAACATAAAGTATGCAGAAAGTTATAGAGTTTATGCTCTCAAAGGTGAAAAGCCTTCATTTAAGAACAGCTATTCTAACGCATATCCTCAAAAGCTAACGGATGGGGAAGTGGATGATATGAATGACAGCAAAAATATTAACAGAAATGGCGACAGAGATGCATGGAATTTGTTTACCATCAGTCAATTAAAGCATAAGATTTAAAACAATGTTGGTCGTTCCCATGGAATATTTTTGACTTTAATGGTATTAGTCATGATATGAATCTCAAGGTATGAACGAGGAGAGATGAGAGACTTATATGCTTCCCAAATTTCTTCAAAAGGTAATGTTATACCTGACTGTTTCCAAATGAGTTCAATATCATAGCGTGAGAAACCTTGAAAGATAACGAAGTCAGTTATGAGACGTTTTATG
Organism: Trichomonas vaginalis G3; assembly: GCF_026262505.1. Lineage (NCBI taxonomy): Eukaryota > Parabasalia > Trichomonadida > Trichomonadidae > Trichomonas > Trichomonas vaginalis. Next base: position 40,049,464 of record NC_067206.1, on the reverse strand, counting down.
TTTAAAGCTAAAAACCTCCATGTTTGCATAAGTATTGCTACAGTTAAATGGTAATGTCTGACTTTAGTAATGATGTTAGCTAATGGTGAGTCTGGTTTTGACACTAAACCTTTTCTGGCGAAATCATCACAAACTAATAAAGTGTTTGAAGGATACTTTTTGAAGGGGTATTTTGAAAGTTTTGATCGAATGTAGTTTGTAAGTCGTTTCATATCGTAAACTCCTGAGTACTGACATAAGTGGTGTTTGTCAATAATTCTTTCCATCTCTTCTGAAGTCTTTTGCATTCCTGACTGTATGAACTCTACAATAGCATAATATTTTCTCTTACGTCGAATGTAACGTTGAAGAAATTCAATGAGTTCGCTATCTGGAACTTTAACGACAGATGCTTGAACTTTACTCATAAATGTTTTCGCTGTTGAATCCATAGAGTCTGAAGTTGCTGATATAATGATTTGGTCATAGTAAGAGTCGTTTCCTAAACGCTCTGTTATGAGTATATGACGAATGAGGTTAAATGTCTTACCTGAACCCATCTTTCCACAATAGAAATACACACCATTTGAACAGAATTCATAATCTTTGCTGAAAGGAAGAATAAGAGAAGAGTTAAGTTTGTCTGTAGTTTCATTCATGTCTTCATCTACGTCATGTATTAAATGCTTCATTTTATCTCCATTAAAAATGCAAGTCAGAAATATTCAGAACATAGCACCGAGTCTAACTGACAAGAGTATAAAGATATACTATGAACACGTTATGATGAAACCAACCAAAATTCAAGAAAGTCAGTATACTTATGAATATCCAAGACACTGGGTAGAGTATGTAGGAGGTGAGAAAGCTATTGAAATAAGACAAGTTAGAAGTATTCCAGCAGGAAGGACAATATTATTGAAGAACTTTAATGTTTTGAGATATAATGATGAAACAAAGAAGCAAGATAGTTTCCCTGTTGCTGTGTATGTGAACTTAGATACAGGAGATGACATGAAAGTTTTTAATACAAAGCTTCAAACGGTAGTGAGAGAACAACTGACTGCGGAAGGACATCCATTACCTTCAGAAGTTACCATAGCATATAATTTTGAAACAAATGCAATAGATTTTAAAATCGCCTCTGCAAAGAAGTCAGGTTTTACATTTAATGAAGCAGATGTATATTCGAATGAAAACTTCAAAGCTATTGCATGGTTAGATAATGACGATTGCTTTAAGAAAATATTTAAATTCAGTGACTCAAAGATGTCAATAGATGACCTTCGTGGAATGTTACCATCGACGTTTACAGTTGAAGGCTCAGCAGGATTGCTTACAAGATTGTCAATTGGTGGCGTTTGGTCTCGTGAGAACATTGTTATAAAATCCAGTATAAGTGAATTTGCTGAAGAATCTATATTATGTCTTTCAAACTACATGTATTCGCCGCCGAAGCATTATAGTATAACAAACTTTGTCAGTAAGTTTAACATAAGACTTGTCGAACCTTCTTCAATGAAAGATGTTGTGCTACCCAAAGACGGAAAGGATGGACTCATTATTGAGAATGATTTTAATAGCATATTAAATGAGCTTGTTCTTAAAGGTCGTTCATGATGAAATAACAGTTGTAGAAGATGTTAGCAATTGTTCAGCAATATTTTATTGAGAATATAGATGAGATAAGAAAGAAGTTAGATAGACCGCAAAGCGGTGAGGGCGAAGCACGTGAGAAGTTTATGTTTCATTGACTTTCTCCAGTAACGAGAACTTTTATGAGATAATATTGAAGAGAGATGATTTTAATATGGGGTAAATGGTAGCTTGGGCAGCTTTAGGCGCAATGGGAACAAAAGCATTAGCATTTGGAGCAAAAGCACTTGGAGCTTATGACGCAGTAAATAAAATGAGTGGAGGAAGGGTTTCAAAGACATTAGATGCAAATAAAGGAAAGATTGGAGGCTGGGTTGCAAAGAAGTTAAGATTAAATAAAATAGGGCTCATAAATAAAGCATCCAATTTGGTTGCGACTGAGTCAGAAAATGCTTTAGGAAAGGACGATGAGTTTGCAAAACACGCAAAAGACTTTAATGACCAGATGAAAGGTGAAACAATGCATTTAAATAGAGTCGATGGAACTAAAGAAAATGTTTCTTCTCCACCAGCGGTTTATCCATACGGACCTTATGGAATGTATGGAAACCCTTATGAACGACCATTTGACCCATTAACTGGTGGAAGTAATTGGTATCATTATGGACGAAGAAGAAAGACAGTCAAGTTGGAGACAGACGTGAAGAAAGCAACTAAAAAGAAACCAAGGAAGAGAGTTATAAAGCAATGAATTCAACAGGGTAGAAATGAGGTTAGAAATCGGGTTAGAAATCGGGTTAGATCTCACCACTTCACCTAAATTATTTTTGTGCTATGTTTTCATACGTGTGAGGGTGGTGATATCATTTATTTTTTATTTTATTTTTTAAAATTATTTTTATTTTATTTGGATGTAATGACAGAACAAAAGCAACTCATACAAATCAAAACATATAACAAACATACATTTAAACATTTATTCTTCCTTCCTGAGCATAACATGTTCTTTCAAATACATCCGAGACCAGTTGACTTTTCATTGACTGTTTATAAAGATAGAAATAGTTATATCATTAAACCATACGATGACGAAGGTAAGTTATGTAAATTGTACGTTAAGAAGTTAGAGAAAGTTTTGGCTTCAAAGTATGACTACAATAGGGTTAACACTGATGATGAAGATATTGAGGAAAATTTATGAGAACATTAGTAAAGTTGTTAGTGAGAACGATAGTGAGGTGAAATTGTTGGCGGCTTTGTAAATATTTAAGGTTAAGTTAGTTTTTGCGTTCATGTTGTAAAATATACGTTAACGGTTTTGTAAAGTGTCAAATTCACAAGTATTGGGTATGGTGGAACGCAGTGCCACCATACCCAAGACTTGTATACTAACTATTTGGTGTATAGGGAACATAAGTGGAACTGCAATATATTTGGCAGCTAAAGCATTTGAAATATCTGGGTCCAACATATAGACTGCAAGTCTGCTTTCTATTCTCTTGCATTCAAATTTTTCGCATGTGAACTTAACTGGGTCCCAAGCAGTATTGTTGTCTGCTGTTCCTGAGAAGTAGTAGTTTACCTCAGTGTTGAGGTTTGAGAAACCAAAGTCTAAGTCAACTTTCTCTTTGCACCATTTTCCAAATGGTATGCTGGCAGCTCCACCAGCTGTATCTGTAAGAGTGAATGGGTCTTGTGTTGGTGCAATGACTAAGTTATTTTTGCTTGGAGTAAGTTCAATAGAAATTTTTCCTGCCCAGTTTGGTAAGTATCTTAAGAACCTAAAGATGATGAAAGATGACAAAGGAACTCTTAGTTTCAGTTTTACTTTGGTTACTGCTGCTGCAGTTTGTCCAGAAAGGTTAACATAAACTCCTGGAACGTTAGGGTCAAGTCTTCTTATTTTCTCAATAGTTGCATACTGGTCTGTTTGTTCTCTAGCTTGTGGTTGTACTGAGTTTCTCAAAGCGAACCATTCATAGTTTGCCCATGTTACTGTTTGAACTAAGTCAGAGTTAGAATATATCTTATATCCCATGAAAACTTCTGGAGCATATTGGTATCCGACATAGAAAATTCCATTGCAACCTTTCTTGTCAGACAACTTGGCAGAAGGTTTTATTTCAATGTCTTGTTCCACGTATAAGAATGAGTTGTCAATAGAAATAATATGAAACCTGTCGCAAGCAATATCTACTGTTGTTGAAGAACCTTCTCCAAACTCACCTACGTTTCCATAAGAAACAGCAGTTGTATATTCGTAAGTTCCAGGAACTATTTCTGACCTTCTAATGGCATTGTCGCATTCGTTATACCATTCGGAAACATTTCCGTTCATGGCATCCAAAACTGTTGGCGTTATATTCTGAGCGGCGTACATTTCATATGGGTAAAAATATAGAATAGTTGGATTTATATGTCATAATAGAACCCACTCGGACCAAGCTTTACTTTCTTCCTGACTGAGTTTTTAACTCTTCTTTTTCCTTCATTGCCACTACTTTCACTAGATGAAGTTACTTCTTCACTACTTTCACTTTGTTCTACTCTTCTCTTCTTCTTTGGTGTCGCTTTTGGTAACTTGCCCTCTGCTTCAAGTTGTTGCATCTTTGCCTCATGTTCACCTAGTATGTTGTAAATTTCCCATGTCCTTTTTGCCTTTGGGCTCTGGTCGCCCATCTCAGGTAACCTATATCCTAGAAAGATTTTGTCATAGTTTGTATTTGAGTCGTCGCTTATTGTTTGCATGACTCTTTCCTGAGTTTCCGGTTCAAGCTCTTCAAACAGAGCTTGTCCATATGGAATAAGCTCGTTTCCAAATATATGATTTTGTAGCTATTCTGGTTTTCTTTCCATGTTACCAATAATATCTTTTGTGAATGGGAAAGCTTTTACCAAACGTTTCAGTCTTGCGTCATTTATTTCTGTAGTTGGTTTTATTTTGTCATGGAACATGTTTTTCAATACTAACATTTCATTTGGTACTGTCCATTTGAGTTTTCTTAAATATTCATCCCTTCTCGGTTCATTGTCTGCAAAGTAAGTTTTTATGACATTTTGCAAACTTTCGTTTGCAAGGTCATGTACAATAGGTTCTCTTCCTTCTCTCTCCCTAACTCTCTTTCTAAACTCTTCACCAAATATACCATCTCTATGGTTCTGTGTAGTTCTTTGAGATAAATGTTCTAGAACGTCAGGTGTTATATTTCCCTCAGCCATGTTCATTTCATACTGGTCCAAAATATCTGCATCTTTCATATCTTTCAATGGCATTAAAGCCGCGCTGAAAATACCAGCTATATCTGGTTCACCATTCACTTCCATTGCGTCTACAACTTCTTGGAATTGAGGTTGTAAGTTTATGAACCACCTATCCGGATTAGCTTTATGACCCCATCTCATTGTAGTTCCATAGTCTGCAGAAACAAAAGTAGGTTTGTTTCCATATTGGTTAGATTCTGAATGAACTTTAAACAATGTTTCATTTCTATATGTTTTGTTGAAATTAAACCTTTTATTTTCACCGAGTTCAGCCAAAGATTGAACGTTATATGGTCGTAAGTAAAAAGGATTATTGTATTTGCGTACATTTTCTTTCAGTACTTCCATTCTATGCTGAATATTTTCATCTGATGTTGGAGTCTTTTGTATGTCGGTGAACATTTTTCGATATTCTTCTACTATGTCAGCCGAATTTTTCTTAGACTCTTGGAAAGATTCCATATTCACCTCATACTCTTGTTGAGGGTCAAGATTTTTCGGCTGTTCCAAATCTTCATCTAGTTCTGTGAAGTTAGTTTCCAAAGGAGGGACTTGTTCGTTTCCTTCAGGCTCTTCTAGCTGTTGTTGCTGAACTATTTCTTCCATGTCTGGTTGTATCTGAACTTCTTCCTGTGGAGTTTCTTGTACCTCATCTGCTGGCATTTCATATATTCCGAGACCGTTTTTAACAAGTTCCCTATCTAAGTCATCCGGACTCATAAACCTTTCTTCTTTCGTTCCGTCTCTATTTTTTACGCGTTTCATGAAGAGAGTTGAATTATCATTTAGCTCTGACATCAAATATCTCGGAGTAAATTCATCCATGTCATTTGGATGATATGCTATTAAATCATATCCCTTAGCGAGCTTGTATTTTCCAGGTTTGAGATTATATCCGATTTGATGCTGAGCCATAAAGCTAAATAGGTTCGGGTCAGTATTTCCTTCCTTGAACTTTCTAATAGCTTCTTTATATCTGTCACTAAAGTCAAGAGTATCTGGGTAACCATAATCTTCCTTAAGCATTTTTAAGAATTCTTGGTTTCCTTTTTCTCTACTTCTTTTATGTCCTTGCTCTGTTTGTGGTTGTTGTTGTGCAGGGTTTTGAACTGTTGGTTGCTGTGCTGGTTGTGGAGGTGGTTGCTGTGCTGGTTTTGGTTGTGGTGCTGGATTTTGAACTGTTGGTTGCTGTGCAGGGTTTTGAACTGTTGGTTTTGGTTGTTGTTGTGGTGCTGGATTTTGAACTGTTGGTTGTTGTTGTGGTGCATGCCTGTGTCTGTGTCCATGTGACGATGTAAATGTTTTAGGTAGTCCTGGTGCAGGTGCTTCTCTTGGAGGGTTTGGTGGTATATAAGTTCCACCAGCTGGCACATATGTTCCATCTGCAGCATAATGTCCTACCTGACTTTTCGTTTTTAAGAAAGCATTTACTAGGTCTGTTTTGGTCTGTTGTAACTCTTTTTCTTGACTTTCCACAACAGTTGCTCTAACGGCGTCATAGGCACTTTGAACTGCCTGTCTCGTTGCTGCATCTGTTATTTTCGTCATATTTTGTGCTACTTCTCTACTAACTTTTGTCGAAACCTTCAGACTTCAGTTTCTTTCCAGATGAGAAGTCATTCACTAGTTTCACCTTACTATGAAGAGCTTCGAAGGCATTCTTAAAGTCAGCATTCATTAAAGCTTCATTTGAAACTGTCTTCATCCGCTTGTATTTTTGTCCTTATTGACCCTATAAGTTTGGGCTGCTTTAGCGTTGGCTGGGCATCTAACCAGTCATTATTAGCTTTTCTAATATCTGCGCTTTTCATTGCCTTTTGCATGGCTGCGTCGTTATTTTTACTTTCTTGTGCTAAGTTTTCATACTGTACGGTTTGGTTTTGCAACTGTAAAAGTTTTTTCTGCCTTTACATTTGCTTCAACTTCTTTTTTTATACTCATCGCTATCCATATATGTCTTCAGGGCTTTTTGTTTTATTTCTTCATCTTTCAGTACTTTATATTGAGTAGTATGGTTTTTCAAATTTATAACATCTTGTTCCATTTTTGCTACTTCTGCTGCTTTTTCTGACACTTTTTTTCGCATATTCCTCTGTACTTAGTTCTTTCAGTTGTTCTTTCTTTCTTCTTTTTTCTCTACGTTTAACTCATTGAGTTTCTTTGTGTGTCTGTCATATTCTAGTTTCTTTTCGTTTTCACTTATTTGTTTCTGTATGTCTATGTTTGACTTTTTGACATCTGTTATTTGATTTTTGAGTGAACTCAAATTCATTTGACTTTGAGGGTTATAAGCTGTTCCGTCTGCAGCTCCACCATAGCCTGCCATTTTTCGCTAAAAGTGCCGCTCTTAAACCTCCACTCTGTGCACCAATAACTCGGTTTAAAAGCATAGGGTTGCTTGACATTTGTTGCAACATAGTGAGGTCATTCATCATTTGTTGTTGCAACTGTTGTTGTGGTGTTAGTTTTACTATTGGATGTTTCAATGCTCCCTTCCTCTTACGTATATTCTTATGTAGCTTACGTGGCATTTTAAGTGAAGTTAAAAAGCGGTTTTTTGACAGATGTTTATATGACACTTTTTGTTCAGCACAAAAAACTACTCGTCAAAGTGTTGTCAGTTTTGTAAAATAACCGTCTTATCTCATTCTATAAGGGGGAAAAGGCTTCTCAAAGTATACTTCCTTGGAACGCCTGTAACTTTTCCTGTAGCGACGATAGACCATTACTTGTCCGGACAAAGTTATACTATTTTGAGTGCTCTACAAAAAAGTCAACGGTGACGACTCTCAAAAACCGTTGTGTAAAAAGTTTTACCGTTGGACAAAGAAGTATATATAGAAAACAAAAAACGTTTATAGTTCATTCAATATTTGAGATAAACCGTTTTTCCAACGGTAACTATTAAATAAAATAAAAAAATAGAGGGTCTCCGTTGACGAAAACGGTTTATCTCAAACTTTTCTATGAGTGGTCCGAAAAAAAAAGTTCATTTTTATCTAATGGAAGCCCAACGCTGTTAACCACAATTCAAACATTAACAATTCTCAACCGCTAACCAAAGCCAAAGCCCCACAACCTCCAAGAACCGGCACAGCGTTAGAATAACACACCAAAAAGTCTAACAGCGAATTAAGAGAAATTCTTCAACAAATTTGCTCTAAATATCTCAAAGACGCCGAAGAAAACACACAACCAGACGCTACATACAATACTCAGTTCTGTGAAGTTCTGAACAAAGCAATTACTAGTTCAATTGAACTTACTAAGACAATTCCAAGTCAATTGAGCTTAGCGATGTCTTAGTTCAGTATTTTCCAACATTTACTAAGCTTATAATGTTGAGAACTTTATACCAAGTTCGTCAAAATCTTCCTCGTTACATCCAACGGTCATTCGACACGAGAATTGCCGAATTCCAAGTCTTTAGTTACGGATATGACGAAGATGAATACGTTGACGAGTTTCGGAGACAACTGTACAAAATGGTTTGAATGTTATACGACAACACAATTTGAATTCGACTTTCTCGAATTCAACGCAGCCACCATTCATATCATTGCTCTTTACCTTTCCGAACAACAACAAGACCTCGCAGATGGAGATGTTGTTACTGTCGTCATGAAAACTCCTGAACAATTCGGAAAAAAGAAGTCTCTAATTGCCAAATTTGTTCCAGGACATCAGCTTTTCCAACGCACAGAAGTCTTCTGTATTCCTGGAACTAAGTTCTTTGTCAGGAGCGAACTCAAAGAAAGATATAATGTGTCATTCAATTACACATTATATAATGTTTTCGACCCGGAAGAAGGCTTCTTCCCAAAAGCAATGGAGGAGGAAGAAGAGGAGGAGGAAATACAAGACTCTATCCAAGAAGAGTCCTCCGAATTCACACCAGAAGACTAACAATTTTCCGAATAAAAACTTCATTTATACTAAACATCTTCGGGGCTAGAGGGCGCAACGCGCCTGGAAGCCCCACTCACCTGACCTCTATTTGGAAACAAAATAAAAGAACTGAAAAAAAATAGCAAGAAATTGCAGATTTTAAGATAGAAGTTGATCTGCTCTGATTAATATCAATAGATAACATATGATTTGTTTCATGGTTTATGCTCATTTCAAACAAATTTTAAAAATTTTATAATAATACTATTCTAAATATATATCTAATAGTGTCATATATATTATACATGAATGATGAAGAAGAAAAGTTTTGTTATTATAATTTATGAATTTGAATAAATTAGAAATTTGAAATTTTGCCCAAAAAAGTTAAATTCTATACCTGCAGTATGACTGTGTTGTAATGGTAGTAAGAATGGGCTAGCTCAAAGCAACTGCTCAAAACTTTCCCGCCAAAAACGCAAAAGTGTCATTTCTGCATGGAAGACCATAGCTGGAGTCACGCTCAACCATCCCCTTGCTGGTATGATGTGCAGCCTTTGTTCTGACCAATCATAGTGCTGAAAACGAAAAGTGACAAAATTTATAAATGAGTGAAACTTTGAAGACTAAAATAGTTCTTATTGGAAATTCTGGTGTTGGTAAAACATCAATTGTCCAAAGTTACAAAAATGGATCTATTCCTCAAAATCATCTGCCAACAATCGGTGCTGATCAAATGCAAATCCAAATGGAGATCCTCAACCGTACTGTCCATGTCCATGTTTGGGATACCGCTGGCCATGAAAAGTACAGAACCATTGGAAGTTTATACTATCGTGATGCCGAAGGCTGCTTTTGCGTTTTTGATTATTCTGATGAAGAATCATTCAAGGAATTACCTAAATGGATCGAAGATTTTGAAAATGTTGTTGGGCAAAATAAAGTCATTGCAATTGTAGGAAATAAAAGCGATTTACCCAAAAAAGTCAATGATAATGAAGCCTTAGCTTTTGCCGACTCACGCGGATTTAAATTCTACCAAACATCTGCAATTACTAATTTTGGAATTGCTGATTTATTTGAAGGAGTAGTTTACGAAATTATGTCACATAAAATTTCTCAAAATACAGCAAAAGATGAAGTCGTCCAAGTTAAAGAACCAGAAGTTAAACCAGACGAACCAGAAAATGAAAAACCTCAATCTTGCTGTTAATTTTTGCGATTTTAATTTATTTAATTAATCGATTTCATACTGTTTATTAAATAATTTGCTTTTAGTACTTTGAAATTTCATAATATAATAAATAACATAAAATATTTTTATAAATATTACAAAAAATAATAAAAACATATATAATTTATAAGTTAAGGTCTATTGGAGAATCTACTTGATTCAAATTGAAATGTAGATCATCGGAAAAATCAATTTCGATATTTGGTTCTAACGTATTGGAATAGTCAATTGGTTCAAACGGAGCTATACAATCGTATTCTTCGGTAATGATTTGATTTTGATTAATTTCTTGTTCTTGAATTCTTTTAGGAGCTATTTTTGGTTTAAGCAGGACAAATTTTGGAGGCTTACCGAGATCAGAGCATAATGACGATGGATTTTTTCGAATTTTTCTTCTAATGCTTTCAATTTCTGCTTCAGATGAAAAGACTCCTTCTTTAACAAGAGTTCCGTTTTTTCCAACACGGTACACTATTCCTTGATCAGAAGAATACCTTTTATATATCAATCTGGGATTGAGAGTTCCAGACTTTCCCATGCTGAATATAAAAATGAATTATTGAATATTTTGACTAGTATTCATATCAAAAAAATGAAATGAAGTAAACTAGTCAAATGAGAAATTTGAGTAATGGCAGACAACTGGCGTGTAGCATCAATGAAAATTAACCTTATACATATGAATTGAAATAAAGTTTTAAAATCAATTAAAGAAATATACAAGATTTTTTTGCCAATCACTCCAAATCACTTGATTTTATGAATATATGTCAAGTATCACGCATAATTAATAATAATATTTTTTATTTTCAAAAAGGTACTTTTAATGGGTATATTAATATCTCTAGTTTCTAGCCTGAATCAATATAGAGTTCATATGCAAAAAGTGAAACTACTATGGTGTGGAAAAAATATCAAAGTTCCCCACTTATATATAACAAACAATTTATGAGAATTAAATGGAAAAATAAAATACAAAGACATATATAAAGGATAACTAATCCTTTTTGCATCTAATCGTTTTTGCAAGACGACGTGTAAGAGGTACACGTGATATTCTGGATTTACTAATTTCAGATAATTTTTGAAGCATTTTATTTTGAACAATAGCACTGTGACTACGTGCTGCAACTTGCCTTTCTCTTATTGGTTTCTTTGTTATTGCAAAGCTTGCAAAGTAAGGCATATTTAATAATTCATCAACTGATGCTCGTGTTTCTTCACAATAATCTAGGCAACGATTAATAACATCTCTAAACTGAGGATCTTTGATGGCAAAAATAGGAAATATACCGTCATTAACTAATTTAATTAATGTTTTGAAATTATCTGCAAAAAATGGATGTATATGTAGGAAAATGTAATAGAAAGTTATTCCGACTGCCCAAATATCAGCTTTCATTGGGTCATACGCCTTTCGTTTTAAAACCTCAGGCGACATGAATAGCATAAAATCTCTGTAATCAATTTGCTGGATATCACGTTCGTATAATGAAGCAATGCTAGCTTGGCACAGCTTGACTTTCCCATTTTGGTCAATCATGAAATTTGAGGGTTTCAAATCAGTGTGAGAAATACCTCTATCATGAAACATCTTGATGGCACATAAAATTTCATAGCAATATTTCTTCAATTGGTCTGAATTTAATGAAATTTTTTTGGTATTGTGAGAATAAAATTCTGAAGGGCAGCATTCCATGAGAATATAGACAAAATTTTTGTATCTATAGTACTTGTATACTTGCATGGATGAATTGGGGAAAAAATAATCGATTTTCTTTAGATCGGAGTCTCTGAAACATTCTTCATGTATCTTTTCCAGGGCAAAATTCTTTTGTTGTTTTGTGCTATATACAAGATAAATATATCCATAATCTCCTTCATCTATAATTCTATCCAGTTTGATTCCTTGACTTTCAAGAAATGCAGAATCACTGGTATCAATCATAAATGTAATTTCGTAAACTTATTAAAAGTTGATTGAACACATTTATTATCCTTTTCAATTTATTGAAATCAATTTATTATTAATTATTTAAAATATAAATTTACACCAAAATATATTTGATATGTTCAGTGCTTTCAAATAAAATTTTTATAAATTAATTTCATAAACATGATGCACACTATAAATTGTGATATATTTATTCACCTTAATTCTATATATACAAAATTTTGAATATACTTTACATCACATTCAAAATTTAATTTTATTTTAAATTTTTGAATCATCGTGCAATAAAATTTTACAATTTATGCATCCACATCTAGTAATTATGAATTTAAAAATTTATTAGCATTGACCAATTTACAGATTATCGTCTCAGATTTTTCATTCTGCATAGCTAACATAATGATCATACGAAAAACTATCTAAGTCATTAATAAAACAAACAAAAAACATACAATTTATTATGATATTAATCTTTTCTAACTATCACATTCTTCAACTTTTGCAGTTTAACAGCACATGATATCTTTTTAAATTCAGAGTGAGATTTTGATGATTTGAGAACAATTTTCCTCTTAATCACATCACCGTTGCTGTTAATATCAAATGGAACGCATGTTACATCTTGTTTCTTAATGGAAAGCTTAGGTTCTAATAGATGCGTCACGTAGTTACAAGGTGAAGTGATCTCCACAATCCCACATGAATTAATTGGATTTACTATATAATAGCTTGTTGAAAATACTGTAACAACATTAGATCCGAGTTGTAATTTAGATCCGTTAGCGCACTCATGAGATCTGATAATTTCTAAGAATTGACGGACAGCATCGATTCCAAAGAAATATCCTTTACCACGAGAATTATCACCAAACCAATTAATATTTTCACATGGATCGCTCCATACTAATGCAGTGATAATTGGATTGCTTTGGAAGGATATTATTGGCTTTGGAATGCTTTGAATTTGACTGAGGTTCTCTACGTTTGGTCCTATTCCTCCATGAACAAGGAAATATGAATTATTGACAACAGCAGCTAATGGAAAGTATGAAAAGATATCGTTAAACAGTTGGAAAATATATTCATTGTATTGGGATAGCACTTGACTCCTAAAACCATATTCTGCATTGACCTGAATAAATTCATGATTTCCTCTAAGGAGGTAAATTTGAGTTGGGTATGCAAGCTTGAGGCTAAATAGAAGTATAAGTATTTCTACAGAAAAATCACCTCTGTCGACTAAGTCTCCGAGAAAAATAAACCGAGAATTGTTGAGATTGCTTTGAGAGAACTTAAGAATTCTAAGTAAATCACGGAGGTTACCATGAAGATCACCAATTACATTGAAGTTTCCCTCTAAATTAAGGAGCGTAGGTTCACTTTGGAAAACATTTTTGACCATTTTGAGCAATTGGAGCAAATCATAAGTCTTGAGCTGTGGTACTTGAATGTCCTTAAGGCAAGATTCTATATTAATATTTTTAAAAGCTTCAATAATGCATTGGGATAGCATGAGTGATAAAGTTTGAATATTTCTAATCATTTGAGGGAACTAATTTAATTATTTGTGATCTAATTTAAATTGTATTGAATTAATACCGTGCTTAGCAATTTAATCATATACCAAATACAACCAATAAGCTTATTCGATTAAATTTAATACGGACAAACATTTATGTCAAATTTTGATTTTTATTTAAATAACATTAAACATTATAAAAATGATTATTTTTAAATTGTGAAGTTTCTCAAAAGTGTCCCAAATAACTAATTCAATTTTATGTTTTCCAATTCGAGTATATTTATGTTCTAAATACTGACTGGCATTAATCCATTCGTTAAATGTTTCATTTCAATGAGTTATATTTAGTTGAATGTTTAAAATATTAACTATCTTTTATCTATTATATTCTTTCGGCCAGGCAATTTAACGTCGAAAAAATAACCCAAAAGTGGGAATTTTAACTTGTAGCAGAGGAATTTTTGAATACAAATGAGCAAACTTTTGAAATAGAATTTGCTCTATATCAGATGAGCTCCACACTGGTGAAATTTGGGGTGATTTTACCAACGATATCTCAAAAATTAGATTCTTATTAACTTCAATTTGCCGAGTTAACCAAAATGTTTTATGTGTATTAAGAGGATATTGGATAAGCATGCAATATCTACGCTTATTATACAAACTTGAGTTTTGATGATTATCTTGAAATTAAGAATTTAGGTTTGGAATTTTCATGTATCATCACGGCTGTATGCATATAAACAGATGTAGAGTAGTATGGCTATCAAAAATAACCCAGTTTTATTGAAAAATACAGGTGCTACAAGTTAAATTTATGTTACGGAGTTATTTTTCAGACGTTATAAATTTGAATGACTCTCATTTTGAATGCAAATTTGCTTATCTGAATAACATGAATATTTTATTTATAAATCTTACAAAAATAATTAATCTGACAGTAATGCTTTTCAAAAATGAATTTTAAGTTTTGATTCTATAATGTTCAATATTTATATTTTAAGCGATTTTGATTTTCTTTTTAATGTTTCAATTCATTTCAATATTGTAATCACTGACCAAGTTTACGATCGAAATTTAAATTTATTCAAATCTATTTTTATTCTTCCTGTTACAGTTAAATATCGCATAAAATGTTAATTTTAACTGATTAATTTATTCATTAATTTTTAAAACCTTGTAAGAATCGATTAAATATGTACATATCTTATAAAATGATTGTTCACACCCATAAACATGATTTTTATTGCAGTTTCTACATAAAATAAATTTTAGTTCAATAATTCAGACTCCAAATACATAAATATAGTGGTAATAATAATAATAAAATCATAGCAACCAAATTCTTAAACCGGTCTAATTCCATTCAACTCAGCCCACTCCACGAGTTGTCTTGGTACTTCATCCAAAACGGCAGCAGCCAGTGCTGTGTAGTGCTTTTTTGCGAATTCGTTGAAAGGCACGAACTGGACGAGATCTCTAACCATCTTGTAACCTGCACGGGACACGAGTGGTTCATCATCAGCGTCGAGTACATCCATTGCATCGAAGTTTGCGTTTCCAACACCTACTATGATGATTGAGAGCGGCTTGTTTCCTGCGTCAACAATTGCGTCAATTGTATCCATCATATCGTTGATGATGCCATCTGTGACAATTAAGAGGATTGTGTATGTCCTGGACTCCTGCCAGGCCTGGATTGCCATGCTTGTTGCACGCCTGATGATGTGAGCGAACAGCGTTGGTCCTGAGAGGGCAACCTGGGACAAAGCGTACTTGTAGCAGCCGACAATACCCTCGAGGCCGTGGACGCATGGATTGGCCTCGTTGAAGTTGAGGGCAAAGCAGTGGTTTGCTTGGAAACCAACTTTGGCACCGAAACCAAAAACAGGGAACTCTTGGTCGGAGTCGTACGGGCAGAGGATTTCTCCGACAGCGCGAATGCACTTTTCGTACTGGTTTAGATAGTCAGCGCCCATGTAGTGAAGGGAATTCATGTTGCGTGGGTCGCCGTTGGAGGAGGTAAAGTCGATAGCTGTAATGAGATTAAGTTGAACGCCGTTGCGGAGGTAGTCAACAAAGGTGTATTTTTGGTTGATGACAACTAAAGTGCATGTTAGCTCACCAACTTTGTTGCGATGCTCGTCCATGATGTCTTGGGTTTGCATGAGGCTTTCACTGATCCTTTCATATGTTGTTTCGATGAATCCAATCTGCTCGGCGTGAGTTGTTGATCTGTAATGCATCACTGAGATCTTAAGCGGACGTGCTGGGTCACAGTTGCAAAGAGTTTGATATGGAATGGAGAATTTCTTCCACTGGCACTTTTTACTAACTTCTGATTGGAATACAGGCAAGAATGACCCACTTTCGGATCCTTTTGAAATAACAAAATACGGAGAGTTGCTGGTGAGAAAATGCATCTTCTTCAGGTTCTTTGCTTTGAATTGCATTTCGATAACGGCGCCAGAGTTCTCAACTTGCTCTGGGGTAATATGAATTATGCCTCTCTTCTTATCATTATGAGGGATTTTGAGCTCGAGCGTTGTAGTACCTCTATTAGCAATGATTTGGGAAAGGTCGATTTGGGCTTCGCCGATGAAATCTTGGGATGAAAGTGTCGAGGTATCTGAGTCAACGTCATATACACGAAACATGAGTGGCTGCTTAATTTCGAAGATGTATTGAATGGTGAAAAACTTAACCCATTCTGGATTTAAGTTGTTCCAAACAACTTCGGTTCTTGCATATTCACTCCATTTACCATTATTCCAGACAAATAAAACGCAGATCGGATCAGAAACTGTTATGATGTCCATGTCAACTAGTTCATTTGCTTTGACGTGTAGTTCAACTGTTGGAAAATTACTGTTTGGGTTTAGGGCAGATTTTGCACCTCCAACTGCTGAGGTGCCTGAGTAGTTATCAGCAACGTGTGACATTTATCAAAATTATGAAAAAATTTTTAATCAAAAACTTGATTTTATGATTTAATTTTTTAAAAATGGAAATAAAATGGTAAAATAAAATGATGTTATGCTCAAGAAATATTGTAAAAAATTTTATCGGATCTCAAAATTTGACAAGATCCGATGTTTGAATAAAAGTGCCAAAAATTCAGAGGTGTAATTTTTTTCGTTTTACGAAATTTTTTGCAAAGTATTTGATTGTAATTTTTCTGGAAATCAATCATTGAAACTCATTTTTATACTTTTTCCGTTACTAGAAAATGACCTTTGTTGTCAATTCATGCAATGTTAAGCACTTCATAGAGAAAAAAAAAATATAATGTTTTTTTTTTCTATTCTCCTTGTTACTTGAGGATACCACTTGCATTGATACAGGTGTAAAAATGATTTCATGGGTAATAACTAAGGTTTAGCACTAAATACCTTATAAGGGTAAATTATAATTATAAGTATTGTGGAATTTTAAATGCATAAAATTTCTTTCATGGGCTTAAACTGCATTATCAGTTGACATCAACAATAATTATTTTTTTTTGGTGAATCAAAAGATAACAATGCTAATAGTTCAGTATTCATTAATTTGATATACAATTTATATTGCATCTTTTGTTTATGTCTATCTTAAACCGGATGGAATTCATTTTCTAATTTTTTTTCCTTAGTTAGTCAACAATAAAGTATAAACTAATTTGTATCATTGATCATTGTTGGTGATTCATTTAAAAGAATTCTTGTAACAGATATTATGAATGAAAGTTGAAATGTGCTGATCAAACATAATTCTTAAGTTTTCAACCTATACTTGATAAGACAAGCATTATTTATATATAAATATCTTTAGCAATTCCTTAATAAATTCAGATATTTCATATTGAAAATAAAAAATTATCCGAAAATCAATAACTATAAAAATATGAATATATACATACATTATGGTACTATCAAAAAAAAAAAAAAAAAAAAAAAAAAAAGGCAGTGGGGCTTCCAGGGCTGCGCCCCTCTAGCCCCTGAAGATGTTTAGTATAAATGAAGTTCTTATATACGGGTCTTCCAGGAGCTTTTCACAAAATATATATGTTTTCATGTTTTGTCACTTTTCTGTCACTTTTCAGGTAAAAACATTTTTATTATATATATATAAAATGAATTTTACAAAACCACCGTTACCCTTCTTTGGAAATAAGAGTAGATGTAAAGATATTCTATTGAGAGAACTTAAGAAACTACCGAATGGTCTAACATTTGTAGATTTGTTCGGTGGAAGTTTCTATATATCTCATTTGTGCCATACTGTATTTCCTGACTCAAAGATTATATGCAATGACTTCGACAACTATATGAACCGTCTCAAACATATACCAGACACAAACAAAATATTGAAAGAGTTAAAAGAAAAGATACCTATAGGTAAGATGGAACGTATACCATTAGATAAGAAAAATACTGTCAGAGAGGTTTTGAAAAAAGCAGAGTATATTGACTGGGATAGTATATCTTCTAGACTATTGTATAGTGGTTCTATAAGAGTTCATGACATTGAAACACTTATGTCAAAAGTTTTATATCTTAACTATACAAAGGTTTTCAAAGAGAACATAGAAAAATATACTGAGGGTATAGAGTTTGTGAGATGTCGTTGGACAGAGTTGTATGAAAAATATAAAGACAAGGAAAATGTTTTCTTTATAGTAGACCCGCCGTTCTATAACACATATGATTTTCAATACCAAGTAGACTGGACTTTGAGAGACTCTTTAGAAACTTTAGACGTTGTACATAACCATCCATGCTTTTACTTTACATCCGATAAAAGTGGTTTGGAAAGTGTCATGAGATGGTTAGAGGACATACATGACTATGAGTTTAGATACGACAAGATAGAATATGAGAGAGGTCCTATAAACCGGAAAAAGTGTCATAATAAAGAAATTTTATTGGTAAGTAAATGTGGTTTGAAATAGGACTACTTGTTTTAGGTTTTTTCCATTGTGTCATTTACTTATTTGACGTGGCAGAAAGATATAGAGAATATGAAGATGAACCAATGCCTGCAAATGTTCAGCATATGTACTCGTAAGAGATATTTTTATCTAATATTAAATGGACGCACAGAACTTAGCGAATGCACAGCAACCTGGACAACCAAACCCAGAGAATATTCCAAATGAAGTTAGAATACAAACTGCAATGGCAAACTATGGTCAAGTGCCAACAGATGTACAAATGCAAACTGCCATGTCAAATGACGCTGCGTTAGGTTTGCCACCATGGTATGCAAATATGAGATGGAAAGAGTTTTATACAAACCCTGAAGTGGGATATAAACAACTCTATGCAGATGACGCGAACACAGGAGTTGACCCAGAGTATGTTTTCTACCAGAGGAGAAACAGAATGTATGAGCTCCAGTTAAAGAATGCTATGGAACTCAACAGGAAACGTAAGAGACTAGGTGGACATTAGATTTTTACATATAGTAAATGGGTTTCTTCAGTAGTATTGGAAACTTCTTCAGAAGAGTTGGAAGAGGTATATGGAATGGAATAAAATCTGTCGGAAGAGGAATTTGGAACGGAGTCAAAAATATTGGTAAAAGAGTAGGTCAGTTCGTTGGTATTATACCTAAAGACCCTGAACCAGAAGAACAAGCTCCTGTTATACAACAGCCTGAACCTGCACCACAGTCTAGTTGGCAACCAAATCCAACACCTCAACCGTATTAAAAAATTATATTTTTACCGTTCGATAGTAGTTGTATATGAAACTAAGTTCTAAGTAAAACACATGGTATAATGGAATTATTCTCTTTCTTCCATCTGTTGTAAACCATACTTGAAAGTCTGAAATACTTCCACTCGGTGGTTCATATAGCTTTGTAGGTTTTTCGTAAAAGTCATTTGCCAAGCATAAAAAAGAGTTTTGGGCGCCAGAAAATGAAGCATGAACTATAATAGCATCTGAGTCGAAAACATTTTCATATGTTCCATTAGGGTTTTCGACTTCATAAAAGTCCGGGTGTACTGGATATTCTGCAGGCTGATTTAACATCCTCAGAAACCTATACCATGCCAAGTTGTTATATTTTGTAGAAATATAAACGTCTTCTCCAAGGTCTTCTATTCTATTGATTTTAACAGTTGCATTTTTCCTGTCATATATAATATCGAGATGGTACTCTCCTTCGTCAATGTTGTACTGTTTTGCATATTCGAGATAGATATCGTTTATTTTTTCTTGAAAAGCTTGAAGAGTTGTTTCTAAGTTTACAAGCAAATTCACTTGTAAAAGTTTTCCCTGTTCAAATTTCTCATACGTACGTTTCTCTTTGTTATAGTATCGAATTTCAAAAGCGACCGTAAATGGGAAACCATGTATGGCTTCTGAAATGAACTTCATTCTACGAAAGCCAATAGCTTTTGTGACGGATGGGTCTCTTAGCCATCTTAACGGGTAGTCAAAACGATAGCCTTCATGCTTTACGGTCTCTGTCTCAAACTTTTGACCGACATTGGTAAAAAGTTCATCTAATGGTTTAGTTGTAGCAACTCTAGAATTTTCTTTTTCTATTGAAAGCATATTTTATCTAGAATAAAAATGTCGAAAGAAACAGCGTCTATGAGAGAAATACAACACAACCGACAACTCATTTTGCAAGCTCTAAATAAGAACACAACAAACTTTTCAAACTATTCTAAGATATCTGAGTCATTGAAAGAAGGAAACTTAAAACTGACGATAAACCCATTGACAGACGAGTTTCTGTTTCAAGACAGTAAGAACCATACTGTTTGTATAAATCCAACAAAAAGAACTTTAAACGAGAAACCTATAGATGAACTTCTTTTGAAAGCAGATGTTGACAACAAAGCTGACAAAGAGTATGTCATTGAAAAAGTTCAAGAAGAACATGACAGAGCAGATGCAACATATGCAACAAAAGAACATACTCATCCTGAACTAGCGGACAAAACATATGTTGACAATAAAATGTCAAGTGAAGTGACAAGAGCTGAAAACGAATATTCTAAAAAGACTCATACACATACCATTGCAAATATTACAAACTTACAAGAAACCTTAAACAGGAAAAGTGACGTTGGACATACACATACTATATCTGAAATAACAGACTTAAACGTTAGCCTTGAAAAGAAAGCTGACAAAGAGTATGTAGATGCAACAAAAGACTATATTTTCGCATGGACAGATAGAGCATACCCACAAAAACACCATACACATAACATCTATGACGTAGATGAACTTCAAGAAAAGTTAGATGACAAGGCGGATAAAACATATGTTGACAATAAAATGTCAAGTGAAGTGACAAGAGCTGACAAAGAATATTCTAAAAAGACTCATACACATACCATTGCAAATATTACAAACTTACAAGAAACCTTAAACAAGAAAAGTGACGTTGGACATACACACGATTTCTTCGCAACTGTTGGTATAGAAAATATTGAAGGAACGGTTGAAGAAACTGGTGGGGATGTATTAAATTGGAAACCTCCTAACTTTCCACAAGGTTTAACATCGGAGGATGACATAACGACGATGAAATACATTAGATGTAGAAATGTCTATGTCATGAAGGATGAAAACAATGTTAAATTCAC
Organism: Trichomonas vaginalis G3; assembly: GCF_026262505.1. Taxonomy (NCBI): domain Eukaryota; phylum Parabasalia; order Trichomonadida; family Trichomonadidae; genus Trichomonas; species Trichomonas vaginalis. Next base: position 40,028,439 of record NC_067206.1, on the reverse strand, counting down.
TGCTCAAGATTTATATGACAACAAAGCTGACAAAACAGAGCTTCAAACGTTAAAGACAGAAATACTTCAAACACTATATCCTATAGGTTCTATTTACACGTCAATGAACTCTACCAGACCAGAAGTAGTACTTGGTCTCGGAACTTGGACTCAAATAGTCGACAGGTTTTTGTATTGTGCAAACTCTTCAAAGGAAACAGGTGGAAGTAAAACGATTTCAGGTGAAAACTTACCTGCACACAGTCACTACATAGATTTAAGTACATCTCAAGCAGGTTGGCATAAGCATAGATTTTGGGATTGGTCAGCAATGAAAAAAGGTAAAGGATATGATGTTAAAGACAACGTTCAGTTTGCTATAAATTGTTTCTGGGGTAGCACACAGGGAGAAGGAAACCATACACATCGCGTTTCAGGGTATACACAAACAACGGGACAAAGTAAAGACTACATGCCACCTTACATGACAGTTTACGCATGGTATAGAAATGCTTAGTCGTCATTTTCAACTTCTTTAGCATATTCGTCAGGAGTTGTCTTATATTTGTTAGGAACTGTCTTTGAAAGTATACCACCTTGAACCTTAACAAGTTTGAAACGAGGTCTGACAATAGTAGTTTTATCTTCTGCTTGCAGTCTGTACATTTTGCCATGTTTGCCTAAAACTTCATAATATTCTCTTGTATACTTTCTTCTATTTTTACGAACACGAATGCGAGTACCTGTCGAGTTCCCATTGTTGTCATAGTCAATAGTATTTTCATATGGGTCGCGTTTAGGTATTTCTATTTTTACTTTGTCACCTTTCTGAAGTTTGAAGCCCGGCATTCTTTCTTGTTTGTCTCTTTTGACTAAACTATTAAATATATAGTCTTTCTCTAAGTCAGGGTTGTTTTTCATTTCTTCGGGGGAGTGGTTTCCCAAACCTTTTTGTTTACGGTTATTGTAAATATTTAAAACTTGTCTCATCTTTGCCATGGAGAAGTGTCTATACTTGTCGTCATATGACATTTCATCTACCTCACCACTTTGTGGTTGGTTTAAGTCTCTTAAGATTTTTATACAACTGTCAATGACACCAAGAGCAGAATGGTTTTGGTCGACAATGAAATATTGGTTTACATTTTTTGAACGCAGATAGTTTTTAATATCGTCTGATTTGAAAGAACGTTCACAGTCAGATGTCAGTTTTGTTGGATGGTATTTGTCAACAAATATTGTCAAAGCAGTTTTCACATCTAAAATATTTTTGGACTGTAATGGTATGGCTTCACAGTATCTTGTGTTTTGACCGACAAATATTAGCCAGTATGGAGGTCCATCTGTTCTAACTCTCGGAATGTTTTCCAAGATATCCATAAACCAAGCATTTGGTGTTGAACTAAAGATTTTTACCATGAGTGCTTTCTTTGTTGCTTTAGAAACATACGGGTCCTTGTTTGGATTCGTCATTTTTTACCCTATAAGAAATGGGTTTATTTGGCGCATTAGCAGGAGTTGCATCCAGATTTTTGCCCGCAGTTGGAACAATAGCCAGAGGTGTATTTGGAGTTGGAAGGAAGATTTTGAGTACATTAGGTATACTGAAAGAGAAAGCACAACCTATTATACAAACTGTACAGAAAGGTTGGGATGTAGCACGAGATGCAGCAAATCTTATTCCAAATCCTGAAACAAGAGGAAAAGTTCAAGGATGGATGGACAATGTAGGAAGACAAGCAGGAAACTACTATAACAAAGCAAATGACTACTATAACCAAGCAGGACACTACATGGACCAGGGTGAAAGATTCTTTAACAGAGGATATAACCATGCACAACAGTGGGTAAACAATAACCAACCTCAACCGCCTCAAACGTGGGGAATGTAAAGTTTTTTACTGAGATGAAATGAACAATACAGCATTGAGACAAATGGGTTCAAGATGGATTTGTCGACTTCCAGCAGTTACACAACGTGTTTGTCAAGTTCTTCCTATACCTCAGGAAGTTTTAGACCGACTTAAAAAACCTAAACAACCAGTTGAAAACAAACCAAACTAAAATTTTTTACTGAGATGAAATGACCGAAGAAGTTGAAACGGTAGATTTGACACCACAAACAAAAAGTTCAGAACCATTGTCAAAACCTGTCAAAGAACTTACAGATGAAGAGAAAAATTCAATAATAGAAAGTGCCAGGTCTGGAAATACAAACCCTAACTATAAAGTCACTTTTCATAGAAATGGAACGGCTAGTATCTCAAAAAAGAAACAGACTCTCACAAATAAAATATTGAAGTCTGAAGGAGCTTTCGAGACAGCAGATGGAAAAGTTTACTTCACCGATCAACAGTTCATTATAGAACATCTCATTGACTTAGAGTCGAAATATTCTAAACTTTACAACAAACACAAAAAGTTGAAAGGAAAACAAAAACAAATGGCATATGATATTTATGAAGATGTTAACGACACAACCATACCTGCAAGTGAGGTAAGGTCAGAGGAACCGAAAAGTGACGAAAAACCAATAGAAGAAGGTGAGCCAAAAACTGAAGATAAACCAAAACCAAAGTTTAGTTTGGAAACTACTAAAACAAGCCAACCTTCATTAGCTGGTATGGGTTGGCGTCAAAGACTTATGGTAGCTGGTGGTTATGTTAAGTAAAGGAAAAAACATTTTTTTAAAAAATATATTTTTTTATTTTATTTGAAATGTACGTTGAGTTTGTTGAAGAAGACCGTTGGGAAACTTGTTTGTTAGATGAGAAATATGAAATTCACTGTTCTGAGCCTTTTGAAGTCAGAAACAAAAAGACAAAAAGAGTTTTAAGCGAATGGGAGCAAAATGACGGATATGCTAGGATGAGGATTGGTGGAAAACACTATTTTAAACATGTTGTCATTGCAACTCATTTTATACCAAACCCTAACAATCTACCTTTTGTAGACCACATAAACCATATAAGAAACGACAATAGACTTGAAAACTTACGTTGGGTCACTTGTTCTGAAAACAGTAAGAACATAGGCAAATTTAGAGATATTGTATTCGAATTTGTCGACGAACTAGAAGATGAAGCAATTGAAATTACAGACTATGGTAAGCATACGTTTGAGTTTTACTACTATAGCGAAGAACAAGACTCTTTCTACTTTTATACCGGCGTAAACTATAGGAAATTACAAGTATGTTTTACTAAGGCGGGCTATGCTCATGTAAACGCTAGAGATACAGATGGAAAATACGTTCAAATACATCTTAACAAATTCAAGAAGCTATATGGCATACAATTTTAAAACAGTATATTTTTACATATATTAAATGTTTCAGGTTGAAAAACAAAGAACAAAAGTAGCAGATACAAAACCGTTAGACTATATCTTTACAAACGCCGGTAGGACTATATCAGATGAAGAAATTTCATCCCGTACTTACAGGTTTGACTATCCAATTCGTTGGCTTCAAAGTCCTTCAGATGCAAAGGCAATAGGATTTAGAAGAGTTTTGTTTTCAAAAAGAACTAACGCATTTATGTTCGCAGTATATTTTCATGGGCAATATAAAGGTTCTGATGGTCTAATAGACAAATTTGACGAAATGAGAATCTTTACAATTCGTTCAGACGAAAGTCTTGAGAAAACTCTAAATGACTTTCAAACTCAAATAAACAAATACTACTGGGAATTTCAAGAAAAATACGACTCTTTACTAAATGGAACATACTATCTAAAACTAGAATACAACAAGATGAATTCCACCGTTTCATTTCAAAGGATTGAAAATAACCCTCCAAGAGATACACAGTTTTTATTTTGGGAAGTAGACAAACGTTCTTGGGCACAATTTCTTCGGTTACTAAACCAGAACGAACCATTACCACCTGACGGTCCGTTTAAATTTATACGTCCACCAGCAGATTTGACAGTTTATAGAAACGTGTTTGACCCTCAAAATGTTATGTGTCATGCAAGTTTCAGTTCAAGCAACAACAGTTTTCTTTGTATTGGTAAGGACTTTTATGACCTTACCTCTAAATTCTACGAACCACCTAGTAACAGTTTCTCTGACTTTCAAGTTTGGTTCACAACAAATGGTGTGCAGCATATTATTCCACTGTACTATGACTTTTATCTCGAATTGTCTTTCATATACAACTACGGAAAAGTGCTGAAAAAGTATTGAATGTGAAGATATTAGAAAATAACATTTTTTCTAACATCGTAGAAAACTCATGAAAACAATTTATTTTTGTGAATATGTAAGCGGCTCATAGCTCAGTGGTATGGGCTACCTCGTTAAAGGCGTCGAAGACCTCGGTTCAAATCCCGATTCGCGCAGGTTTTTTCCTTTTATGCAGTGAAATTTCATGTACATAGGTTACTTTGGTGTTAGACCCTAGTGAAGAAAATAGAACGATATAAGTTTACATTTGTAAGGTTATTTTGGTGTTAGACCCTAGTGAAGAAAATAGAACGATAGGAGTTTACATTTGTAAAGTTGGACGATAAAAATCTCTGCTACTAGCAGTACTGCTACTGTCAGTAAAAGTACTGCTACTGTCAGAAAAAGTACTGCTACTGTCAGTAAAAGTACTGCTACTGTCAGTAAAAGTACTGCTAGTTGCAGTAAAAAGGAAAATTTGAGAGGGTTTTCGACGATAAAGTACTGCTACTGTCAGTAAAAGTACTGCTACTGTCAGTAAAAGTACTGCTACTGTCAGTAAAAGTACTGCTACTGTCAGTAAAAGTACTGCTACTGTCAAAAAAGTACTGCTACTGTCAGTAAAAGTACTGCTACTGTCAGTAGCAGTACTGCTAGTAGCAGAGATTTTTATCGTTGTGGTCCGACGGTTAAGCCACAAACGAATGTCCGACGTCCCACCAACCGAGCCCATTCCCAAGCCAGAGGAACCTAAAGAACCACAACAGTCTCCTCAGCAACCTCAGTTCCAGCAAGTACCTCCGATTTACTACCAATTCCAATACAAATCGAAGAGAGACCAAGAGTTCGAAGAAGGTCTGAACCGCTTACGCAAAGAGTATGCTACAGCTCCAACCCTTGGTTGTTCCAGCAATTCCAATCTCAATCCAAATTACTACCAATCTCAATCCACATCGAAGAGAGACCAAGAGTTCGAAGAAGGTCTGAACCGCTTACGCAAAGAGTATGCTACAGCTCCAATTGAGAGAAAGTTGTTGCTAAATTCAGTAAAAATAATGTTTAGGTGAAGAGGTGACATCTCACCCGTTTTCTCACCTCTTTTCTCACCTCATGAATTTTCATGAATTTCATCGTAAATGTTTTGTCGAAACTTCTTCATCGTAAATGTTTTGTCAAGACTTCTTCGTAAATGTTTTGTCGAAACTTCTTCATCGTAAATGTTTTGTCAAGACTTCTTCGTAAATGTTTTGTCGAAACTTCATCGTAATGAGCGTAAATGACCCAAAAATATAATTTAGGTGAAGAGGTGACATCTCACCCGTTTTCTCACCTCTTTTCTCACCTCATGAATTTTCATGAATTTCATCGTAAATGTTTTGTCGAAACTTCTTCATCGTAAATGTTTTGTCAAGACTTCTTCGTAAATGTTTTGTCGAAACTTCTTCATCGTAAATGTTTTGTCAAGACTTCTTCGTAAATGTTTTGTCGAAACTTCATCGTAATGAGCGTAAATGACCCAAAAATATAATTTAGGTGAAGAGGTGACATCTCACCCGTTTTCTCACCTCTTTTCTCACCTCATGAATTTTCATGAATTTCATCGTAAATGTTTTGTCGAAACTTCTTCATCGTAAATGTTTTGTCGAAACTTCTTCATCGTAAATGTTTTGTCGAAACTTCTTCATCGTAAATGTTTTGTCAAGACTTCTTCGTAAATGTTTTGTCGAAACTTCATCGTAATGAGCGTAAATGACCCAAAAATATAATTTAGGTGAAGAGGTGAGATTTCACCTCTTTTTTCACCTGTTTTTTCACCTCATGAATTTTCATGATTTCATCGTAAATGTTTTGTCGAAACTTCATCGTAATGAGCGTAAATGACCCAAAAATAATGTTTAGGTGAAGAGGTGAGATTTCACCTCTTTTTTCACCTGTTTTTTCACCTCATGAATTTTCCCGAAATAAAAAATAAAGTTAGTTTTATTTTTTATTTTATTTATTTTTTTATTTTGTATAAAAAAATAAAAATGTCAACAATCGGCACAACAACACTTCAAACAACTACAGCACCAAACTCGTTAGTCATGAATCCAACATCTATGTTGGTAGAGATGAAAAACTTCATTCCTTCTTCATATACTTTCGAAACAAAAATCCAGAAGATAAAGCAGGAATTGTTAACAAGTAATTTAGACTGTACCGCACAGGATGAAACAAATGAACAGTATCTTTATGACATGCAGGATATTATTGACCATTTACCCAAATTGCCTGAAATCCAACAGCAAAAACTAACTATTCCTGAATTTGACGAAATTGAAGTGAAACCAACTGACTCAGTAGAAATAAAGAAGTTCATACGAAAGGTAAATTATGAATTCCTTGGTTTTCATTGCAACCATAAAGTTATGGACAAAGATTGCGACATGGTATATAAGAATGTTTCTGACATATATAAATCTGAAGAATTTAAGACCTACGACAACTTTGTTTCGTTAGTTGCTGAATGTGTATGGGAAATAAGAGATAAAGATAGTAGGGGTAAGGTATGGAATGAACAGATAAGACCCGCTATGTTTGAGATGAAGAGAGCAATTGACGCCTTGGTTGTTTTAGCAGGTAAGGTTTCAGAATATAACGCAAAAATGAATCCGCAATGTTCTAAATGTAAAGCAGCAATGAGGAAATATAACTACTCCGTCAAAGAGATAGAACGTATGCGAAACGACTATGCAGACTTAAAGAAAGAAGCAGAAAAACCAGCAGAAAATAAAATGGATATGTTAGCATTTCTGAACAAAAACTATCCAACAGCAGAAGATTTCCTATTATCTGACGTCAAGAAGAAGTATAAAGAAACTTTCGGTATCGTTAAAACATTCGATGTACTGACAGAAGAAATAGAAGCTACAAAACTGTTTAGGATTTCAAATATACATCGTACAATTCATGTAAAACGCTTATAAAATAACAGGTGAGAAAAGAGGTGAAAAAACAGGTGAAATCTCACCTCTTCACCTAAACATTATTTTTTGCTGAATTCAGCAACAAAATTCTGAGTAAAATAATTTTTAGGGCTTGTGTCAAACCGTTGAGTTTTCACAAAATTTAAAAAAATAACGTTTACCATGTAAAACGCTTATAAAATAACAGGTGAGAAAAGAGGTGAAAAAACAGGTGAAATCTCACCTCTTCACCTAAACATTATTTTTTGCTGAATTCAGCAACAAAATTCTGAGTAAAATAATTTTTAGGGCTTGTGTCAAACCGTTGAGTTTTCACAAAATTTAAAAAAATAACGTTTACCATGTGAAACGTTTATAAAATAACTAGGGTGAGAAAACAGGTGAAAAAACAGGTGACATCTCACCTCTTCACCTAAACATTATTTTTTGCTGAATTCAGCAACAAAATTCTGAGTAAAATAATTTTTAGGGCTTGTGTCAAACCGTTGAGTTTTCACAAAATTTAAAAAATAACGTTTACCATGTAAAACGCTTATAAAATAACTGAGGTGAGAAAACAGGTGAGAAAACGGGTGAGATGTCACCTCTTCACCTAAACATTATTTTTGTCTGATTTACGCTCATTACGAAGAAGTCTTGACAAAACATATACGTTTAGTTTCGATGAAATCATGACAAAGAATGTACGATGAAGTCTTGACAAAACATATACGAAGAAATCATGAAAATTCATGAGGTGAGAAACAGGTGAGAAAACGGGTGAGATGTCACCTCTTCACCTAAAATATATTTTTGCTGAAAAATGACCAAATTTCATGAATTTCCTTAAGACAGAAAAAATAAAGTTAGTTTTTTATAAAATATTTTTTTTATTTTGTATGTAAGAACAGAAATGACAAACATTGAGTTTGAAACAAAAAAGATAGACAATGACACCAAATTGGTTAGAATAGGTGATTTAAACGTAAGATACTCAAAGAAATACAACAAATATTCTTTGTCAGACATTATATCTCCATCTGGAAAGAAAACATGGCATTGGGTTGGAATTGCTTCTAGTCAGAAAATTTTGACAAGAAATCCTGAGCTTATGATATCGGTAAGATTCTATGGAACTACAGCATATCTCATCGACAAAAGTCTTATACCAATAGTTTTGTTATGGTTAGACCCAGTTGTTGGATATAACTTCATAACATATGGTTCATTCGATACGGAACGTTGCAGTGAAGGCTTACTTTACATCATTCAGAAACCGAAGGACTTCAATACAAAGAGATATAAGATAGGAAGAACATATAATATAACTCAAAGATATGACAGTACAGTCAATAGAGTCAAGGTTGTGTTTGCTAATGATATGAGAGCTGCAGAAACAGAACTACTTGAAAAGTTTGAGAAAATATATGGTGCTCCCATAAAAGGTAAAGAAACGTTTGAAGTAGATGAGATAGATAAAGCTATAAAATTATTTGACGAAGTTGCTGAAAAATACATGTAAAGCGTTTATTTTTGGTCTTTTGTGAAAGATAGAAAAAATAAAGTTATTTTTATTTTTTTTATTTTTTTATCCGGAATATAAAGACAGATATGTCAACAACAGAGAACACAACAACAGTTATAGTCCATGAAGCTATAAATGAAGAATACGAGTACATACAGTTTACAAAACAACTCCGTCTCATTCGTTCGGTCAAAGACGATATGTACCAAATGCAAAGTATTTTGAATGCTCTTCGTTCTACAAAGCAAGCATATCATTGGTTTGAAAACCAACAGACAAAAGAACTTTTAGAAGAATTTCCTCATATGTTTGCTTCCCTCGAAAAACCGAGGAATGAGATTCCGTATGAAAATCGTAAAAATTTGCCAATAAATTTAAGAGGATATTATGTACATAGACTTCTTGTAAATGCTGTTGCAATGTGGGCTTCACCTCGTTATGCTTGTTATATTTTCATGATGTTAGACGAAATTCATAGACAAGAACGTGAAGAGATGGAAAAGAAACTTCAAGCAAAAGATGAAGTCATTGAAGCAAAAGACAAAAGCCTTCAGAAAAGAATACCACGTTCGGTACCAAAAGGAAAGGAAAAGAACTATAAGTATATGATTTATACTGAAGAGATGGAAAATGAAGAAGATAAAGATATGGTTATGTTGCATTTAGTCAGAAGAAACAACAAAAGCTTTTACGACCTTGCTAAGATTTACAAATCTGACAGAAATTGGTTCTATCGCGAAAACTTACCGATTTCAATGACCCCAAATGAAGATGTGAAACAAATAGTTCAAGATACGTTACCTCAAACACACTATGATATGAAAGGTTGTACAATACTTACCTTCAAAGAAGATTTGCCATTGTTAAAGGAAAAAATAACAGAGTATTTTGACAACTTCAAACAAGTAGGGTAGATGAACTCTTTATTTTTCAAGCTTGACTTCAGATGGCTCAAGTAGCTCTAGATGGTAAATTGGCTTGTCAAATCCTTCTGGGTCTATGTCGGTCATTGTTTCAAGACAAGTCTTTTACTTTTTCAAGACAAGTCTTTTACTTTTTCAAGACAAGTCTTTTACTTTTTCAAGACAAGTCTTTTACTTTTTCAAGACAAGTCTTTTACTTTTTCAAGACAAGTCTTTTACTTTTTCAAGAAATTTTTTGGTGTAAAGTTCTCAAATTTGAGAACAGTGGTCTTGATTGAAGACGATACCCGTACTTTTTCAGGACAAGTCTTTTACTTTTTCAAGACAAGTCTTTTACTTTTTCAAGACAAGTCTTTTACTTTTTCAAGACAAGTCTTTTACTTTTTCAAGACAAGTCTTTTACTTTTTCAAGACAAGTCTTTTATTGTTTCAAGACAAGTCTTTTACTTTTTCAAGACAAGTCTTTTATTGTTTCAAGACAATGTCCGACGTACCACCAACCGAGTCCATTCCAAAGCCAGAAGAACCGACAGCCCCAGCACCACAACAGACTAAGACTCAAACACTTACATTTTTACGCTTGACTTTTTACAATTTGAACTTTGTTTGCGTAGATATGAATTCTGAAAGAAGTATGAGGGTCTTGTATGACTTTGTACTTCTCCCATAGTTCATGTCTGTCAAACTTACCTGCCATGGACTCTTTCATAAGTTCCATGAAATCGTCTTCGGACAATCCGGGGAAAAGTATAATGTCAGTAAGTATTCTTTTAACATCCTTACTTAAACTCTTTGCTGTCTGTACACAAATGACAACTGAGATGTTAAAGTGTCTGAGCTTCTTAAGAATTCGACACATGTCTTGTTCTCTGTTCTTTAACAAAGGATGAGAAGCAAAGTCATCTAAGATAAGAAGACATCTATGAGGGTATGTCTTCCAATCGTAAGATTGCAATTTCTTCGAAATGTATTCTATCTCTTTCTGTTTGTTTCTGAAGTGTTTCTTCTCTAATATTCTCTGCATTTCCTCATTAGGGTCTTTAAACTTCGAATTTATATACTCATTTATAGCATTATACTTCAAAACTCTTCTTTGGTACTTCTTTATCCAATCTAACAACTCAGTATCCTTTATACATACTAACTTAGACTTCTTTATAATATCTTTGAACGAATTGACGGTTTGGTCAAATTGACCAGAAGTACTACAAATAACAACTAACTCATAGAATGGGTTCTTCTCATCTAGTTCTTGTTGTTGTGCAGCCATTTTAAGATAAGTGAAAGTCTTACCCGACCCAGGTGGTGCGATTAGACCTGTTATACCATTCTGAGCAAATAAGAACTTTTCATGTATGGGTTTTATCTGAGCATTTTCTAACTTCCTCTTGTTCTTGTTTAAAACATTCTCAAATTTCTTGTCAATGTCAGCAAACTTTTTTTCTAACATATTTTTAGAAAAATTAAAATTTTTATCTTTTAGAAAATGTCTAGTGATTTCGCTATCTATATTCGAGACAAGCTTTTTGACTCTAAAACTTCTGTCGACCATAAAATCTTACATAGTGTAAACAAGAAAGGTGAATTTGTTCTAAAGTTCTGTTTCTGGGAATATGACAAGAACCATAAAACATTAGGCAGAGAAGTCTTAAAATTTGTCAATGACAGACTTGTTGACAGAGATGACGCCTCTTGGAAAGATGAAGTCCAACAAAACTTCTTAGAATGCAAAGAAGACACATGCGCTGTTCTTGAAGATGAAATAGAAAACAGAATAGAAGAGCTATTAAAGGACAAAGAACTTTTACATAAATATGGTTGCGCCAAATTTGACATAACTCCACCAGAGAAGAAGAAGAAGAAGAGAGAAAAGAAAGAAAAGAAAGTAGAAGAAGAGAAGAAAGAACCTGAACCAGTTCCAGAGAAGGGGAGATATGACATGTAAAAATAAAATTTTATTTTTAGAACATTTCTGGGTCAATGTCAATGTTCTCTTCCTCTTTAGGGGCAAACACTGGCTTAGACTCTAAAATCTTTTTACCCAATTTACCTTGAACTTCAACTATCTTAGACTCATAATATTCATAGTCGTCTGCTTTCTTTGGTTCATAAGGTATAACAAGTTTGTATGCTTTGCCTTCTTCGAGTTTTGAGAACTTTCTGTCAAAATTTTCTTTGACTGTCAACATACCGTCAATGTCTAAGTCTTCAAATTTCGCACCATTTTTAGTCACAATAGCAAACTTAACTGGTTCGATGTTCCAAACTTTGTCAAATGTAGACTTTTCAAAATGGTAGAAGTAAACATTCAAATATGCGAATGGGTCTAGTTCTTCTTTGACTTCTGTCATGTACTTGTTTACTGAGATGAATTTTGCCATCTTTTCTATCGGATAAAAAAATATTTTTTTAAAATTTACTCAGAAAAATTTTTCTTTGTATATACGCCGTTCTGAACATCTAAAAGATTTTTGACATTTGCCAAGAATGTTCGTTTAGACGCTGTCATATAACCATACTCTTGGCAATATTGTTTATATTCATCGTACAATGACCTTTCATCTAAACACTCAAAGTCGCTTTCTTCTATGAACAGTTCATATACACTCTTGTTTGCTTCTAACAATGTTTGTCTCTCTTCGGTATATGGAATTTGTCTTGGATTGAACTTAGAAATATCTAATGTCATGAAATATGAGAACAAGTGGTTGTAAAAGTTAGGTGTCAAAGTTTCTGCTAAGTCGTCAAAATATTCTGTATCTTGCATATGAGCTTCTGACGTTCTGACAACTACATATCTTCTGTCAGAACTTTCTAACTTCATCGGAACGGCATTGTTTGAAACCATGACGAAGTTTGCAACATTTTCACAAACTCTTTGGTCTTTATATTTTCTTTCAACAACTCCAACTTTGTCTGTTATAAGACTCTTCAAAGCATCTGAGTTCAAAATTTTTGTTGTATCTATACTTTGAAGTTCATTGCAAACTATAAGTTTCATATTCTCAATTGAAGAGTTAAATTTACCGCAGATGTTTTCTAAGTTTGTCATATTCGGATTCGAATAGCCCTCTAATAGTTTGCACAAAATATCTGTAAAGAATGTGTTCTTACCAGTTCCTTGTTTTCCAATTATAATGAGAGCAGTTTCATTTTTAGCACTTGGATGTTGTAAGATGTTTGCAAACCAACATAAGATATACTCATAGACTCTTTCGTTTCCATTGCATATAATTTCTTTGACATGGTCTAACCAAGCTTCTATAATATTTTCTTTCCATTCTACTTGTTCGTATTTATATCCAGTGAAGATAGAATAGAAGTTTGGAGAAGGTGTATAAAACTTTATACCTCGAACTGAAAAATCTTCTAACTTTGACAATAAGATATCCCAAGCATCTAACATCTTCATTCCAACTTGTACAACTTTTATTTTCTTAAGTTTCTGTCTACATTCTTGTTCAGACACTATTGTTGCTCTTGGTTTGTTAAAGACAACATCCCATTCTTTCATGACATAACATTCTGGGGCAGAGTCAACATAAATGACTAAACGTTTCAAATTCTCGACTGCTTTGTTATAGTCTCTAAATGGACACATATTTCTGAATGCTTGGAAGTCATAAAAATCTGAAACATCTATTCTGTACATTTTTATAAAAATAAAAAAAATATTATTTTTTTATTCTTGACTTTGTTTGTTCCATTTGTTGCATTTGTTGTTCTTGAGCTATTTGTTGTTGAAGTTGTTCTTGTAATACAATACTTTCACCGGTTGCATCTTCCAATTCGAAACTTTCTGCCGTCATTGACAAATACATAGGACATAAAAGTTTTACAGGAACAAAGTTTGCGTCAACTAATGTCAACGTTATACTTGCCAAAGTGTTTGAGTTCACTAAGGTTGAAAATTCTGCATTCGAATGAACAATAGGCAAACCAGCAGAGAAAGTATTGTTTATACGCATAAGTATCTTTTGGTCATAATAGTTTCTGTCGACATTCGAATAACACTTTGAACCTAAGTTTGAAACAATATATAAGATTGGTGTGCTTAATGTCAATGGAATAGACATTCCTTGTATGACACCTTTTCCTGTTATAGGAAACTGTTGGTAGTAAAAACCAGAAATAAGTTTTGTATTATAGCTCATATTGTTTATAGTAAACTCAGTCGGACATCCAAACATAATGAAACCTGCTCTAGTTGCAGCACATGTTACACTCGTCCTTAAAGTATTAAATAAGTCAACAAAACCTGTTGGTGGTATATCTGAGTAAGTATCTTCAAAGGAGTATTTTTTACCATTCACAACAATAAAATCTTCTGGTGTCAAAAGAGCAAAACAGGCTTTAGTCGTCATTGTGTTTAAGGTTAGTTTACAATATCGTCCTTGAGGACTTTGTAAGTTTGTTGTTATAGAATTATATGACTCAGGGTTTTTAGTCGTAATAGTATAAACCATTATGTCTTCTGCCATTTACTTAGCAAATAAATTTTAATGAAATGTTGTGGTCGTCAAATATTTTTATGACGTCTGGGAAACTATACTTTAAGTTCAACGTTTCACCTCCTTTCATAACGTATATCTTGTCAATGACATTATATGAAACACCACAGCAACTAACGTCGGTTCTATTTCTTTGATGTTTATATCGTCTGCCTCTGTCAAAAGTTTCAATAGTTCTTTCAAAATTTCATGAGGTGCGATGACATATGAGTTCACTTTTACAGGGTTGTGCTCAACCAAGTTTAACATTATACCCAAAGCTTGACAAATCTTCTCCTGAGTTTTAAGTTTGTCTTTAAGTTGCTTGTAGTCATTCGAATATCTGCAACAGAACTTAAGTCTCTGCTAACTTCAGGTGTATGTTGGTTCTTTTACAGGAACTATTGTTATACCATCTTCGTCTTCGTATGGTTTCCCCACTTCAACATCTCTTTCTTTGACATTGACAACAACACTTTGACTGTTTGTTTGAGTTTGGTGAATTTAACTTCACATCTGCCACCGCCATTAAACCTTTTTGAAACACTTACGCTTCTATTTTTCGGAATGACATTTTACTTAGAATAAAAAGATGGACGTATTCGAGTATCTCTTCGAATTGAAGCAGAACAAAGTTTACACACACAAACAATACAAATACATTGACAGAATAGTTCTTTATACAAACAATGGTAAATGTTATAGAATAGCAGTCTTTGCTGAACCTATATTATTTTCATAAGCAAAGAAAGGTATAACCGAGATGGTGAAAGTTCTTGAAGCAGACAAAAATATAACTTCAAAACTTACAGATATTACTAAAGGAAAGTTTATAATACAATATTATGTCAAAACTGCGTACTGTCAATATTTGACGGAGAGAAGTCAGTTTCAAGAACAACTTACTGACCTGCTGGCCAAAATCTGCTCGATGGAAGCTGTCGTTATTGCCAATCTGAGGAGCCCCAGCAGGTTTCATCGAACGAATCTTCAAAAGAGCATCTTCCGTGAAAAGTGCTATTGGTTTTTGTAAACTTCTTTGCTCTCAGTTCATCTGGACCGTCTCTGTCACCAGTATATTGTATTTGAACTGTACCAACAGTTGAAATACCACCCATAAAGTCTTCTGAGTCAGCAAATGGAATGCCAAGCCAAAAGTTTGAACGGTCTCCATTTGATATTGAGTTTTTTGAGCTCTGTATGGGTCCATACTTTCACATATGGCATAATAGAACTTTGCATTTCAGGGTTAATGGTTGTTGTGAAGTTGTTGTTAAAGTTCATAGCATCTAATGTCAAGTTTGTATTGACCTCATATCCTCAACTGTAGAATATTCTTCTCTTGGATAGTATTTGCCATCTATGTTTATATGATATTTAATACCAGGTGTGTAGAAACAAGAATAGTCATTTATAGTTCGTCTGAACAGTACAAACATAGTATCTGCATGTTTTCATTGCAGTTGTTAAAGCAATATCTGTTCTTGCACCTGGGTCAGCACTTTGGTTTCCAACTTCACCTGCAAAGTCTTTGACAGATATTTGGTGTATAGGGAACATAAGTGGAACTGCAATATATTTGGCAGCTAAAGCATTTGAAATATCTGGGTCCAACATATAGACTGCAAGTCTGCTTTCTATTCTCTTGCATTCAAATTTTTCGCATGTGAACTTAACTGGGTCCCAAGCAGTTCCAGCAGCATTGAAATAATAGTTTACTTCAGTGTTGAAGTTTGAGAAACCAAAGTCTAAGTCAACCTTATCTTTGCAAAATTCGGCGAATGACGTTTGATTTGCTCCCTTTACGTCTGTAAGAGTGAATGGGTCTTGTGTTGGTGCAATGACTAAGTTATTTTTGCTTGGAGTAAGTTCGATAGAAATTTTTCCTGCCCAGTTTGGCAAGTATCTTAAAAACCTGAAGATGAGGAAAGATGACAAAGGAACTCTAAGTTTCAATTTTACTTTGGTTACTGCTGCTGCAGTTTGTCCAGAAAGGTTAACATAAACTCCTGGAACGTTAGGGTCAAGTCTTCTTATTTTCTCAATAGTTGCATACTGGTCTGTTTGTTCTCTAGCTTGTGGTTGTACTGAGTTTCTCAAAGCGAACCATTCATAGTTTGCCCATGTTACTGTTTGAACTAAATCAGAGTTAGAATATATTCTTATATCCCATGAAAACTTCTGGAGCATATTGGTATCCGACATAGAAAATTCCATTGCAACCTTTCTTGTCAGACAACTTGGCAGAAGGTTTTATTTCAATGTCTTGTTCCACGTATAAGAATGAGTTGTCAATAGAAATAATATGAAACCTGTCGCAAGCAATATCTACTGTTGTTGAAGAACCTTCTCCAAACTCACCTACGTTTCCATAAGAAAAGCAGTTGTATATTCGTAAGTTCCAGAACTATTTCTGACCTTCTAATGGCATTGTCGCATTCGTTATACCATTCGGAAACATTTCCGTTCATGGCATCCAAAACTGTTGGCGTTATATTCTGAGCGGCGTACATTTCATATGGGTAAAAATATAGAATAGTTGGATTTATTTGTCATAATAGAACCCACTCCGACCAAGCTTTACTTTCTTCCTGACTGAGTTTTTAACTCTTCTTTTTCCTTCATCGTAAAGACTTTGTTAAGATTTCATCGTAAATGACCCAAAAATATATTTTAGGTGAAGAGGTGAGATCTCACCTCATTTCTCACCTCTTTTCTCACCCGTTGAATTTTCATGAATTTCTTCGTAAAGACTTTGTTGAGACTTCTTCGTAAAGACTTTGTTGAGACTTCATCTAATTTCTCATGAACTTTCTTGTCTATGTTTTGTTAAGATTTCTTCATCTAATTTCTCATGAACTTTCTTGTCTATGTTTTGTTAAGACTTCTTCGTAAATGAGTGTAAATGACCCAAAAATATATTTTAGGTGAAGAGGTGAGATCTCACCTCATTTCTCACCTCTTTTCTCACCCGTTGAATTTTCATGAATTTCTTCGTAAAGACTTTGTTAAGACTTCTTCGTATATGTTTTGTCAAGACTTCATCGTATATGTTTTGTTGAGAGGTTAGAAATGAGGTGAGAAAAGAGGTTAGAAATGAGGTGAGAAAAGAGGTGAGAAAACAGGTGAGATCTCACCTCTTCACCTAAAATATATTTTTGGGTCATTTACACTCATTGACGATGAACTTTCTTCGTCAATGTTTTGTCAAACTTCATCGTATATGTTTTGTTGAGAGGTGAGAAAACAGGTGAAAAAACAGGTGAGATCTCACCTCTTCACCTAAAATATATTTTTGGGTCATTTACACTCATTGACGATGAACTTTCTTCCTGACTGAGTTTTTAACTCTTCTTTTTCCTTCATTGCCACTACTTTCACTAGATGAAGTTACTTCTTCACTACTTTCTACAACTCTTCTTCTTTGGTGTCGCTTTGGTAACTTGCCCTCTGCTTCAAGTTGTTGCATCTTTGCCTCATGTTCATCTAGTATTTTGCAAATTTCCCATGTCCTTTTTGCCTTTGGGCTCTGGTCGCCCATCTCAGGTAACCTATATCCTAGAAAGAGTTTGTCATAGTCTGTATTTGAGTCTTCGCGTATTGTTTGCATGACTCTTTCCTGAGTTTCCGGTTCAAGCGCTTCAAACAGTGCCTGTCCATATGGAATAAGCTCGTTTCCAAATATATGTTTTTGTAGCCATTCTGGTTTTCTTTCCATGTTACCAACTATATCTTTTGTGAATGGGAAAGCTTTTACCCAATCTTTCAGTCTTGCGTCGTTTATTTCTGTAGTTGGTTTTATTTTGTCAAGGAACATGTTTTTCAATACTAACATTTCATTTGGTACTGTCCATTTGAGTTTTCTTAAATATTCATCCTTCTCAGTTCATTGTCTGCAAAGTAAGTTTTTATGACATTTTGTAAACTTTCGTTTGCAAGGTCATGTACAATAGGTTCTCTTCCTTCTCCCTCCCTAACTTTCTTTCTAAACTCTTCACCAAATATACCATCTCTATGGTTCTGTGTAGTTCTTTGAGATAAATGTTCTAGAACGTCAGGTGTTATATTTCCATCAGCCATGTTCATTTCATACTGGTTCAAAATATCTGCATCTTTCATATCTTTCAATGGCATTAAAGCCGCGCTGAAAATACCAGCTATATCTGGTTCACCATTGACTTCCATTGCGTCTACAACTTCTTGGAATTGTGGTTGTAAGTTTATGAACCACCTATCCGGGTTAGCTTTATGACCCCATCTCATTGTAGTTCCATCGTCTGCAGAAACAAAAGTAGGTTTGTTTCCATCTTGGTTAGGTTCTGAATGAACTTTAAACAATGTTTCATTTCTATATGTTTTCTTGAAATTTAACCTTTTATTTTCACCGAGTTCATCCGAAGATTGAACGTTAAATGCTCGTAAGTAAAAAGGGTTGTTGTATTTGTGTACATTTTCTTTCAGTACTTCCATTCTATGCTGAATATTTTCATCTGGTGTTGGAGTCTTTTGTATGTCGGCAAACATTTTTCGATATTCTTCTACTATGTCAGCCGAATTTTTTTTAGACTCTTGGAAATATTCCATATTCTCCGCATACTCTTGTTGAGGGTCAAGATTTTTCGGCTGTTCCAAATCTTCATCTAGTTCTGTGAAGTTAGTTTCCAAAGGAAGGACTTGTTCGTTTCTTCAGGCTCTTCTAGCTGTTGTTGCTGAACTATTTCTTCCATGTCTGGTTGTATCTGAACTTCTTCCTGTGGAGTTTCTTGTACCTCATCTGCTGGCATTTCATATATTCCGAGACCGTTTTCAACAATTTCCCTATCTACGTCATCCGCATTCATAAGCTTTTGTTCTTTCGTTCCGTCTCTATTTTTTACGCGTTTCATGACGAAAGTTGAATTGTCATTTAGCTCTGACATCAAATATCTCGGAGTAAATTCATCCATGTCATTTGGATGATATGCTATTAAATCATATCCCTTAGCGAGCTTGTATTTTCCAGGTTTGAGATTATATCCGTTTTGGTGCTGAGCCATAAAGCTAAATAGGTTCGGGTCAGTATTTCCATCCTTGAACTTTCCAATAGCTTCTTTATATCTGTCACTAAAGTCAATACTATCTGGGAAACCACACTCTTCTTTAAGCATTTTTAAGAATTCTTGGTTTCCTTGTTCTCTACTTCTTTTATGTCCTTGCTCTGTTTGTGGTTGTTGTTGTGCTGGATTTTGAACTGTTGGTTGTTGTGCTGGATTTTGAACTGTTGGTTGCTGTGCTGGTTTTTGAACTGTTGGTTGTTGTGTTGGTTTTGGTGCATGCCTGTGTCTGTGTCCATGTGACGATGTAAATGTTCTAGGTAGTCCTGGTGCAGGTGCTTCTCTTGGAGGGTTTGGTGGTATATAAATTCCACCAGCTGGCACATATGTTCCATCTGCAGCGTAATGTCCTACCTGACTTTTCGTTCTTAAGAAAGCATTTACTAGGTCTGTTTTGGTCTGTTGTAACTCTTTTTCTTGACTTTTCACAACAGTTGCTCTAACGGCGTCATAGGCACTTTGAACTGCCTGTCTCGTTGCTGCATCTGTTATTTTCGTCATATTTTGTGCTACTTCTTTTAACTCGTTGTCGAAACCTTCAGACTTCAGTTTCTTTCCAGATGAGAAGTCGTTCACTTGTTTCACCTTACTATGAAGAGCTTCGAAGGCGTTCTTAAAGTCAGCATTTGTTAAAGCTTCATTTGAACTGTCTTCATCCGCTTGTATTTTTGTCCTTATTGACCCTATGAGTTGGGCTGCTTTAGCGTTGGCTTGGGCATCTAACCAGTCATTGTTAGCTTTTATATATTCTGCGCTTTTCATTGCCTTTTGCATGGCTGCGTCGTTATTTTTACTTTCTTGTGCTAAGTTTTCATACTGTACGGTTTGGTTTTGCAACTGTAAAAGTTTTTCTGCCTTTACAGTTGCTTCAACTTCTTTTTTATACTCATCGCTATCCATATATGTCTTCAGGGCTTTTTGTTTTATCTCTTCATCTTTCAGTACTTTATATCGAGTAGTATGGTTTTCAAATTTATGACATCTTGTTCCATTTTTGCTACTTCTGCTGCTGCTTTTCTGACACTTTTTTTGCATATTCCTCTGTACTTAGTTCTTTCAGTTGTTCTTCTTTCTTCTTTTTCTCTACGTTTAACTCATTGAGTTTCTTTGTGTGTCTGTCATATTCTAGTTTCTTTTCGTTTTCACTTATTTGTTTCTGTATGTCTATGTTTGACTTTTTGACATCTGTTATTTGATTTTTGAGTGAACTCAAATTCATTTGACTTTGAGGGTTATAAGCTGTTCCGTCTGCAGCTCCACCATAGCCTGCCATTTTCGCTAAAAGTGCCGCTCTTAAACCTCCACTCTGTGCACCAATAACTCGGTTTAAAAGCATAGGGTTGCTTGACATTTGTTGCAACATAGTGGGGTCATTCATAATTTGTTGTTGCAACTGTTGTTGTGGTGTCAGTTTTACTATTGGATGTTTCAATGCTCTCTTCCTCTTATGTATATTCTTACGTAGCTTACGTGGCATTTTAAGTAAAGTTAAAAAGCGGCTTTTGACAGATGGAACACATACTTTTTCAGTAAGGACATATGAGGTGAGATGTCACCTGTTTTCTCACCTCATTTCTCACCTCTTGAATTTTCATGAATTTCTTCGTAAAGACTTTGTTAAGACTTCTTCATCTAATTTCTCATGAACTTTCTTGTCTATGTTTTGTTGAGATTTCTTCGTAAAGACTTTGTTGAGATTTCTTCGTAAAGACTTTGTCAAGATTTCATCGTAAAGACTTTGTTGAGATTTCTTCGTAAATGACCCTAGTAGTATATTTTTGGTGTAAATTTCATGAAAATTCAAGAGGTGAGAAATGAGGTGAAAAAAGAGGTGAAATCTCACCTCTTCACCTAAAATATATTTTTGGGTCATTTACACTCATTTACGAAGAAGTCTTGACAAAACATTTACGAAGAAGTCTTGACAAAACATTTACGAAGAAGTCTTGACAAAACATTTACGAAGAAGTCTTGACAAAACATTTACGAAGAAGTCTTGACAAAACATTTACGAAGAAGTCTTGACAAAACATTTACGAAGAAGTCTTGACAAAACATTTACGAAGAAGTCTTGACAAAACATTTACGAAGAAGTCTTGACAAAACATTTACGAAGAAGTCTTGACAAAACATTTACGAAGAAGTCTTGACAAAACATTTACGAAGAAGTCTTGACAAAACATTTACGAAGAAGAAGTCTTGACAAAACATTTACGAAGAAGTCTTGACAAAACATTTACGAAGAAGTCTTGACAAAACATTTACGAAGAAGTCTTGACAAAACATTTACGAAGAAGTCTTGACAAAACATTTACGAAGAAGTCTTGACAAAACATTTACGAAGAAGTCTTGACAAAACATTTACGAAGAAGTCTTGACAAAACATTTACGAAGAAGTCTTGACAAAACATTTACGAAGAAGTCTTGACAAAACATTTACGAAGAAGTCTTGACAAAACATTTACGAAGAAGTCTTGACAAAACATTTACGAAGAAGTCTTGACAAAACATTTACGAAGAAGTCTTGACAAAACATTTACGAAGAAGTCTTGACAAAACATGAAAACATATATAATTTGTGAAAAGTGAAACATTATATAATGTTTTCGACCAAGAAGACTAACAATTTTCCGAATAAAAACTTCATTTATACTAAACATCTTCGGGGGCTAGAAGGGGCGCAGCCCCTGGAAGCCCCACTCCCTTTTTTTTTTTTTTTTTTTTTATCATTAAGATTGGCCGTTGAATTTAAGAAGTTATTGAAAATTCTCAAAAATAAAAATTTTATATTGTGAAAAAATATATGACAATTGTTTCATCTTGGTTCTTTATGCATCCGTAATGTTAATTTTCATATGACTTTATAATTTTCAAATGCCTATGTTAAAAATATTTTATCGAATAAATTGTAAATTTCATCAAATTAATTAGATGTTATTATAAATTTGAAGATGCACGTTTAGATAAATTGAGAGAATATTTGAAAACAAGCAATTGGCGTCCTTGAATTTCAATTCAACTATCAATTATTCAATTTCATTAGCCAAAATCCCATATATATCTATTTATCGTATCAATACAAAATATGTGTTTTCATTTTCGATTTGAGCATGATGTAAAAATACCTTTTGTTATTTATTGGTAATATATCATATTTTATCAAATCATTTTCGATCTTTCATCCAATTATCAAAAATTCAAATACTTCTCAATTTATTAACAAAATCAACGATTTGAATCTTCACTTTTTCCCCTCATCCGCTATATTTTCTTTATTATTTCCAATATCAACAACAATTTATATTCATGATACTTTCATTCACAATTTTTCTTTATTGATTTATCCATATTCTTTTTCTAATAACAATAAATGTATGTCATTTTGTTCTTAACTCCTCTATTCAATTCTCAATTCAATGAATTTGAATTTAAAAAAAAGTTTCCCGTTCAAATAAAATTATGGATGAGAAAGAGAAAGTTTTCTTTTCAAATCAGGGATTAGAGTTCAAAAATATTATTGCAGAAGGTGGATTTGGTGTAATTTATCTTATGTACAGTGAACAATATCATTCAAACTTCGCAATGAAAAAGATTCCAAAAGAGAGATATAATCAAGAAGAATATGAGATAATGGCATCTATTGATCACCCGAATACTATAAATCTCTACAAAACATATCAATTTGATAATAAAATATATATGCTAATGGAATATTGTCCGAATGATCTTTCAAATTTTTTGAAAGGGAATCCAAATCTTGATTCACAACAAATTAAAAAATATTGTTATGAAGTTTTAATTGCTATTAAAGCATGCCATGATCGAAATATTGCGCATAGTGATATTAAACCATCCAACTTTCTTATTGATTCATATGGAAGACTTAAAGTATGTGACTTTGGATTAAGCAGAGTATATGATGGGTCTTTAACAAATGACATGTATAAAGGGACATTATACTTCATGGCTCCAGAATTACTTAAAAAGAGACACTATAATCCTCTCAAAGCTGATATATGGACCATAGGAGTCACTTTCTTTTATATTGCTACAAGAAGATATCCATTTTATTCCTCTAACCCTGAAATACTGAACAACGTTATTGAAGCTGGCGTTTACTCCTCATTCAAGGTTAGGAATTTAGAATTAAGACAAATAATTAGCAGATGCTTAGATGTTTTACCTGAAAAGAGGCCAACTGTTGATGAATTGTTGGCTCACCCTTATTTTAGCTCGTTAAATGCCAGAAAACTAAGGAAATTAGTCGGTAATGGAAATACAATGAGTGCTGAAATTATTAGGCCTTCGGTGGCTACCTCAACAAAACCTAAATTTGAACGCCAATCATGCATATTGAACCCATCCATTATACGGAAGGCTGCAATCCCAAAAATTATATAAAACTGTTTATTACTTAAATTTCTTTTTAAATATACACAATCATTCAATTTACAATCGTTTAATTTTAATAGATGCTTCTGAGCAAGAAACGTTTCCTGGCCTTTAGCAAGAGATCCAAGAAATAAAAATTTTGTGTTCAAAACTATCTTTTAAATAGGATCAAGAGTATATTATTAGCAAACCATTATTTTCTAAAATCAAAGTGAGAAGATTTCCCGAGTTTTTTTTGTAAATCACTTCTCAAAAGATTTTTTTACTAACAGAAAAAATACAAACATACAAATACACGAGGAATTAGATATTATTGTTCGCTCTCAAAAATTTGATAGTTTTCAATTTCTTCTCGCTAGTCCTTCTCAATTAAGATTATCGGACGCGGTGAAAATGATCAAATTCTACGAAACTAAATGATCTTACTAGTTTTTGTTTCGTTTTTGATCGTCACTTTTATAACCTTCACGTAATATTTTCTATGATAAAACCCAATATTTTTAATTTTTTTTGTCAAAAATCTCATGTAACACAATTTGAAAATATTCAAAAGTTTACAAAGTTAGTTTACAATATTCCGAAATTCATATCATTATTTATAGATGACTTCTTTAACATCTGTAGTTGGCGAAACTACAGGTAACTTACTAGTAGTCAATCGAGATAAATATGATTTCATCGAAGAACAAAAATTTGAATTTCCAGATAATTCAAAATTTGTACAATTAAGTACTTCAACAGCACAATTACACTTTTCTGACGAATATCCATTTTCATTTGAAAATATGTTTCCAATGCAGCATACGCTTCTCTTAGATGCTTCAGAACTACCTCTACCAGACGTTGATAATGATGTTCAAAATACCATTGTTGAAACACAATTCATACAAGGTACCACACCAGAAATTGAAAATCCAGAAAACTTCGAAAGGCAAAGAGCCTATTTTCAAGAAAATGGAAAAATGCAAATACCAATATCATTTCTAACAAATCCAGATGATTCTATCCCCGAAACATTAGATGATGATCAGATTATATCGCAATTTGTTGAAATCGATACTTGCAGGAAGCCCGAAACAATTTATATGTTAAATTTTGAAAATGCAATTATTAAAGGCGTTGTCCAATCGCGATTTTTTGAAAGAATACAAAAATTCACCAAAATCGAGATCTTATCATTAAATAAGACAGGAATTAACCAATTACCAGATATTACTTTTCCAAAACTAAGAATTGTTACTGTTACAGACAACAAGATCCAGCAGTCAGAGACTCTTCTTCGTTTTGCTCAACGCCACGAGTCTCTAGCTATCTTAGACTACCGAAGAAATCCAATTTCATCAGATGAAAACACCAGAAACGAACTAACTGCAACATGCGTGAACTTATCATTCCTCAATGGCCACTCCATCTCCATCAGAGATCATATTTTGGCAATGAGATCTTTCAATAACATTGCTAACATTGAAAAAATCCAGTTTCTCTACCTGATGAAACAAATTCCAGAGATCAAGTATCTTGAGCAATGGGATCCAATGATGATCTGCCACTTATCTCTTCCATCCTGTGGTCTGAAATCAGTTTTGCTGCATGATTTCAAAAATCTGCAATCACTGAACTTGGCTGATAACGATCTGACCACTTTGACAGACAGTGGCATCGTCAACTGTCAGCTCCTTATATCTTGCGACTTCACAAAGAACAAATTCCAGGAATTCGCAGACATAGAACCACTCAAACTTTGCATGAACCTATTACATGTCACTTTTGCCGATAATCCTATCAAAAACTACAGATCGCAGCTTATCTACAAGTGTAGGAGATTGAAAGGCACTTCTGCTATGAATGGTCTTGCCTCTATTGATGGAATTCCTGCCACTTTGCACGAACTTATAGATTCAATGGCCAAAGCACATCCCCTCCATTTCAGCTCTCAGAGATCGAATCTTGTAATGCAGGGAACCATTGACAAAGTGATTGGTAATCGCCAGATAGAATCGGATCCTAATATCTACCAGAAATTGACTTCCTTCTCCGCTCCAAACAAAAACTTATACTACTTCGATGTTTCAAAATTCACAAATTTAACACATTTGATTTTGAGAGGAAACAGCTTTGAAAAGATCAATGGACTTAGCAACTGCAAGAAGCTGCGTCTTCTCGACATCTCCCACAACGAGAACCTCAAGATAAACCTCATGGAAGATGATATCAGGCAGCTCAAAGATCTGCAGTTTCTGATGGTTGCCATTGACTGCTGGGATGATAAACTCAAATCTGTTATCAGTTTCGAAGAGCTCTACGAGAAGACAAACAAGAAGAACTCAATAAGAAATCCACTGTTCAGGAAGCAGATCATCTCAATGTTTGTCAAAGAGCTCCCACACTTGTCATCCATCGACAGAGCGAGAATTACTGTTCCTGAGAGAATGAAAGCCATCAAAGACATCGGACTCACAAATATGCAGAGGGAAGTCTACAGAATTCACGTAGCTCTGCTTCAGGCAAGTTGTCCTGCAAAGTGGCTCTCACTGAATCCAAGTGAAGTCCTCCCTGGATGCCAGTACAAACAGGCAGATATCATCAAACTGCACAGACTGACAAACTGCGGATTGAAGACGAACGAGTTCCTTACTTTCGAGAATTTCACCAATTTGGTTGAAATCGATCTGTCACACAACAAAATAACAAATATCACAACTCTGGGATTTGATAAACTGATAAAACTGAAAATGATTGACTTGAGCTACAATCAAATTGAGGAAAGACCAGAGATTGTTGGAGCATACATCGACAGAATCCAAAACTTGGAGTATATCTCTCTTAGAAACAACCCATTCATAAACAAAGAGTCAAAAGTAACTCTCTTGCTCCAAAGTATCAAGAGATTAACAAAAATAAACGACAGTTTACGTGTCGTTGACACAGAAATCATCCCTCCAAAGATTGTGAAAACATTCAAAATCAACAGCACTGAACTTGGAGTCTACATGTTCCAGCTCGCGATAAAGATCAGGATTCCATTCGGATTTGATAAAGTGATGGTGTCCGAACTCGATCTCTCCAACTGCGGCCTGGATTATGTCGACATCACTCAGTTTCCGAACTTGAAGAGACTCGTCCTCAAAAACAACAACATCAAAAACATCAAAGATATGCTCGGTTTTCATGGAAATGACAAACTTGAGATTTTAGACGTAAGAAACAACAAATTCGACGATTTGGCTTTTCTTGTTGGACTTCTCACTTTCCTCCCTTCTCTCATCAACTTCGGCTGCTCAGGAAATCCGTGCTGCACTAAGAACTACCGCCAGATAATCATCAAGCACTTCCCATCTCTGACAAAATCCGATTCAAAGTTGATTGCGATCGATGACCAACTTTTGCTTCCACTGGAAATCAAAGATTCCCAAAAGAGCGACAAAATTCCAGACTTCAATCAGTTCTGCTTGGACTTAGTTCTGAACAGAAACAAAACTCACGATGAAGTCCTCGATTTGCGTTCTGCCAATTTGTCAGGGCCACTCGACTTCAGAAATTATCCAAAGCTGAAGTACCTGAATCTGTCTGACAACAGGTTGACAACGGAAAGCATAACAAACGGCGGCTTGGACCTCTGCAACGACTTGGAGTACTTGGACATTTCCAAGAACAAAATCGACCACAACACTATTTGTCCGTATTTGGGAACATTGCACAACCTCAAGTATCTAAAGGTTGATGACAATCCTATTTGCCAGAAGAAAGGCGACTGGAAAGAATTCCTTCTTTTTTACGAGAAGATTGCAGACGTCAGGAACAATCTGCAGACAGTCAACGACCACTACCTGACAATTGATGACAAAGTAGAGATAATCAAGCACCAAACTTCAAACGAAGAAATTGCGGAGTCATTCAGAACAGAGTATTTGCTCTACAACCAGTCGGAGAAGTGGCAGAATTCGAAGTCAATCTACATATCAAATCTCAAACTAATGAACTTCTCCATCATCCAGTGCTGCACAAACCTCACGACGCTCAATATCTCCAAGAACAGAATCAGGCACCTTTCAAAACAGGGCCTGCAGAAACTGAAAAACCTGAGAGACTTAGATATCTCAGAGAACGAGATAGATTCAATCGAAGAGATCAGGGAAGAGCTGTCGATACTTCCAAACTTGGAAAGACTCTTCATGAGGCTCAGTACGGCAAACAAAAGCGACACGAAGGATCCATTGCTTTATGTCGACTACATCTGTGCAGTTCTTAGAGGCCTGGCCGATATCGACTACTGTGGCAATCCATTCCCTCTGAAATCGAAGGATCTGAACGCTCTGAAAGATCTCCAGCAGAT
Organism: Trichomonas vaginalis G3; assembly: GCF_026262505.1. Classification (NCBI taxonomy): domain Eukaryota; phylum Parabasalia; order Trichomonadida; family Trichomonadidae; genus Trichomonas; species Trichomonas vaginalis. The sequence continues at coordinate 40,000,591 of NC_067206.1, read as the reverse complement.
TACTCAGTGGTACAACCCGAACCACATCCACGACATCGACCTGTCGAATAAGAACATTGACTCTCAGAAATTCGCTTCCCTCCTTTCCCCTCTTTCGATTCTTTCTCCAAAAAGCATCACATTCAAAGGCAATCCGTGCACTGAGATCGACAAGTACAGGTACATGCTCATCCTCAACGTCCCAGATCTTCAGACTATCGATGGAAACATCGTTACGATCGACCAGAGAATGAATGCAGACAAAAACATCAGAAAGACAGCAGGAAGTTCTGCAGCAGAGGACATCATCATTGACGGTGCTTTAGTTGCTGCTGAATACCTCGATAAAGACGACAGGAACCAAACTATCGACACAATCAAAACTACTGCAGAATATGCTGTTAAATACGGCACAATGATGATGAAATGGGAGATTTTCATCACATTCCAACAAGTTCTTTCACTGATTATCTCTCTCATCGGATATGTTGTCTGGCCAGAGATATTCAAGTACTTCTGGTGGCTGAGCTGGATCTTTACCATCGATTTGAGCTTCCTCAAGTATCTTCTCGACATCAAAATTCCCGACTGGTACCAATACATTTCATACTTCTTATATATTTTCATACCAATTTTAGTTTACTCCCTGTACCATTTCCAACCGAACAGAGACTACTGGCACACGCTGTTCACGAAGCGGTACAAAATGTTCCGACTGTACGTTCTGTGGCTATTCATCTGCTTGCTGCTTTTCTCCGCCGGCCTCTCTTTTCTGATGGACATCAACACATCGATCCAACACAGTAAAGTAACAAATAATCAGTGCGCATGGATGACTGTTCTGAGCGTCCTGTCTGTGATTATTTGCATCTTTGTCGGATACCTCGGCCACCACTATCACAAGAACAGCGACAGCCCTGTCATGTGGTTCAGAGCAATGAAGTTCAAGAAGAGATTCGCACTTTTCATCCTCACAGTTCTCTACTTCCCGGTCTGCAAGAGCTTCGTCGACACATTCACTTGCACAGACAATCACTCGAAGGCATTCTCTGATTTGGTCTGCTTCAAGTCAATAAGCGACTTGACAATTGTTACAATTGTTTCATTCATTTTCGGACTTGTTTATGCGATCGGATTCCCAATCTTCTTCATCCAGCTGATCAGAAAAGGTGTTCATGAGATAGATCTCAATTACAGAATTGATGTCAGACTCAAGCAGCTCGAGGAGAAGAAGAAGGAAGTAAAGAAACTAAAGAAGGAAGGAAAAGATACGTTTTTGGATGAAATTTCACTGAAAAAGTCAGAGAAAGACATCGAAACAAGTTATGCAACAGCAGCTATGGAGTACGAGAATGCTGCATCTTACCTGTACAACGCGTACAAGAGGAAGAACAGATTCAGCAAAGTATTTTCTATGATTGAGAAACTTGTTTATCTCCTAATTTCATCTTTCGTTCCCACAGCAGTGATCAAAGCGATCGCATCAACTGCTGTAATGTCTGGAATGGCCGGTCTCCAAGTCATTCTGCTTCCATTTGTTGCATTAAGTGAAAATGTTGCCGAAATCGTCGCTAAATCAAGCAACTTGGCCATCTTAATTGTTGGCGACTGCATAACATTCAACCTTGTTAAAAGCGGCTCTGTTCTCAGTGCTGTGCTCGGAATAGTCCTCATTCTTATTGTAATCATCGTGATAATTGTCACTCTATACTACCTGTGCAAGGCACACTGCAAGTGCTGCCACTGCGTATGTTGCTGCGCTGACGAAGAAGTCGACTCAGACGACATTTTGCTGTACGACATGGCCAACAAAGAAGAAGAAGAAGAGGAGGAGGAAATAATTGAGGAAAAAGAAAAGGAGGACGAGGAAGTGAAAGCAGAACAGAATTCAATGAATGTCGAGAGCTTCAAGTCAAGTGTTCTCTCAGTTTTGTCTTCCATCAACCAAGGAACTAAGGCTTACAGAGGAATCAAAATCAACCCGTTGCTGTCCAGGGCAGCTTTGAATACAGAACTCGTTTCGGTAGAGAGCCAGTACAGGACAAGATCCATCATATCCCACTTCAATCCGGATGACGAGGAGTACTCAGAAAATAAGGAATCAACATCATCTTCAAGTAATAGAAGAGAGCCTCCAGACTCAAGATTTGGAAAATCTTTGAAAGCAAGAATTGCTTCTGCCACTGAAGAATAACTTTTTTTATTTAATTCGGTATTTTTGTTTAATTAAATGTTATATTTTTTTATATGAATGAATTGTTGGTGGACATGATGCTTTACGTTACTTCTTTAAATTATGGAGTTATATTAGCTTGTAATCGTTATAACTCCATAGATCATGAATTTGCTAACGTTTAAAATTCTGAGATTTTACAAAATAAAAAAAGTTATGCAACAGGAATCAATCAATTGCTCTCAACAAAACTTAGTTGAAATACCAAATATTGTCAATCCAGACGTAGTAACTAATCTTAACATGTCATTTAATCAAATATCAGAACTTCCGGTAATGAATCAGTTTTTAAACCTCAGATTTTTAACAATATCACATAATAAATTTACAAATCTCACTCCACTAGCTGCATTAACACATCTTGTTGAGTTGGATTGCTCTTTCAATCAAATAAAATCAATAGACTTTATCTTTTCAATGACAGAACTTCAAGTTTTTCAGTGTTCAAACAACGCAATCAAAAAAATTCAACCTTGCTTCCCTAGGAACATACAATCTATTGATTTATCCGATAATCCGATCAAGTCTTTATCTTTTATTGAAAATTCTGGACTGACGAAGTTAGAATATCTAAACATTTCTAATACAGCGATAAAATACATATCTGATGTCAAGTTTTTACGATTTTTACCCAAATTGCAAGAATTAAACATACCAATTCCGACAACTGGCGAAAAAATCAATTTCACTGAGATTGTGAGAACTGCGTGTTCATCATTAAAGTACTTAAATGAAGAGGATATTACATTTTTTAACAATGATACGAAAGCTAAAAAGATTGTTCAGTTATTTGAAAAAGGAACAGAAGATGACTTTATTGAATTCATACACCAGCCAGATTTAACATTTACTTGGAAAAATCCTGTATTTATTCCATTTGATGATTCTCTCCCTCCACTTGACCGAGAAACTATCAAAGAAAGATTAACAGTTCTAGAAGCAACAATGATTGCACCCAATTTTGCAACAGACCTGAAATTTAAGCTAAATAGTCTTGAAAAACAATTAAATTTGCTGATTGCCCCTCCCGCACCAAAAAATGAAATGGGAGAAATAATATCGCTTATAACCCCTTTCAAAGAAGGCGACGAAGCTTTGCTCGACTCTTTACTCGATGAAGTTCGCCAAATAAAGAGACAATTGAGCCAGGTGACACAAGTTCTTTATGGTCAAGACACAGCAATTAAAAGACTATGGAATGATATATATGGTGAATAATCCATTTTTGTTTGTTTAAAATTATATTTTTTTTATTTTAATTTATTTTTCTAACACTAATGAGAGAATGATAAGCTTGGTATTTAACAATTTTATGATTTCTCGAATAGTTTGCATTGACTTTATGCATGTCAAAACAGCACTGTGTCAAAATTGTCGGCCAGACTTCATATGACACAAGTCTTCAAGAGTTAATTTTCCTTGAAATCGATAGTTCAAATAATCAAATTGAAGTCTTTTTGATAGTATTCACTCTATTCATTTGTAGGTAAATTGAAGGTGAACTAAGTGACTGCACTATTCTATAAGAAGTCTTGTCTTAATCGAATTTTTATCTCACCCCAGATTTTTTTATGAAAATTTTGAAAAGTGTAATTCATTTTCAAATTTTTATTCAAAAATTTTAAGAAAAATTTAGGATTAAATAAAATATTCATCTAAGTCAATGGATTACATTTCGAGTTTTTTTTTGAAAAAATTTTTGATCCGAGATAAAGTTATCAAAATAAAATTTTTCCTAAATGTTATTTTCATGCATGAGAAATCGTTATTAGAAGATTTTTTACGGCTAATTATCTGATTCAATTCAGATCAATACTCAAAGCCCCATTATTTATTTATAAATCCTTGTTTGTCGCCTATGCGAATAAAAATTATTTTTATATTTTAAACAATTTTTTTCACTTTGGAAGGAGAAAGGTGACTAAAATTTTAAAAATGCAAAAACCGACTAAACTATTTCAAAATTTTTTATAATCATTTTTTAATGGTGCGTCCACCAAAACTGTATAGTCTCAAAACTATCTACTTTGTGAGAGATGATGGAACACTAACTACAAAAGACGTAGAAATACCATCCTATACCATTCGGCGAAGTAAAAAACGATCCACCAACCAAAATCCAGGCATTGAAACTCCTACCGTTCCTAATTTATCTCCTTCTGTTCCCAATTTATCTCCTACTGTTGATTACAATCAAGAATTGAATCCTGATGACTTGGATGGCTTTTTCTTTAATTCTTTCTTTTTTGATCCGGATAATTCAGCTCAATAGGGATCTAAGGCAAATTTCGGAAATTTGCTTGCTAATTAATCACCAATGGTGCTTTTTTAGCCTTATGGCTTATCTCCGAAATTTTAGATCCTTTTAGAACAACTTTACTTTAATAGTAAAGGCTTATTGTAAAAATATATGTTTTCATCTTCATACATTTATTATCTAACTTTAATCATTACAAAAAAATTACAAAACAGAGTTAATGTTACGTTTAAAGGAAATCCAAACTTAGAAATTAACTATTTTTGATAACTGCTTGTTTAAGCGCTTGGTAAGGAGTGCCGATTCTTGTAGGTCGGTTTGATATCTTTTAGAATTAATGTATTATTTCTCTAATGAAAACCATGGAAATTCATAAAAGAAAGATAGCAAATGTTGTAGGAAAATGCGCTTGATTCGAAAGAGTTTTCTTATTTGGCTCAAAATCATTCTATTTTAGAAAGCAAGATCAGTATGGCTGCTTTTTGGCCATTTTTAACATGTTTATTTCACTTTTCATTTCGATTTGAGTATGAGCAATTTCTGCAATTTGATTTCGGAGATCTTTAATTGAATTAAATAGTTCAAGTAATACATTCGATGAAAGTTCTTCATTGTCAATGTATTTTTCTTCTTTTGGAATGTATTTTCTAGGAGTTGGGGTTCTAGTTGTCTCCATTTCATAAATTGCATAAGTATTTGGTGTTTTAATCGTTTGTGATGTTTTCTTTGGAGAATAGCTTTGAGTTGTAGTAGTTGTTGAAGATATAAATTCCGAAGGCTTTTGGCGTCGCTTTTCTGCTTCTATATTGTCTAACTTAGCATTTATATTTGCTGATCGCTGTATAATCATATCAAGTTTCTTATTAATCAGGTCAAGATTATTATTTTGGTTCATGATAAAAATTGTTTGAAATAATCGTTTAAAAAAATAGGATTCAAATGCATATTGAAGAGGTGTTCTACCACAAGTTATAATTTTCCAGCTAATATCACACAACATTTTATTAAAGTATTAGTTAGCTAAAGTGCGTGCACACAAAATTTACTAATTCAGATTCCAAAATTTTAAAATCGGAATAATACAATCTATATCTTCAATAATGCAAGGTAGTAAAGAATAAAAAAATTAAGTAACTTTTGCATCAAATATCGTTGAAAGTTTTTCACTCCAGTTGACATATAATCTCAAAAATTAAAAAGGCCTTTCAATTAACAGCAAAGTTTTGAGAAGCTATAGAAATACTCATATGTATTATTGATATAGTAAATGTTTGTGATATCAAATATATTGAAAAACTATCGTTACAATTGATAGGTTTTTAAAATCTCTAAAAGTGACAACTATTATGAATTTGAGAATTCAAAATTTTTAAAACCGTCGGATTTGATTTTCATTGAATAATATAAAAACGATATTGAATTCTTGATTGTAAACGTTGATTTCTAGCTCGAATAACGAACATGATTGTTCTTATATTTCCATTGTTTTTGTTTTTATAAATCTTGTCAAAAAAATATGTTTTCAATATCGTCCGCAGAAGGAAAGTAAAAACAAAATCATTAAAAAGATAGCCTACCTTTATATTTTTGGTGGATAGAAAAAGAAAAATCATGATATATTAGAAAAAGGCAGTAGTTAGTAAAACTATGTTGGGTACAGCGGCACTGCGTTCCACCTTACCCAAGATAACGGTTTGACACTTTACGAAACCGCTAACGTATATTTTACAACATGAACGCAAAAACTAACTTAACCTTAAATATTTACAAAGCCGCCAACCATTTCACCTCACTAACGAACTCACTAATGAAAAAATAAACGTTCTCATAAATTTTCTTCAATATCTTCATCGTCAATGTTAACTCTATTGTAGTCATACTTGAAGTCATAAAGTTTCTCAAGTTTTGAAATGAATAGTCTTGTTAACTTACCTTCATCATCATAAGTTTTTATAAAACTACCATGACAATCTTTATAAACAGTCAGTGTATAGTCAACTGGTCTAGGATGAAGTGTAAAGAACATGTTATACTCAGGAAGGAAGAATAAATGTTTAAATGTATGTTTGTTATATGTTTTGATTTGTATGAGTTGCTTTTGTTCTGTCATTTATATAAAATTAAAATAAAAAATAATTTTAAAAAATAAACTTAAAAGCTAATGATATCACCACCCTCACACGTATGAAAACATAGCACAAAAATAAATTTAGGGTAGAAGGTTAGATCTAACCCAATTTCTAACCTCTTTTCTACCCTGTTGAATTCATTGCTTTATAACTCTCTTCCTTGATTTCTTTTTAGTTGCTTTCTTAACATCTGTCTCCAACTTGACTGTCTTTCTTCTTCGGCCGTAATGATACCAGTTACTTCCACCAGTCAATGGGTCAAATGGTCTTTCGTAAGAGTTTCCATACATTCCATAGGGACCATACGGAAGAACTACTGGTGGAGAAGAAACATTTTCTTTAGTTCCATCGACTCCATTTAAATGCATTGTTTCACCTTTCATCTGGTCATTAAAGTCTTTTGCGTGTTTTGCAAACTCATCGTCCTTTCCTAAAGCATTTTCTGACTTAGTCGCAACCAAATTGGATGCTTTATTTATGAGCCCTATTTTATTTAATCTTAACTTCTTTGCAACCCAGCCTCCAATCTTTCCTTTATTTGCATCTAATGTCTTCGAAACCCTTCCTCCACTCATTTTATTTACTGCGTCATAAGCTCCAAGTGCTTTTGCTCCAAATGCTAATGCTTTTGTTCCCATTGCGCCTAAAGCTGCCCAAGCTACCATTTACCCCATATTAAAATCATCTCTTTTCAATATTATCTCATAAAAGTTCTCGTTACTGGAGAAAGTCAATGAAACATAAGCGTGCTCACGGGCTTCGCCCTCACCGCTTTGCGGTCTATCTAACTTCTTTCTTATCTCATCTATACGCTTCAAAATGTCTGAACAATTGCTAACATCTTCTACAACAGTTATTTCATCATGAATGACCTTCAAGAACAAGCTCATTTAATATGCAATTAAAATCATTTCAATAATGAGTCCATCCTTTCCATCTTTAGGTAGCACAACATCTTTCATTGAAGAAGGTTCGACAAGTCTTATGTTAAACTTACTGACAAAGTTTGTTATACTATAATGCTTCGGCGGCGAATACATGTAGTTTGAAAGACATAATATAGATTCTTCAGCAAATTCACTTATACTGGATTTTATAACAATGTTCTCACGAGACCAAATGCCACCAATTGAAAAACTTGTAAGCAATCCTGCTGAACCTTCACTGTAAACGTCGATGGTAACATTCCACGAAGGTCATCTATTGACATCTTTGAGTCACTGTATTTAAATATTTTCTTAAAACAATCGTCATTATCTAACCATGCAATAACTTTGAAGTTTTCATTCGAATATACATCTGCTTCATTAAATGTAAAACCTGACTTCTTTGCAGAGACTTTAAAATCTATTGAGTTTGTTTCAAAATTATATGCTATGGTAACTTCTGAAGGTAATGGATGTCCTTCCGCAGTCAGTTGTTCTCTCACTACCGTTTGAAGCTTTGTGTTAAAAACTTTCATGTCATCTCCTGTATCTAAGTTCACATACACAGCAACAGGAAACTATCTTGCTTCTTTGTTTCATCATTATATCTCAAAACATTAAAGTTCTTCAATAATATTGTTCTTCCTGCTGGAATACTTCGAACTGTCTGATTTCAATAGCTTTCTCACCTCCTACATACTCTACCCAGTGTCTTGGATATTCATAAGTATACTGACTTTCTTGAATTTTGGTTGGTTTCATCATAACGTGTTCATAGTATATCTTTATACTCTTGTCAGTTAGACTCGGTGCTATGTTCTGAATATTTCTGACTTGCATTTTTAATGGAGATAAAATGAAGCATTTAATACATGATGTAGATGAAGACATGAATGAAACACAGATAAACTTAACTCTTCTCTCATTCTTCCTTTCAGTAAGGACTATGAGTTCTGTTCAAATGGTGTGTATTTCTATTGTGGAAAGATGGGTCAGGTAAGACATTTAACCTCATTCGTCATATACTCATAACAGAGCGTTTAGGAAACGACTCTTACTATGACCAAATCATTATATCAGCAACTTCAGACTCTATGGACTCAACAGCGAAAACATTTATGTCAAAAGTTCAAGCCTCTGTCGTTAAAGTTCCAGACAGTGAACTCATTGAATTTCTTCAACGTTACATTCGACGTAAGAGGAAATATTATGCCATCGTTGAATTTATACAGTCAGGAATGCAAAAGACTTCTGAGGAGATGGAAAGAATTATTGACAAACACCACTTACGTCAATACTCAGGAGTTTACGATATGAAACGACTTACAAACTACATTCTATCAAAACTTTCAAAATACCCCTTCAAAAAATATCCTTCAAACACTCTGCTCGTTTGCGACGACTTCGCCGGAAAAGGTTTAGTTCAAAACCAGACTCACCATTAGCTAACATCATTACTAAAGTCAGACATTACCATTAACTGTAGCAATACTTATGCAAACATGGAGGTTTTTAGCTTTAAACATAAAACGTCTCATAACTGACTTCGTTATCTTTCAAGGTTTCTCACGTTATGATATTGAACTCATTTGGAAACAGTCAGGTATAACATTACCTTTTGAAGAAATTTGGGAAGCATATAAGTCTCTCATCTCTCCTCGTTCATACCTTGAGATTCATATCATGACTAATACCATTAAAGTCAAAAATATTCCATGGGAACGACCAACATTGTTTTAAAGCTTAACCTTCAATTGACTGATGGTAAACAAATTCCATGCATCTCTGTCGCCATTTCTGTTAATATTTTTGCTGTCATTCATATCATCCACTTCCCCATCCGTTAGCTTTTGAGGATATGGGTTAGAATAGCTGTTCTTAAATGAAGGCTTCTCACCTTTTAGAGCATAAACTCTATAACTTTCTGCATACTTTATGTTTGAACCTCCTGAGCCATCATTGACATAAATTTTTATAGGCTTCCACCCTTTGTTCATGTTCCTGCTTCTTCCCTTAGCTCTTTTGTTCAGTAGTTCTACATCTTTATACACAGCACCTGTCTCAGTGAATTCAACAATATTTTCATTCGTTAGCTTTACATTCAAACCCTTGTCGAGTATATTGTTCATTTCATACATATAAAAGGTTTTTATTCTATATGAAATGAGAAGCAAATCCATCTTAGCTGGTGCCGTTAATGTTCCAATTGAACCAACATCAAATGTTGACTCACGAACGACAAACAATATTGTCATAAAGAACTATAGTTCAGAGTGTTTGAAAGAAAAAGAACCAGAACTTAAGTCGGTGAATTTAAACTCAGCTTCAAACGCTAACGCTACATCAGATGTTAAGTTAGAGTATCCACCATTAGACCAAATTCTTTCAAGAGAAGCCAACGACAATCCTTACACAAATGTTCAAACAAATCCTTCAGATAACGTAGACCATTACCTTCTTCAGTTATATCAAACTATCTTACTCAAAGACGATAAGAAGCTTTTGATAAATCTTATAAGTAAGAACCAAATAATTCTAACAAAGGAGGACCTTGAAAATGTTATATCACGAATAACAGGGAAACAATGTGTCATTGACTATCTCGACCCTGAAATCGAATGCTGTGGTCAAACGCCAATATTCATGAAAATAGGTAACATCCGCATCATTGAAACACCAGGAACTACAGGAGTTGAGTTTAAGTATAGATATTCGAACGAGTATACAAAACTATCTACTGACTATAAGCTTTGTTTGAAATATGTTTTAGTAAATTAAAGCAGTCAGGACCTTCGGTCTTGGCGCTTTGCGCCGTCAGTCAAAAAAAATTTCAAGTTAGCAATTTGTAATATCTATCCAAAACTTCTTCAACACTATTGAACTCATCTTCATAATGCAAACCTAATCTTATTGACTTGGTGCAGTTTTCACTAACACAATATTTTTCTGTTCTCTTGACTGACATAACTAACTCATCTGTTTCATCAAACAGCAACAACCAAAGTTCATGACCTAATACATAACATTCATACTTTATATTTTTAGCTCTGAGTTCTCTTGTAAGCTGTTGCATTTAATATTTTCTAAAAAGTCAACTTCAACAGTCATTCGCACTGGTGCCTTCAGTTCTACAGGCTCTCCTTGAAAGTCAACAAGTCTGCATTGCATGTCTTTCAAATTATGAGGACTAATGCGAACCCATTTACCTAAATGAGTTGCTATGACAGGAACGTTTGGAATGAACATTGAATTTACTTCATAACAGAAAGACTTATATTCTACTGAACCTTTACTATTAACTCCTGAAATACCTGTGACATTAGCTATTTTTGACTCAATGTACAAACAATTGCCATAACATACGTATGGAACAGATTTCATCTCAATCGTTTTGTCAACACTTTTCAAAGGAAATGTCATATGGTATGCTCCCAGAAGCAATTGAACTCTATGACTCATTCGTGTTATCTTAAACTCCTTCACATAACTGAACTTCAAAACTCCTGCAATAAGTTTAACATTCATTAAGTTTTCTTCGTTATCCTTGTTTATTGTAGTATTTATGAGAGCATTTAACACTCCAGCTAATGTTTCCATCTTATATTCTACATTATTGTGAAATCTTATTTCGTGCTTCTTTCCATCTATTTCAAGCTCCATGAAATCTGTTTCGTCAGTTATAACGAATGAAGCAATAGTATTAAAGTCAACCATTCTGAAAGCAAGCGCCTCATTCTGTAGACCTAAGTTTGTTTGTAGCTTTACTGTCCCGTATTCGTTTGGGTCTGTACTTTGCAAATAGAACAACATTTTATTCTTATTAAAATATGACTATTGCTGCATATGCGTATGAAGCTGACAGAGCTAAACGTTTATATTTTGGTCAATACTCTCTCACACTTACTGACAAATATATTGTTATTTCTGATGGAAATACTGAGAAATATATAACATGGAAGGACTATGAAAAGTTTGACCCTATTTTAACTCCATGTACTATGCCATTCATTGTAAATGGTGAAGTTGTCATGAAGAACGACACAACAGTATATAGGTCTGTTTATGAAGCATTAGAATATATGTTGAATTATAATCCCGAAAGATTTGACCCAAGCACTACGCCATGTGCAATGCCCTTTATTAAGGATGGTGAAATTGTAAGAGTTCCGAATTCAACGGTTTATACAGCTGTTCAAAACAGTTTACAAAACATTTTAGCGAATATCTTTAATTCAGAAACTACAGAAATAAAATTACCGTATATAACAGATGCTAAAGAAATTAAATCAAGAATTACAACATTATTTACGTCACTTAATGATTTAATGACTTATATCATTAATACTCCTTCTCCGACTACGGCATTTGATCCAAATTCGACGGTTTGCAGCGTACCTTTCATAAATGACAGTTCAGTAATTGAATTAAGGGATTCGACAGTAAATGAATCATTAAAAGCTTCATTAATGAAAATCATTGATTTTAACTCATTCATGAATACATATAATTCATTCATTAATGTTTCATACACTTCTAAAGAAGGTGAGCCAAAACTATTGATAAAGCGGTGTATGAAATAAAAGCACCAATGACGAAATTGAATTCGTTAACTTTTGATGGTGATAGTTCCGTTAACAGCATGACATCAGGAAAAACGATTTTAACGAAAGAATATTTAAAATCTCATGTTAGTGAGTTCGTTGAAATTGAAAAAGAAGGCGGAATTAAGTTCGATCTACTGGGTTTCATTTTCAACTTAGCGAATGCGGGTGTTAGTTTCGCTGAATGGACAACTATACAGAGTGAAATAAATGCAATATGGACGTTTTTGGGGTCAAAAGCGGGAATGGGTGAGCTTGTAAATGCTGCAAGAACATTAGGTGAAACGGGAAATTTTGTAGATGGTTTTAAAAGACTTGTTTCAAATGTTTTAACAAACACAAAGAAATTATTTAGATATACCATACATAACGGCCAGATTTTCGAACAGGTAGCAACAAACCCTCCGGTTATGGCTGCGTTGATGATGGTTAGAGACATAAAGCCGCGTAGCGGTGAGGGCGAAGCCCACGAAGAAGAGAAGAAACCAGAGGATACGGGTCGGGTTATTCGAGACATTAAAAACGTGTATCCTGAAGTTATTGATTTATTTAGAGGTGTTAATGATTCGATTTCAAATCATTCTATAACCCTTGATGAAGAGAATAAATTAACAGATTATATATTCGTCATTATTGCAGAACTAATGAAGAGAATAAATGAAAAAGGTATAGCTGATATCATAAATGTCAGCGATGTAATGATGAAAAGAAATTTTGACTCATTATTTACAGAACCGAAAACAGAATATAGTCTTTATGACGTAATTACTGAATTAATGAAAAAGATTAATGATAATAAGAGTTCTGGCGGAAGAGTTGAATTAGAGGTGAATGATGTTAATGAGAAATTAGATAGGAAGGCAGATAAAAACCATGTTCATTATATAAGTTCAGATGAACAGATTATAACGGACTATCATGGATATTTAACACGAACTGAAGAAAGAGTGAAGACGGAAGATGTTAATGAAAGAAGATATAAATACATTCGTGCTGAAGGTTATGACATGCGCTGTACTGTACAGTATGACACAGGTAAAGCACCAGAAGCATTTGGTTATAACGATGAAATTTATGCTTCTAGTTTCTTTGTTAACGGTGTATTAGTTGAACCAAGATTTACATTGAGAGTTAAGGCAAAAATAACTTTTGAAGATGCTATTAAAAGTAAAGCAGAGAAAGATGAACTTGACGTAACGAACAAAGTTTTGAAATCTCATAAACACAATATCTCCGATATAAATGAACTTCAAGCTACATTAAATAGTAAAGCTGACAAGAACCATACACATGGATCCTTCACTACTGTTAGAGCAGACGACATAATATTGAACTATACCCTTGGTTCAAGTGCACCTTTAGAGAATCCAAGTACAAGCGTAAAAGATACACTAAACTCCTTAAATAACAAATGTATAAATATCGAAGGACATGTCAGAAACTTTGAAACATATGAACTACCAGCAATGTTAGATAAGAAAGCAGATAAGAACCATACACATGAATTCTTCACAACTATTAGAGCTGATGAGATAATATTGAATTGGGCTATTGCTTCATCATGCATGCGTGATGAAGATATGCACACTAACCTAAGAGATATGGTTGTTGATTTAGCCAATAAAACCGACAAAATATATGTAGATGAAGAATTAAATCGTTATGATACAAAAGCATTGAGTTATACAGAAGAAGCAAAGGAATGGGTCAATGAAAATTATGTGAAGAAGTCAGAAGTAAATGATGCGGTTAATGGTAAAATTAATGAAAGATTTTCGAATATAGATTCATTAACAGTTAATGACATTCAATTACATCATCAATTACCTGGTCAAAAGAATGTGGAATATAATAATCTTACTCATGTTCTCGATGGTTTCGATGAATTTAGAACTGATGCAGCAATTGCGATTGCAGGCATGAAAAAAGAAATATTGCAAGCTGTATATCCTGTTGGTTCTTTATATACATCAATGAATTCAACAAATCCAGCAAGTGTTTTAGGTTTTGGTACGTGGCAGCAGATTGTAGACAAATTCTTATACTGTGCTAACTCTTCAAAGCAAACAGGTGGTTCAAAGAAAATTAAAGAAGCAAACTTACCTGCGCACACTCATACAGGAACGACAAACTTTTCTGGCGACCATAGACACTCATTAAGAGACCACCCATTATACAACTCAGAGTATGAAACTGGCCATGACGTTTTATCTCCATCTTATAACAATTCAGCAAAAAAGACTTTTCGACCAACTGAACCAGGAGGAAATCATTCACATACATTTACAACAAATCCAACAGGTTCGGGTGAAGATTACATGCCACCATTTATGACTGTATTCGCATGGTACCGCGTTCAATGAACGCGCTTGAGCCTGCTTTGCAGGCTTACCGTCTTGAATAAAATCTTTATTTTTACATAAATGAGTTTAAAAGAAGTATTCGAACAACATCCATGGAGGTCATTTAAGAAGTTCAATGAAGCTGCAAAGAGTTGGGGATTTACTAACAGAGCTGAAGTTAAAAAGTTCTTTGACAAAAATGTTGTACATCAAACAAAAATAAACCCTTACGACTACTTTTTACCAATTTACTCCAACACTCCCGACGCATACCAATTTGACACTCTCATTCAAAGCAGAAAAGGAGGACATAAACCATTCCTCATCTTCATTAATGTTAACACTCGCAAAGCTTTTGCGTATATAATGAAAAATAAAGGAACTCGTGAAGTGTTAAGAGTTTTACAAAAGTTTGTAGCAGAACATAGCCCAAGTACTTTAACATCAGACCAAGACAGTGCATACCTCAGCAATGAAATCACAGAATTTCTCATTAAGCATAACATAACTCACTACACTACCGAAGACCATAACCATAACATACTCGGCATCATAAACCGCTTCATAAGGACTCTCAGAGATTTAAATCAAGAGCGAGACTTTACCGAAGAAACAATGAAACATTTTCTCGAAGTATATAATTCCTCAACGCATTCTACAACAGGACATACACCAAATTCAATGACACAACAACAAGAAGAAAAGTATATACAAAAGAAACGAAGTCAAACACAAAATATCAGAAATTCAACACAAGTTACCCTCATTCCTGGAACAAAAGTTCGTGTAGTTCTTGACGACAAACCGTTGACAAAGAAACGTTTAAGGTTAAGTCGAAATTATTATATCGTAGACTCTACGCAAGGTAATGTATATCTTATAAAAGCTGCTGACGACTCCATTGCATTTTATCCTCGACATAAATTAGTTGAAAGTAGTAATGGCAAACTTGCTGAAACCATTGACGAAGCAAAGCGAGGAGTGGTTATTGAAATACTTGGCTATAACATAAACGATGACACTTATAAAGTAAGATATGAAGGAGGCGTTGAAGATGTTATACCATCTAAGAACTTGAGAGAATCTAAACCAACTCATCTGGGACCATTAGAGCGGGAGTACTGGAAGGATAAAAATAAGCCAGAAAGAATAAGAAAATTCTTCTAAACTTTTTCATTAGATGTAAATCAGACATGAACGAGAACAGTCATGATATCATTAATGGTACCATTTATTTACACCAAAAATAATGTTTAGGGTAGATGGTTAGATCTAACCCGATTTCTAACCTCATTTCTACCCTCAACCGCTAAGCGGCGAGACCCAAAGGTCTTGAATTTTCATGAATTTCCTTAAGACAGAAAAAATAAAGTTAGTTTTATTTTTATTTATTTTTTTTATTTTGTATAAAAGATATGATTTCAACAATCGGCACAACAACAATTCAAACAACAGCACCAAACTCGTTAGTCATGAATCCAACATCTATGTTAGTAGAGATGAAAAGCTTCATTCCTTCTTCATTTACTTTCGAAACAGAAATACAAAAAATTAAGCAGGAACTTTTAACAAGTAATTTAGACTGTACCGCACAGGATGAAGAAAATGGAGAATATCTTTATGACATGCAAGATATCATAGACCATTTACCTAAATTGCCTGAAATCCAACAACAAAAACTCACTATTCCTGAATTCGATGAAATAGAAGTTAAAGTTAGTGATTCTGCAGAAATAAAGAAGTTCATACGTAAAGTAAACTATGAGTTTCTAGGATATCATTGCAACCATAAAGTTATGGACAAAGATTGCGACATGATTTATAAAAACATTTCAGATATTTATAAATCGGGGGAGTTTAAGACATACAACAACTTTGTTTCATTAGTTGCAAAATGTGTATGGCAGATAAGAGATAAAGATAGAAGAGGTAAGGTATGGAATGAACAGATAAAACCAACTGCTTCAGATTTAAAGAAAACCATTGACGCTTTAGTTATTTTAGCAGGTAAGGTTTCAGAATATAACGCAAAAATGAATCCGCAATGTTCGAAATGTAAAGCAGCAATGAGGAAATATAACTATTCAGTAAAAGAGATAGAACGTATGCGAAACGACTATGCTGACTTAAAGAAAGAAGCAGAGAAACCGACAGAAAATAAAATGAACATGTTAGAATTTCTGAATAAAAACTATCCCACAGCCGATGATTTCCTTTTATCTGATGTCAAGAAGAAGTATAAAGAAACTTTCGGTATCGTTAAAATTTTTGATATATTAACTGAAGAAATAGAAGCTACAAAAATATTTAAAATTTCACGAATTCATAACGTATATCATGTGAAACGTTTATAAAATAACTGGGGTAGAAATGAGGTTAGATATCGGGTTAGATCTAACCATCTACCCTAAAATATATTTTTATTGAATTCAGCACAAAAATAATGAATTTAATTAAGACAGAAAAAATAAAGTTAGTTTTTATTTTTTCGAATTTTTTATTTTGTATGTAAAGACAGTAATGTCAACATCAGAGAACACAACAATTGCTATCGTTCATGAATCCATAAATGAAGAATACGAGTACATACAGTATAACAAACAGTTACGTCTCATTCGTTCGGTCAAAGACGATATGTACCAAATGCAAAGTATAATGAATGCTCTTCGTTCTACAAAGCAAGCATATCATTGGTTTGAAAACCAACAGACAAAAGAACTTTTAGAAGAATTTCCTCATATGATTGCTTCCCTCGGAAAACCGGGGGAAGAGATTCCGTATGAAAATCGCAAGAATTTGGCTCCTGGTTTGAAAGGTTATTATGTTCATAGACTTTTAGTAAACGCTGTAGCAATGTGGGCTTCACCTCGTTATGCTTGTTATATTTTCATGATGTTAGATGAACTATATAAAGCAGAACGTGAAGATATGGAAATGAAACTTCAAGCAAAAAATGAAGTCATTGAATCCAAAGACAAAAGCATACAGAAAAGAATACCGCGTTCGGTACCAAAAGGAAAGGAAAAGAGTTATAAGTATATGATATATACTGAAGAGATGGAAAATGAAGAAGATAAAGATATGGTTATGTTGCATTTAGTGAGAATAAACAACAAGAGCTTTTATGACTTAGCTAAGATATATAAATCTGATAGAAACGGGTTCTATCGTGAAAACTTACCGATTTCAATGACTCCGAATGAGCAGATAAAGGAAATTGTCAAAAATACTCTTCCTCAAACACACTATGACATCAAAGGTTGCACAATACTTACATTCAAAGAAGACTTAACATTACTGAAGGAAAAAATAACAGAATATTTCGATAACTTCAAAGAGGAAGAATAAAAAAAATCTAAGCTAATTTTATTTTTTTATAAAATTTTATCTCATATGAAAGAACATGAATTTAGAATATTCGGAACTCATGACAGAAGAAGAGAACGAACAACATGTAAAAGATTATGCAAAATTTCTGAAGACATACAAAGCATTTAAACAATATCTAAATGCTTCTAAAGATTATGCAAAATTTCTGAAGGTATATAAAGCTTATGAAAAAGCGTATGAAAAGTTTATACATTGGGGAATTGTTGTAAAATATCGATATGAAGACTAACCAAAAATATATTTTTGCTTAAATGACGTCAGGGTCAATTTCTTCAACCATTTCACTTCCTTCGTCAATGTCAATAGAAGCTTCTTCAACCTTTGGTAAGAATTTCTGTATAACATCTTTGTTCGTTATTGTCTTCAGAGATGGAGGATAATATTTCACATTTGTTTCACCTTTCTTATATTCTTTCTGTTCGGAAAGATTTAAAGCAATACTGAAGAAGTCAATGTTAGAGTTCTTTATAACAGTATAGTGTGTATCTTTGACATTCACGAAGAAACTCTTTTGTTTCAAAACTACTGCTAACTCTTGTGAAGTATAACGTTTGCGGTCAATGACGATAGCTAATGGTCTGACATACTGACCAAACTTAGATTCTTTCACAAACTTCTTGTTAAAGATAACATTAACATTTGAAGCACCATTGAACTCATTCTTGATGGCATTAGCGAGAGCATTGTATGAAAAGAATTTGCAATCTTGCATGTGTTTCATTAAAATAAAAATATTAAATTATTTTGAAAAATAACTTAAAAAAATCTAATCTAATTTTTTCAAAAAATATTTTTTTTATTTCCTACTAAAGATGTATCGGAAGTTGTCTAAGTTAGAACACTCGGAAATAAAACAACTTCTTACAGAAGCTAACATAGATGTTGCAAAGCATTACGCGACAAACAAAAAAGCACTCGCTGACTTCATTAAAGACTACAATGGTGAAATAACTTATGATAGAATTCATGAGTTCATAAAGCCGCAACGCGGCGAGGACGAAGTCCATGCAAGAGCATTTCCTTTAAATGACATTGCTATTGACTTATATCATAGACGTTCAGTACCTCATGAAGTAAGAAGAGAAATGTTTGACATAACAAATGCGAACGTTGGTCATACTCGTAAAGCTCTTCGCATGATGTTCGTCAAGAAATGTTTGAACTTACGAACTCAAACGTCGGTGAAACAAGAAGAAGAGACGAACACACTGAAACAACAGAGAAGAGAGATGTTTAAAAGTGCTATAGAACAAGTTCGCAAAGCTAACGATGTCATTCGTTACATTGACGACAAAACCAAAAGAAGGTGAGAGATGGTTAAAGAAAGATGAAGAGAATAGGAAGAGAAATGTGAAGTCAGGCAATAGATCATTGACTTTAACATCGAAGCTTTAGATGAACCAAACAGAGACTACTTACACAAACATTTCGGTAAGGTTTTCATGAGACTCTTAGAGAAAATTAAAATAAACTCACAACAGAGATGGATGTATGTTATAAACTTGGTGGAAAGTATGAATGTTCTACGTTAAACCTCAATAATATTGGAACATTACTACATCAGCTCTTGAAGGAGAACTTATATCAGAGATAGAAGCAAATGCTGCAGGTATTGTTGAAATGCACTATGACTTCTTGACAAACATAAAGAATCTTACTGAAAAAAGATGTATGATTTAACAGAATATGAAGGCTTAACGATGTCAGATGTAAAGAAAGCAAACCAAAAAAGAGACCATATAGAGATGAAAGCACGCTGACAAATGACCAGAAAGCCATTTTGGAAGCTCTTAAGCAAACAGGAAACCCAGCACTTATAGAAAGCTTTTGGAAAGATAATGGTGAAAAGAAGTTTTATAAGAAGAGAAGCGGCCAGTTCTGGAAGTATCTTTGCGCATTACCTATAAATCTTGAACGCTACCAAATCTTCAATGAACTGAACAAAAGAACTGCAACACTTATGACAGAGGACAATTGTTTCGTTTATGCTTGCATTCAGGCTGGAGTAAATGAAGAAACTATTGACCACATGAGAGAAGTCATTCGTGTTAGAGACTTTCCTCAAAGTAAAGTACAAGAAATTTCTGACGCAACAGGTATAGCATTTAATGTTACCATTGGTTATTTCAATAACTCAAGACATAATGAAATAAAGAGATATATACCAAAAGAATGTGAAACTGTTCGAACTATTGACTTACTTCTTGTTGAAGACCACTACATGCTAAACGAAAGATTACCTATGACAACATATTTCATTCGCAACTATATAGAAATCATGAAGGAATGTGGTGGAATGAACATTGAGAAACAAATGAAGATTTATACAAAGAGAGAGAACAAATATGTAGTTCGTTATGATAGAACAACACCGTTATGGGATGTTATGAAAACATTGTGGGAGTGCAAATATTTCGAACCTATTTCTTATGGAGAACTTTTCACATATACGACTGACTTATATAAACAGAACCTTGCACCATTTAAAGATTTGACATATGCTCCAAAGTATTGTGTACAACTGAAGAAGAAAGCCGAGCCAAAAGAAGTAAATAAAAATAAGTGCAAGTTCATTCCTGAGCACGTTTTCTTTGCTGACTTTGAGTGCAGTACCGATGGCTTTCATAAAGCTTTTAACATATGTTACGACAGTGAAGATGGTTCAGTGAGTGAAAGCATTTGGGGTCAGAACTGTGCAACAGAATTTTTGGAGCGACTTCCTGACAAGAGTTTAATATATTTCCATAACCTCAGTTATGATATAAACTTCATCTTAAGAAACATGACAGAAGTGAAAGGAACTCCCATCATTAAAGGTTCACGAACAATGCAAATAACTGGCTTATATAAAGGAAGGGCAATTATTATAAAAGACTCTTACAGTGTTATAAATAAGAAGCTTAAACTATTTCCTGCTATGTTTAACTTACAAACAGGACCGAAAGAAGTATTTCCATACAACTACTACAGCAGTGTTTTGTTAGCAAATGACAACAGAACTGGTGTCATTTCTGAAGCATGTAAGTTTATCCGGGATGCGGATACGTTCATGAAAAACATAGATTCCATCAAAGGTTGCAGAATAGATGAAAACCACTTCGACTTAGAAAAGTATAGCACATTTTATTGCAAACAAGATGTAAGAATTTTAAGAGAAGGTTTTGTTAAGTTCCGCAATGATATATTGAAAGAGTTTGATATAAACGTTTATGATTACGTTAGCCTTTGTTCAATTGCTAACAAATTGTTTGAGAACAGAGTATACTTCCCGAATGGAAATCTTTATGACCTCTCAAATAAACCAAGAGAATTTATTTCGAGATGCATTCAAGGTGGAAGATGTATGTTGTCAGATAACATTAAACAAAAGAGCGAAAAGAAACTCATTGCTGACTTCGATGCTGTTTCATTATATCCCTCAGCTATAGCAAGACTTTATACTTTAGAAGGAATTCCAAAGGTTATGAAGAAAGAAATGTTAAGCACAGAGTATCTCATGAGACATTTATTCGATGACGACCAAAAGGAACCCATTGGTGAAAAGTTTATGTCTGGCTTCTTTGTTCTCATTAAGATAACAGAGATTGGAATACATAGACACTTTCCTTTAATAGTTTGTGACCCTGAACTAAATCCAGAACTTAACGTTCCCAGAAGTTCAAACACTTGCTGTTTAATGTATGTTGACCATATAACATTACAAGACCTCATAAAATATCAAGGTGTCAAATGTGAAGTGTTGCAAGGATACTATTACGATGGAAACAGAGATATTAGAATAAGAGATGAAGTAAAGAAGTTGTTTGAGTTAAGGTTAAAATAAAAGAAAGAAGGAAATCCTTTGCAAGAAAATATAAAGCTCATTCTGAACAGTATTTATGGCAAAACTATTCTATCTCCTATTGAGTCAAAAATAACCATAGTAAATGACAAAGATGCTATAAGATATGCCATCAGAAACTACAACCATATAGTGAAGTTCGAAGGTTTGGATGGTTCAGATAAAACTATTTTCAAGCTAACGAAAAGCATTTGCAGACACTTTAACTTTTGCCCCTTAGGTGTTAATATCTTATCTATGTCGAAGAGAATAATGTGTGAAGTATTCTGTACTGCTGAGGACTTAGGAATGGACATCTTTTATAGCGATACGGACAGTATGCATCTCTACAATGAAGATATCCCTCGTTTAGCTGAAGAGTTTGAGAAACGTTATGGAAGAGTTCTCATTGGTAAAAACCTTGGTCAATTTCATAGCGACTTTGCAGAAATCACAAAAGATAAACAAAGTTTAGCATACAAGTCAATATTTTGTGGAAAGAAGACTTACATAGACTTACTCACGAATGATTTAAATGAAGTTGCATTTCACTGCAGAATGAAAGGCGTGAAGCAAGATGTTATTGCTTTAACCGCTAATGAAATGTTTCCTGACTCTGTTCAGTGTTTCTATGATGAAGATAAAGGTTTAATGGTTCCGCAAGGAAAATTTGACAAAGACTCTGAGTTCAGTGTTATGAAGTTATATAAAGCACTTTATGACGGTCAAGAGATTGGATTTGACTTATGTAAGTCTTCTAGTCCTTGCTTTGCTGAAAAGTTTAACTTTTCTATTCAGACTAAGACTTCATTCATAAGAAAGCTTAAGTTCTGAGGTCATGAATGAGAAAAATAATGAGGTCATTTATTTTTGTCAGCAGTGAGACCATTCATGATAAAAATAAGCCGCTAGCGGCAAGGGCGAAGCCCATGTGGTCATTTACAATACTGCGATGGTAGAGTTTAAGAGTTGTGCTTCAATGTAGAGACAGTCCTTATGGTCTGGAGGTAAGAACACTGGGCAGTTATGGCCATGAGTGGAGAACATGTCTATCCAAAACTCACGATTGAAGCCAGTTAATTTATAGTATTTAGGGTTAGGAAGTGGTGAAGTTCTTGTATGACCAATGAACTCATTTTCAACTCCCTTACTTAAGTTTGAATATAATATAGCTTGTTTTCTATCCCAAATGCCAGGTGTTACAATCTTTGAAAATTCATTTTTCCTCGGAAGCATTGCATCATAATTGAAAACATTTTTGAAGTCTTCATTGGGTTCAGAGATTTGAAATCTTATACGTAATGGATTTTCTTTCTCTTTAGCTACTTCATTGAATGGTGAATATATAACAAACTGACAGTCATGAGTTCCATCTTCATTTTCATTAAATTCATAATGAAAGTCTATAAGTTGTGGCTGACTACCTTCTTCTTTCAGTTGTGCAAGAAACTCACGTAAAGGCTGTAAAGTTTGTACTTCAATGTTGAACTTTTTCTCGAACATCTCATTAAATGAAATCATACATTGTTGCAATGTTGTATCGTCTTTAAAGTATTTGTATATGTGAATGTTTTGGGCGCTTAAAGACTGTTCGTCATTTTCTATCTCGACTTGAAGTATAAAGTCAACCTTTCTGAAAGCACGTGTTATATACATAGATGTTATGCCAATGTACTTCTCTTCATTTATGTTCACAATCCAGTCTGTTGGAAACTTAAACGTTACTCTGTTCCCCTTTATTTTGACGTCAGGGTTTTCACTACTGAATGCAACAGATAAAGGTATTTGTCTATACATTTAGTTCCGATAAAAATAACCCATTTACTCTTTCTTTGCTTCAGCTTCTTTAGCTTTTGCTTCAGCTTCTTCTCTAGCTTTCTTCGCCAGTAGTCTTGGGTTCTTTTGTCTTCCAGCAGCTAATGCAGCAAGTTGTTTTTCACTAAGTTTTCTCTTTGGTCTCTCTGGCTTTTGTTCTTGTTTTTGTTCCTTCAGTTCGGATAAAATTTGCTCACGAATTTCTTTCTTCAATGCTTCAACATCTATGACCCCTTGGGTCTTGTCCGTAGGGCTTGTCTGAGTCATTTGACTGCAGATAAAAACAAAATTAAAACTTTAACCGATGTAAAATGAGCTTGTCAAAATCAGAGCGAGAGTCTATTATATTAAATGACGCAAGAGGAATACAACATCCTTTCTATTACGTAAGTCAGAGTAAAGATGGTAAAATATACGTAAGAAAAAGAAAGGTTCCATTAGCGAATGCAGAAAGCGACAACATTAAGGTGTATGGTAAGGGTGAAGTCCACGAAGCCCATATAAAACCTTCTGTTCAAACTGAAAAGTCAATAGAACCAGAAGAAAAGAAGCCAGATGTACTTTCAATAACGAACCAAGAGCTTATTGCAAAGTTCGTGAATTTCATTGAAAAACAAACCGAGTCAAAGAATCCTGACCCGCCAGTGAAAGAAGTTGAGACAAAAGAGAATGTACAGTTCATTGAAAATGTCAAGAAACAACTTCCACCACGAATGCCAAGAAGAAGAGTGAGAATAATGAAGTAAATAGATATTTTTATCTGAAGTAAATACATGCAGAACGAACAGCTAAACGAATTTACTCCAGCAGAGCATATTCATCAGATTCGCTCATATTTCGATATCATAGACAATGCAGTTCAAATTGGTGACACTAATAGAAAATATTCTGACGCAAAGATTCCATCACAACCTGGAACTGCTAAAGATAACACATGGGTAACATTCAATCTCTCACCTCCTGGTGAAAATATGTTGGACCTTTACAATACATTCATTACGTATAAAATGGAAGGTCAATTTATTGTAGATAAAGAAATTGGTTCAGGTTCCAATAAAACAAACCACCAGGATTTTGGATTGGTTTCGATGACGCTTTCTATGCAGTTGCTGGATATCAAATCCTTGCAAATGGTCGTATCGTATATTCTCAAGACAACGCAAGAGAAGAAGCATATATAACTTCAAACTCACAAACTACCGAACAAATAAAGAAAGTAGATGTTTTTCAAAGACTGAAGATGAGATATGGAGTCATTCGGGAACATGCAGAACAGGACAAATTGTTAGTGGGCCGATTACAGCAGGAAAATCATTTGATTTTAAGCTTCGTTTAAGAATTCCTGTTAGAAGATTCCTTCCATTAGAAGCTATTCGATTTATTCCAGCTTTTGCAGGAAACATTCAGCTTAAAGTAAAGTTCAGTAGCGACGCCTTACAATGCACATCTATATCTGTAAATGATATCATTGCTTTCAATCCAACTCTTAAAGTTGTATTTGCTTCAGATTCAAATCCACCGACAAATAAATTTGTTCCATGGAATGAACCATTCACTATGATAACGAAGGCAGTAGAAGCTAGTGGAACATTACTATTACAACTGTAACCCAGCAACTATTTCGAACAAAGATGGATTTTAATGAATGTTTTATTCATCCAAAGTCATTCTCTTTAGACCCTAACATTTATACAGAACTTGTAGAACATTATACAAACGAGGCTTTATGTTTTCCTGTTAAAGTTATGGATTGGATTCCTATGGACGGTTCATTCTCAAAGAATACAGATAGTTCAAGTGCAACATTTACAGCAGCTTATACGCCTATTAATGTTAAAAGTATTTGGGCACTATTTAGAAAGAAAGACAACTATTATGTTAATTTTGAGAACCCTAAGTTTAAATATCTTCAGCTTTCCATGGGAGCTTATGGAAATATGCCTGCAGAACCTGAAAAATCATATGGACCTGTATTTTATGAAATGGTTGCGAACGCTTGCAATACAAACAATGATATGATAGAATTTAATGAAGATGTTATGAGGTCATTGGTGGATGATGGTAGTGTGGAACATAAATGGGATAGCTATGACAACACACATTTCTTATGTGGTTTTCCAACAGAAGTGGACTTTTGCTTCCAGCAAGGTCAAACATCTACTGCTCCAATAACATACAAATTGTCTGTTAAAGGACCTATTGAACTAGCAACTGAAAATGTACCAAAGCCACTTATTGGATTTATGAGGGATTGTTGCTTTGCCATTCAGGTAAGACAGTCAGGCATCCCCATAATAAGATTAGATGACTATAACTTAGCCGCGGACGACAGTGAGGAATAAAGGATGAACGTTTATTTTTAAAGCTTATAAATGAGTTCTTCATCAAGCTCTCGCGAACCTTCACCATCTATGAAACAAACTTTACCAAACGATTATGGAGCACCTATTGAATATTTCTTACGAGCTGCACAATGGCAAAGAGCAGTCTCACCAAGGTTAGGTGTTCCACCAGCTCCTGTCAAAAATAGCATTTGGTCAAGTCCTTATATAAGATATGGTCTCCCACTAGGTTTGCTAGCTACAGCAGTAGCAGTTATGATGTTGAAAAGAAATAAAGCAAATGTTGTAAATAATACTGAAGTAGTTGAAGTTAAACAAACTCCAACACCTTCGCCAAAACCAACGCCTTCACAAACAACACCTTCAATGACTCCTGAACCTATGGAAGTACAAACTCCTGTTCAAAAGTCAACTCCTAAACCGACTCCAACATTTAAACCAGAACCTACTTCTCAAATAAATCGTAAAACTCCTGCGTTTCCTTACTGAAAAAATAACGTTATTTTTATTTAATATTAAAATTTTTATTTGATTGAAATGACAAATAAAGTCACTGAAGCAATGAAACAAAAGTTTTTGGTAGAATATATTAAATCAGGAACTATTCCAGAAGGTTTTTACATTCATCAAATGAAAGATGGTAGAGTTCAGTTTAGAAAGATAAAGCAACCATTAGATAAAGAAGGAATTTTGAGAAAGATTAAACTTCATGAGGACAACATTGCTGAACTTAAGAAGAAGTTAGAAGAGTTGGAGAAAGGAAAAGAGTTATAAAGCAATGAATTCAACAGGGTAGAAAAGAGGTTAGAAATCGGGTTAGATCTAACCTTCTACCCTAAATTTATTTTTGTGCTATGTTTTCATACGTGTGAGGGTGGTGATATCATTAGCTTTTAAGTTTATTTTTTAAAATTATTTTTTATTTTAATTTTATATAAATGACAGAACAAAAGCAACTCATACAAATCAAAACATATAACAAACATACATTTAAACATTTATTCTTCCTTCCTGAGTATAACATGTTCTTTACACTTCATCCTAGACCAGTTGACTATACACTGACTGTTTATAAAGATTGTCATGGTAGTTTTATAAAAACTTATGATGATGAAGGTAAGTTAACAAGACTATTCATTTCAAAACTTGAGAAACTTTATGACTTCAAGTATGACTACAATAGAGTTAACATTGACGATGAAGATATTGAAGAAAATTTATGAGAACGTTTATTTTTTCATTAGTGAGTTCGTTAGTGAGGTGAAATGGTTGGCGGCTTTGTAAATATTTAAGGTTAAGTTAGTTTTTGCGTTCATGTTGTAAAATATACGTTAGCGGTTTCGTAAAGTGTCAAACCGTTATCTTGGGTAAGGTGGAACGCAGTGCCGCCGTACCCAAGATAGTTTTACTAACTGCAGTATATAAAAAGTCATCCCCTGAGATCCAGCTCGAATCATCGACAAAGTCAGTAAACGGGCAGGATAAATCATCTGAATTATATTGGTAATCGGGGATAAAAGTCGAAATTTCAGCATTATGTTGAATTTTCTCAGACTGTGGTTGTGGTACTGAGTTGGTGATAGTTGAGGTGTGTCTTCTAAGTGTCCACTGTCTTGTCAATACTATGGAATCCCGCAGGAATGGAAACTTTCCTGCAAGCTCTATGGCTGCATTTGTTTCCATAGGAACAGTAACATATCCTATGGATTGGAATTCACTGTTAACAGATGATTTGCATTTTCCGATCAGGGTTATTAATTGGCGAGTGTTAAGTGCTAACACTTCGTTCATCCAAACAATTCCGCACACAAGCGATCTAGTCTTATCGCTTTCGTTATGTCTGACAATATAATTCCTTATCTTGTCAAATATAACGTTAAAATTCTTACAAAATTTTGAGCGGCCCGAGATCGCAATCGTTGTAGCAATTTCTTTCTGCAATTCCTCATAGCCAAGCTTGTCAATGTCTGATAGGATGTCCCAGTACATAGGTTTCGATCCCGGGCCGCCGGCATTAGTTTGTTTCATGTTTGATAAATGTCACTTTTGAAAATTTTCAAATCAATACTTCTTTTGAGAATAATTTGACTATTTTTGAATATAATATTTCTGACACTTCATAATCCAGACAGTTTTATCCACATCACAAAATTTATCAATGGTTCAATTCAAAAGATAAAATCATATTTTAAGTTTTTATTAAAAAAATTTTACTAATCCAACGGCTTTTTTTGTCAATCATATTTGGAAACTCTTAATACCAAATATCAGATCTGAATGTAATGCCAGTCCTAAAAAATGTTGAAACGTTCTCCGTTATGGCACACAAATGTTTCATTTCAAAATAATATTTAGTTGTTGTATAATATATGATAGGCATGCATACACTCCGATTAAACTCCCTTTTATTATATTCAACTTTTTGCCAAAAATTACAATTTTATACTATTATTATAAAAATAAAAGGATTTAATATGTACTAGCTAATTCCATTATGTTTCTCATAGTGATTTAGAATTCTAATCATTATTTTTTTTCATTAAAAAAGTATATGTCATTGAGGGGGGCACAAACTTGCCCAGTGAGGTGAAGTGAAAAGTGACGAGTTTACATGTCAGAAATGTAAAGTGCCAGATTTGAAACAAAAAATGGATTAATTTATTATTATATGATAGAGAGATTTGGTAAGTTACTATCAAATTTGTAAGTAAGGGAAAAAAAGTAAGAAAGAAAAAAATTTAAAAAATAAAAAGCCACTCGCTTCGCTCGCGGTTGACAAAAAGAACAAATTCGAAAAATAATTGTATGAAATTACGAAACTAAGCCACTCGCTTCGCTCGCGGCTTAAGAAAAGAACAGATTCGAAAAAAGATTGTACGAAACTACGAAACTAAGCCGCTCGCTTCGCTCGCGGCCTAAGTAAACAACATATTTCAGATTATCGATACTAAAAATTTTTTTATTTTATTACATTTTTTTTGCTTTTTTTTAAAGCTTCTTAACTTAAATCATGGAATGTCTCAAAGACAAAAGTAGCATACAGCATGTAAAGCTAAAGAAAGATAATCATAATTAATACCTTAATTTTTAATATTACGCATTTTTAGGTGCAAAATTTAAAAACATTCTAATACAATAGAGCAGTTTCCAAAAGTAGCATACAGCATGCAAAGCTAAAGAAAGATAATCATAATTAATACCTTTAAAGTTTAAAATCTTGATTTTTTTTAAAATCAAATATTTATAACTTTAATACATACAGCTTAAACCTTATACTTGTTTTCTCTTGTGAGAAAGCAATCTTACAAAGCTAACAATCCTAAAAAATAAAGAATTAAAATTTAATAATTTAATCTAAAATTAAAATCAAAATTAAATAAAATGAGTTCTTTGTAATAATACTTTCAAGGTAGGATATATTTTAGTGGGATCTATTGAGTCATCACTAACAGCATTGAGCAATCTATTGAGCATTGAAATACTCTCGATTTTTCTTTGTCTTTTTACATCAATTTCTGCGTTAGTTGCTTTTTCCATGATCCTAATGACACGGTCATCTGCTGGATTTTGATCAATTTTGAGTTTGATAACGAAAGATGGTATCACTTTTGTATAAATTTCTATAATAACATCATCAATTCTGAGATTTTTTCGATCAGGAAAATAGTCATGTTTGAGTGTTCTAAAATGAGCTTCGGCAATATTGTTAGTTGCGTCGCCTTCACGCCTGTCACGAGCAATCCATCTTGATATGTTGTAACGCCATTGTCTGTTAAAGTATTGAGATGCTGTTGGATCTGTGTCGAGCAACTCCAGAACTTGATCATAGGCAGCATTTGCTTCTTCCTCATGTTCTGCATCTAATTTGAAGACTAAATCCTTCATCAAATTATAGAATTGTTCAAATTTTTCTTGAGAAGAAAACTTATTTGATTTGCGAAGAATTGCACGAAGAACATGTACTCCGCACCAAAGTATTTGAGCTTGTGGAATGCTTTCTTCTATTGCTTGAGCTATCTGTGGAGCACAGTCCATGCTAATGTATTCTGGCTCAATTGTTACCCATCTGAGATAGGCGCACACGCAAACTTGAATGTTTTGATAAGTGTCTGGTTGACAAAAGAAATATAAAAAAGGGAAAATGTGAAAATCTTTGATTTTGCCAGTAAATGCATACAATGGAATGTTTGATCGCAACAATTTATAGGTGCTGTCTATATGAAATGTCTTGATACTATGCGCATAAGCTTTGCCTTCAAAAGGCGCGTAATAGAAACACATATTATTGTCTGAGACTTCAAATGCAATGAGATCATCTGGAGATTCTTCTTGTACTGTCTGAACAAAGATTTGCAATGACACAACATCGTCAGGAGAATATCTAGTTTGAAGAGCATGTATTCTCTCTGCAAATCGTTTGATTGCACGTGGTTTTTGAGCGTACATCTCTGGAATGGACGGACCTGTAAGAGGAATTTCAAGATCTTTGAATGCATTTAGCTGTGCTATCGCTCTTTGATTGTCATCTGTTTGGAAGTAATGTTCTAAATATTTGCGATAAAAGACAGACGAATATTGACTTTTGTCATTTGGGGCGGAATGATCATGTTCTTCAACTATTTTGATTAGTTTGTATTTATTTTGATCCAAGATTGCAACATTAAAATGTGCAGGACATTTTGGATATTTGCAGTGGAATGAAATCTGAGATCTTTCTTTCCTGACACGTTCACCATATCCATACTGTGCTTGTATTTCTTGTTTAACTCCAAATTTACAAAGATCCATAACAGTAAAGATAGTTTCTTCTTCTAATTCCATTTGAAATTGAAATGAAAATTAAAAATTCAGAAATTTGAATAGATTTGGTCTGTAATTAAATGAGAATAGCAGTTTGTTCGTCATTGTTTGAGGCAAGAGTATTATAGGAATATTATATGATGGATTTGAGTTGCATATAAAGAGTGCAAAAGGATAAAGAGAGAAATTTTGTTAGATTAAATTATTAAATTTTAATTCTTTATTTTTTAGGATTGTTAGCTTTGTAAGATTGCTTTCTCACAAGAGAAAACAAGTATAAGGTTTAAGCTGTATGTATTAAAGTTATAAATATTTGATTTTAAAAAAAATCAAGATTTTAAACTTTAAAGGTATTAATTATGATTATCTTTCTTTAGCTTTGCATGCTGTATGCTACTTTTGGAAACTGCTCTATTGTATTAGAATGTTTTTAAATTTTGCACCTAAAAATGCGTAATATTAAAAATTAAGATATTAATTATGATTATCTTTCTTTAGCTTTGCATGCTGTATGCTACTTTTGGAAACTGCTCTATTGTATTAGAATGTTTTTAAATTTTGCACCTAAAAATGCGTAATATTAAAAATTAAGGTATTAATTATGATTATCTTTCTTTAGCTTTGCATGCTGTATGCTACTTTTGTCTTTGAGACATTCCATGATTTAAGTTAAGAAGCTAAATTCTGAAGTTTACATGATCCTCTCGTGTGCACCCTTAAAAAAATGCAAAAAAAAATTGAATACTTTACTGGCTGGGCAAATTTGTCGCCGCCCCCTATGTCATTCAATATTTATGGATGAAAGAGAATAAACCGACACTTTATAATTAAATTATAATAATTTTGTTCGCTCTAATGAATTGTGAAAATCAAATGAATTATTTTATTGGAACCCAACTC
Source organism: Trichomonas vaginalis G3 (assembly GCF_026262505.1). Classification (NCBI taxonomy): domain Eukaryota; phylum Parabasalia; order Trichomonadida; family Trichomonadidae; genus Trichomonas; species Trichomonas vaginalis. Next base: position 39,969,057 of record NC_067206.1, on the reverse strand, counting down.
CGAATTCTGGGGGCGAGTATCATAAGAAAAATTTTTCGAAAAATAGGGGGTGTTAGTATACTCAACCCCCTCATTAATTATCGTTTCTAGAGGAATAGTCACAGAGGCCTTTTTTCAGGTAACCTTTAAGAAGTTTCCGAAAGAGTTTATGCTCATATAACCTCATTTCCAGGTAAATAGGGGGTATTGTTCTACTAAAAGTTTAGTTACATACTGGCCTCGTTTCCTAAGAAACTTAATCAAGAGGCTATCTCAATAAGCCTTGACCAACAGGAATAGGATAAAGGAATATGCAATACTGAACTACCGTAATCTTAAAGCAATAACCGATAGACGCAAGCTCATCACTACTTGTTTGGTTGTTCAACGAATCTTTTTATATCACAGTACACTACACGTATCTCATACCTCCATACAATAGATGATTTACTCATAATTACATTTAAAACCCAAAAGTCGACATTTTTTTGAAAATATTATTCAGATTCAACGAAAACTTTCATTCATGATACATGCATATAAAATCTTCCAAGATATAATTACTTATCTTAACAAAAAATATCATTCTTTTTATATATTTTGAACAAATTTATGCAACCATCATGATTTTCGTCCAGTAATCAAGTCTCATACCTCCATCTATATATGAAATCATATTTTCTCCGTAGAATGCTACATTTTTATATTTTTTCTAAATTTTAATTTTTTTACTTCTTTTTAATTTCCTTTTATTAATAGCACACTATCCTCCAAGATGAATTTTCAATTTTTGCATCACAACTACATTTCTACATATTTTTTGCATAATAATTCTTATCCTTCTTTAAAATCCACTAGACTAGTGCTCACATTAGTTTTATATATTTGAAAATACTTATAGCTTCTTAAATTCGCAATTGAATCTTATCTTTTGTCTGGTTATTCTCCAAATACAATTCATAATACTCTTTGAATATTCTGATAAGCCATTCTCAGCTTACACATAGTAAACCAAATTCGACCACAATCATCTTTCAATATGTAATATTTATGGTAATACTTAAATTTTTATCTCATGAAACTAACTTTATTATGAAAGGCATATTTCAGATTTAATTTCACATCAAATTAATGCAAAATGTATCTTATTGAAAATACATACTTCAAGATATTTAATGAAATTTGATTGCCTTCAAAAATTAGAATAATTATTTCAAATCAAACAAGCAAAATCATAAAGTAACAATATTGGTTTATTTGGCTCTGAAAATAATTGCAAATATTGATTTAATAAACAATTTAATATATTATTTTTCGAGCAAAGAGAATATTATTCAAGAAAATTAATAAATTCGACATCTACTATTAATTTTCACATATTTTTGAATGTATGATCTCAACGCAACAATACTATTGGATAAAAATTCGGTATGTAATGGTTTTACTTGAAAAGCGTATGGTTATTGTTTAAGTTAATGTAAATAATACAAACAGAGTTACTTATAATGACGCTTGAACGAAAGAATAATGCTGCATTAAAGTAGGTAGGTCAAAGAACCTAAAAGCATGTTTCGGTAATGTTGATTAATTATTCCACAAAAGTGATGGTAAATCCTATTCCTGTTGGTCAAGGCTTATTGAGATAGCCTCTTGATTAAGTTTCTTAGGAAACGAGGCCAGTATGTAACTAAACTTTTAGTAGAACAATACCCCCTATTTACCTGGAAATGAGGTTATATGAGCATAAACTCTTTCGGAAACTTCTTAAAGGTTACCTGAAAAAAGGCCTCTGTGACTATTCCTCTAGAAACGATAATTAATGAGGGGGTTGAGTATACTAACACCCCCTATTTTTCGAAAAATTTTTCTTATGAAGCTCGCCCCCTCTGTACGATTGATTATATTCTATACATCTTAACAAAACATGCTGAAACTCAATATTTGGTCTCAAGACGATTACATTCATTTGAAAGAAAAAATGAATTGCTTTCACTCCCGACGGTTTGATAAACAATAATTCATCATTGCTACTTGCTATTTAAAATAACGAAGATCTCGATCATCCATGATTTATCACATGGACAGAAATTTGAGAGAGAGAGAAAAAATTCAGTTATGAATTGGATAAATTAAATGGGTAGTGGTCTAATCTTTTTCCATTTAAATGTTATGAATTGGATAAAAATCACATTACATCATACAGCACGGCTGCTTGTTACAAGTTATATTTCCTATAATAAGTAGCTCAATAGTTAGAGATGACAATCAAAAGTTGGAGAATAACTTTAAACAAGTTCATTATAACACTTTTCCGTTCATTTAAACTACTATTATATGAATTCAATTATAAAAATGTTTGATCTCTTGGTGGGAAGTTATAAAAATAAATATAAATATGAATTTCTATTATTTTAAATTAATAAATACTAACATTATAAAGTCAAAATATACATAACAATAATATATTGTTTTCAAAAAAGAAACTGTTGGAAAAGATCAGAATAAAATATTTTTCTTTGAGAAAAGAAATTCCTTATTCATAGCTTGCTAAATGGAGGTAAAGGAGTTGGTTGATCTTTAATCAGACTTGATGCTCTTGCTCTTTGTTGAGGTACTGCAATAATATGGGGACTGCTTCTAAATTTCATTAATTTTGCCATTCCTGGATATACAATCTTTGGTATAGCAGAATGTTGAGAGATCATATCATCTTTTTTGACATCCCAGTCGTACTGATAATCAAAAACGAAGCCTTCCTGAATGAATAAGTTTCGAAATAATTCTCTGTACATTTCATAATCCGGTTTATCTTGAAATCCTAATTTCCTTACTTCTTCTAAAAAAATTGAAAATTCTTTTGGTAAATCAGAGCAAAGTTCCTCAATTGGAGTTGTACATTTCACTTCGGCAATCAATTTATTTTTCTGTTTTTGGGATTCGGCTTTTTGGCCTTGCCAAGGCAATCTTCCTTTGAGAAAAAAGATTAATACGTAGGCTAGTGCCTCAAGATCATCTCGTCTCGATTGCTCTATGCCAAGATGTGTAGAAACAGAGGAGTATCGTGCTGTTCCAGTAAGTTCTCTGTCCTCTTTATAAGGTATATGGGTTCCTGTTTTAACGTCGATATATTTTTTTGATAATCCGAAATCAAAGAGGAAAATGATACTATGCTTCTTTCCCAAACCGATTGCAAAATTATCGGGTTTAATATCTCGGTGAATGTATCCTTTAGAATGAACATATTCAAGCCTTGAGATCATTTGGTCTGCTAGCATTAATACAGTTTTTAATGAAAATTTTCCATGACAGAGCTCAAGAAGTTCTGCAACAGATTGTCCAAGTAGTTCCATTGCCATTACTGCATTATCTCCATCAATTTTATACCACTTAAACTCAGGAAAGCCCGGTTCGCCACTAATGAGCCTATAAAACTTGCTTTCACGAAGTAATTGAGGTTGAGGTGTGGAATTATCTTCGATTTTAATTGCAACTTCTTCTCCAGTTTTAATATCCTGAGCAATATAGATGTTTCCAAAACTTCCTCCACCTATTTTTCTCTTTAATGCACAATCACCAATAATTCTATTCATCAATAATTTTCTAAAAAAAATTATGAAAAGTTATCAAAGCATATTTAGGTTAAAATTATATATCGATGAAAACTTGCAAAGTTTTCAATAGAAAATTTTCATCATAAATTTTACAAAATTTATAAAATTAAATTCATCAATAATGTGAAACGATATGTTGCATCAAATAGAATGAGCTCAGTATTGAATACTTCTATCGTTTATTCATGAAAAGAAAAATAAAATATTCTCACATCGAATCAATCATATTGGTATAGCCAGATTGAAAATAACGAGCAAATTGAAAGTAAAATAACGATTTTTTTTTTATTTTTCCGAATGATATTGCATTAATGATTTAGTAAGATTTTTATATCCAATTATATTGTTCTCATTTCGGATTTTTTTAGGGTCCACTCCACTCGCTACCTTTACGGGCGCGAATTGTTCAAATTGTACTAATTGTACTAATTTAGGAATATTTTCGTCTTTGTATTACCTTTCACATAGTCAGATATAATCAGAATATCTTTATAAAGGACAGGGATAGTATGCAATATTAAAAATCAGAGATATGATTTCTTTGAAAAAGAAGTGAAGTGACTTAGCAGACCTTAAAGTGATAATTTGTTTTGTTTTCATTACAAAATCTCTGTCAATTTCCCAAATTATCATTACCCATGAGGGTAAATTTAAATTTTCCAAAATATTACCAGAATATTAGATAATCAATCAGAGTTCTAAAAAATTGAATTTTTAAGGGTCAACTCCGGCCAATTTGACACACAGGATTTTTCACTATCAAGGAAACTACTTGAATAATAAACAATTATATGAAATATTAAGATAATCATTCTTATATATACTGTGCTATATTATAGTGCAATCAAACTTCAATGAAACATATTTTTTGCCGTTTAGCTTGATTATTCATTTACTTTTTATTTTAATGTTCTATGATTATTCACGACCCTATTAAATATAGTAATATAAAATGCTATACTATAGATTTATCTAAAGGAAAATGAAAATCAAGGGACCACAAAAATGCTATAATCTAATTTTTGGAGGATGTTTTATTGTCATACGGAAAAGTGCTTTCGATAATATTTATAAAAGAATGAATTCCAGACCCAAACATTAGAGTCCAAAATTTATGCACTTTATATTTTAAATTCCAATGCGGCTTTTCAAGTGAATCAGACCTATATTTTGGATTCTGAAATCTTAGGAACTCATAATTTTCACTCCAATTATTAACTTTGATCAATTTGGATTATCATATGCTATAAGCGTATCCATTAAATACTATCACAATTGCTTCCATATACACATTATTACCTGACAAATTTTCAAATTCATAATCGTATCATGAAGAAAGTTTTCATAAAAAATAAGGTCAAATTCGAATTACATGTGGTCTTTTAATTAGTTAGAATATTTCAACACTTTCTCGGATATTTTCAATGGGTCGTGTTGCATCGTAAAGCATTCAAAATATACTATGATTTAAATTGGCGTCATATTTTAAATTCCATTCAATTTTATATTAAAGTTAATCATTAACATTTATATTTCCTCAGGACTTTGGCTTATATATGTAAAAAAAGGAAGGTAGACTTTAAGATTCAAAAGTTAAACTTATTTAGCCAACTCAATCGTAATATATACTTATTGTATTTTCAATATCTTGTTCTATCAGTCTATGATTTTTTCAGTACGAACAGAAATCCTATCGATTTCTTCCAAAATTAATTAAAAAAGATCGGATATATTAACTTTTACTATTTTTTTTCGTTGATCAAATTGTTATTCTCACAAAATTTCAAAAGTTTACCGAAGTCAATTTTTTATTAAAATATCTCATTATGCTTCCACTCTTTATTGGCCACATTACAGGGTTCACACTCCCATCATTCTCTGCTAAATTTTGCATAGCAGATGATGCTTCAAAATCATCTTGCCCAAGTGATTACACAGTAAAATCTCCAGATACAACAGAGATTTCAAGCATAACATCATTATCATTATATATTGTTTCTAATCCAACATCAGAGATAACAATCTCCTTTACCACTGTTTTATCTGTTGAAGGCCTTCCTTCTCAAACATTAAAGAAGATCACAGTTATTCCATCATCATCTATATTAACTGCCATCACCCAGGGTATTAGCGCTGTTACATCTTCCGTTGCACTTAAAAATATTGATTTCAACTACAAAGGAAATTTAATTTCTGCTTCACTAGATCTTCAAGGGGCAATCAAACTTGGCGACTTTTCAATTACAACACGCTCATTCACAATTGGTGACAACGTCAAGCAGTTACTTTCTGATGTTACCGTCAAACTTTTCAGTGTTTCATTGGGTGAAACAGCCGTATTAACATTCAATGAAGATCTTAAGAAGACTCTTTCTGTTGGTGTCAAGAAGATCATTGTTAGTGCAGAAAACATTACAAACAAGCTCACATTAATTTCCTCAATTCCATTATTGACAAAAGTTAAGACTATCCAAGAAAAGGGTACCTTAATTATCAAGAGATTTGGTAATCCATCCCTTTCCGAAATACTTAAACTCGATGTCGAAACAAATGGCGGTGTTATCGAATTTGCCAACCAGAAGTGGAAGCAAGTTGAAGGATTCCTCTCATCATTAATTGACAACTTCAACTTCATCAACATTATCCAGAAAAAGGCAACTGAAATCAAAATTTCCGGAAGAAATATCCCAGTAAACATCAAGAACGCCGGAACTGAAGCATTGAACATCATTGTCAATACATCGTCAGCCGGTATCCAAGGCCTTATCCAGATCAAGAACGCCGCCGATAAAATTGTTGGCGAAGGCTTCTCCAAGTTCGAATTAGCTGTTGGAAAGTTCGAAACCACCATCGACAACTTCAACTTGGACTCAAAGATCGCTTTATCTCTTCCATCCGACTTCCAGTCCACAGTCAGTGGGTTCCTTTCAAAAGTTGAGAAACTTGTCAACAAACTCGAAGCCAAGATAACAACACTTACACAGGAAACACTCAACCTTGCTTCAGATGCTCTCCTTAACCTCCAGATGAAGTTTGATGGCGGAGAACTCAAATCTGGCCTCATTGATGTCACAAAGTCACTTCAACTCCCAGATGTCGGAAAAGTTCTTCTCAACATTGACGCTGCAATTGACTCCAACTCTGACTTCCAGAAGATCAAAGAGTTAATCACAACTCCTCGCAAGTTATTCTGCTCCAAAGTTCCATTCAACTGCTCCTCATTCAAACTCAACGTCAACGGCGGCGACCTTCCTCTCCCAGAGTTAGACCTTGTTTGCGAGACTGAGGAATCAACTGGAAAGCAGTGCGTTTCTGCCTGAGAAGTACTGTTTCTCTGCAGACGCATCGAAGTGCCCAGCTGGAACTTACCCAGTATTGCCACAGAACGCTGCACAGGTTGCATCTCTCATCAATAACCTCACAAAGATTGTTAATCTCGACTTCTCTCTCGCAGAAATCAATGCTGAGATTCCAATCGGAGACTACTTCACTGTGGGTGGAACTCTCGCATTGAAAGGAAAAGGTGTCGACAAGGAACTCAAGTTGAAGATTGATAACGGTGACAAAGGAATCGCACTCAGCCTTTCTGACATGAAGTTGGATTTGTCTGCAAACTCTGGTGACAAGAGTGTTAAGTTCACTGTTCCAATTGTTGACATGAAGAATGTTGACTTATCTGATGCAGCAAAGCAGCTCCTTCTCGATTTCACTGAGTCTGAGTTAGTAAAAGTCGACAAGGATTCATTTACAAAGTTGACAAACTCTGTCTTCAACAACCTCCAACTCTTGGCCAAGGAGTCAGTCAGCCAGATCACTCTCTCTGCTGACAAGTACTCAATCGGCAACTTCGAAGTCCTCAAAGACAAAGTCAAAGGAGTTCTTTCTCTCAAGGACGTCGTCATTCCATCAGGAGGATTGACACTTTCTGCATCTGGAACAACTGACACAAACGGATTTGGATTTAACTTCGACACAACAGGAAATCTCGGAACAATCAAGTTCGATAACACATGGAATGCTGTCACAAAGTTTGGAGAAGGATTCTCATTCACAAGTGAGGGAGATCTCTCTGTTGAAAGACTTCCAAACGCAGCACCAATCAAGGTAGGTGGATCAGACACTCTTTCCATCAAGATTGAGGAAGGAAGACCAAGTCTGACAATCTCAGGAAACACCGAGATCAACGCAGCAGGAAAGACAATCAAATTGACAGGAAATGTTGGCTCATCATTCTCTGTCAGCGGTGAAAACTTAGTTGTTGGCGGATCTGGTATTGGATCTTTCAAGGTCACAAAAGAAGATGGAACAGAACTTCCAGTATCCTTCAAGACAGCTACTTTTGAAAAGAGCGCTTCAATCAATGTCCTCCAAGTCATCCAGAACTTGACAGCGAAATTCGGTTCCTACATCAACATCTCCAAGCTCATCTTCCCAGCAACTCCATCTGCAAAGAGAGTTGCACAGGAAGATTCATCAGACAAGGACATCACAATCGGTTACAAGTTCACTGAAAACGGAATTCCAAATTTGAGAATCAATGAAGTAAGTGGAACTCCATCAAACATTTACTTGGTTTACAACGCCACAGACAGAGAGACAAGAGATTTGGTTCCATCAGATTGGATTGATAACCCAGTACCAATTATTTCTGCCAAGTTCTCTGTCCAAGAGTGCAACAACTGGAGAAAGAACATCGTCTCTACTTTCTTGACCCCATCTGTTGAGTCAATCACATTGGCAACTTCATGCGAGGAAGGATTGGATGATGATGAAAGTGTTGTCACCCTCACAATGTCTCTCAAGGCAATCGAAGTGAAGCCAGAGAGTAACGAAGTTGCAGATAATCTAACACCAACTCCAGCTAACCCTGATGAAAACAACAACGACAAAATCTTCGGAATTCCAAAGACTGTCTTCATAGGAGTTGTTGCCGGTGTTTGCGTTGTTGCTGTTATTGCTGTTGTTGTCGGAATTGTCGTTTGCACAAAGAGATCTAAGACATCAAAGAAGTCTAAGAAGGAGCATAAGAAGTCAAAGAAGTCTAAGAAACATTCATCCTCATCATCTTCATTTGATGAGTCTTCTGACTAAAAGAATTTTTTTTAAATTATACAAAATAAATAAAAGGTTTAATAAAAAGAGAACAAACATTATTTTTTTTTTATCCGAAATTCAATTCCACTTCTTTGTGTAATTCATGTCTAAAGTTGATTTTATCCTGCCTCTTCCAAATAATAACAATAAAAACTATTCCGACAATTATAGCAATACCTAATATCGGGAAGAACGTTGCATAGAAGACTGTCAAACTTTTATTATTTTTGGGACTTGGAGGTATTGTGCATTGACCTATAAAATGCTGATTGATGTCATTGGGATTCTCATATCTACAGTTTACCAAGGAAATAACAGTATTTTCGATTTGCTCCTTATACAGATCAGCTAAATTACAACCAATGAAAACACAGTTATTGAAAACTGTTTTTCCGGAAGTGAAGAAACTACTATCCGTAAACACCTCTTTTATAGATAACTTAATGAAATTGGAATCATATACACTTGTTTCTGGGTACATTATCATATTTCCTGACTCAACATTGCTTTCCTGGCAGAACTTCATCTCTGATTTGAAAGCAATGAATGCAGACAAATAAACAATGTAATCAGTTGTGTTGATGCCTTTGATCTGAGCAAGATTTATTAAACTCGATGTTATTTTACGTTGAATTCTTCCGTTGATGTTGTAAACAGCGTACGACGTCGTGTTGTCCTGCTTTATGTTAACGAGTGATGTACTCGAGTTGAAGAACACGCCATTCTTCGTCTGGATATCGATCAACTTCGTGTTTAACCCACCGCATTGAACAGAGCAAAGACCATTAAGCTCAACACGGGCATTGTTGTTGGTGACGGTGATGCAGCCTGAGGCAGAATCAGAAATACATCTGAGGAAGTGAATGTCAGAAATTTTCACTGTCGGAGATGAATTTTGGAAATTAAAACTCGGCTGTAGGATGGAAATTGCTGATCCTTCGTCGGAAAATAAACCGACCTTCTCAAAATTGCAGCTTTTTATCTCAAGTTTCTCTTGGATGTAGACGAATTTGAGCGATTCATTTGAGTTCTTATTTGATACTTCTCCAGGGAAAGAAAGGAATGGGCATTCAACTAGGGGTAAATCAGGATCTGGCATGGGGACACTTATTGTTATATTTGTAATAAGATAACTGTCTCCAATGTTATTTTTACTAAAACCTGAGAATTTCGTAATTGTTGTATTTCGGAACTTACAATCATATAGATTTTCCACAGAAAATGATGCTATCGAACAGTTTTCGAAATAGCTATTTCCAACTTCGCTACTTTTGAAATTTGCTAATTTCATATTGTTAAAATATGTATATTTGAAATTAATCCTGAACGTTGGAGTTTTATCATTGATATAGTTTGATATATTACAGGATCTAAGTTCAGCTGGGCTTCCAGAATACAAGAAATTTTTGTAAACTTCTCCAATATCGAAGAAATTATTGTAAAGACTGCATAAACTTTGGGATGCATAGTATATAGTATCACCATCATTTGAAAAACACCTGCAGAAGCATGTATTATTAACCGAAATCCCGTTTTTTGAGTATGCAAATATAGCTCCACCATTTAATTCAGAACCTATCTTTTTAGAGTAGGCAATGCATTGATCAAAAATGCATTCCGAAGCATCAAGTCGAGTGAAATTGTAAGTATTCATTGAAATTGCACCTCCGATCAATGATGATTCGATGGAAGCAAAGATGCATTTGATAAGAACAACTGACGTTCCAACAGGCTTTAATCTTTGAAAGTATATATTTGATTCATAATTCACCATTTTTTTATTTTAAAATTTATCGTTAAATTTTATCACAAATATAATAATGCAATTCAGTCAAAACACTACTAGTCTTATATACATTTACTCAACAATTCATCGTAAACCTTTTCAATTTTTTCAGATACAAATTGAATACACATTTTTATGATATTAAAAATAATACACTATCATCACACGTGTTCGCAAAATAAAAAACAATTATGGATTTTTTTGAAGATCATTTTTCAATGATTTTCCATAATTGATTAATTAATAAAGTTAAAACAAATTCTTAAATTGAAAATTTTCATTATTAAAGAAAAATGTGAAATAATCGATTGAGTTTATGATGGATTCCAGCAATGTTATTACACCGATATATAGTGCATGATATATCCGTCGTTGGGATTGTATTGGTGTTCTTCAATTTTGTAATTTCCTATTGCTCGGATGAATTATATTCTACATCTTATGGAAAATGTGACAGGAATACGTTTTTTTGGAATTTGTAAATTAGCATGAGTGAATCCGCGCCACCTGATTCAAACGCGGAAACACAAAATGCTGAGCAATCAACAGAACCTTTACAAACCAACGTTCATGAAGCAATTGCCGAAAAATTATTACCAAATCTCGAAAAGCAAGTTGAAACTAGTCAAAATCCCGAACAACCACAAGATAGCGAGCAAAACTCTGCAGAACCTCCAGTTGAAGAAGTAAAAGATGCAATTTTGGGCAAATTTAATATTAACGAACAACAAACCTCACGACAAAACGAATCAAATCAAGAAACAAGCAATAACCAACCTCAAGAAAATCAAAATACAGAACAAAATCAAGAAGAAAACGCAGAAGATTCGAATCAAACACAAATTTCTTCAAAATATGAAGAAAATGATGACTCAGATGACGACGATGAAGACGAGTACCATATCAAGCCGGATTTATCTACAAAACCTGGCGAAATTTCTGTTAATAACTTTGATAAAAACAAACCAACGACATTTACAGATCACGGCACAGTAGTTGCCTTAAAAAACTTGGGTATTGATCCTTCAGAACTTTTTATGCCCTCAAATGAAGAAATTCAAAAATATGCTAACGATGAAGATTTTAAACAAGTTTTTATCCAACACCATGAAGAAAGAATCGAGCGTTTATGCAAGCTCATCAGACGCGAGCGATACAGAGTCTTAGATAGAGAAGCAAACTCAGGAACTAAATCCAAATCTTCAATGTCATACTCCAACAGGGCAGGAGCCGTTGAAATGGAGGAAGCTCAAATAGAAAAGCTTAAAATTCGCCAGAAGAAAGAAGTACAAAAGATGATTGAAGATGTCCTCGCATTTGACAAACTACAGAAACAAATGGACGAAGCGGAGAAGAATGAAACCGAAAGGAGGAAGGCAAAAGAAGAGGAAAGAAAGAAGAAAGCTCAAGAGCAGCACGAACGCCACATTCAGAAACTGAAAGAAAGGGAATTGTTGGAGCAAAAGAATCAAAAAGAAGAAGATGAGAAGAGAAAAATCCAGTTTGAGAAGGAGAAGAAAGCATTAGAGCAGCAAAAGAAGATTGCAGAAGAGAAAATTGCTCAAGCGAAAGAACTGGAAAAGCAAAGAGTAGAAAGAGCAGAACAGAATCGCCAAAAGTTGCAGAAAATTGAAGAAAAAAGAGCGAAGAAACTCGAAGAGCAGGAGAAGAAAGTTCAAGAAAGAGAGCAAAGGAGATTAAAAGCAATACAAGAAGAGAATGAAAAGCAGAAACAAGAGAAAGAAGAGCAATCACAAAAAAGACAAGAACAACTGAAAAAAGTCAAAGAAAATGAACAAAATTTCTTGGATCAGAAAAGGAAGCAAGCTGAAGAAAAAGAGAAACAGGACGAGCAAAGGGCAATTGAAATCAAAAAGAAGAACCAAGAGAAGCTCCAAAATTTTGCAAAAGAACAAGACGAAAGAATCAAAAGAAACCAAGAGATCAGACAAAAACTGATCGAACAACAAGAGAAGAAACTCAAAGCAACAGCAACATCGGACGAAGAGATAGAGAAACGTCTAAAGAATATAGAGAAGATGAAAGAAGAAAGAGCAAACAACGCGAGACTGTCGAGAAGTGACGGCGCAATCAGATCTCTGAAGAAACAGGAAGAGCTCAAAAAATCAATCTTGCAGAGACAACAAAAAATGGATGACGAACAGAAAAGAAGCGAACAAAAGTTGCAACAGGCCAAAGAAGAGAAAGAAAGACAACAGAGGCTGAGGGCTCTCAAGTTCAAACTCAGACAAGAAGAGCTGATGAAGAATCAAACACATTTGCAGAGACAGCAACAAATGAGAAATGAAAAAGTTCAGCAACAGATGGAGGCAGAAGCAAACAGATTAAAGAAATTGGAACAGGAGAAACTCGCTTTGTCCAGAGAAAGAAGCACAAGAATACAGAAATTACAGATTCAAAAGCAACAACTGCAGGAAGATTTCGAATCATTTAGTGTCAAAGGAAAAGTCGATACTTCTACGATCACTAAATTGGCGAAGAAGTATGATATTGATTTGGATCAGATTAAGGCAAAATATAAAGATACTTTGGAGGAACCAAAGAAACTTCCAAAATTGAAGAAGTCAAAAGATGAAGACGAGGCTTGATTTAATATACTTTATTTTATTTATTTTATATTAAAATGTTTATTGATTATACGAATTTGGTTATTTTTAATATAAGATGTATAAGAATAACACTAAGAACTATTAATAATATGAAATTAAACCCGAAAAAGAATGATTAAAGAAAGAATAATATTTACAAAAGGAAATGACTTATTTTCTTGGGCGGAATAGCTTAGAAAGCCCACGAGCTGCATCATTCATTACATCAGCAAACTTATCTAGGGACTTTCCAATTGGTTTCATAACCTTCCTATCAAACTTAGATTGACCTTGAGCCAATTTCTGGGTATTTGTAACTGCTGGTGGGAAGTGAGCCTTGTATGCCCTTCCTTCCTTATCATAAACGATTTGTTTAACTGGTGGGTAATAAGCGTATTTGGATGGAGTGATGGCTCTTCCATTTGGCTCGTAGTAGAATAAATGATCTTGGTCAACTGTTGATTCAACCCAAATAGCTTCGATTTTAATTGGCTTTGACTTATCCGATTGTCCATCATCAAAGTCTTTCTTTTCTTCATTGGTTGGATATGCAGGCGGATTAGGGTACTGACCACTGGGTGCTTGCGTGTATGCCTGATTCTGATAAGGCTGACCTTGGGAAGGATGGGAGTCAGAGATAGATGGTGAATTGACGAACGGATTATTATCAGATGTTGGTATATTCTCGGGGTAAGTTTGTGGAGGAGCAGGCTGTGGAGCTGGAGTAGGATTTACATCAATTAATGAAGTTGTCTCTGAATTTGGATAAACTTGAACGTTTGTTGGCTCTTCTATTTGAGGATATTCTTGTTGTCGAGCCGACTGAGCTTGTCCTGGGGTTGGATCAACTAATGGATTATATTCATTTGTTGGATACAGCGGTGGATGAGATGCTGTGACTGTGTGATTGCTAGTTTGTTGTTGGTTGGCAACATTTACTGGTTCACTATAAGGATTCTCCATTTATGCAAAATGAAATCATTTCTATCGTTAAATTTTTATTTTTTTCATTCAAAAAATTTTAAGAGAATTAAAACGATGACAATGTTATTAAAAATAAAATAATCTAATTTTTAAAACATTCAATTAGTGATCGTTGCGGTGAAAAATTTTATTCACTGTAAACGTGACAATTTTTGAATGAAAATTTATTCCCGGTTCAATTTATTCCTTAAAATATTATCACTTTGGATGATATATAAATTATACAATTTCCTTCTATCGAAAATTTATGTCACTGTCGTATGAATTGATTGAATTTTGTGATCCAACTGTATAAAATCCATTCTTATTGTTACATGCCTATTGTAAATCAAATATAGGAGTGAATAATTTACTCAAGAAAGTTTGTGCCGGGAAAAGTGACATATTTCTTTGGGAATATATTAATTAAATCCTTGTGTGATTGAGACTGTATCGAAGATTATCCTTATATGGAACATTCATGCATCAAAGAAAGTCAAAACTATCAATCAAAAGCAGTTAGTGGAAATAATGGTTGGTGTAAAATAAACATACACCTGAAAAGTGACAAATAATAATAAAAAATCAATTTCTTTAACTAAGAATTGGAGAATGTTTTCCAATATTTCTTCAGAAATATAAAAAATGAAACACTTATTAATATTAATGATGAACTTTTTCAGTATGAAACAGTTGACAAGTTTTGTAATTGCAAATTCAACAAAAATTTTGACAGCAATTATTTTTCTATTACAGCAACTAATGATGAAAAAGACAAAAGAAATGTTTCGATTGAGTTTATCTCAGAATATGAAACTCTATATAACAATAATCAAATGACAATTGAGGCATACAATAATTGGATATCTATATTTACTCAACAAAAGGATTATTCAATTGATTTGGGTGGCGCTGATCAAGTTTACTTTGAGATATTCAATACAAAAACCCATAGAATCATATTATCTCAATATTTTACATTTAAAATTCATTTAGTATGGAATTACCATACGATTCTTCCTCACGAAAATTTTACATTTTGCTCAAACACACCTAAAAAAATTAAAAGATCTATCCTTGGTGATGCATTAGAAGTAAATAGTGATGGATCAAACCAAACTCTAAAATTGTTATCATTTCCTGAAGGGAACTACATAAAAGAAATAAAAAAGTCAATTTTAGTTTATGCAACTTATCATGGAAAAGATATTGAATTTTCAAAATATTTGATAAATATATCAAACTTTAATAAGGACATTGAATGCAATGTAAAATTTTATAATAACACTGATTACGGGGTGATATATTATGAATTTAATCTTTCTGATACTTCAATAGGAACTAACACGTTTAATATTTCCATTATTGATCGAAATCAATCTAAAACAGTTTATTATGAATGTTATTTCAATATTTTAACTATCAAGTTTGCTCCATATTTAACATTTTATACTCAAGATAGAATTATTATCAAGAAAAATGATGAAAATGGAATCTTTTTAAGGGGAATCATAAACGATAACAATATTTTTGGCAATTTAACACTTTATTGCACTATAAATGAAACAGAAACCAGAGAAATCTTTCGAAAAATAAACTCAAATATATATCAAGAGAGTTTTAATGAGAGTTTGAACATAAATTCATTGGATGTAGGATTTTATATGGCAAAACTTTATGCAGTAGATCATTCAGGAAATATATCAAATTATGTGTATTTTAATTTTACTATAGAATACAATGAAGTAACACTTGAATTGCTAGATGATATGGATAAATATTTCACAAATGATAACCTAAATTTAATAACAAAACTATTTAAAATTACGGATTTGAACGGGAAAACACAAGTGATGATGAAATACAACTTCGATAATATGAGAAACTATTCGAATAATAGATATATAAACATTTCTAATGCTAATGATGCAGTTGAAACTCTTTTTAATATGAAGATCCCTATCAATTTATCAGATGGAAATCACATACTGAATATTTTTTGCGAAGATTCATTCGAAAAACGTTCCAACATTTTAAGTTATAGTATTCAATTTAGACATAATAAACCAGAGCTTTCTTTACTCCAGACACAGAAAATATTTAGAAATATAGTAGATAAATTCATATTTAAGTATCAAATACTTGATAATGATGACAATGAAGTTGTAAAAATTTTCATGAAATTTGATAATAACGCTCCGTTCTCCTCAGATTTAATTACAGTTAAAAATGCAGCAGTATCATATTTTAAATGCGATTTCCCAAGCAGCATAGAAATTGGAAACCACACATTCTACGCTTATGCAACAGATAGTTTTGGTTTAAACAGTTCAACTCAATATTTTAATTTTAGTTACATTTACAACATTCCAAGTATTGAGATAATACATCTGAGAAAATTCTTATTGGTGGAGAACTCTGAATCCAAAGTTATGTTGAATGGAACAATATCGAAATATGGAATATTACCAGAATTAACTCTTGAATGGATACTCGATCGAACAAAGAAAAATGATTTCATAAAAACATTTCGCCTTGAAAATTCTGAAATTTCAAATTATTCCCAAATGATCGTGATACCTACTTCATTGGACTTCGGCTATCATAGCATTAGCGTTTATGGATGCTATAAAGGTGATTATTGTAATAATTCAAATGAAGTTGATTTCGCATGGTTTCCTGCATGTTTAAAGAGTATCAAAAATAACAAATTTATATTAGGATATTCTAGGCTTCATGTAATTTCTCTCTTAGTTCGTAAATAAAATATAGATAAAAACTTTTTCTATACAAAACTAATTTTCATTCTTTTACATACACATATATGTACTTTAACATAGATTTTACTAAAAAAGAAAAAGAAAATTAAAGATATAACCGAAATCGTAGAATACAAGGAAATAAATCATTAATTTACATATCCATTTTGAATCAAAATAATTTTTATGGAACGAACGGTGCAATAAATTTATCTCAAATTACGAAAGATAAAATTCTGGCCATTTCCATTGAATAAACAAGCATATGGGGCCTAAATCAGTAAATATGAGATAGGGCTGTTTTCGAATTGTTTAAATTTACTTTTGTGAATAAGAGCTTGAAATTTACAAAGAGTATACTTATTTCTAAATTAATTTAATATCAAGATATTTGTATTTGCATATATACCAATTTGATCTATATGTAATGGAATATTTAGTAAAAAATCACGTCTTTCGAAATAAAATTTTGAGAATGAATGATTATCTTTGAGTATCTTAATAAGGAGTAATCTAGATATTCATTTTCTGCAAGAAAAATAAATATAAAATCTTTTTTATTGAATCATTACCGTTAGGATGCTGAATGAGTGATTCTTGAGTTTAACAGATACTTAGATTGCATACACTAAAACTCAACAGTTCGGTAATAATATAAAGTACTCACAAAATCTAGATTGAGAGGCGGTCAATGACTTTTGAGGGGAAATTAACGCATGGAATTTAATATTATTTAGGTTGATATTCTTGCTTATTATTTCAGAAAAAAATCTTAAAAATTTCAATATGAAAATTGAAAGCAATTCAAAAAAATTGCTAACATGTAAATTTTAATATCCTATGCATAATTTCATATTTTGAACATTTTTTATTTTTGTTTAAAACTTAAAATTTTGCAAATTTAATATAATTTATAAAATATAATACGTATATATATTTAAAATACACTAAATTTAATTGTTAATTGACGTTTTTGGGAATGAATTTTATCAAAACATGCCTGAATCCGAAAATTTGAAAGAACGAATTACACAATCATATATGTAGAATTCAAAATACAAACTTAAAGATTGTATACGTTTAAAATTATTCAGATTGTGTTTGATTTCCACTCATTCTGTTTCTTTTGAACTCTAACACTAACATTTCATGATGATTACATGATCCATTTATACATGGTTGAATTGTTCCAGATTCTACCAGAAAATCAATCCAAATTTCTCAATGCATTCATGTTGATTGGACAAAATTTAAAATTTATCAGCCTGTTTCCAGAGAAACTCATATATTCCCTAATGAAATGTAATTTTTGCTACATTTATTTCAATCAAATTTCAAAAAATTGACTGCAGAGCTTGAAAAGGTGATGAATCATGTTGTTATTAGATGTACATATTAGATTTACTATTTCCAAAAAAATGCTCAAATTTGAATAGTTTTTAGAAAATTTGGAATTACACTCCTTACATTATATATAATTAAATGTTTAAATTTTATTTATTTTTCCCTTTTAATTTTATAACGTGCTCTATCAAAACTAACCTCTCAATTGAATGTCACAAAATCTAAGTAGTGAGGGTACACAAATTTTGTATGGAGTACGGTTCAATTTTTGAGAGCCTCACTACTTAGATTTTGTGACTACCTTATTATACTTGATGATAATTTTTTAACCTTGAAATCGAGTCACGATAAGAAATATCAGTTTTTTTATTATCTATTTCAAAAATTGTATCACAAAACATATTATGACCGTTGTTGCTTCGTTGCAAAAATTTCAGATACTGATTAATAAAAGTGACAAATTTGAAAAGAAAAAACAGACTAACAAATAGGTTTTAAAGTTCATAATCATTATTTTTCTAGTATTATTATAATTTTATATCCAACAATTTTACTTCCAATTCAAAGTTATAAATTCAATCAATTTTTTGAATTGTACGGAACCCCCAGCCAAAATCTATACATTAGTGGATCACATTCAGATGCCATCTTTCACTAAAAACGTAAAATTGAAAGTGAAATATTTTCAAAAAGTTTCATAACAGAAAAATTTATTTTTGAAAGACCCTATTCAAACCTGAATATCTAAAAATTTTACTAAGAAATGTTCTTACTAAACTTTAACCCTTTAAGACAATAAAATTTGAATTGTTAAATCACCGTCAAATCTCTTTGAATAAAAGGTTAAACGATGAATCCCTCCTTATCTTTATCCAGCCAAGGTCCTACATCGTTAGAACATGGGTCAAGTATTAAACATCAACTAATACAAGGTAAAGCTAGTATTTTTGATATCGTTTTCCCAATGTATTACCAGATGTTTCAGATGAATATAATCCCACTCCTTCTATATTATGCCATTGCCGCGCTTTTGGGATCACAAACATTATTTCTTGCTCTCTGGCCTTATACGAAGTTCTGGAAAAGCAATATGACCGAGACAGATAATCAGATATACAAATGGTTGAAAGCTATTTTAATATTTCTTAAAACTCCATATGATACAAAGCAGGGTTTTGTTAAGGAAATCGTTTTTACTGGATTAAATATCTTTTCAATAATAATCATTAGCCTCAACTTAGCTTACTATCGTGCACATAGAAACTTCCAAAAATTCATGCTAATACCGATTCAGCCGTATAACTTATGTGCTTTGGTCGGATTCCTTCCTTCAGCCTACGTGATTGGCGAAGATTATACAAAAATTGTTGCAGGGGAAGCAGATGGATACTGTATTGCTTCCTTGTTACTAGCAATTATCAACATCATCTATGAATTCGTTTTTCATATCATCGCAATGTACATGTTTGGCAAGAGCGTTTTCATTACAAACATGCCATTCACAGCATTTGATCCTTTAATGAACTTTTTAATGGTAATGATCAGTACAATTATAATGATTTTAACTTTCATTTTTACGTATTTTGCAGATTGGGCATATTTAGTGATGGCAGCAGTCACAATTATCATTTTCATTTACCTTTTCCACCATACAATGCACATATTTTACATCACACACCTATCAAATATAATATTATTTGCTGTTACATTAACAAATATATGCTGCAGCATCTTTATGTTTGTTGCTTACTTCTTCCCCAAGATGAACCACATTATTCCATACATTTTCCTACTTTGCTGCTACGGATTTTTCTCTTTTATCGGTTTGGTCGTTTTCCATTTCTACAGAAAGAAGATCATCGAGCAGCTCTCAGTATCAGAGGATGCCATGCCCGAAGACAGGAAGCAGTATTTCGATTCACTAAAAATCAAGCGATCTGACAAAAGGGCTTTGATGTATTTGACAATCGGATTCAAGTTTGCATGTCCTTTATTCACAGATTTCTCTCTCATTGAGTATCTTTTTGATGATAACTGTTCGACTTATTTGCTTTCTCATTTAGCCCAGATTGCAAATTTCTTTCCAAGCGAGTCAAACATCATTAATAGAATGCTAAACAGTTTGATGACAAGGAGAAACCTAAAAATAGGCGACAGATACTTAATTTACCAAATCTACAAAATAAAAATTCTGAGGCAGTACTCGGCCTCTTCCGCAGAATCCACATCCAAACTGAACGATCTAAAGAACGTGAGCAGACAGGTCGAGCTCATCACGAGAAGTGCGTTGGAAGCCCACGAACTCAAGCCAAGCTATTACGAAGAACTCGCGCACAGATCAAAGAGAGCGAATGCAATTTGGAAGGAAGCACTGAACGAGTTTCCAAACAACGCAAAGTTCTGCGAAGAATACTCCAGGTATTTAATCGAAGCTGAGTCTGATTATCCAGAAGCAGTTTACTCGAAATTTAGGTCAAATATGATTGAGCTGGGAAAGAACTTCTCAGTGGAATACTCTTTGAGAAGTATGCTGCAAATGTTCCCTGTCTACATAAAGAAGAACTTAGTTGATTTGAATGGAAATTTGCTAACGAAGAAACGAATGAAAAGAGGCGAGTCAGTGAAATCAATTGTTGACGAAAACTCTGACAATTCACGCGACAACAAATCAGAAGAAATTGACGACGAAGTATTAGAGAACATCGCCAAGACAACGTTCAGCCAGGCAAAATCGAGAATAGCTCTACACAACGCACTCAAAAACAAGATTCCTTACTCAATACATTTGCTAGTTCCAGTGACAATTCTGATTCTGATTATCATTCTGATTCTGACTATTTTTGTTGTTCTCTTTTCACAAGTGAAAGTGAAGAAGCAGACATTGTCAATGGGATTGCTAGACTCAATATCAAAGACAAGATTCTACTTGGCTCTCAACGACATGGAGATTTTGATGAGATACGCAGTAGACAGAGGACATTACGGAAAGTACCAAACTTTGATGCTGCAATTGGAAAACAACTGTTCAGAACACGACAAAGTTCTTGACGTGAAAGAAGACTATCTCTACCAGTCATTCTTCAATCTTCAAAACGCACTCAATCAGTACGACATCATGATGAATGACATCGCTGACTTCGCAATTGAAGGATACAATGTCTACAACTTGTCGAAGAATTTGATCAGAACGAAACATGAAATATATACCTGTTACGGTGGATTTCCTGTGTATATTCTAAATGAAACAGTCAGTACAATCATAACTGTTTTGATGGCTCACCAATCATATATCATAACAAGGATCAAAACAAACATTTCTGACATGTTTAATCTCCACCAATTTTGTGAATTAATAACAAACTTGAGAACATTTTACACAGTTGTTCCATCAATTTTCCAAGATTTCTGCAACTTTCAGATCGATGAAGGAGAGAATCTTCAGAAAAGTTTCAGGTACATTTTGTATTCTGTTCCTGTTGTTGTTACCATTTTAGCTTTCGTTCCAATTTTGATTTGTCACTTCCTGATAAACAAATCATTGAAAGAGATTTCGGAAATCATCATGTCATTCGACAGCAAAACTAAGAACGAAGCTAAAGAGCCGATATGTTATGATGCAAGTTCTGAAGAGAATCAATCATTTTCTGAGATCAAAGTTGGTTCCAACAAATCTTTCTGGATGATTTTGTTGGTTTGTTTCGTCGCTTTCCTCTTTGTATCAATTGTTGTCGCAATGACAATGTTGTCTTACAATGCCAATAAGCACATTGTCGATCTCAACAAGTGGGATCAATTCGCAACACTCAGACTGTCACTGACAGCAGAAGTAATGAACACACAAACATTTGGCGTTGCACAGTTTGACAACCCGAATTCGACCAATGTTTCTTCTCCAACAATGGCATACGGAATGGTAAAAGTGTTGGTTGAAGAGTTAGTTAGGGTAAACAATGAGTTATTGCAGGGGACAGACAACTCTACAGCATGTTCTGGATTCGATGATGAATTAGATAAACAGAATTTCATTGATGATGAAATTGATGACGAAAATCAATTGGACATCCATGAAATTTATTCACACAGCTCTATCACCACACAGCTAAAGATATTCTCTGACTACGTGATGCAGACTGCCATGGAGTTCGTTACTTCGAAATCTCTCACACCGACTCCTTACGCACAAAGCATTCATTTGCTTTCGAAACATCTGAGTCCGAAGATGCTGATTGTCACAGAGAGATTGATGGAACTGGCTGATATTCAATACAACCATCTTATACTGACAAATGGGTTGTTAATAATACCTGTTTTCGCTTTGATTATAGCATACGCTGTCATTGTTTTCCTTTACTTCACAATGAGGAAAGATACTTATTTGGCGAGTTTGTTCATACTGAAGAGATTTAATCCAATAACTCTGATAAACAACAAACTCTTCAACAAATACTTCCTCAAACATGCAACTGATTCAATGATTGATAGCAAGACATTGTCAGGAAACATAATTCACAACTCTTCTGACGCAATTTTCTTCACAAACTCGCATGGAATTGTCGAAATCGTCAATCCAGCAACAACAGTTATGCTCGGATACACTCCAGAGCAATTACTCGGCCAATCTGCAAGTGTTTTCTTTGTCCAAGACGACGAAACAAAAGTGTACCAGCAGATGGAAATGATGTTGAAAGGACAGGCAAATCCTTTTTATGAGGACGATGTCACAGCAATCACCGATAGCTGCTCATCTTTGCCATGTAAAATGACAATTTTGGGAGTTAAGTCAACAAATTCAAATGAGATAAAATCATTTGTAATTATGCTGAGAGACCAAACAGTTCTCATGGAGCAGCAGAAACAGGCAGACGCAGCGAAGGCAACATCAGAAAAACTCCTTTATCAGATTCTTCCAAGAGATATCGTTGTCCAGATCAACAGAGGAGAGAAAAACATTTCTTTCACAGTTTCTTCTGCTTCAATTGTTTTCATTGATATAGTCAAATTCTCTGACTACTCGAGCTCTTTAACACCCCAAGAAATTATGGCCAATTTGAGTCACTACTTCAACACTCTTGATACAATCATGGCGAAATTCGATCTGCTAACAAAGATCAAATTAATTGGAGATATTTACATGGCTGCTGGAGGTTTGTTCAACCCGGAGTTACCTCCTCAGAAACATGCCGAGCAAATGGTTCTTTTCTCTACAGAAGTGATTGGCGAACTCGAAGAAATAAATCTCAGATTGAACTGCTCTTTGAGCGTCAGAGTTGGTGTGAACACAGGTGGACCAATAATTGCGGGAGTTTTAGGAAAAGACAAACCTGTTTTCGATATTATTGGAGATCCAATTAACATTGCCTCACGTTTGCAGTCTACTGATATCGCAAACCATGTTCAGATTTCGCAGTCCACGTACGAAATGATTAATCACCTCAATCTGAACGTGAAGCCAAGAGGAGAAGTTTTCTTGAAAGGAAAAGGATCTCAGATGACATATTTAGTTTCACCACCAAATTTGCAGGATTCACTAGAGTTAGATGTTCCGATACAAATGAGTAATTCACAGCTCGAAATAATGAAGCCTTTGTCAGCTTCGAAAGCAAGAATTACTACAGCAACAAGTATCTCTCCATCTACAAAATAATTTGTAAATGTATAGATTTTTTTTAAATATAGATTGTTTAGAATAAAGGTTTTATAAACTTGATAAATTTATTTCTTCAATGCATGCGTTGTAACTGCTTGTAAAAGCATTGTTTTTAAGTTTTGCAAACAAGGAAGTAAGATTGTGAAGAGTTATTTTTGATTATTTTATATTTAGTAAAAATTAAATTGATATGGTGCAAGATCTTCATTTGTTATTGGCAGAAATTCAAATAAAAAATACATCATAATTGAATAGTTTACAACAATTTATGTCGAAAGTTTACTCAAGTAGGAGAAAAGCAAAATTCATTCAGGAATTTCAAATACCAGACGAATTAGCAAAGATAGTAGAGCTATATGATAAAGTTATATCAATTTGTGGCGAGAATTATGAAGAATTGAAATCCTTCATCTTAAATTATTATCATGAAAATCCAAAAGAGTTTTACTTCATCATTTTCATTATTTCTAATGTATGGATGTCTCGCGCCAAGTATCTCGATCAATTTACGGACTTAATTAAAACTCTCAATGACGAAAAACCAAATTCTAGATTTCCATACTGTTTCTTAAATCAATTGTTAAACGATCCGCCGTATAATAAGCCATTCTTTACAAAACTTTATCTTACATTACCATTAAATCTAAAATCAAAAAAACGTTAACCTCTTCCCTTTCATCGATACTCAGCAGTTACCATCAGAATCAGAGTTACAAACAGTTTTTACAAGAAATACTATACAGAACCATGTTTTTAATGATAATTTAGCCGAAGTTCAAATCTACATGGCCAATCCAAAGAAGAAAGGCTTCAACGACAGTCTCATTAACATCGCCGCTAGATTTGGCTCAATTAACACCTTCAAATTCCTCCTTATTAACAACGTCCAATCAACTGGTAACTTAATGAACGATGCTGTGTTCGGCGGTAATCTAGAGATTGTTAAAACATGTGAAAACCAAGGTTTCAAGACAGAAAATGGCTTCGAGATTGCAATGTTCGGAAATCACAACGAAATTGCAGATTGGTTCTTGAATAAATCCGATTGTGAGGTTGTCATACCAGAGGAAATTTTGGAGTTCGGAAATATTAGAGGTCTCATGTTTTCCATCATCAACAAGACAAAGATTGACATTGCGTTTAATGAATGTACTCTTCTAACAAGATTAGTTGATTTGGGAGCCACAAAGTTAGTAGATTTTGCCCTCACTCATGGAGCGGATCCAAAGAAGACTTCTTACTCAAGATTAATTCCTCTTTCCTTCGCTGCGATGAACAATGACTTGGAGACTACAAAGATACTTGTTGAGAAACACAACTCTCCACTCGAAGCATCAAAGAGATCTCCGATTCATGATGCTGCCGCTTATGGCAGAGTTGATGTTCTGAAATACTTGATTGACAAAGGAGTTAATGTTAACGTCCAAGCCCAAAGGAGATGGACACCTCTTCACTTTGCATGCGATGGAGGACAGCTTGAATGCGTTAAATTGCTTGTTTCTAGAGGCGCAGATACGCAGGCTCTCGCTTACAAGGGCGAGTTCAACTTCAGGAAGGCAATGAAGAATCCACAAGATCCTACATTCACTCCACTCAAAGCAGCAAAAGGACATCCAGATGTGTGCAACTTCCTGAAGAAATTGGAAAAAGACAGAAAGAAGAAAGAAAAAGCTGCTGCAAAATCAAAATGATTTAATCAAATCTATTTTATGATGTTCAAAATCTTCTATAATTCGCAAAAATCAACATTGGAATAAAAAGAGAATTTTCTAAATTTATTGATGGAATAAAAGCCGAAATACTGACCATCATTTCGATGGGTTATTATTCAAAATAATAACATATTATGCAGATTATGACTATTTTTTCTTCTATTGTCGAACAGCATCTGAATCAAAAATAAATGCAATTTGAATTTCCTTCAAAAGTGTTTCCGATAATTTTAATAAAAGTGAACGATTATGTATAAATCAAAGAGTACTTCTTTTTATCGACGATCCAAAATTTTATTTTATTTCTCTCAAAAGTAGAACACTGAGAATAAAAATTGTGAAGAACTTTCAAAAAAAAAATCAATATTTATTATAATCTATCATAAAGTTCTATAAATTCAGAGTTATTAATGCATAAATAGACTAATGCATATATTCCTGTTCTGAATTTTTCATTTTTTTGGTTCATATTCATTGACTTTGTAAGAAATTTATTAATTTCGATATGAAAATTTTCACAAAGCTTTATCTTGTCAGAGAATTCAGGGATTCCTAGTTCATTCTGACCTATTGTGCAAAGTTGCATCATCTCTGCACATTTTTCGCAATCATAAAGTCCAAGATCTTCAAGAAGTCTTAAAAGATCTTCAAATCTTGATATTCTATCTGAAGCATGAAAATATGGAGCAATTAGTTCGACGTACATCGAAAATGATCCCAATGCAGATTTGCAGATCGAAAATGCTGTTGCAAAGCTGGATGGTAGTCGTTTTTATCATTCATTGCATCTGAGAAATTTAATTCTATTTCCTTGTAACTCTCTGTGTTCATCGCATTTTCTTTAACTGCATGAATGGCGAAATCGAAAATATTTCGAAATATGTCTTTCCTTTCTTGAAAGAACATAATAAAAAATGAAATAAAATTTAAAAATTGAGTTGATATTATATATTTTAATTGTATTTTGATCAATTATCATTTTTAGAACAACTAATTTCCCACCAACTAACTGTATTCAAAAAAATTGAAATATTTCATTCAAAACTTATACTCAAAAGTTAAATCGAGAACATGAAGACAGAAATCATTTTAAGAAGATGAAGTACGTTCCAATCGTGATCACTGGCCCAATTGGTGCAGGAAAATTAACATTAGCACGAATGATTTCGAAACATCTTGCTATTGATTATGTAAAAGAATATATTGATATAAATGATGGCGAAGAGATGCTTCTAAAGTTCAAAGCGAATTCCATATCATCGCAAGATTTCCAAGAGTATATTCTTCAAACATACAAAAGCCAGCTCATGCATGTTAAAGGCAATGCATTTATAATGGAGAGACTTCCTGAAGAAGGTTCGATCATTTTCAGCAACAGTGATAAAAGCATTCTTGAAAGAGCAGTTCAAGTTCAAGAAGAGTTTGATATTTATGGATACAAAGGAGAAGCAACAGTTCTCACGATTCATAACAGTGGCCAAAGTACAGAAATGATAATGAATGAAGTACTTTGCACATTGTTCGGAACCAAACACGTTTCGCGAGAAATGCTGATTTATCTAAAGAGTTTGAACGGTATCATCATTTATTTGAGAACAACACCAGAGATGTGTATCGAAAGAATAAGAAGGAGAAACAGATTTGCTGAGAAGTCCATAACATTGGATGATATGAAAGAAATGTGTAAAAAGTATGATACATACATCAATAGTTTCAAGAACTACTATATTCAATAAAAGAATATTTTTTTTTGAAATATTTATATAATTATATATCATTTCTAAATATGCACAAAAATATCATGTGAATATACTTACATTAATAGAATAGATTACTGAATTAAGCAAATAACAAGTTAACAACTTTATGAATAATGATAAAAGATATAGAATGCTTCCCACACTATAGTTTTTTTTTTAATTATGGCGAGTGTTCACCATATATCAGTCATTCATGAAATAAACATTAATGAAAAAAAATATTTAAAACTGGTACTTTTTACTAATGATATAAACTATTTAAACTCTTAAGCATTTCAAGGTGAGAAATGATTCTGCATATTGTGTAAGTTGCGGTTCTTGCTTCCTCAACAATCGTATTTATTGACCTTATGTAAGCTTCTGTATCGCTTTCATTCATCACACTTAAATTTTCAATGAAATTGTCAATATCAATGAGATCCGGAGTTTGTTCATTAATAGTTCTTAAGAACTCAAATACTGAACTAAGTTCTGGATCTTGTGACAGAACATTGATAGAAACACTTGACATCTCTTCTGAGAAAAATGAGATAATAGAAATTGAATTGATCTGGGCATGATTTTAAAAGTTCATCTTGAACTTTTCATATGATTGAAGGAATGCAAATTTAATGAAATATTCTGAAATGATTTTATTAATCATTATATTTTAAATGGATATTTTTAATATTTACTATAAAAAAAATTTACTTTTGAAGTATTCATTCAAAAGTGATATTTGATCGTACTCAAAATTATTTTTTGTTTATAGTCTTATTTATGCTTATTATCGAATTATAACTGGTTTCCACTTTTGTGAAGAAGTAAATTTTCAATGAGAAAACAAAAGTTAACGTATAGTTTTTTATGTAGATATTTTACATGCGAAAAAGATAAAATTTATTCGAAAAATTGTTTAATATCTTATGTATGCAATATTAATTTATCGTTCATCAAAATTATCGGAACCACTTTTGAGTACTTTTCGATTTTTGTCAAAAGTTAACTTTTGAATAGCATCAGTAATATTTAAACTTTGTTATTTGAGAGGATATCTTTAATACTATATTTATTTTCAAAAATCTTTACAAATTTTTAAAATTTAAAATGATTTCACATCATTTTTCATTTTTTCAATTTTATTTTATACCAGACGTGCTAGAGAATGGTAGAAGTTGACCGCAGTGATAACATTGAGGAGTCAATTTTAAAATCTCTATCATCAATAAAATTAAGCAATTCATTCATAAAAGATACAATTGAAGAGAAAGATGAAAACTGGATTAACTCTGGAGAGTATGGCGATCTATCGACACGCTCATTACAAATACTGCTTGAAACAAATGAATTATCAATTGTTTCAGAAGGAAGTTTGGCTGCTTATACTAACGACCTACTAGAATTTTCTGATAGACCTACATCAACAGATCATGTTGCTAACTCCATTCATGTCTCAATCAGGGTTCTCGATTCAATTGGAGATAAAGAGGCAACCAACTGTCTTCTTTCAAAGATACAAATCGATCAAAGCAAGCACAATCACAAAATCGTATCTCCTGCTCATATCATTCATGCATACTGCTCGCATACAGATCATCTATCAATTGTACATGGATATTATGCAAATTCATGTGCATATATTGCAGCAAACAAAGAAATGGATCACTTTTATGCATTATTGCAGTCTTATTCTTCAGACAATGAATATATAATAGCAGATTATAGTATTCATAGGTATTCAACGCATGAAGAGAAAATAAAATTAAGCTCCCTTGTGATTATATACTCTGTTATTTACTTAGATGAGAATAAGAGATCAATACCAAAAAGAATTGCTTCAGCTTCAGCTTCTAAATCATCAGTTATTGATGATTTAATTAAGATGAGCGCCATCTCAAGTGCTGGAATTCCAGTATCAGACTTTATACCATCATTCAACTCTCTCGAAGAAGCAACAAAAAATGATCAGACAATAGCTATTTATTTTGATGATTTCCAAAACATTGTCGGATATCGAATTCTTAATAAGATTTCTAGCATAATTTCTGATCCAAATGAAGGAAACTGTATTTCTTTTACGAAGATCGGACTGTTCATTTTACGTGGTACTCAGAAGAAAATAAGAAATGCATCAGATTCAGTTATCAAAGAATCATCAAATGGAGTTCAAAAGAGTATAAAGTCATATTCAATTGACATTTTCAACAAAGTATGCACATATCTTATGGATAAATTCAAAGAAAGAAACTCAACATTTAATATAAATTTTGGAGATCCGATATCTGCGATGAATTTTGTAACAAAAATGCTATATGGCAAAAGTCCAAATGAAACTCAAGCTGCATTTGCACAATCAGCAATTTTCAAAAT
Organism: Trichomonas vaginalis G3; assembly: GCF_026262505.1. Lineage (NCBI taxonomy): Eukaryota > Parabasalia > Trichomonadida > Trichomonadidae > Trichomonas > Trichomonas vaginalis. The sequence goes on along the minus strand of NC_067206.1, from coordinate 39,939,444 downwards.
AGACTCTAATTTTAAAAATCAAAGTAGAGTGTTTTTCTTATCAACACCACCAGGTTCAGGAAAAACTGCATGTGAAATAATGCCAGCTGTATTAGAGAGATTCAGACAAATTGATTCAAAAATAGGTGACGAAAAAGGATCAGTAATCATTGCAACTTCTTTAGTTCAAGTATCTGCTCAGATAGCAACATTTGCAAGCAAAATGATTTGCAGTAGTGAAAAATGGATCCGCGTCAAACGACTTGATGGAGGTATTAAAGAACAAACTGAAGATGGATATCATTCAAATATGTTATTTCGGAAAAAATCATTTCGAGAAAACATTGCTAATATCAAATGGTTTTACAAGCAGCTCGTTGATGACGAAAATATTCCTTCAATCGTTCAAGATCTAATGAAAAAATTTAATGTCAGCGAAAACAAAGAAATCGAAAATGAAATAACATCCGTATTTGAAGACGAAAATTTATTCAGGAAAAAAGTATTTAGTGAAGTTTTAGATGGATTCGATTCAGAAAGTCAATGCATAGCAGATTGTATTGTTGGGACATATGAAATGGTAGCATCAGCCTTATCATATTCAATTTCAACAGGAAAATCACAAGATATCATTCGAAAAATCAAATACATCATTATTGATGAATGGGACACTATTTTTAGGGTTGCTACAATGAACAACAATAGAACATTAATGCAAACAATGAATCAAAGATTTTCACAATCTTATTGCTTAATAGCTCTTGCTATACTAATAATGAAAGTTAATCCTTCAACAAAACTAATACTTGCATCTGGAACAGGAAATGAAATGCTGAATAAATGCGAGGATAACTTTAGAACAGGAAAACAATCGAACATGCTTGAACCATTAATGAGACCGATAATTTCATACTGTGACTATGAATCCATCATTAAGAAGATTGAAGAATTATCAAATGATAAAAACAATGCTGCAGCAAATTTTTCACTCAATATAATGCGCAACAAAATTAAAACAATTGAAGAGTTTATGAAAGAAAGCATACCAAGAATGATCAAAATATCATCATCGAATATTTGGGGTACCAGAAAACTTTCATCATTACCAAAGTCAGTGCTTAGCACAGTAATGCAAGCATATACAATGGTTAATTATATATTTTGCGAAAAATGCATGAATAGCGGGGTAATTCGCGCATCATATGCATTGAAATCTACAACAACAAACGATCATGTAATGCATACAATAATGCATCTTACAGCATTATTCTTAATTGATATGAATATTGCAGAAACAATCAAAATGCTTGCAAAATACCCATCAATGCAATCATGGATGTTTATGATATCAGTGATAATTTGCGTATTGACACACGAGAATATGTCATTTAGTGAAAAGACTTCACTAATATTTATTCAAAAGAAAGAACTTCATATTGGCATGATGATTTTAATTGGAACAATTTTGCTTATTCTTAAGAAAGAAGGAAAAATCGATGCAGAATTCCTTTCAAATAGATCACCTCCAGATAATGAAATTTTAGAAACAATTGCAGCAATATCTGCAAAGCCTATAAAATTTGTCGATAAATGTTCATCTATTGCACAAACAAGCAAATCATACTCAATTGATCACATAGTACATAAATCAGAGTTGACAAAGAAAATTACGTAAAGATAAAACAAATAACTAGCATTGACGAGGTCGATTATGCAGCATATGCCATTTCAAAAGATCTCTTGAATTGAACTTTGATATTGACCATATATGGAATCTTTGCGAACTCTGCGTTGCAAATGGAATCATTTCTATTACACGCGAGACAGTAAGCCAGGAAAGCATGAACAAATATATAGGAAATCAAGATAATAACAGAATTCCACTAATAGCTATTTGCACATCAAGACTTGGAGAGGGAGTTGACTTAGTGAATGTTGGATCTGTTTTTGTTATGGCTCAAAACCATTCATTAGGTATCCCCACAAGCAGAGATTGCGAACAATGGATTGGAAGAGGATACAGAAATTCACATCTTTCACTTGGATGCCCAATAAACAATCCTGCATATGAAGATTATAGAAGCTACTGTGCTGATGATCAAAATAAGTTTCAGTTTTCGCATACAGCAGTTTATAGTGGATTTCTTTCAACTCAAGTAGCAAGAAGAATCATTTCGATCGATGCATTTTCTCCAATAATAAAAAAGCAAAATGGATCATTGTATCTGATGGACTTTCTACCAAAATCTTTTTCTGAATTAAATATTTCATATTATTCTCCATTGATTCTCGATCATTTGCAAGATGTAGATGGATCACCTAATATGAAATCAATTATATCATCAATAGAGTTAATGACAATACCAGCTAAAATGGTAATAAGGAAAACAAATATGTTCACTCTTACAGTAAGGGATATCACACAGTATATACCTGATTTAGTCATTACAGAAACACTTAGCATAGCATGCAATGTATGGCCAATTTTTGTTTCATCAATGTATGTAGCACTTGTACGTAATTGCCATTTTGAAGAATCAAATTCTTTTCCTCTTATTCAATTTACAAAATCGGTTGCATCATGCATGTCAATTCTATCCCGAAGTCACAAGAAAGTGAAGAGTATAAACTTTGGAATAATATTTATGAATCATTAAAAAGTCCTGATATAAATGCAGCATCACAGTTACTATCAAAACTTGGATTGAAGATGCCAGATATTTTTGAATACAGAACTATTTCACAGTTTAGTTTCACTATTGGCTCAAAAATAGCAAACTATAGTGGAATAGCATCTTTATACTTTATTTTTATTATTGGAGTGCTATCAACTGATACAAATATCGATGTTTTTGGACCAAATCCAGAAGGCTTTGAGAAAAAAGACATATTTGTGATTGATGAAGCAGCATCTAATATTATTGCAAACAATATGATGCTTGTTTTTGATTTGATTGTCACATTTGGTTTTGGAATGAATTTGACAAATTTGGGAATTAGCAAATGTCAAAGAACAAAATATCCCCGAATTTATGAATCAAGTAATATTCATGTTTCACCTTGCAGCTGTAGGCCTTCACTGTATTATATGTGTAAAGAATATAATCCATTTATGATGAGAACGGGTGCAAATGATGAAATTATCATGAACTGTGAAAAAGAAGAAGACGTGTTCAAATGCTTTTCATCATGCTTCAATGCACTTTTATCTCTTAATGAAGAATATGACAGCTTATTCATTCATTTTACTGATGATGAAAATTGGACTCAATATTCAACCAAATTCAGTAATTTAATGGAATTACTCATAAAGAGAACAAAGACATCGCATGACCCTCGTTTAGAAGTATTTAGCGACGGGATGCGTAAACTTAATGATATCTATGAAAACTTAAAATACATTCTGATCAATTATCCGAAGCAATGTCACCATTTATTTCACTCATAAATGGATTTTGCTCCAATTTCTTACCGCAATTCTCAACTGAGAGCTACAATGATGATGAAATTGCCGAAAATTTCAAAAGATTTGTTTTAGTTGCTCTTAATGATATTGGGATAAATAATATTGAAGAAATAATTGTTCTTAGTAAGAAAACTTCTAATTGATCAAATAGTGTATTTCATTTATGTATATATAAAATATTTATTATTTAACTATTTCCATTCACTGATTTTTTGTCATCATACTATAACATATCGGAATATAAATCATTTCAATTTGTTTTGAGTATCATAAATCCATTAAAATTTAAAAAAAGATACAATAAAGTGAATGATAAATACTATGTACTTATATTAATAAAATGAAATATTATTTAGAAAATATATTTTCTCATATAATTAATCTCATTATTCATTAAATAAAAGTAAATATAAATAATTTTGAATTTGTTTAGTTAAAGCTAAATCACTCTTTCTTCTTTATTTGCTTGCGTGTATTTTTGGTACTTTTCGAAACAAGCACATTAACAAGTGTATTATTAATTATTGGAGCAATTCTTTCACTAAAATCAATATCAGATGCCATACCAAACGCAATTGCTTTGCAGAGATCAATATCACTTTTGATGCTTTCGTTGAAAACATTAGATGCCTCAACAAACTTTAGTGCTCTTTCAAAGTTCTCTGAAGTAGTTTTTGGCATATCATTATTTTTTTCTTCTTTCACTGAATCGGATTCAGTAGTATGTGGGGCATATTGATAAGGAGCCTTAGAGTGAAACTTGCCACCGTATGGAGACTTGGATGACATTATTGATTAATAAAAATTTCTATATCTTCTCAAAACTACATTTTATATGATTTAAGATCAAAAACTATCATTGTAATATTAACTATTGAGCAATTATAAGCGAAATTAAAAAAAATTTGACTCAAAAGTTATTTGAATAGTATCACAATTTTATTTAGTTTTGAGAATCATTCAAAAGTAGATTTACGAAAATAAGTTTTACTAATATAAATAATAATTTGCATTATCTTAATCCCTAAACTGTACAAAAAGAGAAAAAAGTCTTTTAAGTGTGATTTAATGAATTAAAATCTTTAAATATATCATCTGATAATTATGATTACATTTAAAAGATGAAAAGAAATAAACAGTATTTATACATATAAAATATTACTATAATACACATATCTACCGAAAGTATCTGCATTTTTTCAAAAGTATGCATTTACACTTATGTTTATTTTCACAAAGTTAATTGTAATGTGTGTGGATACATAGATGTTGGCAATAAAAATAACTCACTATAGTAGTTAAAATAATATTTATTAATTTTCTTCATTTTCATCAATATTTGATTCACAATTATTCAAGTCATAATAATCAACAAAAGGTTCGGATATAGTGCTGTTATCAACCCACTTTTCAGAGCTACCCAATGCATCAACTTCAACATCCATTGTACACTGCTCATCAGATCCTGATGCAAAATCTGTGAGAGCTTTGTATCCTATTTTGACTGAATTACCTGGATAGTCAACACAGTGAATTATTATTTCTGATATATCTTTTCCCCATGGATTTTCTCTATTTATCATTCTATGGGCAAGTTCGATTTCTTGAACTTTGTCGAATCCTATTGAAGAGAGAATCTGGCGATTCAACTTATTCTTTTGATAGATATCATACAATTCATCGATAACATCATAAAAGATTATTGGAAGCCATTTGCAAAAAAGAGTTGCATCATGCATGTCTATCTTTGCACATATAACATCAACTTTTCCACTAGCTAAAGCAAGTTTTGTCCAGTCAAATATGCTGAAAGGAAATATGTAGTATTTGCTTCTCCTGAAACTTGGACTGACAAGGAATTCAGGGTATTCTGTGTCTATTGGAATTATAGAAATCCTACAAAAAGCAGGTGCTTGCATTTTGGATAATGCAAACATTGTTGGGCCCATCAGCATTGCCTGCCTTTCTTCTTCATTTTTACTACAGAATTGCTCTCTGCTAGAGATCATTTTCGTAATTAATCTTCTCATTGCGATATCAGGTACTATATTATCTGGATAAATGAGCTGTGGTGACCAAAAACTATTAATATTATGCTCTTCACCATTTGTTATATCTTTTACTTCCTGAGAGTCCATAATAAAAAATGAATTTTGTGAATAATTTTCATATATTCAAAAAGATATCTAAAATAAAAACAATAATCCAGATAATGCCTCTTAAACGAAATAAATTAAAATTGGTAGATAATAGACAACTATTCAAAAAGTTAACTTTTGACAAAAATCGAAAAGTACTCAAAAGTGGTTCCGATAATTTTGATGAACGATAAATTAATATTGCATAAATAAGATATTAAACAATTTTTCGAATAAATTTTATCTTTTTCGCATGTAAAATATCTACATAAAAAAATTATACGTTAACTTTTGTTTTCTCATTGAAAATTTACTTCTTCACAAAAGTGGAAACCAGTTATAATTCGATAATAAGCATAAATAAAACTATAAACAAAAAATAATTTTGAGTACGATCAAATATCACTTTTGAATGAATAATTCAAAAGTAAATTTTTTTATAGTAAATATTAAAAATATCCATTTAAAATATAATGATTAATAAAATCATTTCAGAATATTTCATTAAATTTGCATTCCTTCAATCATATGAAAAGTTCAAGATGAACTTTTAAAATCATGCCCAGATCAATTCAATTTCTATTATCTCATTTTTCTCAGAAGAGATGTCAAGTGTTTCTATCAATGTTCTGTCACAAGATCCAGAACTTAGTTCAGTATTTGAGTTCTTAAGAACTATTAATGAACAAACTCCGGATCTCATTGATATTGACAATTTCATTGAAAATTTAAGTGTGATGAATGAAAGCGATACAGAAGCTTACATAAGGTCAATAAATACGATTGTTGAGGAAGCAAGAACCGCAACTTACACAATATGCAAAATCATTTCTCACCTTGAAATGCTTAAGAGTTTAAATAGTTTATATCATTAGTAAAAGTACCAGTTTTAAATATTTTTTTTCATTAATGTTTATTTCATGAATGACTGATATATGGTGAACACTCGCCATAATTAAAAAAAAACTATAGTGTGGGAAGCATTCTATATCTTTTATCATTATTCATAAAGTTGTTAACTTGTTATTTGCTTAATTCAGTAATCTATTCTATTAATGTAAGTATATTCACATGATATTTTTGTGCATATTTAGAAATGATATATAATTATATAAATATTTCAAAAAAAAATATTCTTTTATTGAATATAGTAGTTCTTGAAACTATTGATGTATGTATCATACTTTTTACACATTTCTTTCATATCATCCAATGTTATGGACTTCTCAGCAAATCTGTTTCTCCTTCTTATTCTTTCGATACACATCTCTGGTGTTGTTCTCAAATAAATGATGATACCGTTCAAACTCTTTAGATAAATCAGCATTTCTCGCGAAACGTGTTTGGTTCCGAACAATGTGCAAAGTACTTCATTCATTATCATTTCTGTACTTTGGCCACTGTTATGAATCGTGAGAACTGTTGCTTCTCCTTTGTATCCATAAATATCAAACTCTTCTTGAACTTGAACTACTCTTTCAAGAATGCTTTTATCACTGTTGCTGAAAATGATCGAACCTTCTTCAGGAAGTCTCTCCATTACAAATGCATTGCCTTTAACATGCATGAGCTGGCTTTTGTATGTTTGAAGAATATACTCTTGGAAATCTTGCGATGATATGGAATTCGCTTTGAACTTTAGAAGCATCTCTTCGCCATCATTTATATCAATATATTCTTTTACATAATCAATAGCAAGATGTTTCGAAATCATTCGTGCTAATGTTGATTTTCCTGCACCAATTGGGCCAGTGATCACGATTGGAACGTACTTCATCTTCTTAAAATGATTTCTGTCTTCATGTTCTCGATTTAACTTTTGAGTATAAGTTTTGAATGAAATATTTCAATTTAACTTTTGAATACAGTTAGTTGGTGGGAAATTAGTTGTTCTAAAAATGATAATTGATCAAAATACAATTAAAATATATAATATCAACTCAATTTTTAAATTTTATTTCATTTTTTATTATGTTCTTTCAAGAAAGGAAAGACATATTTCGAAATATTTTCGATTTCGCCATTCATGCAGTTAAAGAAAATGCGATGAACACAGAGAGTTACAAGGAAATAGAATTAATTTTCTCAGATGCAATGAATGATAAAAACGACTACCATCCAGCTGTTGCAACAGCATTTTCGATCTGCAAATCTGCATTGGGATCATTTTCGATGTACGTCGAACTAATTGCTCCATATTTTCATGCTTCAGATAGAATATCAAGATTTGAAGATCTTTTAAGACTTCTTGAAGATCTTGGACTTTATGATTGCGAAAAATGTGCAGAGATGATGCAACTTTGCACAATAGGTCAGAATGAACTAGGAATCCCTGAATTCTCTGACAAGATAAAGCTTTGTGAAAATTTTCATATCGAAATTAATAAATTTCTTACAAAGTCAATGAATATGAACCAAAAAAATGAAAAATTCAGAACAGGAATATATGCATTAGTCTATTTATGCATTAATAACTCTGAATTTATAGAACTTTATGATAGATTATAATAAATATTGATTTTTTTTGAAAGTTCTTCACAATTTTTATTCTCAGTGTTCTACTTTTGAGAGAAATAAAATAAAATTTTGGATCGTCGATAAAAAGAAGTACTCTTTGATTTATACATAATCGTTCACTTTTATTAAAATTATCGGAAACACTTTTGAAGGAAATTTAAATTTTGATTTGATTGATTTTTGTTTAATTGGACATCATTTGTTTAATTCTTTTTATATACTATAATTTGTTCAGCTCTGAAAATTATTTTTAAAATTTTCATTATGAGTTCATTTTTAATAATGTTCTACAAATATATTACTGAAGAAGAAATACATGAAGGCAATGATACAGAAGTCAAGTTATCTAAAGATAAGATTTCAGGAAATATTCCAATTGATATCCTGATATCCGAGGCATATAAACTTGCTTTGTGCTTTAATAGTTTTCAGGAAAGTAAAGATTTCCTTAAAGGGATTGCAGCATCTTACAGATACATCTCAGAATTTCATGATCCCCTTTCAATTCTTGTTCTTGTTATCCACAGATTCATAACTTTTTATAATGAAACAATAATTCATTCCAAAGATATTTCTGGAATTCATGAACATTACAATGAGTTTGATCATATTCAGTCATTTGGAACTACCAGATCTGAAGAAAGAATAGGGAATGGAAGATTTTGCTTTATTTATGAAAAAGGAAAATTTTATGAAGCACAAAATAATAATAAAGTCGTCAACTATCCAACTTTTAATTTAATGCGATCTAAATCAGGACTCATTGATGTTGATTCATCAATTCCAGTTTGGTTCCAATCTATCGTAATTACCCCAGTCAGCCAAGATTTATGGGACTATGAAGAAGATAATGATCAAGATTATGAAAATATTAATGGTGAATTGATTAATGATGTAATTTCGATATTGGAAAATGGATTAATTGTACCATGGTTCATTGATACGGAGTTTAAAACCGGAAATATAATGAATAACTATGACTTTATCAATGAATTGCATGACATTCTGAACGCAGATATATATGGAGATATAAGAAATCTTGATATCAGTTATTTCAATTTATGGGAAGATTTACCTCTTTATCTCATTAAATCAATTAATGCTATCAATAGTAATGAGAATGGCTACGAAGATACAAATATTAACATTTCTGTACATAAAAAAATTGATGCATTAAATTTTTCATGCTCAAATTATTCATTCAATGAAAATGAATTCGATTTGATTGATGACTCCATAACTGAGAGAAATGAAATACTATCATTTTCTCAACGAATTTTTTCAGTGGATAAAGATATCATAACCCCGATATATGTTATGGGAATTGAATCATTGAAAACATTCTTTTCTGGGACACTCAAAGAAAGATGTGATTACTTCATGACTGACAACAAAAGCATAATTGAGATCTTTCTACATTCAATATTTGTTGATGATGGTTCTTGTTCAATCATCAATATTGCAAAAATGTTAATTCAAGATGTTGTAGATTCGAATATATGGAAAGAAGCAGAAATGCAGATCGATAATGAAGTAGCACAATACTTAAATGGTATGATATGCATGATTAAATGCTATATCCAAGTTTTGAAGGACAAATTTAATGATAGAGATCTAAAATAACTTAATACTAATAATTTTTGTATATTTCATTAATACAATCCTAATTTATTACTTATTATCAATTAAATTATCTTAATTTATTATTTTTTTATATAAATTTCAAAATTTATACATGTTTTGTATTTATATTGTGTTTTCAAACATATTTCTTCTAATATTGATGGGATTTGAATTAGATTGATAAGACATTTATTGAAAAAAATATTAATTTCAAATAAATCATTGATTAATAAATAGAATTATATCTCAATCAACATAAAATTTTGAAGTATTATTAAATTTGAAAGGGACTAATTTTAAAATCTTACTTTTGAATTATTCATTCAAAAGTGATATTTGATCGTACTCAAAATTATTTTTTGTTTATAGTTTTATTTATGCTTATTATCGAATTATAACTGGTTTCCACTTTTGTGAAGAAGTAAATTTTCAATGAGAAAACAAAAGTTAACGTATAATTTTTTATGTAGATATTTTACATGCGAAAAAGATAAAATTTATTCGAAAAATTGTTTAATATCTTATTTATGCAATATTAATTTATCGTTCATCAAAATTATCGGAACCACTTTTGAGTACTTTTCGATTTTTGTCAAAAGTTAACTTTTTGAATAGTTGTCTATTATCTACCAATTTTAATTTATTTCGTTTAAGAGGCATTATCTGGATTATTGTTTTTATTTTAGATATCTTTTTGAATATATGAAAATTATTCACAAAATTCATTTTTTATTATGGACTCTCAGGAAGTAAAAGATATAACAAATGGTGAAGAGCATAATATTAATAGTTTTTGGTCACCACAGCTCATTTATCCAGATAATATAGTACCTGATATCGCAATGAGAAGATTAATTACGAAAATGATCTCTAGCAGAGAGCAATTCTGTAGTAAAAATGAAGAAGAAAGGCAGGCAATGCTGATGGGCCCAACAATGTTTGCATTATCCAAAATGCAAGCACCTGCTTTTTGTAGGATTTCTATAATTCCAATAGACACAGAATACCCTGAATTCCTTGTCAGTCCAAGTTTCAGGAGAAGCAAATACTACATATTTCCTTTCAGCATATTTGACTGGACAAAACTTGCTTTAGCTAGTGGAAAAGTTGATGTTATATGTGCAAAGATAGACATGCATGATGCAACTCTTTTTTGCAAATGGCTTCCAATAATCTTTTATGATGTTATCGATGAATTGTATGATATCTATCAAAAGAATAAGTTGAATCGCCAGATTCTCTCTTCAATAGGATTCGACAAAGTTCAAGAAATCGAACTTGCCCATAGAATGATAAATAGAGAAAATCCATGGGGAAAAGATATATCAGAAATAATAATTCACTGTGTTGACTATCCAGGTAATTCAGTCAAAATAGGATACAAAGCTCTCACAGATTTTGCATCAGGATCTGATGAGCAGTGTACAATGGATGTTGAAGTTGATGCATTGGGTAGCTCTGAAAAGTGGGTTGATAACAGCACTATATCCGAACCTTTTGTTGATTATTATGACTTGAATAATTGTGAATCAAATATTGATGAAAATGAAGAAAATTAATAAATATTATTTTAACTACTATAGTGAGTTATTTTTTTGCCAACATCTATGTATCCACACACATTACAATTAACTTTGTGAAAATAAACATAAGTGTAAATGCATACTTTTGAAAAAATGCAGATACTTTCGGTAGATATGTGTATTATAGTAATATTTTATATGTATAAATACTGTTTATTTCTTTTCATCTTTTAAATGTAATCATAATTATCAGATGATATATTTAAAGATTTTAATTCATTAAATCACACTTAAAAGACTTTTTTCTCTTTTTGTACAGTTTAGGGATTAAGATAATGCAAATTATTATTTATATTAGTAAAACTTATTTTCGTAAATCTACTTTTGAATGATTCTCAAAACTAAATAAAATTGTGATACTATTCAAATAACTTTTGAGTCAAATTTTTTTTAATTTCGCTTATAATTGCTCAATAGTTAATATTACAATGATAGTTTTTGATCTTAAATCATATAAAATGTAGTTTTGAGAAGATATAGAAATTTTTATTAATCAATAATGTCATCCAAGTCTCCATACGGTGGCAAGTTTCACTCTAAGGCTCCTTATCAATATGCCCCACATACTACTGAATCCGATTCAGTGAAAGAAGAAAAAAATAATGATATGCCAAAAACTACTTCAGAGAACTTTGAAAGAGCACTAAAGTTTGTTGAGGCATCTAATGTTTTCAACGAAAGCATCAAAAGTGATATTGATCTCTGCAAAGCAATTGCGTTTGGTATGGCATCTGATATTGATTTTAGTGAAAGAATTGCTCCAATAATTAATAATACACTTGTTAATGTGCTTGTTTCGAAAAGTACCAAAAATACACGCAAGCAAATAAAGAAGAAAGAGTGATTTAGCTTTAACTAAACAAATTCAAAATTATTTATATTTACTTTTATTTAATGAATAATGAGATTAATTATATGAGAAAATATATTTTCTAAATAATATTTCATTTTATTAATATAAGTACATAGTATTTATCATTCACTTTATTGTATCTTTTTTTAAATTTTAATGGATTTATGATACTCAAAACAAATTGAAATGATTTATATTCCGATATGTTATAGTATGATGACAAAAAATCAGTGAATGGAAATAGTTAAATAATAAATATTTTATATATACATAAATGAAATACACTATTTGATCAATTAGAAGTTTTCTTACTAAGAACAATTATTTCTTCAATATTATTTATCCCAATATCATTAAGAGCAACTAAAACAAATCTTTTGAAATTTTCGGCAATTTCATCATCATTGTAGCTCTCAGTTGAGAATTGCGGTAAGAAATTGAAGCAAAATCCATTTATGAGTGAAATAAATGGTGACATTGCTTCGGATAATTGATCAGAATGTATTTTTAAGTTTTCATAGATATCATTAAGTTTACGCATCCCGTCGCTAAATACTTCTAAACGAGGGTCATGCGATGTCTTTGTTCTCTTTATGAGTAATTCCATTAAATTACTGAATTTGGTTGAATATTGAGTCCAATTTTCATCATCAGTAAAATGAATGAATAAGCTGTCATATTCTTCATTAAGAGATAAAAGTGCATTGAAGCATGATGAAAAGCATTTGAACACGTCTTCTTCTTTTTCACAGTTCATGATAATTTCATCATTTGCACCCGTTCTCATCATAAATGGATTATATTCTTTACACATATAATACAGTGAAGGCCTACAGCTGCAAGGTGAAACATGAATATTACTTGATTCATAAATTCGGGGATATTTTGTTCTTTGACATTTGCTAATTCCCAAATTTGTCAAATTCATTCCAAAACCAAATGTGACAATCAAATCAAAAACAAGCATCATATTGTTTGCAATAATATTAGATGCTGCTTCATCAATCACAAATATGTCTTTTTTCTCAAAGCCTTCTGGATTTGGTCCAAAAACATCGATATTTGTATCAGTTGATAGCACTCCAATAATAAAAATAAAGTATAAAGATGCTATTCCACTATAGTTTGCTATTTTTGAGCCAATAGTGAAACTAAACTGTGAAATAGTTCTGTATTCAAAAATATCTGGCATCTTCAATCCAAGTTTTGATAGTAACTGTGATGCTGCATTTATATCAGGACTTTTTAATGATTCATAAATATTATTCCAAAGTTTATACTCTTCACTTTCTTGTGACTTCGGGGATAGAATTGACATGCATGATGCAACCGATTTTGTAAATTGAATAAGAGGAAAAGAATTTGATTCTTCAAAATGGCAATTACGTACAAGTGCTACATACATTGATGAAACAAAAATTGGCCATACATTGCATGCTATGCTAAGTGTTTCTGTAATGACTAAATCAGGTATATACTGTGTGATATCCCTTACTGTAAGAGTGAACATATTTGTTTTCCTTATTACCATTTTAGCTGGTATTGTCATTAACTCTATTGATGATATAATTGATTTCATATTAGGTGATCCATCTACATCTTGCAAATGATCGAGAATCAATGGAGAATAATATGAAATATTTAATTCAGAAAAAGATTTTGGTAGAAAGTCCATCAGATACAATGATCCATTTTGCTTTTTTATTATTGGAGAAAATGCATCGATCGAAATGATTCTTCTTGCTACTTGAGTTGAAAGAAATCCACTATAAACTGCTGTATGCGAAAACTGAAACTTATTTTGATCATCAGCACAGTAGCTTCTATAATCTTCATATGCAGGATTGTTTATTGGGCATCCAAGTGAAAGATGTGAATTTCTGTATCCTCTTCCAATCCATTGTTCGCAATCTCTGCTTGTGGGGATACCTAATGAATGGTTTTGAGCCATAACAAAAACAGATCCAACATTCACTAAGTCAACTCCCTCTCCAAGTCTTGATGTGCAAATAGCTATTAGTGGAATTCTGTTATTATCTTGATTTCCTATATATTTGTTCATGCTTTCCTGGCTTACTGTCTCGCGTGTAATAGAAATGATTCCATTTGCAACGCAGAGTTCGCAAAGATTCCATATATGGTCAATATCAAAGTTCAATTTCAAGAGATCTTTTGAAATGGCATATGCTGCATAATCGACCTCGTCAATGCTAGTTATTTGTTTTATCTTTACGTAATTTTCTTTTGTCAACTCTGATTTATGTACTATGTGATCAATTGAGTATGATTTGCTTGTTTGTGCAATAGATGAACATTTATCGACAAATTTTATAGGCTTTGCAGATATTGCTGCAATTGTTTCTAAAATTTCATTATCTGGAGGTGATCTATTTGAAAGGAATTCTGCATCGATTTTTCCTTCTTTCTTAAGAATAAGCAAAATTGTTCCAATTAAAATCATCATGCCAATATGAAGTTCTTTCTTTTGAATAAATATTAGTGAAGTCTTTTCACTAAATGACATATTCTCGTGTGTCAATACGCAAATTATCACTGATATCATAAACATCCATGATTGCATTGATGGGTATTTTGCAAGCATTTTGATTGTTTCTGCAATATTCATATCAATTAAGAATAATGCTGTAAGATGCATTATTGTATGCATTACATGATCGTTTGTTGTTGTAGATTTCAATGCATATGATGCGCGAATTACCCCGCTATTCATGCATTTTTCGCAAAATATATAATTAACCATTGTATATGCTTGCATTACTGTGCTAAGCACTGACTTTGGTAATGATGAAAGTTTTCTGGTACCCCAAATATTCGATGATGATATTTTGATCATTCTTGGTATGCTTTCTTTCATAAACTCTTCAATTGTTTTAATTTTGTTGCGCATTATATTGAGTGAAAAATTTGCTGCAGCATTGTTTTTATCATTTGATAATTCTTCAATCTTCTTAATGATGGATTCATAGTCACAGTATGAAATTATCGGTCTCATTAATGGTTCAAGCATGTTCGATTGTTTTCCTGTTCTAAAGTTATCCTCGCATTTATTCAGCATTTCATTTCCTGTTCCAGATGCAAGTATTAGTTTTGTTGAAGGATTAACTTTCATTATTAGTATAGCAAGAGCTATTAAGCAATAAGATTGTGAAAATCTTTGATTCATTGTTTGCATTAATGTTCTATTGTTGTTCATTGTAGCAACCCTAAAAATAGTGTCCCATTCATCAATAATGATGTATTTGATTTTTCGAATGATATCTTGTGATTTTCCTGTTGAAATTGAATATGATAAGGCTGATGCTACCATTTCATATGTCCCAACAATACAATCTGCTATGCATTGACTTTCTGAATCGAATCCATCTAAAACTTCACTAAATACTTTTTTCCTGAATAAATTTTCGTCTTCAAATACGGATGTTATTTCATTTTCGATTTCTTTGTTTTCGCTGACATTAAATTTTTTCATTAGATCTTGAACGATTGAAGGAATATTTTCGTCATCAACGAGCTGCTTGTAAAACCATTTGATATTAGCAATGTTTTCTCGAAATGATTTTTTCCGAAATAACATATTTGAATGATATCCATCTTCAGTTTGTTCTTTAATACCTCCATCAAGTCGTTTGACGCGGATCCATTTTTCACTACTGCAAATCATTTTGCTTGCAAATGTTGCTATCTGAGCAGATACTTGAACTAAAGAAGTTGCAATGATTACTGATCCTTTTTCGTCACCTATTTTTGAATCAATTTGTCTGAATCTCTCTAATACAGCTGGCATTATTTCACATGCAGTTTTTCCTGAACCTGGTGGTGTTGATAAGAAAAACACTCTACTTTGATTTTTAAAATTAGAGTCTATTTTGAATGCTGATTGTGCAAATGCAGCTTGAGTTTCATTTGGACTTTTGCCATATAGCATTTTTGTTACAAAATTCATCGCAGATATCGGATCTCCAAAATTTATATTAAATGTTGAGTTTCTTTCTTTGAATTTATCCATAAGATATGTGCATACTTTGTTGAAAATGTCAATTGAATATGACTTTATACTCTTTTGAACTCCATTTGATGATTCTTTGATAACTGAATCTGATGCATTTCTTATTTTCTTCTGAGTACCACGTAAAATGAACAGTCCGATCTTCGTAAAAGAAATACAGTTTCCTTCATTTGGATCAGAAATTATGCTAGAAATCTTATTAAGAATTCGATATCCGACAATGTTTTGGAAATCATCAAAATAAATAGCTATTGTCTGATCATTTTTTGTTGCTTCTTCGAGAGAGTTGAATGATGGTATAAAGTCTGATACTGGAATTCCAGCACTTGAGATGGCGCTCATCTTAATTAAATCATCAATAACTGATGATTTAGAAGCTGAAGCTGAAGCAATTCTTTTTGGTATTGATCTCTTATTCTCATCTAAGTAAATAACAGAGTATATAATCACAAGGGAGCTTAATTTTATTTTCTCTTCATGCGTTGAATACCTATGAATACTATAATCTGCTATTATATATTCATTGTCTGAAGAATAAGACTGCAATAATGCATAAAAGTGATCCATTTCTTTGTTTGCTGCAATATATGCACATGAATTTGCATAATATCCATGTACAATTGATAGATGATCTGTATGCGAGCAGTATGCATGAATGATATGAGCAGGAGATACGATTTTGTGATTGTGCTTGCTTTGATCGATTTGTATCTTTGAAAGAAGACAGTTGGTTGCCTCTTTATCTCCAATTGAATCGAGAACCCTGATTGAGACATGAATGGAGTTAGCAACATGATCTGTTGATGTAGGTCTATCAGAAAATTCTAGTAGGTCGTTAGTATAAGCAGCCAAACTTCCTTCTGAAACAATTGATAATTCATTTGTTTCAAGCAGTATTTGTAATGAGCGTGTCGATAGATCGCCATACTCTCCAGAGTTAATCTTTTCATCTTTCTCTTCAATTGTATCTTTTATGAATGAATTGCTTAATTTTATTGATGATAGAGATTTTAAAATTGACTCCTCAATGTTATCACTGCGGTCAACTTCTACCATTCTCTAGCACGTCTGGTATAAAATAAAATTGAAAAAATGAAAAATGATGTGAAATCATTTTAAATTTTAAAAATTTGTAAAGATTTTTGAAAATAAATATAGTATTAAAGATATCCTCTCAAATAACAAAGTTTAAATATTACTGATGCTATTCAAAAGTTAACTTTTGACAAAAATCGAAAAGTACTCAAAAGTGGTTCCGATAATTTTGATGAACGATAAATTAATATTGCATACATAAGATATTAAACAATTTTTCGAATAAATTTTATCTTTTTCGCATGTAAAATATCTACATAAAAAACTATACGTTAACTTTTGTTTTCTCATTGAAAATTTACTTCTTCACAAAAGTGGAAACCAGTTATAATTCGATAATAAGCATAAATAAGACTATAAACAAAAAATAATTTTGAGTACGATCAAATATCACTTTTGAATGAATACTTCAAAAGTAAATTTTTTTTATAGTAAATATTAAAAATATCCATTTAAAATATAATGATTAATAAAATCATTTCAGAATATTTCATTAAATTTGCATTCCTTCAATCATATGAAAAGTTCAAGATGAACTTTTAAAATCATGCCCAGATCAATTCAATTTCTATTATCTCATTTTTCTCAGAAGAGATGTCAAGTGTTTCTATCAATGTTCTGTCACAAGATCCAGAACTTAGTTCAGTATTTGAGTTCTTAAGAACTATTAATGAACAAACTCCGGATCTCATTGATATTGACAATTTCATTGAAAATTTAAGTGTGATGAATGAAAGCGATACAGAAGCTTACATAAGGTCAATAAATACGATTGTTGAGGAAGCAAGAACCGCAACTTACACAATATGCAAAATCATTTCTCACCTTGAAATGCTTAAGAGTTTAAATAGTTTATATCATTAGTAAAAAGTACCAGTTTTAAATATTTTTTTTTCATTAATGTTTATTTCATGAATGACTGATATATGGTGAACACTCGCCATAATTAAAAAAAAAACTATAGTGTGGGAAGCATTCTATATCTTTTATCATTATTCATAAAGTTGTTAACTTGTTATTTGCTTAATTCAGTAATCTATTCTATTAATGTAAGTATATTCACATGATATTTTTGTGCATATTTAGAAATGATATATAATTATATAAATATTTCAAAAAAAAATATTCTTTTATTGAATATAGTAGTTCTTGAAATTATTGATGTATGTATCATACTTTTTACACATTTCTTTCATATCATCCAATGTTATGGACTTCTCAGCAAATCTGTTTCTCCTTCTTATTCTTTCGATACACATCTCTGGTGTTGTTCTCAAATAAATGATGATACCGTTCAAACTCTTTAGATAAATCAGCATTTCTCGCGAAACGTGTTTGGTTCCGAACAATGTGCAAAGTACTTCATTCATTATCATTTCTGTACTTTGGCCACTGTTATGAATCGTGAGAACTGTTGCTTCTCCTTTGTATCCATAAATATCAAACTCTTCTTGAACTTGAACTACTCTTTCAAGAATGCTTTTATCACTGTTGCTGAAAATGATCGAACCTTCTTCAGGAAGTCTCTCCATTATAAATGCATTGCCTTTAACATGCATGAGCTGGCTTTTGTATGTTTGAAGAATATACTCTTGGAAATCTTGCGATGATATGGAATTCGCTTTGAACTTTAGAAGCATCTCTTCGCCATCATTTATATCAATATATTCTTTTACATAATCAATAGCAAGATGTTTCGAAATCATTCGTGCTAATGTTGATTTTCCTGCACCAATTGGGCCAGTGATCACGATTGGAACGTACTTCATCTTCTTAAAATGATTTCTGTCTTCATGTTCTCGATTTAACTTTTGAGTATAAGTTTTTGTATAATTTTTTGTTAACAATTTTCAAAATATATTCTATAATTTTATAGGAATTTTATGCAAACTTTTATATAAAGTGATTCTCTGAATGTGAAATAGAATTATATTTATAAACTATATAATATTAGTAATTGAAAGAATTACTCATGAATGCAAAATGCATTTCATTATAGTTGTCTATTTGATGCTCAATTAATACTATTATTCTTTAGGTATGAGCTTTTAATAAAATAATTTTCAAACTTTATGCAATGATTGTGTAAGAACGGTGTCACTTTTTAGGAAAGTGAAAACAGTTGCTAATATGTTTTTTATATTAATTGATGTTTGAATGGATTATTCTATGTTCTGAAGCTCAAATAATAGAATCAGAGCAATTTAACTAGTTATATCATTCCATTCGATTACGATACATTGAAAAATATAAGATCTTGAACTTAATATTTTATTGTTGGAAAAAAAACATTCAATCTCAAAAATCCAATTATTCCGCAAAATAATTAAGGGCTAGTATCAGGTCTACTTGTCTATTGATTGTTGAATTAAAAATTTATTTCATGATTACTTACATGAAGATGATAAAATTTATTCTAGCTTTCCAGATAGGATATAATTACCAAGTGTTGATTTCAGATCTTTTCTATTCGTATAAAAACGAAGAAAAATGAAAAATAAAATTTATATACAAATAAACAAAACAATATAGAAATTATATAATTAAAAATTCATTCTTCGAACCAATCTACCACTTCCTATGAATGAAAAAGGAACATAATCTTCTGTCTTAATTTCATAGTTACATTGCTGCTTAGTAATTGGTTTTATGCCGCAAAACAGCTGGAAATTATAAGCATTTGTAACGTAAACAATTACTTGTGAATTTCCAAAAGCATTTGGAGATGATGAGAAATCATTTCTACCGCAGTAATTCAAATATTTTACCCCTGATAACTCAAATGAATTCTCTCCAATAGATAAAATTGTTTTCGGTAAATAAATCGTCTTCAAAATATTGCAATTAGTAAAACAACTAGCTCCGATCTTTTTAATTTGACGTGGAATGACAGTAATATTTGAGCAATTAATCAAACTTTCATCCCCAAGTTCCTCAACATTCATTAAATATTCATCACTCAAAGAGAAACAATTTGCGAACCCATGTTTAGAAACATTTTTAATGACAACTGATTCTAGTTCAATCAATTTGAAATTATTCATAAACATTCCTTCTAAAACCGTGAAATTACTATTGTTCAAATTGAATTTCACCATTTTCTCGCAGTTTTTGAAGCAATAAATTCCAAAGTTTTTACAGTTCCTGCATTCAATTTCTTTTAGTTTTGAACATCTTGCGAAGCATTCTTCTTCAATTGTTTCGAGATTATTTGGCAAATTAATGTTTTCCAGTGAATTGCATGAATAAAAACATCTTTTTGACAAAGTCTTTATACTTTGAGGTAAATTTATTTCTTTCAGTGAGAAGCAATTTTCAAAATAACCTTCAGGGAGTGTTTCAAAAGTACTTGTTTCCCAAAAATTGACTGTTTCTAAATTTTCCAAATTTTTAAAACTATTTCCTTCTACAAAGTCTAAAGAAATGCTTCTGAGATTTGTTAAACTTGATAAAGATGAAAATTGAATTTTCTTATAAGTTACTGGGAAAACGATTGTTTCTAATGAAGTAACATTTGATAACTCTGAAAGTGACAAAATCAAATCTTGGCAATTATTTGGGAAAATAATTGTTTTCAAATTCGTACAAATAGATAAAATACCTGATGTTATTTGCGATGCCTTGTCATAAATAAATAGCTCAGTAATACCATTTGGTACAACAAAAAGTGACATATCTTCACGCCTGTAATTTGAACCATTATATGAGTAAAGTGGCAAATCTTGTTCTCTGTCAGAGTCCAGAATAAGTAATGAAACTAAACTAGAGCACTTTGTAAATGCTTCTTTATCAACACTTGTCACTTTTTTAAATATCACTTTTTGTAATTTATTACAAAATGAAAAGACTCCACTTTTTAATGTTAAAGTTTCGGATGTAAACTCAACGGTCCGCAGTTTTTGACAATACTCGAAAGCCATTCCGTCTACATCAGTCAAATTTGGTGGCAAAACGATATTAGATTACAACTTTTGAAAGCGTCTACACCAATTGATTCCAAACTTGAATTGCTAGGGAATACAATGTTAATCAAACTGTTGCATTCAATAAAGCATCTGAAATCAATTTTTCTGATTGATGAGCAAAATGTCACGTTTTCCAAAGATTTGCAGATCATGAACGCGTTGTTTTCCAAATTAGAAACTGTGCACGATTCATCAAAAGTAATTGTTTGGACGTAGGAAGAATAGAATGCTTGTGTTTTGATTGACTTTAAGTTTTTAAACACAAATTCTCTTGCATTGATCTCCCTGAATGAATACTTAGAAATTGCATTTGGTCCTTCCTCGAAATCAATGACTGTTGCAGTGCAGCTCAAAAAACTGTTCTCCATAACAGTTTCCACTTTCTTGAAATGTAATTCTGGGATATTACAGTTCTGAAAGGCATTATCATCTATCAATTCAATGTCAGAATTGAATGTCACTTTTTGTAAATTTTGACAACCCGCAAAACTCATTTTTCCGATTATTTTCACTGTTTCTGAGATGTTTACCTCTCTTAACCCTCCGCAAATAGCAAATACAGTTGATAAATCGCGAGTGTAAATCACTCCATCAATGGATGTTAAATATGAATTATCGTCAAAAGTGACAGATGTCAAATTTGGGCAAATTTGAACCAATTGATAACTTAGAATCATATCACTTTTGAAATGAACAGATTTTCTATTAGATAAAATAAAAAAGCAAGTTTTATCCAATGCATTTATCAGAATTCCGTCTGAAAATATGTATTTCGTTGCGCCTTCGATAGAAATAGTTTGGAGATTGGGACATCCGTTGAAGCAGCCTATCTGCAGAGTTGTGTTGTCGTTGGTTATGCATACCGATGCTAGATTTGGTGAAAAATTGAACGCGTCTTGAGAAAGATTGACATTTGCTGGTAATGTAATTGTTAATATATTTGTTAGGGAAAATGCATTTGCTACTATTGTTTCTAATGCTGAATCTTTTGCAAATGTGATATTTTGAAGCGATCTTGCGCTGTAAAATGCATTTGATTCAATCAATTTGACTAATTTCGGAATAAATATGTTCACAAACACGAAATATGCGAACATATTATCTGTAATTGCTTCACACAGTGAGTCTTCTGCAAATTCAACCGTTTTCATCTTAGCAGTGTAAAATGGACCTTTTTCAGCTCTTGAAACATTATGTGGAATCTTAAGATATGACATCCTAGTCATTTGATGGAAACTATGTGATCCAATAATCTTAACTGTAGATGGTATTTCATAATAATTAAGCGTTCTATTGACATATACAAGAAAGGTGCCATCATATGTTAATAGGCTACCATATGCATCAAGTATATATGCAGTATTTTCGGGATCTATTGTTAGAGTCCTAAATCGAGAACACAATCTTATTGCATTTCCTGCGAAATATGTAATTGTTTTTGATAAATGAAGTTTAACAAGATAGCGAAATTCTAAAAATGCTAATGCGTTTATTTTAGTAATCCCGTTTGTGGTAATAATTTGCTGAATTGTATTTGTATCATATTGTTTAAGATCCCATTGACTAATTTCACCTTCTCCTGATGTTGTTATGATATTGTCAGAAAAGGAAAACTTAACAGCAATCAAGGAGAAGGCGTACAACATTTGTCAAAAATTGCCATTCCGAATCTTATTATTCATAATTGTAAATAGGTCAGGTATGAGGGGCTTCCAGGGGCTGCGCCCCTTCTAGCCCTAAGAATTTTGCCCAAGACCCAAGAGGAGGACCGAACCCAGCCGACCAACCGGTGACAAAACCAAAACCGTTGTTATTTACATCATATTAATGGTGTCACTTTTAAAAATGTCACTTTTTGTTTCACTTTTCACAAATTATATATGTTTTCATGTTTTGTCACTTTTTTGTCACTTTTCGGGTAAAAACATTTTTATTATTATATATAAATGAATTTTACAAAACCACCGTTACCGTTCTTTGGAAATAAGAGTAGATGTAAAGATATTATATTGAGAGAACTTAAGAAACTACCGAATGGTCTAACATTTGTAGATTTGTTCGGTGGAAGTTTCTATATATCCCATTTATGTCATACAATATTCCCAGACTCAAAGATTATATGCAATGACTTCGACAACTATATGGACCGTCTCAAACATATTCCAGACACAAACAATATATTGAAAGAGTTAAAAGAAAAGATACCTATAGGTAAGATGGAACGTATACCATTAGATAAGAAAAATATTGTGAGAGAGGTTTTGAAAAAAGCAGAATATATAGACTGGGATAGTATATCTGCTAGACTATTATATAGTGGTTCTATAAGAGTTCATGACATTGAAACACTCATGTCAAAAGTTTTATATCTCAACTATACAAATGTTTTCAAAGAGGACATAGAAAAATATATTGAGGGTATAGAGTTTGTGAGATGTCATTGGACAGAGTTGTATGAAAAATATAAAGACAAGGAAAATGTTTTCTTTATAGTGGACCCGCCGTTCTATAACACATGGGATTTTCAATACCAAGTAGACTGGACTTTGAGAGACTCTTTAGAAACTTTAGACGTTATACATAACCATCCATGCTTTTACTTTACATCCGATAAAAGTGGTTTGGAAACCGTTATGAGATGGTTAGAGGACATACATGACTATGTGTTTAAATATGACAAGATAGAATATGAGAGAGGTCCTATAAACGGGAGAAAGTGTCACAATAAAGAAATTTTATTAGTAAGTAAATGTGGTTTGAAATAGGACTACTTGTTTTAGGTTTTTTCCATTGTGTCATTTATTTATTTGACGTGGCAGAAAAGTACAGAGAATATGAAGATGAACCAATGCCTGCAAATGTTCAGCATATGTACTCGTAAGAGATATTTTTATCTAATATTAAATGGACGCACAGAACTTAGCGAATGCACAGCAACCTGGACAACCAAACCCAGAGAATATTCCAAATGAAGTTAGAATACAAACTGCAATGGCAAACTATGGTCAAGTGCCAACAGATGTACAAATGCAAACTGCCATGTCAAATGACGCTGCGTTAGGTTTGCCACCATGGTATGCAAATATGAGATGGAAAGAGTTTTATACAAACCCTGAAGTGGGATATAAACAACTTTATGCAGATGACGCGAACACAGGAGTTGACCCAGAATATGTTTTCTACCAGAGGAGAAACAGAATGTATGAGCTCCAGTTAAAGAATGCTATGGAACTCAACAGGAAACGTAAGAGACTAGGCGGACATTAGATTTTTACATATAGTAAAATGGGTTTCTTCAGTAAGATAGGAAACTTCTTTCGAAATGTTGGAAGAGGTATATGGAATGGAATAAAATCTGTCGGAAGAGGAGTATGGAACGGAGTCAAAAATATTGGTAAAAGAGTAGGTCAGTTTGTTGGTATTATACCTAAAGACCCTGAACCAGAAGAACAAGCTCCTGTTATACAACAGCCTGAACCTGCACCACAGTCTAGTTGGCAACCAAATCCAACACCTCAACCGTATTAAAAAATTATATTTTTACCGTTCGATAGTAGTTGTATATGAAACTAAGTTCTAAGTAAAACGCATGGTATAATGGAATTATTCTTTTTCTTCCATCTGTAGTAAACCATACTTGAAAGTCTGAAATACTTCCACTCGGCGGTTCGTATAACTTTGTAGGTTTTTCGTAAAAGTCATTTGCCAAGCATAAGAAAGAGTTTTGGGCGCCAGAAAATGAAGCATGAACAATAATAGCATCTTGGTCGAAAACATTTTCATATGTTCCATTAGGGTTTTCGACTTCATAATAGTCCGGGTGTACTGGATATGCTGCAGGCTGATTTAACATCCTCATAAATCTATACCATGCCAAGTTGTTATATTTTGTAGAAATATAAACGTTTTCTCCAAGGTCTTCTATTCTATTGATTTTAACAGTTGCATTTTTCCTGTCATAAATAATATCGAGATGGTATTCTCCTTCGTCAATGTTATACTGGTTTGCATATTCGATATAGATATCGTTTATTTTTTCTTGAAAAGCTTGAAGAGTTGTTTCTAAATTTATAAGCAAACTAACTTGTAAAAGTTTTCCCTGTTCAAATTTCTCATACATATGTTTTTCTTTGTTATAGTATCGAACTTCAAAACCGACCGTAAATGGGAAACCATGTATGGCTTCTGAAATGAACTTCATTCTACGAAAGCCAATAGCTTTTGTGACAGATGGGTCTCTTAGCCATCTTAATGGGTAGTCAAAACGATAGCCTTCATGCTTTACGGTCTCTGTCTCAAACTTTTGACCGACATTAGTAAAAAGTTCATCTAATGGTTTAGTTGTAGCAACTCTTGAATTTTCTTTTTCTATTGGAAGCATATTTTATCTATAATAAAAATGTCGAAAGATATTGCTTCCATGAGAGAAATACAACACAACCGACAACTCATTATGCAAGCTCTAAATAAGAACACAACAAACTTTTCAAACTATTCTAAGATATCTGAGTCATTGAAAGAGGGTGACTTAAAACTGACAATAAACCCAATGACAGATGAGTTTCTGTTTCAAGACAATAAGAACCATACTGTCTGTATAAATCCAACAAAAGGAACTTTAAACGAGAAACCTATAAATGAACTTCTTTTGAAAGCAGATGTTGACAACAAAGCTGACAAAGAATATGTAGACGATGCAATAGCAAAAGAAGAAGAAAGAGCTAACAATGCTTATGCAACAAAAGAACATACTCATCCCGAACTAGCAGACAAAACATATGTTGACAATAAAATGTCAAGTGAAGTGACAAGAGCTGAAAACGAATATTCTAAAAAGACTCATATACATTCTATATCTGAAATAACAGACTTAAACGTTAGCCTTGAAAATAAGGTAGATAAGGGACTTATGGCTAGTGTGTTAGTGAAGAAGGCGGATAAGGAATATGTGGATGAAAAAGATAAAGAAATTATAGAAAGGGCTGAATGGTATCATGAATGGACATCGAAGATTTTTAAAACTAAAGCTAATACAGGATGGGTTTCAGGATGTTTAGACCTTAAAGCAGATAAAACTTATGTTAACGATGAGTTAGAGAAGAAAGCAAATAAGACTCATACACATACAAGTTTTACAACTTTTACGGCAGACGACATAATACTGAACTTTGACCTTGGTTCAAGTGCACCTTTAGAGAATCCAAGTGCAAGCGTAAAAGATACTCTTAACAATTTAGATAACAGTTGCAGGAACATTGAAAGTCATGCCAGAAACTTTGAAGCATATGAACTACCAACAATGTTAGATAAGAAAGCAGACAAAACAGAGCTTCAAACATTAAAGACAGAAATGCTTCAAACATTATATCCTATAGGCTCTATTTATACGTCAATGAACTCAACAAATCCAGAAGTAGTACTTGGTTTTGGAACTTGGACTCAAATAGTCGACAGGTTTTTGTATTGTGCAAACTCTTCAAAGGAAACAGGTGGAAGTAAAACGATTTCAGGTGAAAATTTACCTGCACACAGTCACTACATAGATTTAAGTACATCTCAAGCAGGTTGGCATAAGCATAAATTTTGGGATTGGCACGGCTTGAAAAAAGGTAAAGGATATGATGTTAAAGACGACGTTCAGTTTGCTATAAATTGTTTCTGGGGTAACACTCAGGGAGATGGAAACCATACACATCGCGTTACAGGATATACGCAAACAACGGGACAAAGTAAAGAATACATGCCACCTTACATGACAGTTTACGCATGGTATAGAAATGCTTAGTCGTCATTTTCAACTTCTTTAGCATATTCGTCAGGAGTTGTCTTATATTTGTTAGGAACTGTCTTTGAAAGTATACCACCTTGAACTTTGACAAGTTTGAAACGAGGTCTGGCAATAGTAGTTTTATCTTCTGCTTGCAGTGTGTACATTTTGCCATGTTTGCCTAAAACTTCATAATATTCTCTTGTATACTTTCTTCTATTTTTACGAACACGAATGTGAGTACCTGTCGGGTTCCCATTGTTGTCATAGTCAATAGTATTTTCATATGGGTCGCGTTTAGGTATTTCTATTTTTACTTTGTCACCCTTCCGAAGTTTGAAGCCCGGCATTCTTTCTTGTTTGTCTCTTTTGACTAAATTATTAAATATATAGTCTTTCTCTAAGTCAGGGTTGTTTTTCATTTCTTCGGGGGAGTGGTTTCCCAAACCTTTTTGTTTACGGTTATTGTAAATATTTAAAACTTGTCTCATCTTTGCCATGGAGAAGTGTCTATACTTGTCGTCATATGACATTTCATTTGCTTCACCACCTTGTGGTTGGTTTAAGTCTCTTAACATTTTTATACAACCGTCAATGACACCAAGAGCAGAATGGTTTTGGTCGACAATGAAATATTGGTTTACATTTTTTGAACGCAGATAGTTTTTTACATCATCTGATTTGAAAGAACTTTCACAGTCAGATGTCAGTTTTGTTGGATGGTATTTGTCAACGAATATTGTCAAAGCAGTTTTCACATCTAAAATATTTTTGGACCATAATGGTATGGCTTCACAGTATCTTGTGTTTTGACCGATAAATATTAGCCAGTATGGTGGTCCATCTTCTCTATACCTCGGAATGTTTTCCAAGATATCCATAAACCAAGCATTTGGTGTTGAACTAAAGATTTTTATCAGGAGTGCTTTCTTTGTCGCTTTAGAAACATAGGGGTCCTTGTTTGGATTCGTCATTTTTTAACCCATAAGAAATGGGTTTATTTGGCGCATTAGCAGGAGTCGCATCTAGATTTTTGCCCGCAGTGGGAACAATAGCCAGAGGTGCATTTGGAATTGGAAGGAAGATTTTGAGTACATTAGGTATACTTAAAGAGAAAGCACAACCTATTATACAAACTGTACAGAAAGGTTGGGATGTAGCACGAGATGCAACAAATCTTATTCCAAATCCTGAAACAAGAGGAAAAGTTCAAGGATGGATGGACAATGTAGGAAGACAAGCAGGAAACTATTATAACAAAGCAAATGACTACTATAACCAAGCAGGACACTATATGGACCAAGGTGAAAGATTCTTTAACAGAGGATATAACCATGCACAACAATGGGTAAACAATAACCAACCGCAACCGCCTCAAACGTGGGGAATGTAAAGTTTTTTACTGAGATGAAATGAACAATACAGCATTGAGACAAATGGGTTCAAGATGGATTTGTCGACTTCCAGCAGTTACACCACGTGTTTGTCAAGTTCTTCCTATACCTCAGGAAGTTTTAGACCGACTTAAAAAACAACAACAACCAGTTGAAAACAAACCAAACTAAAATTTTTTACTGAGATGAAATGACCGAAGAAGTTGAAACGGTAGATTTGACACCACAAACAAAAAGTTCAGAACCATTGTCAAAACCTGTCAAAGAACTTACAGATGAAGAGAAAAATTCAATAATAGAAAGTGCCAGGTCTGGAAATACAAACCCTAACTACAAAGTCACTTTTCATAAAAATGGAACGGCTAGTATCTCAAAAAAGAAACAGACTCTCACAAATAAAATATTGAAGTCTGAAGGAGCTTTCGAGACAACAGATGGAAAAGTTTACTTCACTGACCAACAGTTCATTATAGAACATCTCATTGACTTAGAGTCGAAATATTCTAAACTTTACAACAAACACAAAAAGTTGAAAGGAAAACAAAAACAAATGGCATATGATATTTATGAAGATGTTGACGACACAACTGTTCCTGCAGGTGAGGTAAAGCCAGCGGAACCGAAAAGTGACGAAAAACCGATAGAAGAAGAAAAACCAAAAACTGAAGATAAACCAAAACCAAAGTTTAGTTTCCAAACTAAACCAAGTCAACCTTCATTAGCTGGTATGGGTTGGCGTCAAAGACTTATGGCAGCAGGCGGTTATGTAAAGTAAAGAAAAAATATTTTTTTATTTTTATAAAAATGCCCCCATATAGAATGGACAGAAAGTCTGCTAGAATAAAAGCAGAGTTGCAAGGATATGGTTGGAGAGTTTCGAAGAAGTTTAAATATAGGAAGGGAAGACCCATAAAAGTCTATGACAAATTGTCTGGTCTTCGCTACGAAATGGATTTGGAAACAGCACGTGCCAATTATCCAAACAGACTAGAGAGGTTAGAAGAAGAACGTCTTATGGACATGCCTTTCGATGTGTTAAACATTGCATGAAGTAAAAAATTTATTTTAAAAAAGTGACATTTTTTAATTTTATTTGAAATGTACGCTGAGTTTGTTGGAGAAGACCGTTGGGAAACTTGTTTGTTAGATGAGAAATATGAAATGGCATACCATTTTAAAACAATATATTTTTACATATATTAAATGCTTCAGGTTGAAAAACAAAGAACAAAAGTAGCAGATACAAAACCGTTAGACTATATCTTTACAAATGCTGGTAGGACTATTTCAGATGAAGAAATTTCATCCCGAGCATACAGGTTTGACTATCCAATTCGTTGGCTTCAAAGTCCTTCAGATGCAAAGGCAATAGGATTTAGAAGAGTTTTGTTTTCAAATAGAACTAACGCATTTATGTTCGCAGTATATTTTCATGGGCAGTATAAAGGTCATGATGGTCTAATAGACAAATTTGACGAAATGAGAATCTTTAAGTTCGTTCAGACGAAAGTCTTGAGAAAACTCTAAATGACTTTCAAACTCAAATGAACAAATATTATTGGGAATTTCAAAAAAATACGACTCTTTACTAAATGGAACATACTATCTGAAACTAGAATATGACAAGATGAACTCCACCGTTTCATTTCAAAAGATTGAAATTAACCCTCCAAGAGATACAGAGTTTTTATTTTGGAAAGTAGACAAACGTTCTTGGGCACAATTTCTTCGGTTACTAAACCAGAACGAACCATTACCACCAGATGGTCCATTTAAATTTATACTTCCACCAGCAGATTTGACAGTTTATAGAAACGTGTTTGACCCTCAAAATGTTATGTGTCATGCAAGTTTCAGTTCAAGCAACAATAGTTTTCTATGTATTGGTAAGGACTTTTATGACTTTGCTTCTAAATTCTACGAACCACCTAGTAACAGTTTCTCTGACTTTCAAGTTTGGTTCACAACAAATGGTGTGCAACATATTATTCCATTGTACTATGACTTTTATCTCGAATTGTCTTTCATATATAACTACGGAAAAGTGCTGAAAAAGTATTGAAAAATAATGTTTATGTTAGCATGTTAGATCTAACACGTTTTCTAACCACTTTTCTAACATCGTAGAAAACTCATGAAAACAATTTATTTTTGACACTTTCACAAAAAACATAAAAAAGTGAAGTTAAACGTTAAGGTTTACTGAACTGGTTGGATGCCGCCTTCACAGGTTATGTAGAATGGTTGACCAGAGAAGTGGAACAGTGCTCTGAGAATTTGTATAATTCGTGGAATTGGACTCTCTCTGTTTGGAAGTTGTATCCAAGGACGCTTGGCAAAGAACTTTATAATGGCTTCCTTCTTTGCTTGCTTTATGTCGTCGAAAGGAGTGCCTTCTGGTACCTCAATTGGAATTCCAGTCGAAATCTCGAGAGTCAAGGCAGCCCTTCCAGAAATAGTGGTGAACTTGACCTTGGGCTTCATGACCTTGCGCAAGTACTGCTTAACAAGCTCGTTAATTTAAATTAGGTAAACTGCCTCATCTAATGGCTCGATGTTGTCCATTGCTACTGTCAGTAAAAGTACTGCTACTGTCAGAAAAAGTACTGCTACTGTCAGTAAAAGTACTGCTACTGTCAGAAAAAGTACTGCTACTGTCAGTAAAAGTACTGCTACTGTCAGTAAAAGTACTTCTACTGTCAGTAAAAGTACTTCTACCGTCAGTAAAAAGGAAAATTTGAGAGGGTTTTCGACGATAAAGTACTTCTACTGTCAGTAAAAGTACTTCTACTGTCAGAAAAAGTACTGCTACTGTCAGTAAAAGTACTTCTACTGTCAGTAGAAGTACTGCTAGTAGCAGAGATTTTTATCGTTGTGGTCCGACGGTTAAGCCACCAACGAATGTCCCACGTCCCACCAACCGAGTCCAATCTCAATCCAGAAGAACCGAAAGCACCAGCCCCTACACCTCAGTTCCAACAATTCCAATCTCAATCCAAATTACTACCAATTTCCACCTCAAGGTTACTACCAATTTCCACTACAAGGCTTCCCGAACTACCCTCCTCCTCAGCCTATGCCTTACTGCCCCAACCCTTGGATGTTCCAGCAAGCTCCACCCCAACAATTCCAATTCCAATACAAATCGAAGAGAGACCAAGAGATCGAAGAAGGTCTGAACCGCTTACGCAAAGAGTATGCTACAGCTCCAATTGAGAGAAAGTTGTTCCCGGACCAAAAAATAATGTTTAGGGTAGAAGGTTGGATCTAACCTCATTTCTACCCTCATTTCTACCCTCTTGAATTTGTCATGACTTCTTCGTAAACTAAACGTAAATGTTTTGTGAAGAATATAGCAACCGCCGGAATTCGGACGGTTGGTTTTTATACAAAATTCATGCGGGAAATTCTTGAGTTTTGGTTGAAAGAATACGGTGGAGCCAAAAGTGGCTCGACCTCAAAACAAACATTTTATGAGCTTACAAAGGGTGTTATGAATGAATTCAGCAACATACATCCTGACCTCGTTCATTTTGTTGCTAAATTCAGTAAAAATATATTTTATGTTAGCATGTTAGATCTAACACGTTTTCTAACCTCATTTCTAACCTCTTGAATTTTCATGAATTTTATATATTAATGTTTTGTCAAACATGAACGTAAATGTTTTGTCATGATTTCATCGTAAATGTTTTGTCAAGACTTCTTCGTAAATGTTTTGTCGAAACTTCATCGTAATGAGCGTAAATCCGACAAAAATATATTTTAGGTGAAGTGGTGAGATCTCACCTCTTTTCTCACCTGTTTTCTCACCTCTTGAATTTTCATGAATTTCATCGTAAATGTTTTGTCGAAACTTCTTCATCGTATATGTTTTGTCATGATTTCATCGTAAATGTTTTGTCAAACATGAACGTATATGTTTTGTCGAAACTTCATCGTAATGAGCGTAAATGACCCAAAAATAATGTTTATGTTAGCATGTTAGATCTAACACGTTTTCTCACCTCTTTTCTCACCTCATGAATTTTCATGAATTTCCTTAAGATAGAAAAAATAAAATTAGTTTTATTTTGTATTTATTTTTTTATTTTGTATGTAAGAACAGAAAATGACAAACATTGAGTTTGAAACAGTTAGAAAGATAGACAATGACACCAAAGTGGTTAGAATTGGTGATTTAAACGTAAGATACTCAAAGAAATACAACAAATATTCTTTGTCAGACATTTTATCTCCATCTGGAAAGAGACCGATGGACTGGGTTAGAATTGT
Source organism: Trichomonas vaginalis G3 (assembly GCF_026262505.1). NCBI lineage: Eukaryota > Parabasalia > Trichomonadida > Trichomonadidae > Trichomonas > Trichomonas vaginalis. The sequence continues at coordinate 39,906,762 of NC_067206.1, read as the reverse complement.
TTCTACTCAGAAAATTTTGACAAGAAATCCTAAGCTCATGATATCAGTAGCATTTCATGGAACAAGAGCATATCTTATAGACAAAAGTCTTATACCAATAGTTTTGTTATGGATTGACCCAGTTGTTGGATATAACTTCATAACTTATGGTTCATTCGATACGGAACGTTGCAGTGAAGGCTTACTTTACATCGTTCAGAAACCGAAGGACTTCAACACAAAAAGATATAAGATAGGAAGAACATATAATATAACTCAAAGATATGACAGTACAGTCAATAGAGTCAGGGTTGTGTTCGTTTATGATATGAGAGCTGCAGAAACAGAACTACTTGAAAAGTTTGAGAAAATGTATGGTGCTCCCATAAAAGGTAGGGAAACGTTTGAAGTAGATGAGATAGATAAAGCTATAAAATTATTTGACGAAGTTGCTGAAAAATACATGTAAAGCGTTTATTTTTGGTCTTTTGTGAAAGTCAGAAAATAACAGTTATCTAATGAAAAAGTGTCATTTTTTGTATGTAAGGTATGATTTCAGGGATTTTTTTGACGAAGTGTTACCCTTCACTTCGTCAAAAAATAACAGTTATCTAATGAAAAAGTGTCATTTTTTTCATTTTTTTGTATGTAAGATATGATTTCAGGGATTTTTTTGACGAAGTGTTATCCTTCACTTCGTCAAAAAATAACAGTTATCTAATGAAAAAGTGTCATTTTTTTCATTTTTTTGTATTTGACGAGAATGTTTATGTTAGCATGTTAGATCTAACCTGTTTTCTAACCTCATTTCTAACCTCTTGAATTTTCATGATTTCATCGTAAATGTTTTGTCAAGACTTCTTCATCGTAATGAGCGTAAATGACCAAAAAATAATGTTTATGTTAGCATGTTAGATCTAACACGTTTTCTAACCTCTTTTCTAACCTCTTGAATTTTCATGATTTCTTCGTAAATGTTTTGTCAAACATGAACGTATATGTTTTGTCAAAACTTCATCGTATATGTTTTGTCAAGACTTCTTCGTAAATGTTTTGTCAAACATGAACGTAAATGTTTTGTCGAAACTTCTTCGTAAATGTTTTGTCAAGACTTCTTCGTAAATGTTTTGTCAAGACTTCTTCATCGTAAATGTTTTGTCGAAACTTCTTCATCGTAAATGTTTTGTCAAGACTTCTTCATCGTAAATGTTTTGTCGAAACTTCTTCGTAAATGTTTTGTCAAACATGAACGTAAATGTTTTGTCAAAACTTCTTCGTAAATGTTTTGTCATGATTTCATCGTAAATGTTTTGTCATGATTTCATCGTAATGAGCGTAAATGACCAAAAAATAATGTTTATGTTAGCATGTTAGATCTAACACGTTTTCTAACCTGTTTTCTAACATCGTAGAAAACTCATGAATTTTCATGAATTTTCCCGAAATAAAAAATAAAGTTAGTTTTATTTTTATTTATTTTTTTATTTTGTATGTAAGAACAGAAATGTCAACAATCGGCACAACAGCAATACAAACAACTACAGCACCAAACTCGTTAGTTATGAATCCTACGTCAATGTTAGTAGAGATGAAAAGCTTCATTCCTTCTTCATATACTTTCGAAACAGAAATACAAAGAATAAAGCAGGAACTTTTAACAAGTAATTTAGACTGTAGTGCGAAAGATGAAGAAAATGAAGAATATCTTTATGAAATGGAGGACATTATTGACCATTTGCCTAAACTACCTGAAATCCAACAACAAAAACTCACTATTCCTGAATTCGACGAAATTGAAGTCAAACCAACTGACTCGGTAGAAATAAAGAAGTTCATACGAAGGGTAAACTATGAATTCCTTGGTTTTCATTGCAACCATAAGGTTATGGACAAAGATTGCGACATGGTTTATAAAAATATTTCTGACATATATAAATCTGAAGAATTTAAGACCTACGACAACTTTGTTTCGTTAGTTGCTGAATGTGTTTGGGAAATAAGAGATAAAGATAGAAGAGGCAAAGTATGGAACAAACAAATAAGACCCGCTATGTTTGAGATGAAGAAAACCATTGACGCCTTGGTTGTTTTAGCAGGTAAGGTTTCAGAATATAACGCAAAAATGAACCCGCAATGTTCTAAATGTAAAGCAGCAATGAGGAGATATAACTACTCCGTCAAAGAGATAGAAAGAATGAGAAACGACTATGCAGACTTAAAGAAAGAAGCAGAGAAGCCGGTAGAAGATAAAATGGATATGTTGACATTTCTGAACAAAAACTATCCAACAGCAGAAGATTTCCTTCTATCTGACGTCAAGAAGAAGTATAAAGAAACCTTCGGCATAGTTAAAACATTCGATGTACTAAAAGAAGAAATAGAAGCTACGAAACTGTTTAAAGTCATGAACCATCGCAACATATACCATGTAAAACGCTTGTGAAAAAAACAGGTGAGAAAACGGGTGAAAAAACGTGTTAGATCTAACATGTTAACATAAACATTATTTTTGTCTGATTTACGCTCATTACGAAGAAGTCTTGACAAAACATGTACGAAGAAGTCTTGACAAAACATGAGGTGAGAAAACATGTTAGAAAAGGTGTTAGATCTAACATTCTAACATAAACATTATTTTTGCTGAATTCAGCAACAAAATTCATGAAAATTCAAGAGGTGAGAAAACAGGTGAGAAAACGTGTTAGATCTAACATGTTAACATAAACATTATTTTTATTGAATTCAGCAACAAAATTCTGAGTAAAATGACATATGGCACGTGTCAAACCGTTGAGTTTTCACAAAATTTAAAAAAATAACTTGGGTGAGAAAACGGGTGAGATCTCACCTCTTCACCTAAACATTATTTTTGTCTGATTTACGCTCATTACGAAGAAGTCTTGACAAAACATGTACGAAGAAGTCTTGACAAAACATTTACGAAGAAGTCTTGACAAAACATGTACGAAGAAGTCTTGACAAAACATTTACGAAGAAGTCTTGACAAAACATGAGGTGAGAAAACAGGTGAGAAAACAGGTGAAAAAACGGGTGAGATCTCACCACTTCACCTAAACATTATTTTTGCTGAAAAATGACCAAAATTCTGAGTAAAATGACATATGCTTGCTTCCCTCGGAAAACCGAGAGAAGAGATTCCGTATGAAAATCATGAATTTCCTTAAGATAGAAAAAATAAAGTTAGTTTTATTTTTATTTATTTTTTTATTTTGTATGTAAGAACAGAAAATGACAAACAATGAGTTTGAAACAGTTAGAAAGATAGACAATGACACCAAAGTGGTTAGAATAGGGGATTTAAACGTAAGATACTCAAAGAAATACAACAAATATTCTTTGTCAGACATTATATCTCCATCTGGAAAGCAACCACACGACTGGGTTAGAATTGCTTCTACTCAGAAAATTTTGACAAGAAATCCTAAGCTCATGATATCGGTAAGATTCTATGGAACAAGAGCATATCTTATAGACAAAAGTCTTATACCAATAGTTTTGTTATGGATTGACCCAGTTGTTGGATATAACTTCATAACTTATGGTTCATTCGATACGGAACGTTGCAGTGAAGGCTTACTTTACATCGTTCAGAAACCGAAGGACTTCAACACAAAGAGATATAAGATAGGAAGAACATATAATATAACTCAAAGATATGACAGTACAGTCAATAGAGTCAGGGTTGTGTTTGTTAATGATATGAGAGCTGCAGAAACAGAACTACTTGAAAAGTTTGAGAAAATGTATGGTGCTCCCACGAAAGGTAGGGAAACGTTTGAAGTAGATGAGATAGATAAAGCTATAAAATTATTTGACGAAGTTACTGAAAAATACATGTAAAGCGTTTATTTTTGGTCTTTTGTGAAAGTCAGAAAATAACGCTAATTTTTTTATAAAATATTTTTTTATTTTGTATGTAAAGACAGATATGTCAACAACAGAGAACACAACAACAGTTATAGTCCATGAAGATATAAATGAAGAATATGAGTGGGTTCAGTTTAACAAACAACTCCGTCTCATTCGTTCGGTCAAAGATGACATGTACCAAATGCAAAGTATTTTGACAGCATGTTATGCTCCAGATACCAAACATACAGACGATTGGTTCAAAAACCAAAGCACACAAGAACTTTTGAGCGAAGCACAGCGAGCCCGACTTCCTTCGGGGTCGCCTAAAACTCATGAAAATCGTAAAAATTTGCCAAATGGTTTGAGAGGTTGGTATGTACATAGACTTCTTGTAAATGCTGTTGCAATGTGGGCTTCGCCTCGTTATGCTTGGTATATTTACAGACTTCTTGACGAAATTCATAGACAAGAACGTGAAGAGATGGAAAAGAAACTTCATGCAAAAGATGAAGTCATTGAAGCAAAAGATGAAGTCATTGAAGCAAAAGACAAAAGCATTCAGAAAAGAATACCACGTTCGGTACCAAAAGGAAAGGAAAAGAACTATAAGTATATGATTTATACTGAAGAGATGGAAAATGAAGAAGATAAAGATATGGTTATGTTGCATTTAGTCAGAAGAAACAACAAAAGCTTTTACGACCTTGCTAAGATTTACAAATCTGACAGAAATTGGTTCTATCGCGAAAACTTACCGATTTCAATGACACCGAATGAAGATGTGAAACAAATAGTTCAAGATACGTTACCTCAAACACACTATGATATTAAAGGTTGTACAATTCTTACCTTCAAAGAAGATTTGCCATTGTTAAAGGAAAAAATAACAGAGTATTTTGACAACTTCAAACAAGTAGGGTAAATGAACTCTTTATTTTTCAAGCTTGACTTTTTACAATTTGAACTTTGTTTGCGTAGATATGAATTCTGAAAGAAGTATGAGGGTCTTGTATGACTTTGTACTTCTCCCATAGTTCATATCTGTCAAACTTACCTGCCATGGACTCTTTCATAAGTTCCATGAAATCGTCTTCGGACAATCCGGGGAAAAGTATTATGTCAGTAAGTATTCTTTTAACATCCTTACTTAAACTCTTGGCTGTCTGTACACATATTACGACTGAGATGTTAAAGTGTCTGAGCTTCTTAAGAATTCGACACATGTCTTGTTCTCTGTTCTTTAACAAAGGATGAGAGGCGAAATCATCTAAGATAAGAAGACATCTATGAGGGTATGTCTTCCAATCGTAAGATTGCAATTTCTTCGAAATGTATTCTATCTCTTTCTGTTTGTTTCTGAAGTGTTTCTTCTCTAATATTCCTGCATTTCCTCATTTGGGTCTTTAAACTTAGAATTTATATACTCATTTATAGCATTATACTTCAAAACTCTTCTTTGGTACTTCTTTATCCAATCTAACAACTCAGTATCCTTTATACATACTAACTTAGACTTCTTTATAATATCTTTGAACGAATTGACGGTTTGGTCAAATTGACCAGAAGTACTACAAATAACAACTAACTCATAGAATGGGTTCTTCTCATCTAGTTCTTGTTGTTGTGCAGCCATTTTAAGATAAGTGAAAGTCTTACCCGACCCAGGTGGTGCAATTAGACCTGTTATACCATTCTGAGCAAATAAGAACTTGTCATGTATAGGCTTTTATCTGAGCATTTTCTAACTTCCTCTGTTCTTGTTTAAAACATTCTCAAATTTCTTGTCAATGTCAGCAAACTTTTTTTTCTAACATATTTTTAGAAAAATTAAAATTTTATCTTTTAGAAAATGTCTAGCGATTTCGCTATCTATATTCGAGACAAGCTTTTCGACAGCAAAACATCTGTCGACCATAAAATCTTACATAGTGTAAACAAGAAAGGTGAATTTGTTCTAAAGTTCTGTTTCTGGGAATATGACAAGAACCATAAAACATTAAGCAGAGCAGTCTTAAAATTTGTCATTGACAGACTTGTTGACAGAGATGACGCCGATTGGAAAGATGAAGTCCAACAAAAGTTCTTAGAATGCAAAGAAGACACATGCGCTGTTCTTGAAGATGAAATAGAAAACAGAATAGATGAGCTATTAAAGGACAAAGAACTTTTACATAAATATAGTTGCGCCAAATTTGACATAACTCCACCAGAAAAGAAGAAGAAAGAAAAGAAAGAAAAGAAAGTAGAAGAGAAGAAAGAACCAGAGCCAGTTCCAGAGAAAAAGAAATTTGACATGTAAAAATAAAATTTTATTTTTAGAAACATTTCTGGGTCAATGTCAATGTTCTCTTCCTCTTTAGGAGTAAACACTGGCTTAGACTCTAAAATCTTTTTACCCAATTTACCTTGAACTTCAACTATCTTAGACTCATAATATTCATAGTCGTCTGCTTTCTTTGGTTCATAAGGTATAACAAGTTTGTATGCTTTGCCTTCTTTAAGGTTTGAGAACCTTCTGTCAAAACTTTCTTTGACTGTTAACAAACCTTCTATGTCTAAGTCTTCAAATTTCGCACCATTTTTAGTCACAATAGCAAACTTAACTGGTTCGATGTTCCAAACTTTGCTGAATGAAGACTTTTCAAAATGGTAGAAGTAAACATTCAAATATGTGAATGGTCTAGTTCTTCTTTAAGTCCTGTCATGTACTTATTTACTGAGATGAATTTTGTCATCTTTTTCTATCGGATAAAAAAAATATTTTTTGTTTTTAAATTTACTCAGAAAAATTTTTCTTTGTATATACACCATTCTGAACATCTAAAAGACTTTTGACATTTGCCAAGAATGTTCGTTTAGAAGCTGTCATATAACCATATTCTTGACAATATTGTTTATACGAATCGTACAATGACCTTTCATCTAATGACACAAAGTCAGTTTCATCTATGAACAGTTCATATACACTCTTGTTTGCTTCTAACAATGTTTGTCTCTCTTCGGTATGTGGAATTTGTCTTGGATTGAACTTAGAAATATCTAATGTCATGAAATATGAGAACAAGTGGTTGTAAAAGTCAGATGTCAAAGTTTCTGCTAAGTCGTCAAAATATTCAGTATCTTGCATATGAGCTTCTGACGTTCTGACAACTACATATCTTCTGTCAGAACTTTCTAACTTCATCGGAACAACATTGTTTGAAACCATAATGAAGTTTGCAACATTTTCACAAACTCTTTGGTCTTTATACTTTCTTTCAACAACTCCAACTTTGTCTGTTATAAGACTCTTCAAAGCATCTGAGTTCAAAACTTTTGTTGTATCTATACTTTGAAGTTCATTGCAAACTATAAGTTTCATATTCTCAATTGAAGAGTTAAATTTACCGCAGATGTTTTCTAAGTTTGTCATATTAGGGTTCGAATAACCTTCTAACAGTTTGCACAAAATATCTGTAAAGAAAGTATTCTTACCTGTTCCTTGTTTTCCAATTATAATGAGAGCAGTTTCATTTTTAGCACTTGGATGTTGTAAGATATTTGCAAACCAACATAAGATATACTCATAAACCTTTTCGTTTCCATTGCATATAATTTCTTTGACATGGTCTAACCAAGCTTCTATAATATTTTCTTTCCATTCTACTTGTTCGTATTTATATCCAGTGAAGATAGAATAGAAGTTTGGAGAAGGTGTATAGAACTTTATACCTCGAACTGAAAAATCTTCTAACTTTGACAATAAGATATCCCAAGCATCTAACATCTTCATTCCAACTTGTACAACTTTTATTTTCTTAAGTTTTTGTCTACATTCTTGTTCTGAAACTATTGTTGCTCTTGGTTTGTTAAAGACAACATCCCATTCTTTCATGACATAACATTCTGGGGCAGAGTCAACATAAATGACTAAACGTTTCAAATTCTCGACTGCTTTGTTATAGTCTCTAAATGGACACATATTTCTGAATGCTTGGAAGTCATAAAAATCTGAAACATCTATTCTGTACATTTTTATAAAAATAAAAAAAATATTATTTTTTTATTCTTGACTTTGTTGTTCCATTTGTTGCATTTGTTGTTCTTGAGCTATTTGTTGTTGAAGTTGTTCTTGTAATACAATACTTTCACCAGTTGCATCTTCCAATTCGAAACTTTCTGCCGTCATTGACAAATACATAGGACATAAAAGTTTTACAGGAACAAAGTTTGCGTCAACTAATGTCAACGTTATACTTGCCAAAGTGTTTGAGTTCACTAAGGTTGAAAATTCTGCATTCGAATGAACAATAGGCAAACCAGCAGAGAAAGTATTGTTTATACGCATAAGTATCTTTTGGTCATAATAGTTTCTGTCGACATTCGAATAACACTTTGAACCTAAGTTTGAAACAATATATAAGATTGGTGTGCTTAATGTCAATGGAATAGACATTCCTTGTATGACACCTTTTCCTGTTATAGGAAACTGTTGGTAGTAAAAACCAGAAATAAGTTTTGTATTATAGCTCATATCGTTTATAGTAAACTCAGTCGGACATCCAAACATAATGAAACCTGCTCTAGTTGCAGCACATGTTACATCCGTCCTTAAAGTATTAAATAAGTCAACAAAACCTGTTGGTGGTATATCTGAGTAAGTATCTTCAAAGGAGTATTTTTTACCATTCACAACAATAAAGTCTTCTGGTGTCAAAAGAGCAAAACAGGCTTTAGTCGTCATTGTGTTTAAGGTTAGTTTACAATATCGTCCTTGAGGACTTTGTAAGTTTGTTGTTATAGAATTATATGACTCAGGGTTTTTAGTCGTAATAGTATAAACCATTATGTCTTCTGCCATTTACTTAGCAAATAAATTTTAATGAAATGTTGTGGTCGTCAAATATTTTTATAACGTCTGGGAAACTATATTTTAAGTTCAACGTTTCACCTCCTTTCATAACGTATATCTTGTCAATGACATTATATGAAACACCACAGCAACTAATGTCGGGTTCTATTTCTTTGATGTTTATATCGTCTGCCTCTGTCAAAAGTTTCAATAGTTCTTTCAAAACTTCATGAGGTGCAATGACATATGAGTTCACTTTTACAGGGTTGTGTTCGACCAAGTTTAACATTATACTTAAAGCTTGACAAATCTTCTCCTGAGTTTGAAGTTTGTCTTTCAGTTGTTGGTAGTCGTTTCGAATATCTGCAACAGAACTTAAGTCTCTGTTAACTTCAGGGTATGTTGGTTGTTCTTTTACAGGAACAATTGTTATACCATCTTCATCTTCGTATGGTTTCCCCACTTCAACATCTCTGTCTTTGACATTGACAATAACACTTTGACTGTTTGTTTGAGTTGGTGAATTTAACTTCACATCTGCCACCGCCATTAAACCTTTTGAAACACTTACGCTTCTATTTTTCGGAAATGACATTTTATTTAGAATAAAAAGATGGACGAATTCGGATATCTCTTCGAATTGAAGCAAAACAAGGTTTATACTCACAAACAATACAAATACATTGACAGAATAGTTCTTTACACAAACAATGGAAAATGTTATAGAATAGCAGTCTTTGCTGAACCTAAATATTTTCATAAAGCAAAGAAAGTTGGTATAACCGAGATGGTGAAAGTTCTTGAAGCAGACAAAAATATAACTTCAAAACTGACCGATATTACTAAAGGAAAGTTTATAATACAATATTATGTCAAAACAGGTGTCATAACTATTTACGATGGAGAGAAGTCAGTTCAAGAACAACTTACTGACCTGCTGCCAAAATCTGCTCGATGGAAGCTGTCGTTATGCCAATCTGAGGAGCCCCAGCAGGTTTCATCGAACGAATCTTCAAAGAGCATCTTCCGTGAAAAGTGCTATTGGTTTTGTAAACTTCTTTGCTTTCAATTCATCTGGACCGTCTCTGTCACCAGTATATTGTATTTGAACTGTACCAACAGTTGAAATACCACCCATAAAGTCTTCTGAGTCAGCAAATGGAATGCCAAGCCAAAAGTTTGAACGGTCTCCATTTGTATATTGAGTTTTTTGACTTCCTGTATGAGTCCATACTTTCACATATGGCATAATAGAACTTTGCATTTCAGGGTTAATAGTTGTTGTGAAGTTGTTGTTAAAGTTCATAGCATCTAATGTCAAGTTGTATGACCTCATATCCTCAACTGTAGAATATTCTTCTCTTGGATAATATTTGCCATCTATGTTTATATGATATTTAATACCAGGGTTGTAGAAACAAGAATAGTCATTTATAGTTCGTCTGAACAGTACAAACATAGTATCTGCATGTTTCATTGCAGTTGTTAAAGCAATATCTGTTCTTGCACCTGGGTCAGCACTTTGGTTTCCAACTTCACCTGCAAAGTCTTTGACAGATATTTGGTGTATAGGGAACATAAGTGGAACTGCAATATATTTGGCAGCTAAAGCATTTGAAATATCTGGGTCCAACATATAGACTGCAAGTCTGCTTTCTATTCTCTTGCATTCAAATTTTTCGCATGTAAACTTAACTGGGTCCCAAGCAGTTCCACCAGCATTGAAATAATAGTTTACTTCAGTGTTGAGGTTTGAGAAACCAAAGTCTAAGTCAACTTTGTCTTTGCAAAATTCGGCGAATGACGTTTGATTTGTTCCCTTTACGTCTGTAATAGTGAATGGGTCTTGTGTTGGTGCAATGACTAAGTTATTTTTGCTTGGAGTAAGTTCAATAGAAATTTTTCCTGCCCAGTTTGGTAAGTATCTTAAAAACCTGAAGATGAGGAAAGATGACAAAGGAACTCTAAGTTTCAGTTTTACTTTGGTTACTGCTGCTGCAGTTTGTCCAGAAAGGTTAACATAAACTCCTGGAACGTTAGGGTCAAGTCTTCTTATTTTCTCAATAGTTGCATACTGGTCTGTTTGTTCTCTAGCTTGTGGTTGTACTGAGTTTCTCAAAGCGAACCATTCATAGTTTGCCCATGTTACTGTTTGAACTAAGTCAGAGTTAGAATATATCTTATATCCCATGAAAACTTCTGGAGCATATTGGTATCCGATATAGAAAATTCCATTGCAACCTTTCTTGTCAGACAACTTGGCAGAAGGTTTTATTTCAATGTCTTGTTCCACGTATAAGAATGAGTTGTCAATAGAAATAATATGAAACCTGTCGCAAGCAATATCTACTGTTGTTGAAGAACCTTCTCCAAACTCACCTACGTTTCCATAAGAAACAGCAGTTGTATATTCGTAAGTTCCAGGAACTATTTCTGACCTTCTAATGGCATTGTCGCATTCGTTATACCATTCGGAAACATTTCCGTTCATGGCATCCAAAACTGTTGGCGTTATATTCTGAGCGGCGTACATTTCATATGGGTAAAAATATAGAATAGTTGGATTTATATGTCATAATTGTTTCGTACCAAGCTTTACTTTCTTCCTGACTGAGTTTTTAACTCTTCTTTTTCCTTCATTGCCACTACTTTCACTAGATGAAGTTACTTCTTCACTACTTTCACTTTGTTCTACTCTTCTTCTTTGGTGTCGCTTTTGGTAACTTGCCCTCTGCTTCAAGTTGTTGCATCTTTGCCTCATGTTCACCTAGTATGTTGTAAATTTCCCATGTCCTTTTTGCCTTTGGGCTCTGGTCGCCCATCTCAGGTAACCTATATCTTAGAAAGATTTTGTCATAGTTTGTATTTGAGTCTTCGCTTATTGTTTGCATGACTCTTTCCTGAGTTTCCGGTTCAAGCTCTTCAAACAGAGCTTGTCCATATGGAATAAGCTCGTTTCCAAATATATGTTTTTGTAGCCATTCTGGTTTTCTTTCCATGTAACCAATAATATCTTTTGTGAATGGGAAAGCTTTTACCCACTGTTTCAGTCTTGCGTCATTTATTTCTGTAGTTGGTTTTATTTTGTCAAGGAACATGTTTTTCAATACTAACATTTCATTTGGTACTGTCCATTTGAGTTTTCTTAAATATTCATCCATTCTCGGTTCATTGTCTGCAAAGTAAGTTTTTATGACATTTTGCAAACTTTCGTTTGCAAGGTCATGTACAATAGGTTCTCTTCCTTCTCTCTCCCTAACTTTCTTTCTAAACTCTTCACCAAATATACCATCTCTATGGTTCTGTGTAGTTCTTTGAGATAAATGTTTTAGAACGTCAGGTGTTATATTTCCTTCAGCCATGTTCATTTCATACTGGTCCAAAATATCTGCATGTTTCATATCTTTCAATGGCATTAAAGCCGCGCTGAAAATACCAGCTATATCTGGTTCACCATTCACTTCCATTGCGTCTACAACTTCTTGGAATTGTGGTTGTAAGTTTATGAACCACCTATCCGGATTAGCTTTATGACCCCATCTCATTGTAGTTCCATAGTCTGCAGAAACAAAAGTAGGTTTGTTTCCATATTGGTTGGGTTCTGAATGAACTTTAAACAATGTTTCATTTCTATATGTTTTGTTGAAATTTAACCTTTTATTTTCACCGAGTTCAGCCACAGATTGAACGTTATATGGTCGTAAGTAAAAAGGGTTATTGTATTTGCGTACATTATCTTTCAGTTCTTCCATTCTTTGCTGAATATTTTCATCTGATGTTGGAGTCTTTTGTATGTCGGCGAACATTTTTCGATATTCTTCTACTTTGTCAGCCGAATTTTTCTTAGACTCTTGGAAAGATTCCATATTCTCCGCATACTCTTGTTGAGGGTCAAGATTTTTCGGCTGTTCCAAATCTTCATCTAGTTCTGTGAAGTTAGTTTCCAAAGGAGGGACTTGTTCGTTTCCTTCAGGCTCTTCTAGCTGTTGTTGCTGAACTATTTCTTCCATGTCTGGTTGTATCTGAACTTCTTCCTGTGGAGTTTCTTGTACCTCATCTGCTGGCATTTCATATATTCCGAGACCGTTTTTAACAAGTTCCCTATTTAAGTCATCCGCATTCATAAGCCTTTCTTCTTTCGTTCCGTCTCTATTTTTTACGCGTTTCATGAAGAGAGTTGAATCATCATTTATCTCTGACACCAAATATCTCGGAGTAAATTCATTCATGTCATTTGGATGATATGCTATTAAATCATATCCCTTAGCGAGCTTGTATTTTCCAGGTTTGAGATTATATCCAATTTGGTGCTGAGCCATAAAGCTAAATAGGTTCGGGTCAGTATTTCCTTCCTTGAACTTTCTAATAGCTTCTTTATATCTGTCACTAAAGTCAAGAGTATCTGGGTAACCATATTTTTTCTTAAGCATTTTTAAGAATTCTTGGTTTCCTTGCTCTGTTTGTGCTGGTTGTTGTGCTGGTTGTGGAGGTGGTTGCTGTGCTGGTTGTGGAGGTGGTTGTTGTGCTGGATTTTGAACTGTTGGTTTTGGTTGTTGTTGTGGTGCTGGATTTTGAACTGTTGGTTGCTGTGCTGGATTTTGAACTGTTGGTTGTTGTGTTGGTTGTTGTTGTTGTGCATGCCTGTGTCTGTGTCCATGTGACGATGTAAATGTTTTAGGTAGTCCTGGTGCAGGTGCTTCTCTTGGAGGGTTTGGTGGTATATAAGTTCCACTAGCTAGTATATAAGTTCCACCAGCTGGCACATATGTTCCATCTGCAGCATAATGTCCTACCTGACTTTTCGTTCTTAAGAAAGCATTTACTAGGTCTGTTTTGGTCTGTTGTAACTCTTTTTCTTGACTTTCCACAACAGTTGCTCTAACGGCGTCATAGGCACTTTGAACTGCCTGTCTCGTTGCTGCATCTGTTATTTTCGTCATATTTTGTGCTACTTCTCTTAACTCTTTGTCGAAACCTTCAGACTTCAGTTTCTTTCCAGATGAGAAGTCGTTCACTAGTTTCACCTTACTATGAAGAGCTTCGAAGGCGTTCTTAAAGTCAGCATTCATTAAAGCTTCATTTGAACTGTCTTCATCTGCTTGTATTTTTGTCCTTATTGACCCTATAAGTTGGGCTGCTTTAGCGTTGGCTTGGGCATCTAACCAGTCATTATTAGCTTTTATAATATCTGCGCTTTTCATTGCCTTTTGCATGGCTGCGTCGTTATTTTTACTTTCTTGTGCTAAGTTTTCATACTGTACGGTTTGGTTTTGCAACTGTAAAAGTTTTTCTGCCTTTACATTTGCTTCAACTTCTTTTTTATACTCATCGCTATCCATATATGTCTTCAGGGCTTTTTGTTTTATCTCTTCATCTTTCAGTACTTTATATTGAGTAGTATGGTTTTTCAAATTTATAACATCTTGTTCCATTTTTGCTACTTCTGCTGCTTTTTCTGACACTTTTTTCGCATATTCCTCTGTACTTAGTTCTTTCAGTTGTTCTTCTTTCTTCTTTTTCTCTACGTTTAACTCATTGAGTTTCTTTGTGTGTCTGTCATATTCTAGTTTCTTTTCGTTTTCACTTATTTGTTTCTGTATGTCTATGTTTGACTTTTTGACATCTGTTATTTGATTTTTGAGTGAACTCAAATTCATTTGACTTTGAGGGTTATAAGCTGTTCCGTCTGCAGCTCCACCATAGCCTGCCATTTTCGCTAAAAGTGCCGCTCTTAAACCTCCACTCTGTGCACCAATAACTCGGTTTAAAAGCATAGGGTTGCTTGACATTTGTTGCAACATAGTGGGGTCATTCATCATTTGTTGTTGCAACTGTTGTTGCGGTGTCAGTTTTACTATTGGATGTTTCAATGCTCCCTTCCTCTTACGTATATTCTTACGTAGCTTACGTGGCATTTTAAGTGAAGTTAAAAAGCGGTTTTTGACAGATGTTTATATGACACTTTTTGTTCAGCACAAAAAACTACTCGGTCAAAGTGTTGTCACCGGCTGGTCGGCTGGGGTTCGGTCCTCCTCTTGGGTCTTGGGCAAAATTCTTAGGGCTAGAAGGGGCGCAGCCCCTGGAAGCCCCTCATACCTGACCTTAAATGATACGTATTTGAAAACAAATATCATATTCCCTTTAACCTTTCAAAAAAATCTGAATTCAATTATTGAAGGCTTTCGGAAAATTTTAAATGCTTTTATTCAAATTAAAGATCCTTCAAGAATCAGATACTCCTCTCAAAAACCACAGACCAGATTGAGACCCCATAGAAAACAAATGTTCATACAATATAAAATGATCAAAATAGATATAATATATGATTTTTTGAGAAGAAGGTATTCAATTTGATCTGTGGTTATTGAGTCTGGTCTGTGGTTCTTGAAGGATCTTTATTTATATATTTGTATTTGAAAAATTGTTAATACACTTTAACTACTAGAATTTTATATTTTTATCCAAGAGTCAATACTATTAAAACAGCAATGTTTGATAATGAAATATGCCCTGTATTACGTATTGGTACTGAATTGCACTCGTTCTTGCAATCTTCTCTCAAAGATAAGTCTGTTACGCCTCTAGATTTAAAGATCTGGAAACTCTCCTTCGGAATGCTGAATGAGCCACATTTTTTGAGTTCAGGACAGTCTGCGAAGGCGTCTTTGTCAATTTGTGTTATACTTGGAGAGCTCACGAAAACAAAATTCAGATTTGTGCAGCCTTTGAACGCCTCAAAACCTATGACAGAAATATAATTTCCGTTAAACAAAATTTGATTCAACTTCCTACAGAAATAAAAAGATCTTGACAAAATTTTCTGAGTTTTCACAGAAACAACGAAAGTTCTGATGTCGCTTGAAGGAAGGAAAGTGTAGAGAATTGTTTGATCAATACTCAGCAATGCTCCATTGTCAAACAAAAACTTGTTTTTCCCTTCAAACAGCTGTATCCTCTTCAGCAATGGACAGCTCAAAAAGCAGCCGCCCCTCACTTCTGTAAGGTTTGAGTTTTGCTCCAGTTTCAGAGTTGCAAAGTTTTCATTGTCTGCAAAAGAATTCTCTGATAAAGTAGTGATGGATGCAGGGAGGGTTAATTCTTTTATGTCGCAGTTCTGGAAAGCGCTTTCCTCAATGACTTCTACGCCGTTGTTTATAATTAAAGTCTCTAGGTTTTGGCACGAATAGCAGCATTTTACGGGAATTGTTGCTGTTGATGTGGAAAATGTTGTCAAAAGAGAAGATTCGAAAGCGGAAATGTCAATGAAATTCACTGTTGAAGGGAGATTTGCTGTTTTCAAGCCACTCTTTGCAAAACATTGGTTTCCAAGCGACTGGAGTTTTGTGTTTTCCAGTCCGATGTTCGATATCTTCGTGCAGGAAAGGAAAGCGTAATTCGCAATTTTTGTGATGGATTGAGGCAAAATAATTATTTCCATATTGATGCAGTTTTTGAAACAGTTCAAAGGAATGATACTGATGGTGCAGTCCGCGTGGAATTTCACACTTTGCAATAAATTGCAGTTGAGGAAACAGTTTTCTCCAAGAGTCCTCAATCCTATTGGGAACTCAATTGTTTTGATTTTGCTCGACTCAAAAACACTCGATTCGACAACAAGAGAAGGGTTTCCATCAAAAATCAGACTCCTGAACTCCTTCGACTTGAAAGTACTCGCAGAAATCTTATTGCAAGTCGATGGAACATGCAAATCTTTCGTTGCATCACTCCCGAAGTAGTCAACCATGTTCTGTTTATTGTCAACAATCAGAATCTGGTCGTCAATTGAGCAGTACTCATTTCTGTCTGTGTCCACAACAAGGGAAGAATTGCAATTGAGGTAAACACCGGCGCCAATTGAGTTGACTTTTGGAGGAATCGAAATATTCGTCAGAGAAACGCAGCTGGCGAAAGCGTTTTTGCCAATTGTAGTCAGTGAATCAGGTAAAACAATTAAATTAAGAAGAGGACAGCCAGAGAAAGCTGATTCATGTATCTCAGTGATTTTCTCAGTCAAATAAACCTTCTCCAGTCTGGAACAGGATGCGAAACAAGCGCTCATTATCAGAGTCATGATACCGTTGCATTTGAACTCTTGTATCATGGTAGATGACAGAGAACGGACATCGATTTTCCAGATGTTGTCGTGGATTGTTATCGAAGGAATTGGAACTCCTCTGAAAGCGTGGGGAGCGATATAAGTAACAAAGTCAGGAACAACGAAATCCCAGTTATACGTCCTAGAAACAATCTTCAAAGTAGAGTTAGAATTGCCTTGGTAAATAATCAAACCATCTGTCTTGAAATTTCCGTTTCTCGGGTCGATTTCGAAGTTGGAAATGGCCACACCGGAGAAGGCTGAAGAAACAATTTGGTTGACGTCCTTTGGAATGAAGAAATAAGTCAGCCTTGTTCCCATAAACGCATCTGCTCCGATTTTTTGAAGTTTGCAGTCAGGTGAAATGTCAATTTGATTCAGACTTCCTTGAAAGACGTGATCGTATCCTTTGATGTAGTCGTCGATCTCAAGCAAAGAATCTGGTAATTTAATGTATTTGAGAGAGGCACAATTATAGAAGCAGCCTGCTCTGATGTACTGAAGATTTGGTGGTAATGTTACGTTTTTAAGATTGTTGCATTGAGCAAAAATAGAATAATTTAGGTCTAAAAGAAGGAAACAGTTCGAAAAATCAATGTATTCTAAACTAGACGATGAAAATACCCATGGGTAGATATATTTGATCTGACTTCCTATTTCAAATGAAATATTCTTGAGTTTTGTAAGACAATTTGCAAACGCACTCTTTAAATTTGTGTCCCCACCAAGTATGGTGGTACATGCAGCTCTAACAACATATTGGCTTGGAATTGTTTCTCGAGTTTTCCTAAGATCAGTGTAATCATCTGAATACTCAACGCCGAATTCATCGGTATTGAGGGATTTGGAGAAATAAACTAAGAAAATTATCATTTTAGTGGTTCATATGGGAAAAATTGGAAAACTAAAATTCATAATAAACCAAGTTTTTTTACCTGATGAAAAAATAAAAAAAAATGTTTTTCAACAATCACTTGGTTCATCTAAGCTTTACTGTTCATCGATACATAAATAATAATCATTAAGTCTAAACTGAATTGGAGCTGAAAGGATGTGTGATATGCAAAAAGATTGATAAAAAGCAAACCAGCAGCAAATGAAAGGCATGAAAAAGGATTTTATTATGATTTAAACAAATAACTATACATGAATGGAACTGCATGAACATTCCTGAGAAGCAAGCGTTCATTCGAACAAAAGCATTTTTGAACGCACTTGCATTCTGAAGGAGATAATGACGTAATGATAGCATAGCCATGACCTCTATTATTTGCAAATTTTAATTCAGAATTTTCAACTCTAATTGATGCAGGCAAAGGATCAATTTCAGTGGTCAATCTGTCCTCAGAATAAACAAAACCAGAACCACCTGCTCCAAGACCTCCTCCGTATAATCCACCACCTCCGCCTGGAAAGTAGTTATGTATCATGTTGTCTTCTCCAATGAATCCAATACCAAATGTGCCGGGGGGATAATCAAGATATTTTCCATGATGTGTTTGATTTGCACCAGAGTATTCTTTATTATCAAAATCACCACCTGTTATTCCGCCACCTGAACCAGCTGCTTTACGATTATCTTGCCCTCCACCACCGCCAGCAATCAAAAATCGAGATTTTAAATCATCTAGTTTAATTCGAAAGTCAGTGGCGCCTCCTCCTGAATTTGACAAACCGCCCCAACCACCGCCATTAAAAGCATTCTCGTGGAAATCTGGCCAAACTCCTCCTTAGCCTCCAATATAAAGATATAAAGATATTTTTTGAGACAAAGAAACTTGCATAGCTGCATAACCTCCAAAACCTCCATAACCAAAATAACCATCATAGTCCAAGTTGCCCTCATAGCCTTGAGTACTTATATAATGTCCCCCAGCAGCTCCATAAACTTCAAAATAGTATCTTCCAACTTTCAGATCTAGTTTTATCGGTGTACATGAGAAACTGACCGTACAGGGATAATTAAATCTGCAAGTACTGCCACTGCAAATTGGCTGATACTCGGTTTTGAGAAGCCTCCCGTTAATAGTGGAATACTTTCCAAACTGGAAATCAATTTCAGGACTAATATCTGACATTTAGATTTAAACAAAAATTTGGAAGAAAATGCAATGGTACTAAAAAAAAAAAGTATTGGGGCTTCCAGGCACTTCGTGCCCTCTAGCCCCGAAGATGTTTTGTCACTTTTCTGTCACTTTTCAGGGAAAAAACATTTTTATTAAATATAAAATGAATTTTACAAAACCACCGCTACCCTTCTTTGGAAATAAGAGTAGATGTAAAGATATTCTATTGAGAGAACTTAAGAAACTACCGAATGGTCTAACATTTGTAGATTTGTTCGGTGGAAGTTTCTATATATCTCATTTGTGCCATACCGTATTCCCAAACTCAAAGATTATATGCAATGACTTCGACAACTATATGAACCGTCTCAAACATATACCAGACACAAACAAAATATTGAGTGAGTTGAAAGAAAAGATACCTATAGGTAAGATGGAACGTATACCATTAGATAAGAAAAATACTGTCAGAGAGGTTTTGAAAAAAGCAGAGTATATTGACTGGGATAGTATATCTTCTAGACTATTGTATAGTGGTTCTATAAGAGTTCATGACATTGAAACACTTATGTCAAACGTTTTATATCTTAACTATACAAAGGTTTTCAAAGAGGACATAGAAAAATATACTGAGGGTATAGAGTTTGTGAGATGTCGTTGGACAGAGTTGTATGAAAAATATAAAAACAAGGAAAATGTTTTCTTTATAGTAGACCCGCCGTTCTATAACACATATGATTTTCAATACCAAGTAGACTGGACTTTGAGAGACTCTTTAGAAACTTTAGACGTTTTACATAACCATCCATGCTTTTACTTTACATCCGATAAAAGTGGTTTGGAAAGTGTCATGAGATGGTTAGAGGATATACATGACTATGATTTTAGATACGATAAGATAGAATATGAGAGAGGTCCTATAAACCGGAAAAAGTGTCACAACAAAGAAATTTTATTGGTAACTAAATGTGGTTTGAAATAGGACTACTTGTTTTAGGTTTTTTCCATTGTGTCATTTACTTATTTGACGTGGCAGAAAGATATAGAGAATATGAAGATGAACCAATACCAGCAAATGTTCAGCATATGTACTCGTAAGAGATATTTTTATCTAATATTAAATGGACGCACAGAACTTAGCGAATGCACAGCAACCTGGACAACCAAACCCAGAGAATATTCCAAATGAAGTTAGAATACAAACTGCAATGGCAAACTATGGTCAAGTGCCAACAGATGTACAAATGCAAACTGCCATGTCAAATGACGCTGCGTTAGGTTTGCCACCATGGTATGCAAATATGAGATGGAAAGAGTTTTATACAAACCCTGAAGTGGGATATAAACAACTCTATGCAGATGACGCGAACACAGGAGTTGACCCAGAGTATGTTTTCTACCAGAGGAGAAATAGAATGTATGAGCTCCAGTTAAAGAATGCTATGGAACTCAACAGGAAACGTAAGAGACTAGGCGGACATTAGATTTTTACATATAGTAAAATGGGTTTCTTCAGTAGTATTGGAAACTTCTTCAGAAGAGTTGGAAGAGGTATATGGAATGGAATAAAAACCGTAGGAAGAGGAATTTGGAACGGAGTCAAAAATATTGGTAAAAGAGTAGGTCAGTTCGTTGGTATTATACCTAAAGACCCTGAACCAGAAGAACAAGCTCCTGTTATACAACAGCCTGAACCTGCACCACAGTCAAGTTGGCAACCAAATCCAACACCTCAACCGTATTAAAAATTATATTTTTACCGTTCGATAGTAGTTGTATATGAAACTAAGTTCTAAGTAAAACGCATGGTATAATGGAATTATTCTCTTTCTTCCATCTGTAGTAAACCATACTTGAAAGTCTGAAATACTTCCACTCGGCGGTTCATATAGCTTTGTAGGTTTTTCGTAAAAGTCATCATTTGCCAAGCATAAAAAAGAGTTTTGTGCGCCAGAAAATGAAGCATGAACGATAATAGCATCTGAGTCGAAAACATTTTCATATGTTCCATTAGGGTTTTCGACTTCATAAAAGTCCGGGTGTACTGGATATGCTGCAGGCTGATTTAACATCCTCAAAAATCTATACCATGCCAAGTTGTTATATTTTGTAGAAATATAAACGTCTTCTCCAAGGTCTTCTATTCTATTGATTTTAACAGTTGCATTTTTCCTGTCATATATAATATCGAGATGGTACTCTCCTTCGTCAATGTTGTACTGTTTTGCATATTCGAGATAGATATCGTTTATTTTTTCTTGAAAAGCTTGAAGAGTTGTTTCTAAGTTTACAAGCAAATTCACTTGTAAAAGTTTTCCCTGTTCAAATTTCTCATACGTACGTTTCTCTTTGTTATAGTATCGAATTTCAAAAGCGACCGTAAATGGGAAACCATGTATGGCTTCTGAAATGAACTTCATTCTACGAAAGCCAACAGCTTTTGTGACGGATGGGTCTCTTAGCCATCTTAGTGGGTAGTCAAAACGATAGCCTTCATGCTTTACGGTCTCTGTCTCAAACTTTTGACCGACATTCGTAAAAAGTTCATCTAATGGTTTAGTTGTAGCAACTCTTGAATTTTCTTTTTCTATTGAAAGCATATTTTATCTAGAATAAAAATGTCGAAAGAAACAGCGTCTATGAGAGAAATACAACACAACCGACAACTCATTTTGCAAGCTCTAAATAAGAACACAACAAACTTTTCAAACTATTCTAAGATATCTGAGTCATTGAAAGAAGGAAACTTAAAACTGACGATAAACCCATTGACAGACGAGTTTCTGTTTCAAGACAGTAAGAACCATACTGTTTGTATAAATCCAACAAAAAGAACTTTAAACGAGAAACCTATAGATGAACTTCTTTTGAAAGCAGATATTGACAACAAAGCTGACAAAGAGTATGTTGACGATGAGTTAGCATATCTGGCTAGTGGGTTAGTGAAGAAGGCAGATAAGGAATATGTGGATGAAAAAGATGAAAAAATTAAAGAAATGGTTGAATGGTACCATGAACGGACATCGAAGATTTTAGAAGGTAAAGCCAATACAGGGTGGGTTTCAGGATGTTTAGACCTTAAAGCCGACAAAGAAACTGTAGATATGTTGGCACAAACGGTTTCAAGTCATACCAGAGGTTTAATGGAAGATGGACAACAGTTGAAAGAGCTTGAGAAAGGTGTTACAGAGTTAAGGAATACAAAAGCAGACTCGACATGGATAGCTGGATATGTAGATGCAACAAAAGAGTATATTTTCGCATGGACAGAAGGAACATACCCACAAAAATATCATAGACATAGCATCTCTGACGTAAATGAACTTGAAGAAAAGTTATATAAAAAAGCTGACAAAACAGAGCTTCAAACGTTAAAGACAGAAATACTTCAAACACTATATCCTATAGGTTCTATTTACGTCAATGAACTCTACCAAACCAGAAGTAGTACTTGGTTTTGGAACTTGGACTCAAATAGTCGACAGGTTTTTGTATTGTGCAAACTCTTCAAAGGAAACAGGTGGAAGTAAAACGATTTCAGGTGAAAACTACCTGCACACAGTCACTACATAATTTAACTACAGCTGAAGCAGGTTGGCATAAGCATAGATATTGGGATTGGTCAGCAATGACAAAAGGTAAAGGATATGATGTTAAAGACGACGTTAAGTTTGCTATAAATTGTTACTGGGATGACACTCAGGGAGGAGGAAACCATACACATCGCGTTTCAGGGTATACGCAAACAACGGGACAAAGTAAAGACTACATGCCACCTTACATGACAGTTTACGCATGGTATAGAATGCTTAGTCGTCATTTTCAACTTCTTTAGCATATTCGTCAGGAGTTGTCTTATATTTGTTAGGAACTGTCTTTGAAAGTATACCACCTTGAACCTTAACAAGTTTGAAACGAGGTCTGACAATAGTAGTTTTATCTTCTGCTTGCAGTCTGTACATTTTGCCATGTTTGCCTAAAACTTCATAATATTCTCTTGTATACTTTCTTCTATTTTTACGAACACGAACGTGAGTACCTGTCGAGTTCCCATTGTTGTCATAGTCAATAGTATTTTCATATGGGTCGCGTTTAGGTATTTCTATTTTTACTTTGTCACCTTTCTGAAGTTTGAAGCCTGGCATTCTTTCTTGTTTGTCTCTTTTGACTAAACTATTAAATATATAGTCTTTCTCTAAGTCAGGGTTGTTTTTCATTTCTTCGGGGGAGTGGTTTCCCAAACCTTTTTGTTTACGGCTATTGTAAATATTTAAAACTTGTCTCATCTTTGCCATGGAGAAGTGTCTATATTGTCGTCATATGACATTTCATCTACCTCACCACCTTGTGGTTGATTTAAGTCTCTTAAGATTTTTATACAACTGTCAATGACACCAAGAGCAGAATGGTTTTGGTCGACAATGAAATATTGGTTTACATTTTTTGAACGCAGATAGTTTTTATCGTCTGATTTGAAAGAACTTTCACAGTCAGATGTCAGTTTTGTTGGATGGTATTTGTCAACGAATATTGTCAAAGCAGTTTTCACATCTAAAATATTTTTGGACCATAATGGTATGGCTTCACAGTATCTTGTGTTTTGACCGACAAATATTAGCCAGTATGGTGGTCCATCTTCTCTATATCTCGGAATGTTTTCCAAGATATCCATAAACCAAGCATTTGGTGTTGAACTAAAGATTTTTACCATGAGTGCTTTCTTTGTCGCCTTAGAAACATACGGGTCCTTGTTTGAATTCGTCATTTTTAACCCATAAGAAATGGGTTTATTTGGCGCAATAGCAGGAGTCGCATCTAGATTTTTGCCCGCAGTGGGAACACTAGCCAGAGGTGCATTTGGAATTGGAAGGAAGATTTTGAGTACATTAGGTATACTGAAAGAGAAAGCACAACCTATTATACAAACCGTACAGAAAGGTTGGGATGTAGCACGAGATGCAGCAAATCTTATTCCAAATCCTGAAACAAGAGGAAAAGTTCAAGGCTGGATGGACAATGTAGGAAGACAAGCAGGAAACTACTATAACAAAGCAAATGACTACTATAACCAAGCAGGGCACTATATGGACCAAGGTGAAAGATTCTTTAACAGAGGATATAACCATGCACAACAGTGGGTAAACAACAACCAACCTCAACCGCCTCAAACGTGGGGAATGTAAATTTTTTTACTGAGATGAAATGAACAATACAGCATTGAGACAAATGGGCTCAAGATGGCTTTGTCGGCTTCCAGCAGTTACACAACCACGTGTTTGTCAAGTTCTTCCTATACCTCAGGAAGTTTTAGACCGACTTAAAAAACCTAAACAACCAGTTGAAAACAAAACAAACTAAAATTTTTTACTGAGATGAAATGACCGAAGAAGTTGAAACGGTAGATTTGACACCACAAACAAAAAGTTCAGAACCATTGTCAAAACCTGTCAAAGAACTTACAGATGAAGAGAAAAATTCAATAATAGAAAGTGTGAGGTCTGGAAATACAAATCCTAACTACAAAGTCACTTTTCATAAAAATGGAACGGCAAGTATCTCAAAAAAGAAACAGACTCTCACAAATAAAATATTGAAGTCTGAAGGAGCTTTCGAGACAACAGATGGAAAAGTTTACTTCACTGACCAACAGTTCATTATAGAACATCTCATTGACTTAGAGTCGAAATATTCTAAACTTTACAACAAACACAAAAAGTTGAAAGGAAAACAAAAACAGATGGCATATGATATTTATGAAGATACTAACGACACAACTATTCCAGCAAGTGAAGTAAAGTCAAATGAACCGAAAAGTGACGAAAAACAGATAGAAGAAGGGAAGCCAAAAACTGAAGATAAACCAAAACCAAAGTTTAGTTTGGAGACTAAAACAAGTCAACCTTCATTAGCTGGTATGGGTTGGCGTCAAAGACTTTTGGCAGCGGGTGGTTACGTAAAGTAAAGAAAAAACATTTTTTTATTTTTATAAAAATGCCCCCGTATAGAATGGACAGAAAATCTGCTAGAATAAAAGCAGAGTTAGAAAGATATGGTTGGAGAGTTTCAAAGAATTTTAAATATAGGAAGGGAAGACCCATAAAAGTCTATGACAAACTGGCTGGTCTGACCTACGAAATGGACTTGGAAACAGCACGTGCAAATTATCCAAACAGACTTGAGAGGTTAGAAGAAGAGCGTCTTATGGATATGCCTTTCAATGTTAATGAGCCTCAGGTTGAAGGACACGACGGCTTTGCCAGGTTCTACTGGAAACATGACGAACAATTGCATCCCTTGAGACGGAAAAAAGGGAAGGGTGAAGACGCACATGCTCCCATGGAAAGAACAAGATATGCATATGAAAAGTACCGTGAAGTCAGAAGTAAAATTACATCTGGTCGAACCTTTACAGTAAACTTTGACGAAGGAAAGAACAAAGAAGGCTTCATGGGAGTACTTGCTGCCATACAAGACGGAAATAAGAAAGGATACAATCTCAGACTAACCGTAACAGATTTAGATGGTCATATATACTATGCACATGGCAATGTCACAACAGCCGCACAACTTCTTGACGCTTTCAAGACTACAAAGAGAGAACAAATGTTTGACTCCGACTCAGATATTTTGAATGCAATTGAAGGAATTGCAAGCGTGAAGTTCGAATGGTATCAACCCAACCCTCAAGCAGTCAGACAACATGCTGGATACTTCCCGTTCATAAACAAGTCTGACATTAACCTGACAAGGTATGGAATTTACAATTCAATTGAAAAAATTGTCAATGAACCTTGTATTCTTACATGTCTCAGGAACTCTGGTCTTGTTACAGATGAGAAGATGAAGTATCTTGAGTCATGTGTGAAAACAAGGTACATTCTCAGAAGTCAATTGACAAAGATTGCACCGTTGGCAAATGTCAATATCCGAGTCAACATTCCGACTGAGAAAGGTTCTTCACATGACGACTATGTTATTGACTTCAAATTGCCATGGTTGAAGATTGTACTTGTCCACAACCACTTCATGTTGAACGAAAGTCTTACAAACCCATTGTTCGGAAAAGGCAAGTGCAACATTGTCAGAGCTGTTAACATTCTTTTCGAGAAAGGCTTGTTGGAACCAATTCCAGATGACAAGCTGACAGAAACTTTTGTACCAAAAGACGAAACAAACTTTTCATTGTTGGTAAGACCAAAAGTTGTTCCAGACAAAGTTATAGCACAAAAGAAGTACACAGTTCCAAAAGGAGTTGGATTGTTCGGATACCAACCTGAGCCAGAAGAACTTCCAATGAGGTTGCAAGAACTTCAAGATGCTATAAACAAACTTCCATTGAGACATCCAATTGATGTCAAATTGTATTGGAGAGCATCAGAGTTAGGTCAGAAGGTTTTATATGAAACAGGTTGCTTCGACGATGTCTATGAGATAACAGGAGAAGTTTCTCAGAAGATAAGAGACTCACTTGAATTTCCACGAACTGGGCCGATTGGATGCGATAAGTTCGACTCATACGAAAAAATATACTATGTCGACCTTAACGCTGCGTACATGAGGTTCGTCCAATATATTCCGACTGGAATTCCAAACGAAGACGGTGACTTCCCGGGAAGGAACTATACAGTTGGAAAAGTCATACAACAACTCTATGATATTAGGAAAGCTTCAAACCCCAAACTTGCAATGACAATCAAATTGCTTATGAATTCGACATGGGGATATTCCATTAAGAAACCTCAAAAGATGAAGAGTAAACACTATGAGAAGGTCGACAACTTTGTTGAAAGGTTCTCCCCTTTTGTTTTGAAATACGAATTTACTCAAGGTCAAGGTGGCTTAGTAACCACAGTAAAACCTATTGTCGAACATTGGTCTTATCCTCAGTTCGCAAAGGCAGTCCTTGACAACTACAACAAATTCTTCTCCGAAGTTAAATCCAAAATTGTGGTATACTATGAGAACATTGACGCACTCATGACGAACGAGGAAGGCTATAACAAACTCATTGAAATGGGTTTAGTCGGTGAAAAGATGGGCTGTTTTAAGCTAGACAAGGTATTTTCCGAAGTTCATGTAATATCGAAAAGGAAATATTGGGGTGTTAAAGAAGATGGTGAAATAGTTAAACATTGCATGAAATAAAACATTGCATACCATTTTAAAACATTTTTAAAACAGTATATTTTTACATATATAAAAATGCTTCAGGTTGAAAAACAAAGAACAAAAGTAGCAGATACAAAACCGTTAGACTATATCTTTACAAACGCTGGTAGGACTATATCAGATGAAGAAATTTTATCCCGATCTTACAGGTTTGACTATCCAATCCGTTGGCTTCAAAGTCCTTCAGATGCAAAGGCAATAGGATTTAGAAGAGTTTTGTTTTCAAATAGAACTAACGCATTCATGTTTGCAGTATATTTTCACGGTCAGTATAAAGGTTCTGATGGTCTAATAGAAAAATTTGACGAAATGAAAATCTTTACAATTCGTTCAGACGAAAGTCTTGAAAAAACTCTAAATGACTTTCAAACTCAAATAAACAAATACTACTGGGAATTTCAAGAAAAATACCACTCTTTACTAAATGGAACATACTATCTAAAACTAGAATACGACAAGATGAATTCCACCGTTTCATTTCAAAAGATTGAAATTAACCCTCCAAGAGATACAGAGTTTTTATATTGGGGAGTAGACAGACGTTCTTGGGCACAATTTCTTCGGTTACTAAACCAGAACGAACCATTGCCACCTGACGGTCCGTTTAAATTTATACTCCCACCAACAGATTTGACAGTTTATAGAAACGTGTTCGATCCTCAAAATGTTATGTGTCATGCAAGTTTCAGTTCAAGCAACAACAGTTTTCTTTGTATCGGTAAGGACTTTTATGACTTTGCTTCTAAATTCTACGAACCACCTAGTAACAGTTTCTCTGACTTTCAAGTTTGGTTCACAACAAACGGTGTGCAGCATATTATACCATTATACTACGACTTTTATCTCGAATTGTCTTTCATATACAACTACGGAAAAGTGCTGAAAAAGTATTGAAAAAAGAGGTGGAGCCAAAAATGGCTCGACCTCAAAACAAGCATTTTGTGAAGAATATACCACCCCGCGGAATTCCGCGGGGTGCTTTTTATACAAAATTCAACAGGTGAATTTTCATGAATTTCCTTAAGATAGAAAAAGTGAGTTAAAATGAGATTTTTATCGTTGTGGTCCGACGGTTAAGCCACAAACGAATGTCCGACGGTTAAGCCACAAACGAATGTCCGACGTACCACCAAAAAATATTTTTTATTTTTATTGTAAGAACTGAAATGACAGTCGAAGCAAAAACGTTCACGAACAAATCTAATGGCGAAACATTCACAAAAGGCACCTATAACGGTATTGAAGTCTTACGTAGAGACAAGGATGGTTATATAAATGCAACAAATATGTGTCAGCAGTTTAGGAAAGACTTTAGAAAGTTGTTGGAAAATAAGTCCTGGGAAGAGTATTTTAAGGCATTTCGTGAAGAATATACCACCTGCCGGAATTCCGGCGGGTGCTTTTTATACAATGTTAATGCAGGAATTCCCGATGAAATCAAACAGGTTAGAGGAACGTATGTAGACCCAAGACTTACAAACTATATAGCAATGTGGGCTTCTCCAAAATATTGCATAGCAGTTGGAAAAATTCTGGACTCCATAGACAAGAAAGTTCATGAGAAATTAGATGAAGAAGAACTTGAAGATACAGTAGAGAATGCAAAACCTTTGTTCGAAGAAGAAGTTAGAAAAATGCATGAAAAACAAATAGAACATGAACGTGAGATATGTTCTGGTTATAGAGACTCTCCATACGAACTAGACCAATGGGAACAAGAAGATTTAAAGAGAGAATTTAGAGAATATGAACTCGCTAAAGTTTCATTAGAAGCTGCAGAAGAGAGGTTAAAAGGTTGGGGTCCTTTTGTACAAAAATATTGTGAGTAAATGAACCATTTTATTTTTATTGAATTCGGCAAAAATATATTTTAGGTTAGATGGTTTTTAGGTGTCACTACGTCACCAGGTCCCTCGGTCCCTCGGTCCCTCGGTCAACTAATATCTTTTTGAAAATGGTGACAACATGACATTTTGACAACAACACAGGAAATAAACTTCTTTGTACATGTTTTGTATAAAAAGCAACCGCCGGAATCCCGCGGGTTGGTATATTCTTCACAAAATGCTTGTTTTGTCAAGACTTTCATCGTAAATGTTTTGTATAAAAAGCACCTGCCGGAATTCCGGCGGGTGGTATATTCTTCACAAAATGCTTGTTTTGTCAAGACTTTCATCGTCAATGTTTTGTATAAAAAGCAACCGCCGGAATTCCGGCGGGTGGTATATTCTTCACGAAATGCTTGTTTTGAGGTCGAGCCACTTTTGGCTCCACCGTAGAAAACACACAAAACTCATTTTTGTCGGCAAAAATATATTTTAGTTTTTTTAAAAAAACATTTTTTATTTTTATTGTAAGAACATGTCAGCAACAACAGCACCAAACTCGTTAGTCATGAACCCAACTTCAATGTTAGTAGAGATGAAAAGCTTCATTCCTTCTTCATATACTTTCGAAACAGAAATCCAGAAGATAAAGCAAGAACTTCTCAAGGAGATTTAGACTGTAGTGCGAAAGATGAAACAAATGAACAGTATCTTTATGAAATGCAGGACCTGGTGGAACATCTGCCTAAACTTCCTGAAATACAACAACAAAAGCTTACTATTCCAGAATTCGATGAAATAGAAGTCAAAGCAACTGACTCAGTTGAAATAAAGAAGTTCATACGTAAGGCAAACTATGAGTTTCTTGGATTTCATTGCAACCACAAAGACTGCGATATGGTATATTTCATTGACATATACAAATCTGAAGAGTTTAAGACCTACGACAACTTTGTTTCGTTAGTTGCAAAATGTGTATGGCAGATAAGAGATAAAGATAGAAGAGGTAAAGTATGGAACCAACAGATAAAACCAGCAACTTTTGAGTTAAAGAAAACCATTTACGCCTTACTTGTTTTAGCAGGTAAGGTTTCAATGTACAATGCTAAAATGAACCCACAATGTTCAAAATGTAAAGCAGCAATGAGGAAATATAACTACTCCGTCAAAGAGATAGAACGTATGCGAAACGACTATGCTGACTTAAAGAAAGAAGCAGAGAAACCAGCAGAAGATAAAATGGACATGTTGACATTTCTGAACAAAAACTACCCAACAGCTGACGATTTCCTTCTATCTGACGTCAAGAAGAAATATAAAGAAACTTTCGGCATTGTTAAAACTTTTGATATCCTTCGTGAAGAAATAGAAGCTACAAAACTGTTTAAAGTCATGAACCATCACAACATATACCATGTAAAGCGCTTGTAAATAGTTATGGTAGAAATATATTTTTGTCTGATTTACGCTCATTGACGATGAAATCTTAACAAAACATTGACGAAGAAGTCTATTTCCTGGACTGTTGTCACCATTTTCAAAAAGATGTTAGTTGACCGAGGGACCGAGGGACCGAGGGACCTGGTTAGATCTAAAATATATTTTTGCTGAAAAAAATGACCAAATTTCATGAATTTCCTCATATGTTTGCGACCGGTGGAAAACCGCGGGTCGAGATTCCGTACGAAAATCGTAAAAAAATGCGACCCTCGGAAAACCGAGGGTCGAGATTCCGTACGAAAATCGTGAAAAAACTCTATGAAAACAGTGAAAAATTGCGACCCCGACTTTTCCCGGGGTCGCCTAAAACACATGAAAATCGTGAAAAAATGACCAAATTTCATGATATAACTGTATTTTTTTGACGAAGAGAACTTTTGCACTTCGTCAAAAAAATCCCTGAAATCATATCTTTTATACAAGATAAAAAAACAACGTTAGTTTTTATTTTTTTTTATTTTTTATTTTGTATGTAAGAACAGGAAATGACAAGCACTGAGTTTGAAACAGTTAAAAAGATAGACAATGAGACCAAAGTGGTTAGAATAGGTGATTTAAACGTAAGATACTCAAAGAAATACAAAAAAATTCTTTGTCAGACATTTTAACACTATCTGAAGGAAAGAAAGCACACGACTTGGGTTAAAAAATGCTTCAACTCAGAAAATTTTGACAAGAAATCCTGAGCTGATGATATCGGTAAGATTCTATGGAACAAGAGCATATCTCATCAACAAAAGTCTTATACCAGTAGTTTTGTTCTGGATTGACCCAGTTGTTGGATATAATTTCATAACATATGGTTCATTCGATACTGAACGTTGCAGTGAAGGCTTAGTTTACATCGTTCAGAAACCGAAGGACTTCAATACAAAGAGATATAAGATAGGAAGAACATTTAATATAACTCAAAGATATGACAGTATAGTCAATAGAGTTAAGGTTGCGTTCGTTAACGATATGAGAGCTGCAGAAACAGAACTACTTGAAAAGTTTGAGAAAATGTATGGTGCTCCCACGAAAGGTAAAGAAACGTTTGAAGTAGATGAGATAGCTAAAGCTATAAAATTATTTGACGAAGTTGCTGAAAAATACATGTAAAGCGTTTATTTTTGGTCTTTTATACAAGATAGAAAATAACGCTAATTTTATTTTTTTTTATTTTTTTATTTTGTATGTAAAGACAGATATGACAACAACAGAGAACACAACAACTGCTATCGTTCATGAAGCTATAGATGAAGAATACGAGTACATACAGTATAACAAACAACTCCGTCTCATTCGTTCAGTCAAAGATGACATGTACCAAATGCAAAGTATTTTGAATGCTCTTCGTTCTACAAAGCAAGCACATCATTGGTTTGAAAACCAACAGACAAAAGAACTTTTAGAAGAATTTCCTCATATGTTTGCGACCCGCGGAATTCCGCGGGTCGAGATTCCGTACGAAAATCGTCAAAATTTGCCAAATGGTTTGAGAGGTTGGTATGTACATAGACTTCTTGTAAATGCTGTTGCAATGTGGGCTTCGCCTCGCTATGCTTGTTATATTTTCATGATGTTAGATGAACTTCATAGACAAGAACGTGAAGAGCTAGAGAACAAGCTTGAAGCAAAAGACAAAAACATACAGAAAAGAATACCACGTTCGGTACCAAAAGGAAAGGAAAAGAACTATAAGTATATGATTTACACTGAAGAGATGGAAAATGAAGAAGACAGAGATATGGTTATGTTGCAT
This sequence comes from Trichomonas vaginalis G3, assembly GCF_026262505.1. Lineage (NCBI taxonomy): Eukaryota > Parabasalia > Trichomonadida > Trichomonadidae > Trichomonas > Trichomonas vaginalis. Next base: position 39,874,679 of record NC_067206.1, on the reverse strand, counting down.
TTAGTCAGAAGAAACAACAAAAGCTTTTACGACCTTGCTAAGATTTACAAATCTGACAGAAATTGGTTCTATCGCGAAAACTTACCGATTTCAATGACACCAAATGAAGATGTTAAACAGATAGTTCAAGATACTTTACCTCAAACACACTATGATATGAAAGGTTGTACAATACTTACCTTCAAAGAAGATTTACCGCTACTGAAGGAAAAGATAACAGAGTATTTTGACAACTTCAAAGAAGAAGAGTAAATGAACCATTTATTTTTCAAGCTTGACACCAAAGATGGCTCAGGTAGCTCTAGATGGTAAATTGTCTTGTCCGAGTCTTTCTGACATTCCGAGTCCTTCCTTCCAACAGGAAAAGTTTTTCCTTCCAACAGGAAAAAAATTTCCTTCCAACAGGAAAAGTTTTTCCTTCCAACAGGAAAAAATTTTCCTTCCAACAGGAAAAAATTTTCCAGTTGTCCGTCCGTAAACCATTCAAATTTTCGAAAATTGAGAACTTTTTGGCCGACCTTCAGGAAAAATTTTTCTTTCCGACAGGAAAAATTTTTCTTTCCGACAGGAAAAATTTTTCTTTCCGACAGGAAAAGTTTTTCTTTCCGACAGGAAAAGTTTTTCTTTCCGACAGGAAAAGTTTTTCCTTCCAACTGGAAGAACTCTTCCTTCCGACAGGACACAAACGAATGTCCGACGTACCACCAACCGAGTCCATTCCAAAGCCAGAAGAACCGAAAGCTGCAGAACCACAACAGACTAAGACTCAAACACTTACATTTTTACGCTTGACTTTTTACAATTTGAACTTTGTTTGCGTAGATGTGAATTCTGAAAGAAGTATGAGGGTCTTGTATGACTTTGTACTTCTCCCATAGTTCATGTCTGTCAAACTTACCTGCCATGGACTCTTTCATAAGTTCCATGAAATCGTCTTCGGACAATCCGGGGAAAAGTACAATGTCAGTAAGTATTCTCTTTACATCCTTACTTAAACTCTTGGCTGTCTGTACACAAATGACAACTGAGATGTTAAAGTGTCTGAGCTTCTTAAGAATTCGACACATGTCTTGTTCTCTGTTCTTTAACAAAGGATGAGAAGCAAAGTCATCTAAGATAAGAAGACATCTGTGAGGGTAAGTCTTCCAATCGTAAGATTGCAATTTCTTCGAAAGGTACTCAATCTCTTTCTGTTTGTTTCTGAAGTGTTTCTTCTCTAATATTCTCTGCATTTCCTCATTTGGGTCTTTAAACTTAGAATTGACATACTCATTTATAGCATTGTACTTCAAAACTCTTCTTTGGTACTTCTTTATCCAATCCAACAACTCAGAGTCTTTTATACATACTAACTTAGACTTTTTTATAATATCTTTGAACGAATTGACGGTTTGGTCAAATTGACCAGAAGTACTACAAATGACTACTAACTCATAGAATGGGTTCTTCTCATCTAGTTCTTGTTGTTGTGCAGCCATTTTAAGATAAGTGAAAGTCTTACCCGACCCAGGTGGTGCAATTAGACCTGTTATACCATTCTGAGCAAATAAGAACTTGTCATGTATGGGTTTTATCTGAGCATTTTCCAACTTCCTCTTGTTCTTGTTTAAAACATTCTCAAATTTCTTGTCAATGTCAGCAAACTTTTTTTCTAACATATTTTTAGAAAAATTAAAAATTTTATCTTTTAGGAAATGTCTAGCGATTTCGCTATCTATATTCGAGACAAGCTTTTCGACAGCAAAACATCTGTCGACCATAAAATCTTACATAGTGTAAACAAGAAAGGTGAATTTGTTCTAAAGTTCTGTTTCTGGGAATATGACAAGAACCATAAAACCTTAAGCAGAGAAGTCTTAAAATTTGTCAATGACAGACTTGTTGACAGAGATGACGCCTCTTGGAGAGATGAAGTCCAACAAAACTTCTTAGAATGCAAAGAAGACACATGCGCTGTTCTTGAAAATGAAATAGAAAACAGAATAGAAGAGCTATTAAATGACAAAGCACTTTTACAAAAATATGGTTTGAGAAAGTTTGACATAACTCCACCAGAAAAGAAGAAGAGAGAAAAGAAAGAAAAGAAAGTAGAAGAAGAGAAGAAAGAACCAGAGCCAGAGAAGGGGGAGAATGACATGTAAAAATAAAATTTTATTTTTAGAACATTTCTGGGTCAATGTCAATGTTCTCTTCCTCTTTAGGAGCAAACACTGGCTTAGACTCTAAAATCTTTTTACCCAATTTACCTTGAACTTCAACTATCTTAGACTCATAATATTCATAGTCGTCTGCTTTCTTTGGTTCATAAGGTATAACAAGTTTGTATGCTTTGCCTTCTTTAAGGTTTGAAAACCTTCTGTCAAAACTTTCTTTGACTGTTAACAAACCTTCTATGTCTAAGTCTTCAAATTTCGCACCATTTTTAGTCACAATAGCAAACTTAACTGGTTCGATGTTCCAAACTTTGTCAAATGTAGACTTTTCAAAATGGTAGAAGTAAACATTCAAATATGTGAATGGGTCTAGTTCTTCTTTAAGTCCTGACATGTACTTGTTGACTGAGATGAATTTTGTCATCTTTTCTATCGGATAAAAAAATATTTTTTTTTAAAAACGTTTTAAAATGGTATGCCATATAGCTTCTTGAATTTGTTAAGAAGTATTTGAACGTATTTTCCATCTGTATCTCTAGCGTTTACATAAGCATAGCCTTCCTTAGTAAAATATACTTGTAATTTTCTATAGTTTACACCGGTATAAAAGTAGAAAGAGTCTTGTTCTTCGCTATAGTAGTAAAACTCAAACGTATGCTTACCATAGTCTGTAATTTCAATTGCTTCATCTTCTAGTTCGTCGACAAATTCGAATACTATATCTCCAAATTTGCCTCTGTTCTTATTGTTTTCAGAACGAGTAACCCAACGTAAGTTCTCAAGTCTATTGTCGTTTCTTATACGGTTTATATGGTCTACAAAAGGTAAATTGTTAGGGTTCGGTATAAAATGAGTTGCAATGACAACATGTTTAAAATAGCGTTTCCCACTCATCCTCATAATAGCATATCCTTTATTTCCCTCCCATCCGCTTAAAACTCTTTTTGTCTCTTTGTTTCTGACTTCAAATGACTCACAACAGTGAATTTCATATTTCTCATCTAACAAACAAGTTTCCCAACGGTCTTTTCCAACAAACTCAGCGTACATTTCAAATAAAATAAAAAAATATTTTTTTTAAAAATTTACTCAGAAAAATTTTTCTTTGTATATACACCATTCTGTACGTCTAAAAGATTTTTGACATTTGCCAAGAATGTTCGTTTAGACGCTGTCATATAACCATACTCTTGACAATACTGTTTATACGAATCGTACAATGACCTTTCATCTAAACACTCAAAGTTAGTCTCATCTATAAACAGTTCATATACACTCTTGTTTGCTTCTAACAATGTTTGTCTCTCTTCGGTATGTGGAATTTGTCTTGGATTGAACTTTGAAATATCTAATGTCATGAAATATGAGAACAAGTGGTTGTAAAAGTTAGGTGTCAAAGTTTCTGCTAAGTCGTCAAAATATTCTGTATCTTGCATATGAGAATCTGACGTTCTGACAACTACATATCTTCTGTCAGAACTTTCTAACTTCATCGGAACAGCATTGTTTGAAACCATGACGAAGTTTGCAACATTTTCACAAACTCTTTGGTCTCTATACTTTCTTTCAACAACTCCAACTTTGTCTGTTATAAGACTCTTCAAAGCATCCGAGTTTAAAACCTTTGTTGTATCTATACTTTGAAGTTCGTTACATACTATAAGTTTCATATTCTCTATTGAAGAGTTAAATTTACCGCAGATGTTTTCTAAGTTTGTCATATTCGGGTTCGAATAGCCCTCTAACAGTTTGCATAAGATATCTGTAAAGAAAGTGTTCTTACCTGTTCCTTGTTTTCCAATTACAATGAGAGCAGTTTCATTTTTAGCACTTGGATGTTGTAAGATGTTTGCAAACCAACATAAGATATACTCATAGACTCCTTCGTTTCCATTGCATATAATTTCTTTGACATGGTCTAACCAAGCTTCTATAACATTTTCTTTCCATTCTACTTGTTCGTATTTATATCCAGTGAAGATAGAATAGAAGTTTGGAGAAGGTGTATAGAACTTTATACACACGAAAAATCTTCTAACTTTGACAATAAAATATCCCAAGCATCTAACATCTTCATGCCAACTTGTACGACTTTTATTTTCTTAAGTTTCTGTTTACATTCTTGTTCTGAAACTATTGTCGCTCTTGGTTTGTTAAAGACTACATCCCATTCTTTCATGACATAACATTCTGGGGCAGAGTCGACATAAATGACTAAACGTTTCAAATTCTCGACTGCTTTGTTATAGTCTCTAAATGGACACATATTTCTGAACGCTTGGAAGTCATAAAAATCTGAAACGTCTATTCTGTACATTTTTTTTATAAAAATAAAAAAAATATTTTTTTTTATTCTTGAGCTATTTGTTGTTGCATTTGTTCCATTTGTTGCATTTGTTGTTCTTGAGCTATTTGTTGTTGAAGTTGTTCTTGTAATACAATACTTTCACCAGTTGCATCTTCCAATTCGAAACTTTCTGCCGTCATTGACAAATACATAGGACATAAAAGTTTTACAGGAACAAAGTTTGCGTCAACTAAGGTTAAGTTTATGTTTGCTAAAGTGTTTGAGTTCACTAAAGCTGAAAACTCTGCATTCGAATGAACAATAGGCAAACCAGCAGAGAAAGTGTTGTTTATACGCATGAGTATCTTTTGGTCATAGTAGTTTCTGTCGACATTCGAATAGCACTTTGAACCTAAGTTTGAAACAATATATAAAATAGGTGTACTTAAAGTCAATGGAACAGACATTCCTTGTATGACACCTTTTCCTGTTATAGGAAACTGTTGGTAGTAAAAACCAGATATAAGTTTTGTATTATAGCTCATATCGTTTATACTAAACTCAGTCGGACATCCAAACATAATGAAACCTGCTCTAGTTGCAGCACATGTTACATCCGTCCTTAAAGTATTAAATAAGTCAACAAAACCTGTTGGTGGTATATCTGAGTAAGTATCTTCAAAGAAGTATTTTTTACCATTCACAACAACAAAGTCTTCTGGTGTCAAAAGAGCAAAACAGGCTTTAGTCGTCATCGTGTTTAAGGTCAGTTTACAATATCGTCCTTGAGGACTTTGTAAGTTTGTTGTTATAGAATTATATGACTCAGGGTTTTTAGTCGTAATAGTATAAACCACTATGTCTTCTGCCATTTACATATATTTAAAAGTTTTTCTGAAAGTGGAGAAGAACTTCATCTAAACTTTCACATGGCGTTTCTTGAAGTTCTCTGTCTAAGAAGTTCAAATATTTTGTAAAGACATAGAACTTTCCTTTGTCTACACGAACAAACAAAACAGGGTCTTTCATATCGTTCAAAAGTGTGTAAAGTCCTTTACATGAAATAAAGTCTATATTGTTTTTCTTCAAACATCTTTCAAGAAGTTTTGCCATTTTTACTTAGCAAACAAACTTTAATGAAATGTTGTGGTCGTCAAATATTTTTATGACGTCTGGGAAACTATATTTTAAGTTCAACGTTTCACCTCCTTTCATAACGTATATCTTGTCAATGACATTGTATGAAACACCACAGCAAGCAATGTCGGGTTCTATTTCTTTGATGTTTATATCGTCTGCCTCTGTCAAAAGTTTCAATAGTTCTTTCAAAATTTCATGAGGTGCGATGACATATGAGTTCACTTTTACAGGGTTGTGCTCAACCAAGTTTAACATTATACCCAAAGCTTGACAAATCTTCTCCTGAGTTTTAAGTTTGTCTTTAAGTTGTTGGTAGTCGTTTCGAATATCTGCAACAGAACTTAAGTCTCTGCTAACTTCAGGATATGTTGGTTGTTCTTTTACAGGAACTATTGCTATACCATCTTCGTCTTCGTATGGTTTCCCCACTTCAACATCTCTTTCTTTGACATTGACAACAACACTTTGACTGTTTGTTTGAGTTGGTGAATTTAACTTCACATCTGCCATCGCCATTAAACCTTTTGAAACACTTACGCTTCTATTTTTCGGAAATGACATTTTACTTAGAATAAAAAGATGGACGTATTTGAGTATCTCTTCGAATTGAAGCAAAACAAAGTTTACACACACAAACAATACAAGTTCATTGACAGAGTAGTTCTTTATACAAACAATGGAAAATGTTATAGAATAGCAGTCTTTGCTGAACCAAAATATTTTCATAAAGCAAAGAAAGTTGGTATAACCGAGATGGTGAAAGTTCTTGAAGCAGACAAAAATATAACAACAAAACTGACCGATATTTCTAAAGGTAAGTTTTTAATACAATATTATATCAAAACTGGCGTACTGTCAATATTTGACGGAGAGAAGTCAGTTCAAGAACAACTTACTGACCTGCTGCCAAAATCTGCTCGATGGAAGCTGTCGTTATACCAATCTGAGGAGCCCCAGCAGGTTTCATCGAACGAATTTTCAAAAGAGCATCTTCCGTGAAAAGTGCTATTGGTTTTGTAAACTTCTTTGCTTTCAATTCATCTGGACCGTCTCTGTCACCAGTATATTGTATTTGAACAGTACCAACAGTTGAAATACCACCCATAAAGTCTTCTGAGTCAGCAAATGGAATGCCAAGCCAAAAGTTTGAACGGTCTCCATTTGTATATTGAGTGTTTTGACCTCCTGTATGAGTCCATACTTTCACATATGGCATAATAGAACTTTGCATTTCAGGGTTAATGGTTGTTGTGAAGTTGTTGTTAAAGTTCATAGCATCTAATGTCAAGTTGTATGACCTCATATCCTCAACTGTAGAATATTCTTCTCTTGGATAGTATTTGCCATCTATGTTTATATGATATTTAATACCGGGGTTGTAGAAACAAGAATAGTCATTTATAGTTCGTCTGAACAGTACAAACATAGTATCTGCATGTTTCATTGCAGTTGTTAAGGCAATATCTGTTCTTGCACCTGGGTCAGCACTTTGGTTTCCAACTTCACCTGCAAAGTCTTTGACAGATATTTGGTGTATAGGGAACATAAGTGGAACTGCAATATATTTGGCAGCTAAAGCATTTGAAATATCTGGGTCCAACATATAGACTGCAAGTCTGCTTTCTATTCTCTTGCATTCAAATTTTTCGCATGTGAACTTAACTGGGTCCCAAGCAGTTCCAGCAGCATTGAAATAATAGTTTACTTCAGTGTTGAGGTTTGAGAAACCAAAGTCTAAGTCAACTTTGTCTTTGCAAAAGTCACAGAACTTGGCTCCACCAGTTCCAGCTACAGCAATGCTGAATGGGTCTTGCGTTGGTGCAATGACTAAGTTATTTTTGCTTGGAGTAAGTTCGATAGAAATTTTTCCTGCCCAGTTTGGCAAGTATCTTAAAAACCTGAAGATGAGGAAAGATGACAAAGGAACTCTAAGTTTCAATTTTACTTTGGTTACTGCTGCTGCAGTTTGTCCAGAAAGGTTAACATAAACTCCTGGAACGTTAGGGTCAAGTCTTCTTATTTTCTCAATAGTTGCGTACTGGTCTGTTTGTTCTCTAGCTTGTGGTTGTACTGAGTTTCTCAAAGCGAACCATTCATAGTTTGCCCATGTTACTGTTTGAACTAAGTCAGAGTTAGAATATATCTTATATCCCATGAAAACTTCTGGAGCATATTGGTATCCGACATAGAAAATTCCATTGCAACCTTTCTTGTCAGACAACTTGGCAGAAGGTTTTATTTCAATGTCTTGTTCCACGTATAAGAAAGAGTTGTCAATAGAAATTATATGAAACCTGTCGCAAGCAATATCTACTGTTGTTGAAGAACCTTCTCCAAACTCACCTACGTTTCCATAAGAAACAGCAGTTGTATATTCGTAAGTTCCAGGAACTATTTCTGACCTTCTAATGGCATTGTCGCATTCGTTATACCATTCGGAAACATTTCCATTCATGGCATCCAAAACTGTTGGCGTTATATTCTGAGCGGCGTACATTTCATATGGGTAAAAATATAGAATAGTTGGGTTTATGTGTCATAATAGAACCCGCGTGGACCAAGCTTTACTTTCTTCCTGACTGAGTTTCTAACTCTTCTTTTTCCTTCATTGCCACTACTTTCACTAGATGAAGTTACTTCTTCACTACTTTCACTTTGTTCTACTCTTCTTCTTTGGTGTCGCTTTGGTAACTTGCCCTCTGCTTCAAGTTGTTGCATCTTTGCCTCATGTTCACCTAGTATGTTGTAAATTTCCCATGTCCTTTTTGCCTTTGGGCTCTGGTCGCCCATCTCAGGTAACCTATATCCTAGAAAGAGTTTGTCATAGTTTGTATTTGAGTCGTCGCTTATTGTTTGCATGACTCTTTCCTGAGTTTCCGGTTCAAGCTCTTCAAACAGTGCCCGTCCATATGGAATAAGCTCGTTTCCAAATATATGTTTTTGTAGCCATTCTGGTTTTCTTTCCATGTTACCAACTATATCTTTTGTGAATGGGAAAGCTTTTACCCAATCTTTCAGTCTTGCGTCGTTTATTTCTGTAGTTGGTTTTATTTTGTCAAGGAACATGTTTTTCAATACTAACATTTCATTTGGTACTGTCCATTTGAGTTTTCTTAAATATTCATCCCTTCTCAGTTCATTGTCTGCAAAGTAAGTTTTTATGACATTTTGCAAACTTTCGTTTGCAAGGTCATGTACAATAGGTTCTCTTCCTTCTCCCTCCCTAACTTTCTTTCTAAACTCTTCACCAAATATACCATCTCTATGGTTCTGTGTAGTTCTTTGAGATAAATGTTCTAGAACGTCAGGTGTTATATTTCCATCAGCCATGTTCATTTCATACTGGTCCAAAATATCTGCATGTTTCATATCTTTCAATGGCATTAAAGCCGCGCTGAAAATACCAGCTATATCTGGTTCACCATTGACTTCCATTGCGTCTACAACTTCTTGGAATTGTGGTTGTAAGTTTATGAACCACCTATCCGGGTTAGCTTTATGACCCCATCTCATTGTAGTTCCATCGTCTGCAGAAACAAAAGTAGGTTTGTTTCCATCTTGGCTAGGTTCTGAATGAACTTTAAACAATGTTTCATTTCTATATGTTTTCTTGAAATTTAACCTTTTATCTTCACCGAGTTCATCCGAAGATTGAACGTTAAATGCTCGTAAGTAAAAAGGGTTGTTGTATTTGTGTACATTTTCTTTCAGTACTTCCATTCTATGCTGAATATTTTCATCTGGTGTTGGAGTCTTTTGTATGTCGGCAAACATTTTTCGATATTCTTCTACTATGTCAGCCGAATTTTTTTTAGACTCTTGGAAATATTCCATATTCTCCGCATACTCTTGTTGAGGGTCAAGATTTTTCGGCTGTTCCAAATCTTCATCTAGTTCTGTGAAGTTAGTTTCCAAAGGAGGGACTTGTTCGTTTCCTTCAGGCTCTTCTAGCTGTTGTTGCTGAACTATTTCTTCCATGTCTGGTTGTATCTGAACTAGTTCTTCCTGTGGAGTTTCTTGTACCTCATCTGCTGGCATTTCATATATTCCGAGACCGTTTTTAACAACTTCCCTTTCTAAGTCATCCGGACTCATAAACCTTTCTTCTTTCGTTCCGTCTCTATTTTTTACGCGTTTCATGACGGGAGTTGAATTGTCATTTAGCTCTGACATCAAATATCTCGGAGTAAATTCAGTCATGTCATTTGGATGATATGCTATTAAATCATATCCCTTAGCGAGCTTGTATTTTCCAGGTTTGAAATTATATCCCATTTGGTGCTGAACCATAAAGCTAAATAGGTTCGGGTCAGTATTTCCTCCCTTGAACTTTCTAATAGCTTCTTTATATCTGTCACTAAAGTCAATACTATCTGGGTAACCATAGTCTTCCTTAAGCCTTTTTAAGAATTCTTGGTTTCCTTGTTCTCTACTTCTTTTATGTCCTTGCTCTGTTTGTGGTTGTTGTTGTGCAGGGTTTTGAACTGTTGGTTGTGGTGCTGGTTGTGGAGGTGGTTGTTGTGCAGGGTTTTGAACTGTTGGTTGCTGTGCTGGTTGTGGAGGTGGTTGTTGTGCTGGTTGTTGTGTTGGTTGTTGTGTTGGTTTTGGTGCATGCCTGTGTCTGTGTCCATGTGACGATGTAAATGTTTTAGGTAGTCCTGGTGCAGGTGCTTCTCTTGGAGGGTTTGGTGGTATATAAATTCCAACAGCTGGTATATAAGTTCCACCAGCTGGCACATATGTTCCATCTGCAGCGTAATGTCCTACCTGACTTTTCGTTCTTAAGAAAGCATTTACTAGGTCTGTTTTGGTCTGTTGTAACTCTTTTTCTTGACTTTCCACAACAGTTGCTCTAACGGCGTCATAGGCACTTTGAACTGCCTGTCTCGTTGCTGCATCTGTTATTTTCGTCATATTTTGTGCTACTTCTTTTAACTCTTTGTCGAAACCTTCAGACTTCAGTTTCTTTCCAGATGAGAAGTCGTTCACTTGTTTCACCTTACTATGAAGAGCTTCGAAGGCGTTCTTAAAGTCAGCATTCGTTAAAGCTTCATTTGAACTGTCTTCATCCGCTTGTATTTTTGTCCTTATTGACCCTATAAGCTGGGCTGCTTTAGCGTTGGCTTGGGCATCTAACCAGTCATTGTTAGCTTTTATATATTCTGCGCTTTTCATTGCCTTTTGCATGGCTGCGTCGTTATTTTTACTTTCTTGTGCTAAGTTTTCATACTGTACGGTTTGGTTTTGCAACTGTAAAAGTTTTTCTGCCTTTACATTTGCTTCAACTTCTTTTTTATACTCATCGCTATCCATATATGTCTTCAGGGCTTTTTGTTTTATCTCTTCATCTTTCAGTACTTTATATTGAGTAGTATGGTTTTTCAAATTTAAAACATCTTGTTCCATTTTTGCTACTTCTGCTGCTTTTTCTGACACTTTTTTCGCATATTCCTCTGTACTTAGTTCTTTCAGTTGTTCTTCTTTCTTCTTTTTCTCTACGTTTAACTCATTGAGTTTCTTTGTGTGTCTGTCATATTCTAGTTTCTTTTCATTTTCACCTATTTGCTTCTGTATGTCTATGTTTGACTTTTTGACATCTGCTATTTGATTTTTGAGTGAACTCAAATTCATTTGACTTTGAGGGTTATATGCTGTTCCGTCTGCAGCTCCACCATAGCCTGCCATTTTCGCTAAAAGTGCCGCTCTTAAACCTCCACTCTGTGCACCAATGACTCGGTTTAAAAGCATAGGATTGCTTGACATTTGTTGCAACATAGTGGGGTCATTCAGCATTTGTTGTTGCAACTGTTGTTGTGGTGTTAGTCTTACTATTGGATGTTTCAATGCTCTCTTCCTCTTACGTATATTCTTACGTATCTTACGTGGCATTTTAAGTGAAGTTAAAAAGCGGTTTTATACTAAACATCTTCGGGGCTAGAGGGCACGAAGTGCCTGGAAGCCCCAATACCTTTTTTTTTTTTTTTTTTTTTACTATGTACCACTCTGAAAAAAAAGTATTGCATTTGAGAAGTATGTAGATTTCGAGAAAATGCTCACTTTGATTGATCAAAAATTGACACTTTTTGATATTTTGATTCAAATCAAAAACAAGTAAAATATTAATTTGAAATTAGATAAGTGGATTAAATTAAAGCATAGATTTTGCATTTTTATGAATTCAAAATTGAATGATGGTTCTTTTTGAATGGTGTTCTCATTTTGAAAGTAATGTCAAAAATTCCGCTCATTTATAATTTATTCTTAAGAATTGTCTTCAGTAATTTAATTGATCTTTTGATTCAATATGACAAACGTTGTGCAAAATTTTCAAATTTTTCAATTTTTTATCAAATCAATGTTAATAATTGCCTTGCTTTCTCTTTCATTTGATTCAACGCATTGTAAAGATAAATGTCAATCATTGTTTGTAGATTCACCAGTGAAACTTAAACAATGCCAAGATACGTGCGTTAAAACACGGATTCAAAAAAAAACTCACAAGTTAGAAAGGTAATGTCATTAAATGTAACAAACTGCATTAGAACATGCAATAATGGAATCAATAAGAGTACCAGATTCCTTAGTTGGTCAAAATGCAGAAAGAATTGCTTACGAATTCCAGGAAGTAGTAAATTTGAATACTACGATGAAGCAGTTTGTAAATCTCATTGTGAACGATATTGGAGAAACACATTTCATTATCGTTCTTGTAATACTCAATGTGAAGGATATTCTAAAGTTAATAATAATGAAAACAAAAAGAAGGAAGAGAATAAGAATATTATTAGTTATGTAATATGTTTACTTGTTAACATGTTTTTGTATTTTCTTGTTTAAATTGAATCGGTATATTCAACTTTTCTTTAAGTATATACTATCCTCATCCAAATTGTTTTGGCTTAAATTGAGTATTAATTAGATATATTGTGAGAGAAATGAAGATAAGGCCAAAATTTAAAGAAAATTATAGGAATCCTCTTAAACATTCATCTGCCCTAATGATTGCTATCATGAAACGAATTTATGAATCGTGAAAAAAGGAGTTTAAATTCGGAAAATTTTTGATCAATCAAATTATAAAAGTGCCAAAATTTAAAGTTCAAACGTATCATCTCAATCTGATATAAATGCAAGGTTATACTATATGAGTAGTTTGGTATTTTTACCCCAATTTAAAAAAGCAAAAACGAAAATTTGTCAGATTTTTGACCAATCATCAATACACCAAATTGGTGAAACAATTAAAGAAGTATATCAGTAGTGGTAATAAAACTATGAATGAAAGTCCCTGACCACTTATACAAAATGGATAACAGTTTTCCCCTCATACAGCGCACATCATGGAGTGACGAGCAAAGAAGAGCTGTGTGGTGTATAATTGTCAAATCTAGAAAGAATCTGAAAATAGAATTGTCACCAATTGTTGCAACAGCATTTATTCTTCTTCAACACTATTTTAAGAACCCTGGAGAAAATCCATATACTATCTTCACGTTAATGGTTTCTTCTCTTTTTGCTGCCTGCAAAGCATGCGATTGTTACAGACCTATCAAGTATATCTACGACGAGCTTGCAAGAATATTGAAAATAGCCCCAAAGGAAATCACAGAAAACATAGGAACTAATCCAGATGAAATTACTGCATTACAACCACAATCAATGGTAGATTTAACTCATTGCGAAATAGATCTTCTCAATGCAGTTGATTTCAACACTCAAGTAGAGCTACCCTTCGTCCATTTCGAGAAATGGAGAGAATCGCTCAAAACAAAAATTCCAAATGAACAATTTATGATGATTTGCAGCAAAATCGTTATTGATATATGCCTTGTTATATGTTCTAGGTGCTATTTAGACCTACCGCCAGAAGTTGCTGCTGCATCTGCAATGGCAGAATCTGTTCCATCGGATATCCTCTCGACAGAGCTCCTCGAGTGGTTCGAGGACGTTAGACAGAAGTACGGAGACAAAGTTTTCAAATTTGCCCAAATGTCAATCGAAGCTGAAAGAGGAAGGACAGCAACACCAGCTCCACCGGATAAAGCAAGAGTATCTGAGTGTCCCAATTGATTTTGGAGATTCTATATGTAAATATTGTATTTATTTTATTTTTTATAATTATTGTCTTTTATTTTTTTACTGTTTTATATCTAACTTTAAATTCTTGATGGAAAATTAAATAAAATGTTCAAATACATTGAGATATGAAAATAACTTGAATACTAAATTTCATTTCATTCAATGTCACATTCAACTATCTAAGTAATATGAGTATCAATATATGTTCAAATTCTTTGAGATATGTCAATATAATGTTTTTTAAATAAACACCTAAATTTATAAATAAAATAAAATAAGAAAAAAAAATAAAATAAAAAAATAAAAATTACTGAGGAGGTTGTTGAGGCTGTTGTGGTTGTGGTGGTGCAACTGCAATTGGCTTTACAGCCCTAATTGGCACAGCTCTAACCGGAGCCGCCTTCTGTACAGGAACAGCTCTGATCTGCTGCTGCTGTTGGTGCTGGACCTGGTTTATTACCTGTGGATTTGTTGTTGGCGGAGTCATCGGGATCTCATCCTGCTGCGCTGACTGTGGCTGTGTCTGCTCCACCTTCTCCATCTCCAGAATGATGTCGTGGTTGACCTGGAGCTGAAGCAACAGGAGCTGCTCGAACTCAGGGAATATTTTCGCTCCGAGCTGGAAAACTGGCATGACCATGATTTCGAAATGTGTCTTGATCAGCTCTGTGTTCGGCCTGTTCGCGCGTCTATCCATCAGAGGAATTGACTTCATGTTCCTCTTCCTCTCCATGTCGCCCTGTATGTAGTGCTCGTCCCTCATCATTCCGTACCAGTATGAAGTTGTCTTCCAGTTCCTGATCGCGAAGGAGAGGTCGGACATCAGAGTCAGGAGCTGCAATGCGATCTGGCGGTGCTCCTTGTTCTCCCAGTCCATCTTTATGTTCGCGGCCTTCGCAAGGAACTTCTGCAGTTTGGAGTAGTCTGTGGCAAGGACATTGGAGAGGAATGTCGCGCGGAGTGTGGAGAAGTCTTGGTCGTCAATGGAGAAGGAGAAAACTTCCTGAACAAGTCTGGCACCGACAGAGGCGCTGTTCATCTCGAGAACGCTCTTGTCGTTGTAGATGAGCGCGAGTTGGGAGGAAGTTCGGATCTGGAACATGTTGTTTGTGCCGGGATGGCCGATGTCGTGGAGGAGAGCGGCGAAAAGACCGGCGGCGGCCTCGAATGGAGGAACGCGCTCTTTGTATTTCGAAAGAATCATTGTCGCAAACTGTAATCCGGCGATGGATCTTCTGAAGTTGTGGAATGGATTGAGATTGAATGATTGCTGCGTCTTTTGGAGGAAGTGCTCGATCTCGCCGTCCTTGGCTTTGATGATTTCCTTAAGGCCGTAGTGAGTAAAGAGGTCATTTGCAAGATTCATCAATTTGATCTCTGCAATGTCCCAAATGTTGAACTGTAAGTCGAGTAATTTGTCGCCAAGGTTAAGTGGAGTTAATACCGGAACTGTTGGAGGTGGAGCTCTGACTTTTATGGCAGCTTTGACGGCAATTGGAGTAATTGGCTTCTTTGGAGCTCCGACACCGAAGTTGGATTGAAGGTAATCCTTCATATCTGGAGAAACAGCTGGAACAGGCTGAGGGATCACTTCACCTTCAGAATCAATTGTTTTCAGCTTATTAATAGCAGCTGTAAGAGTGGATAAGGCATCAGGGCTCATTCCACTTGATTGTAAGATTGCTTCGAGAGATTTAGTAATGTCGTTGATTGGTGTTTTGACGGATTGATTGAAACTCTGCTTCATTTCATTAATACGTCTTTGAATAACTTCCTTTTCGATGTTTTGGTGTTGAACTTTGGCAGCAGCAGCGTTCTGTTTACGTTTCAGCCAGACATTTGCGTACATGTTCTTCAAGACTTGAGGGGTGAGCGGTTTGATGATATAATCATCAGCACCCTTTGAGAGGCAGTCGAAAACAATTTCATATTGATCGTTTGAAGACATCATAATAATTGGGATTTGTTCGAATCTGGAGTCAGCACGTGTTTCTTGCAAAAACTGAGGGCCATTCATTACAGGCATCATGACATCGGACAGAATGAGATCAAAAGTGTTCCCTGACTTGAGAACTTCAAGCGCTTCTTGTCCGTTGCTTGCGTTTGAGACATGATAGCCTAAGCTCTTAAGAGCCTTGGTGACGGCATGTAATTGTACTGCATCGTCATCAACGGCGAGAATATGGAGATCATCACGCCTGAAGGGTAGATTTCCACTCATAAATAAAAACCGCTCTTTTTTGTAAAATAATTGAATTGAAAAATAACAATAATAATTTTGGTCATTGTTATTTTTGTGAAAGTTGTTTTTATTGTATTCAAAAATTTGTCATGTTTTTTTTTCAAAAAAAGTCAATAGACTGTTGTTTTTTTATCTATCAACCGGGAATTCAATATGGGTATTAATACCCCTTTGATAAATGTGTTTATTTGTAGATTTGAATGTTGCAAATTAAAAATATTGTAGCAACATGTAAAGAAAGAATTATGACATAGGTGTGATGAAGCTTGAAAGTAAAAATTCTATTAGATAATAAAGAAAACAACATGTTTAAGAAAGAATTTAGATAGAAATTATTTTTGAGAGAATTACTGATCACCAACATGTGCAAGATATTCTGGGTCAACGCGTAAATCCTCGAACTGGCATTCAGAATTGCAAATTGGGCAAATCCAAGTATCCAATTTTGAAGCAAATGAAATATATCCAGATAGATCAAAGCACTCGGCATGAGAGCAGTTAACTCCTCTTGCTGGTTGTTGGAGGATCTTATGAGTTAATGGACAAATTCCTCTTAGTGGAACTTCTGAATGAATACTTGGTGGAGGACCCTTTTCTAGAACTTTTTCAATTAACGTTGATATTGGTGTTTTCTTTAGAAGCCTTACAACTATAATAATTGGATAATTTGCTGGTTCAACTGACTGCACTGAGAAACTAATGCTTTTATTAGACATTGTTGGTAATTGGAACCAAAACCTTGGTTCTTGCAATGTAACATATTGTTCGTTTATAAACAAAAGAACTTTTTTGATTGGATGATCCTGAAAAACTGATGCAATTTGAAAAATTGGCACATATCCATTATATCCACCATTAGGTATCTCTTGAAGTTCACTTGGGAAGTTTGGTTGAAGCATTGAAGGCCCATAAATTGGTTGTTTGTCTGTTATATCGAACAAAATCGAAGGTGGATGCTGCACAAGTTTGTCCGATATTTCTGGAGGGAGTAATGACGTAGGTGCTTCGTTATGCTGTTGATCTTCTCCCGATGGCGACTCAATAGATAAAAGTTTTTTGAGCTTGAGAGAGAATTGAACTAATAAATTTTGTTGATTTGGACCGATTGTTTCTAAAAACATGATTAAGCGCTGTACAAGAGCTCTTTTATTTCCGCCTGTAGGGAACGAATATTCTCTAAGAAGCTGGCGTAGCTGGTTAATAGACAAAAGCTGCAATCCACGTGACAAAAGACTGATATTTGATGGATTTGGTGAAGACGCTTGGTTCAAAATTTCATCTAACTGACTTTGCTGATGTCTTGCTTGAATTACTGGTGTTGGAAGTGGGTTACTTATTGGAGCTGGCGCTACAGGGTGAAGAACATGTGTTCCTGAACCATTTGTATGACTTTGCATATTTTTTGGCGCCAAAAAAAAATATAAAAGTGACAAAGACTGTCACGTTTATTGTTTTAACTATGGCTAATCCCAATATCCAAAAATTATTACAACTCAATGAGGAACTTGACAAAAAGAACAACGATTATGATAAATGGTCACAGAATTTGGATGAAAAGGCTGCACAACTCCAAAATATTGAAAATAAAATCAAGAAATATAAAAGTCTGACGCCATCTTATGAGACTGAAAGGGTTCTTATTGAAAAATATTCAGAAATATTAGCAAAACTTCAGAATATTACTATCGCCATTTCTGGTTTACCAGCAGATACGGCCTCTAATGAAAATATCAGATCTGTCCATGAATTAGAAGAGATTGTTAACGCATTCGAACAAGAAATTAATCGCCAAACCATTGCAATTAATAAACTCCAGGATTTGAAGACTCAAATTCAACAAGAAACGCAAAACCCACTATATAAAGATTATTTCAAATCTAACGAGACAAAGTGAGGTAGCAAATAATGATTTATTGCTAATATATATATATTATTTTGTTTATTTATTTATAAAGATATCTATTATTAAAATCAATGTTTTTCTCAGAAAAAAGTGGGCTGCGATTAAAAACAATACAAAATAAACATTTATAGGATTAATTCTCAATAAAATCATCTAATTTTGATCTCAACGCGTGTAAAGTAGATGTTTGGAGGCAACAAAGATCAATATCAATATGATCTGGATCTAATATCATTGCAGGCTCTAATTTTTTAAGCATATTCATAATAATCATTTTTTGCGAATTTGTCTGTATTTTCTTTATGTCATCAGCTAAGCTAATAATTTCATCGTGTGTCATTGGATAATTACTATTCGAAACTTCGGTGGAATCATTTGTACTATTATTCCATAAATCATCGCGTTTATATCCTTTCTTTTTCTTATATCCGTGTATTTTCGGGGCTTCTTTTAGTATTTCATTAAGATCTCGATTTAAACAATATAATTTTGTTCTCCAAGTCATATCTACATCGTCATTTATGTACTCAGAGAGCTGTGTATATTTGTCCTGTAATTCTTTTGTTATTAAACCAAGCACTGTGTTAACTTTATTAAAAGTATAGGAATTTGTCCAGATAAGTTCCATATCATGTTTCCAATCATTGACGGTTTTATAATAATTAGACTGAAGACGCTTTTTGACTGTCCCAAGATCCATTGGTTCTTTGATTAATTCCAAATAATTTGGACAATTATCGCGAACTGGATCAACTGGATTTGCAAACATTGCTGAAATGCTGTATTTAAGGATTTCATCAACAACGTTTAAGCATTCATTGGTTGGGAAACTCATCTAATTAGATTTTGATAAATTTGATTCTAAATAAAAATGAAATAAAAGTATGAGAACAAAAGAGATGCAATAAGATGTCAATAATGGCCAGATTTTATAATTTATTTCATAAAAGCCTTTTTTTTTCTTGGGAATTTTTGAAATTTTGAATGTTTATCAGATTCAACATGTAGTTTAACAAGCTGATTTAAAATGTGATTTTGCTATTTCGGAATTTTAAACCATGTCAAACGATCTGACAATCTGACATATTGACACAGAAACTTTCGTCAAATTCAAATGTTTTTCTTGTTTTCGCAGTGTTTCATCGGCAATTTTCTTAAACAGCCAGCCTGTGTTTCTGCTGGTACCTTATACGACAACTCATACTTTAATTTCACCACTTATCCATATCGTTTTACGAAATGGGAGTTCAAAGATTCAAACAACTATATAGGAAAGGGCTTTTTCTCTATCGTCCGCAAGAGAGAAACTCTAAATGGAACCACTGTTGCTGTTAAAAAGTTCAAAATCTTCGACAGGAAGAGTTTAATCCGTGAAATGCAGACATTACGTGCCCTCAATGATACACCAAATGTAGTCCATATTTTAGGACTTACCGGAAACTACGAACATCCTTCCGTTGTCTACTCCTATCATCAATCCAAAAACGAAGACTACCTTAACATGTCCTTGCCCAATTTCAAGTGGTTCCTCAAGCACACCCTTACAATTCTTAAGGACATTCACGCACGTGGAGTCATCCACAACGACATGAACATCGGAAATATCCTTTTTGATCTCGAAAACAAGAGTCTCACATTAATTGACTTTGGCCTAGCCGCCTTCTACCGACCAGAGAAGCACTACAAGCTCAAAGGCGGCATGTTCAGGATCCAGCCACCAGAATTCCTCGTTGACAGAAACCACTGGGATTGTGGCGTTGATATTTGGTCGCTTGGCATCACATGTCTTGATCTTGTTCTCGGCATCAAGGGCAACTACTTGCCAAAGGATGACAGAGACTCAAGAGAATTCATGAATAGATACTTCGGAAAGCAGTTGGCTCCATATCTGAAGTCAAAGGGAATAAAGATCGAACCTGGAGACAGCGACTTGTTCGAACTCGCAATGCCTGGAACAGAACAACTCATCACAAAAGACGTGATGGATTTGATTGGAAAGATGCTGACAATTGATCCAAAGAAGAGAATCACGGCTAGAGATGCTCTCAAACATCCACTTTTCAATGGTGTTGATTGAAAATTTCATTTTTATAATAAGACAAAATAAAATGATTTGTTTTTATCTTAAACTATAACAAATTTATTTTTATATAAAAGAAAAAAACAAACAAAATATATTTTTATTCAGTCTTTCTGAGCTGTACAAATAGAGTTTCTGTCTGTCTGTTTGCAGCATGCGTAGCCCCACTGTCCCGCGCAGAAGAAGGAGCCCCAGACAGAAGTGTGTCCGTTGACAAAGACGTCTTCCATGTTTCCGTATCTTTCGCTCTTTGGAATTTCTTCTTCTTTCTCTTCGTTCTGCTGGATCAGGGTCGACATCAGCTTCTTCCTTTCCATGAACTCCCTCTGCGACTGTTTCATAGCCTCTTCGGTCAAATCCTTCGTCACCTTCTTTGGTTTAACAGCTCCTTCTTCCCAGGAAAATTTTACATCGACTTCCTGTTTTTCGCTTTTTCCTTCTTCTGGTCCAACGAATTTGGAGTCTTCCTTGAGAACATCCGGTGTGTCATTATCTATATTCTTAATGTAGTCAGCTGTATCTTGTCTATTTCGGCTGGATCTCGACCCAAATGTGGCTCGAATTTCAACTTTGTCATTTACATCGGTTGACTGCGCTAGGATCTTGGCTTTGTATAGCGAAGCCTGTTTTGAGTCAACAAGCCATCTACTGCCACTGTAATTCGCGTAATTATCTCTTTTCGCTTCGTAACTTAATGCTTGCTGATAAACTTTCTTTCCAGAGTATATTCCTTCACCACGTACAATTGCGTTTACTTTTCTTGGCCTTTCTGGGCAGTCTTTTTCTGTATGTTGATCAGATCCACAATTTTTACAGCATCCTGGCTTCCATTTTGAGACTTTTTTCGATGTATATCCGTGTTTAATGCCAACGTTTCGATCTGTTTGTACTTGCTGAGCAAATGAAGAAATTCTTAAATGGTCTAAACCATCTTCGCCTCCTGATGTATACCAAGGTGCAGTCGCTATATCCTGAGAAATGGTTTTAGGTGTATCATTGTCGTCATGTTGTTTATAATATTCATAAGTGCGACTAGGATTTCCGTTCATAATGGAAAATGATGAACAAAAAACTGATTTAACATTGGTTTCGAGTAAATCTACTAAACACTAAAAGTGATTTATAATATTTCTCATAAAAATTGGAAATATTTTTTTGTAAAAAATATGTATTTTAAGTTTGAAAATAGTAAAAATCTTTTTAATTTATTTGAGAGAACACTTTCCTAAAAATTAAAACATTTGTTCAAGATAAAATAAAAAAATTGATCTAAAAAATCTTACTCCTTCTTTTCTTCTTCCTTCTTTGGCTCTTCTGGCTTCTTTTCCTCTTCCTTCTTTTCTTCAGCCTTTGGAGCTTCCTCCTTCTTTTCCTCGCCTTCCTTCTTCTCTTCACCTTCCTTCTTTTCCTCCTTCTTCTCGTCCTTCTTTTCTTCCTCCTTCTTTGGTTCTGGCTTTGGCTTTGGCTTGCAAAGGAGCTTCTGGACCTTCTCCTCTAAGTTTGCGATGCGGACTTCAGCAGCGTTTGTTGTGAGCGGTGGGTCGATGTGCTTTGGAGCGGCCTCGCATTCTGTCTGCTTTGTCTTGAGCCACTCTCCGTAAGCGTTGAGTTCGTCGCGGATTGGCTTGCGCTCTTCCTCTGTGATGTGGTTGAACTTCTCGTCCTTCTGGTCGAGTCTTCTGATTGCAGCCTCCTTTCTGAACTGGAATGTTGAGACGATGTTGTGGACACCGGCGAAGAGGTCCTTGCGTCTGAGGGCTGGTTCACCGAAAGCGTGGAGGATTCCGATCTGCTTCTCGTATTCTGCGAGTGGGAGTCTGTCGAACTCGTTCTCAGAGAACCAGTTCTGGACTTCATCGACCTTTGCACGGTCTGCATCCTTTGTCTTTGGATCGAAGTACTCTGGGAAGTCGCGGTCCATTCCATTCATCATTCTGAAGATGTATGATTCGAGATCGTTCTTTGTGTTATCGATCTTTTCCTCGAGGATGTCCTTCTTCTCCATTTCTATTTCGATCTTCTTAAGTTCCTCGATGACTTTGTCGGACAATCCGAATGTTGGAGTGTACTTGAATGTGACTGGGATGTTCTTCTTGACTGTCTTGAACTTTGGCTCTTCTGGCTTCTTTTCTTCCTCCTTCTTCTCTTCCGTGTTTTCCTCTTCTGGCTTCTTCTCCTCTTCCTTCTTCTCTTCGGCCTTTGGAGCTTCTTCCTTCTTCTCTTCTGGCTTCTTTTCTTCGCCTTCCTTCTTCTCTTCCTCTGGCTTCTTCTCCTCCTTCTTTTCTT
This sequence comes from Trichomonas vaginalis G3, assembly GCF_026262505.1. NCBI lineage: Eukaryota > Parabasalia > Trichomonadida > Trichomonadidae > Trichomonas > Trichomonas vaginalis. Next base: position 39,852,509 of record NC_067206.1, on the reverse strand, counting down.
CCTTCTTCTCCTCCTTCTTCTCCTCCTTCTTTGGCTCTGGCTTCTTCTCTTCCTTGATCTCGATCTGCTCTGTGACAACGACATTGGCCTCCTTGACATCGACGACTGAGTCTGGTGTCATTCTGATGAGGACGTAGACTGTGTCTGGTTCATCCTTTCCTGTGTCGATTTCGAGGTTGCCGAGATCGCACTCGTCTGTGTAGATGCGGACTGATGTCTTTCTTGCGACTTTGATTGGGACTTCCTTTGTTGATGGAACTTTGTTGAACTGCTTGAAGAGAACCTTGTTGTTCTTGTTTCCGTCAGCGTCAGTGTACTCGATCATGACTTTGTGTGGAGCTACATCGTTGACGTTCAAGTTGACTCTGTACTTTGGAGAGAGGATGGCGGCCTGGAAGCCAGCACCCGTGGCGAAGCACTCATCTGGGTTGAGTGACTGTGTTGGGTCTCTGCCGAAGATCTCCTTGATGTGGGCCTTGACTGCGGCAACTCTAGATGCACCGCCGTGGACTTCGATGGCGAACAAGTCTTCCTTCTTGACGCCGGCGAGTTCGAGGGCCTTGTTGATTGGCTCGTCGAGGCGCTTGACGAGGTCAGCGATCTTGGCTTCGAAGTCCTCTCTCTTGAAGTCGAAGCGAACGTCCATGTCGTTCATGAGGCACTGGACTTCGAACCTGACGACTGGGTTAACGGAGAGAACCTTCTTGGCGCGCTCTACGGCTGTGTTGAAGCGGATCATAGCACGCTGGTTTGTGCGTGGATCGATCTTGTACTTCTTCATTGTCATATCAAGCAACAACTCTTGGAGAGCCTCTGTGAAGTGGGCACCACCGAAGTGCTCGTCGCAAGCGAATGACTTGATGTCAACTGCGCCCTGGTGAAGCTGAGCGATGGAGACATTGAGGGACGAGTCACCGAAATCGATGAAAGCGACTGGGACTGCCTTTTCCTTCTCGGCTGGGAGCTTTGAACGGTGGTACATGGAGTAGCAGATAGCCTGAGCTGTTGTTGAGTTGAGCAATTTCATGATTTTGACGCCGGAGATCTTAGCAGCATCGAGAATAACACGACGCTGGCTCTCACCCCACCATGGAGAAACGACGACGACAACTTCATTGGATGTGGAACCATTTAATTTAGAAATCTTAAGGACTTCCTTGAACATGAGGGCGAGGAGCTGCTCAATACGGAGAACCATTGGCTTGTCACCGTATGTGAGTTCAACACCAATATAACCATTATCTAACTTAACGAGCTTGAGTTGTGTAAGCTTCTCAACGACTTCGCGTTCTGGATCATCATACTTTAAACCGATAAGACGCTTTAAGTTTGTGATTGTGCCTTTGACGTTCTGCATTTGCTGTGTCTTTGCAAACTCACCAGCGTATCTGCGGTCATTATCGATTGCGACCATTGTTGGTGTAAGGCGCTGAGAGGACTGGTTATTAGCAATATCTACACCACCATTCTGTGGAAGGGCGATAACGCAGTTCTGATTACCAAGATCGACTGCAATAACAGATGCCATAATTTAAAATGCTCGGCCAAAATTTAACGGTTTGCTTTCAATTTATAAGTGGTCCATAGAATGAAAAAAATCGATCATTCCTTAAATTTGATCGGGAATTTAAATCGTTTTTCAAACTATGAAATACAGTCACATCGCGATAATTTTTTTCTTTTGGAAAATTACATTGAATTTCGAAAAACAAGTCCATGTATGGTATTATTATGGGTTTGGTATTGTCAGAAAGATAAGTGGTCAGATGATTTAGGATGGGTGATGTAACTGATTTTGCTTATGGAGTGGATAAAATGATTGAATTTGATGTGATTCATGGATTTATCATACAATTTTGGAAAATGATGCCTTTTTGTAAAATATCGAAATCAAAAAACCAGCAAAAATTGAACTTCTTCTATGACACAAGAACCTAATAGTCATAATAAGTATAGGAAATGATGTATTAATGTATATATATTTATCCAATCTACTTCAAAAACTCAAATTAATCATATTGAGTTTAACAACGAAGTCATAGTGCAAATATTTATACATGATATCAGTTATAATGCGTGTTTGCAGTTGTCTATTGAAATTCTTTCAAAAATAATATATAAATTCAAAAATAATCTAATCTAGAAGTATCAATATATTTATTAACGAATTGATATATTCATAAGTTGTCATGATATATGTTAATAGATCTCCTTCATCCTCATTATGTGTTTTTATATGAAAATCCCATCAAAATGAACATATATAATTAATAATACTTCAATTTGGCTGAGCAAAGTATGAAGATAATGCCTTAAATAATATATGGTAACTCTCACTTGAAAGCTACAGTGTTAAATATGAGAACGAATTCGAAAGTATTCAGTAAAATGATATCCAATATCTCTGAAAAAAATGTATGAGTCATACCGAAGAAATTCTCAAGTGGCATCAATACTTTGCATCAATCCAAAAGTGAGGAACTCGTTTTTCATCCACATCTCTGAAAAGAGTTTGATGTAGTATATAAAAATAAAGAAAATTAAAATAAATAAATTTATAAAAAAAATATAAAGAATTATTCGCGACTAGCTTGAAGTTCGGAGAAAGAAACAACAATAACTGAAATATTATCAGAAGACTCTAGTTCAAACGCAGTATCTCTTAGCTTTTTTGCTGCTGACAAAGGATCGATTTCGCCGAGCACAATATCGCAAGCCTTCTGGTCAGGAATCACATCCCAAACTCCATCGCATGCGATTATCAAGAACTGATCCGCTGGTGTCAGTTTCTCTTCAACGAAATGCGGAACTGGATTTATAGAATCACCCAGGAATCCATCACCGAACGCTCTAGACACAGCGAGCATTCCACCGACTCTTCCGTCTCTCACGAATCCACCTCTGCTCTCCACGTAGTTCTGCTCCTCCGGCAAGTACGGTTTGTGGTCGACGGACAGCCTGAGAGCTTTTCCATCCCTGCACAAAACAGCCCTCGTGTCTCCGATATTTGCGACCGTGATCGTCGTGGATGAGATCTGTGCGAGGCAGCAGGTGGAGCCGACGTAGACGCACCACGGGCGCATGTCCATTTGTGTCTTCTGGAATGCCTGCTTGTAGGCGTCGGCCGGGGAGTCGCCGCGCTTGAGGTATTCGGCAATAGACTTCGGCAGCTGCTGAGAGGCGAACTCGGCGGCCTCTCTGCCACCATGGCCATCGAAAACGCCGAAGAGAGAGGAATCGGCGGTTGGCATATTCGGAAGAATGATGGAAACATCTTCCATCGCAGGACGGCGACCGATTGTCTCGGCATGGCCGCTACGTAATTTGTCGGTTTTTTCAACGGATTCGTTGGATTCTTTTGTACGAGCGCGTTCATCGACTTGTTCGAGACGGGTAAAGAGGTCTGTGCCTCGGGCAGTCTCTTTCTGCTTAGCTCTGCCCATAAGCATCTCACGGCCTTTAACAGATTTGAAAGCATCAATCTTTGTACGGAATTGGCGTTGGTATGGAGAGCGAGCGATGGAATCTACGAACTCGAAAATGAAATTGTTACGATCCGAAACTGCTGCTGTCGTGGGATCGATCATTTGGTTTATCGAAATATTTGTTAAATGTTGGTTATTCAGGGCTGCTGTCTTGATTTTGTTGCCGGTTGGACCTGTTAATTTGAATGGAGCTATTCTGAGTGTCTCAAGTTTGCGATTGTAATTTAATAAATCGATAAGTTCGTTTGAAATTGAATCTGTAAGTTTGCATTCTTCCAACTGTAATGAAACAAGGTTTGGATGGCCTGTTGCTGCCTTGATGATGCAAACTGCAGAGTCTCCAAAGTCATTTTCGCTTGCATCGAGCTGCCTTAACGTTGGAACATTTGTAAGAAGAAGTGCAATTTTCGGGCAGTGAACCTTCTTTAATCCACTGTTGCGGAATGAAATTTTAGTCAGGTTTGCTGGTATATTTAGTTTTGGCCACAAACAATCAAAAAATGTGGGGCCAATATTTTGACCAGTAATAATTAAACTGAACTCCTTTTCTTCTGCCGGAGTATGCTTTAAAGAATCATACATTATACGGGCTAATTTACCAATTAATTTAGCTTTTGAAGAGTTTTCTTGAGGTGATGAGAGAATTGACTGAACATTTTCGAAAAATTGCCTTGAACTAGTATTGAGAATAAGGGAGGGATCGCATTGACTTGCTTCGTTTCCCATATTTACTTTTGTAAATTTTTGAAAGCGGTTTTGTATTTTTGTTGAATGAGCTGGATTTTTTAGAAAATGATTAAAATTAATCAATCAATGATATTTTTTGGATTTGACGTTTTTCGGAAATTTCCGAAGAATTTTGGCCCACAGTGAGGAATATGCAAATGTGAACGCAGAACAGCCCTAACGTCACGTAGTATGTTCGATAATTTAGAGATCTTTTTGTACATTTGGGAAAAATTCATTGTCTGAATTATAATTTTTTTCATTATTTTTTCGATTTTGAATTTTTTTTGGAAGAATCAAATAGGAATTATGAAAAAGGAACAAAGAGATATGTTAATATTTTATATAAATATTCCATTAAGCTACAAAAAAAGACCATACTTTATATCTTTAGTAATTTGATTATTGAATTATCGTCAAGATTCACAATAAATAGAATTATCTTATTCTCACATGCCTAATATCTTTCACTTTCATTATATTAGTGGGAAGCTTAACTTTTTTTGATGATTTTTCTCTAAAAATGGCGCATATTCTAAAATAGGCACAAATTTATAGAAATACTTCACAGTGAAAATATGCAAATCCTATAGCAATTTATTAATTTAGTTCAATTTAATTGTGAATGATATTACATCGAAGTTGCTTCATTTTATATTGCCGATTACATTACTCCATACTTAGAATATCATAAAATTTAACAAAAAACCTATAATGGGATATTAAATTAAACAAATTTTGTGTTTTAAAATAATAGCTTATCGCACTATTTCCCGTTAATTAGTGCTTTAAGTAGCATTTGTAGAGAGGTTTTCAGCAATATCGTAAAAATCTGAATTCAATTTGAAGAGTTAGGGAACATAATGATCATATTTTTCATTAATATTCTACCTATTCACAAAGAATTCTAGAAAAATTGATTATTGGCAACATATGATTGAACAACAATTTTTCAAAGTCAATTTCTTCCATATTCTTCGCTTGGGATATTATTGGTTGCATGAGTTTTGAATAAAATTTCTGTAAACAGCCCTAGTTCTTATTCGCAGTCCTCAAATCATGGAAGTTTGTTGCTATTTCTGGAATAATGATATCATATATCGAGCCTGATGACATTAATTTCTTCAAAGCTATAACATAGGGTACTCATTGGTAAAAGAAAAATCACTTCATTCGAAACACTTAGTGATTACAGAACGATGAGATTGAAAGCACTCAGAAAAATAGACAAAAAAATCACTTTTGGGAGTTTTTCCTCTGAAAAATTACAATGCTGAAACAACATTTAGGATTTTTTGAATCCTCTCACATTGCTCTATGGATGAAAAATTATCCATTTGAAAAAATAAACAATTGAGAACAAACTTCGACCAATCACTGGTCTGAAAATTTGACATAGTATTTTCACTTCACTTTTTCTAATGGCTCAAGCATTCAACAAGAGCAAGAAAGTTCAGGCCTTTGTCGACGAGTTCGTCGCCCTCTGCAAGCCAAAGGATGTCATGTGGATTGATGGCTCCCAGGAACAAGCAGACATGCTTTTCAAGCAAATGGTTGACTCCAAGATGGCAATCAAGCTTAACCAAGAGAAGCGCCCAGGCTGCTACCTCTACCACTCCGACCCACGCGATGTTGCTCGTGTCGAGTCCCGCACATTCATCTGCTCCAAGAACAAGGAAGATGCTGGACCAACAAACAACTGGGAAGACCCAGAAGTCATGAAGAAGAAGCTCCGTGGTCTCTACGCCGGCTGCATGGAAGGCCGTACAATGTACGTCATTCCATTCTCCATGGGTCCAATCGGCTCCTCCATCGGCAAGAACGGTATCGAAATCTCCGACTCTCCATACGTCGTTGTCTCAATGAGAATCATGACACGTGTTTCCACAAAGGTTCTCGAGTGCATTGGTGAGGATGGCGACTTCATCCCATGCGTCCACTCCGTTGGTTACCCACTCAAGGACGGCCGCCAGGATGTTGCATGGCCATGCGACCCAGAGAACACATACATCACACACTACCCAGAAGAGCAGACAATCTGGTCCTATGGCTCAGGCTATGGTGGCAACGCTCTCCTCGGCAAGAAGTGCTTCGCTCTCCGTATCGGCTCCAACCTCGCCCGCAAGGAAGGCTGGCTCGCTGAGCACATGCTTATTCTTGGCGTCAAGAACCCAGAAGGCAAGAAGACATTCGTCACAGCTGCCTTCCCATCAGCTTGCGGCAAGACAAACTTCGCCATGTTGATCCCACCAGAGGAACTCCGCAAGAAAGGCTGGGAAGTCACAACAGTCGGTGATGATATCGCATGGATCAAGCCAAACAAGGATGGCGAACTCCGCGCTATCAACCCAGAAAACGGTTTCTTCGGTGTTGCCCCAGGCACAGCCATGAGCACAAATCCAAACGCTCTTCTCTCCTGCGCTCGTAACACAATCTTCACAAACGTCGCTCTTACAGACGATGGCGACATCTGGTGGGAGGGCATGACAGAGGAGAAGCCAAAGCACCTTATCGACTGGCAGAACAAGGACTGGACACCAGACTGCGGCCGTGTCTCATCACATCCAAACTCCCGCTTCGCTGCTCCAGCTGCTAACTGCCCATGCATTGACCCAGAATGGGAGAACCCAGCCGGTGTTCCAGTCTCCATCTTCGTCTATGGTGGCCGCCGCATGAACGATATCCCACTCGTCTTCCAGGCCACATCATGGGCTCACGGTGTTTACCTTGGTGCTACAGTCGGCTCTGAACAGACAGCTGCTGCTGAAGGCCAGGTTGGCGCCCTCCGCCGCGATCCATTCGCTATGCTTCCATTCTGCGGCTACCACATGGGTGACTACTTCAAGCACTACCTCGAGATGGCCAAGCTCGCCAAGACACCACTTGTCTTCCACGTCAACTGGTTCCGCAAGTCCCCAGCTGGCAAGTTCCTTTGGCCAGGCTTCGGCCAGAACGCTCGTGTCCTTGGCTGGATGGTCAACAGACTCTACGGCAAGGCCCCAGAGCACATCTCTCCACTCGGCTACGTCCCAGAGTACGAGGATATCGATTGGGAAGGCCTCAACTTCACAAAGGAACAGTTCGAGGAAGTCATGCACCAGGATAAGGAGAAGATCAAGGCCCAGGTTGCTGCTAACGATGACTACCTCATCAACAAGATCGGCCACGTTTCCCAGGAACTCCTCGAGGTTTCCAAGGAAATCCTTAAGCGCTGCGAGTAAATCTTTCTAGCTTCTTTTTTTGATTATTCTTAATTCACTTACGTTTTTAATTCCATCAAAAGAATTCAAAAAATTTCTAGATTTGAGCAATGCAATTTTGGATGTTAGCATTTTCAAGTAGTGAAATGCGAATCATTGTAAGAGTTAAATCGTTTCATCCTTTCTTTTTTGAAATTCTAGGTATTAATTTTTTTATTCAAAATTGATGACACATGTAATTATTGGTTTAACGTTGCATTATATAAAATTTAGATATGGTTCATCATTTTTCATATTTGTTTTTGAATATTCGGCTAAGATGAATGATTCAATTTTTTTTGAAAATTGAATAATGTTATTTATTGTTTGGGTAGATTGTCCGTAAATATTCATTCAAATCCAATATTAAATTCACAGAATATAAGATATGTGGTTCCATTATCTCGTTATTGATTTGTTCAAATTTTGTGAGACAAAAGATTTTAACATTTGGATTGAATATTATAACATTTTATAGCAAATAAGATTTAGTTTCAAAATAATATCTTGAAATCGGATACCTTTATCAAAATTTTCAAAAGTGTCAAAAATTTTATTGTAAAAACAAGAAAAACATACACACAATATGCTAACAAAAATATTTTTCGGCTCAACTTTTCTAAAAATCTTTGTTTTCAAACACAAAAATCATTTTTTCAGTGAAATCTATGACATTTGAGCGCAGTTTTGCACGGCGTGCTGTCAATAATGTGTTCCAAGACTTCGATTTTCCACTAATAGACAATTTGCCTTTGCACTGGGATTTAATTTCACAAGCAGATCTTGATGACTATGTTACATTACGCAAAAATTTCTATGACGAGATACGTAAGTCCAAAAAGGGCGAGAGACACGATGCCTTCATACGCAGACTTAGAACAATTCATGACTTTGTTCAGCGTGGCGATAAAGATGACTGGAAACGAGGTCTTGTTTGTGGAATTCTGTTTCTTTCAAAGGGAATTGCCATTCACATACAACAATTTCGGTTGCTGTTAGGTAAATGCAAATCTTCCATCAATGGTTCTTTGCAACAGATTGGATTCATTGCACATCCTCAAGGTGGCCCAGTTGAGCAAGAATTGTACTCAATGGTTCCTATATTTCAACGAGAAAAGAGTGAAATCAAGAAATGGACAGTTAGGGACAACACGCTAAACGTAATTCTGTTTTCAGATGATCACAAGATACTGAATAATCCTCCAGAGCTCGTTAACAATGTTGGAACTGAAGCAATTGAGCCAGTTATGCGTCATTTTAACGTTCCAATCAAGTTTCGCCTGAAGTATTATCATATCCTTCATACAAGTGTTGCAACACAGACAGATGAATGATACATTCAATTCCAAAGCCATAATCCTGAGACATTTAAGTCTTTGAGAATAATGTTTCGAAGACTTGTGAACGAATGCTGGGAATAGTAACCATATCATAATGAGTCTTCTTGCATGAATTACGAAATACTCTCTTTGTGATTTATCTTTCAAATCATTTCGACAGTAAATGTCAGACGTCTTGGTTCGAGATATGCTTCATGATACTCATTCACTTTTGAATAGGAATAGGGGCTTATGAGACGCTGATTCCAGGCAAGTGCTCTACAGGTTCCTATTCTTCAAGAAGGAAAAAGAATCTCAATAATTTTCTTTTTAAACACAAAACTCATTAAACAATTATTGTAATTTGAAGCTTTTTGTAGTTGGTTTATGATTTAATTTAAGAAAATTTTAAAATCAGACATGTGATATAATTTTTTTTTGAAAATAAACGGATGATGAATCAAGAATCGCCGGAACATTCGACTTCTTCCGACGATTTATCAGATAATGAGCAACTAAATGAAATAAAGTCCCGTTTGATGAAAGATAATGAAAGATTGACGCAGCAAGTAGCTTCATTAAAAGTCCAATTAAGAGAAACACTAGATTTTCAGAATAAAAATGAAGAATTATATCAGAAAAACAGGCAACTACAGAATGACTTACGAAATGCTCAGACAACAATCGACGATCTCAATTGCAGATTATCGATTAACTTAAAATTACTCGAAGAAGTAAAAAATAAGGAATCACAAGTTAAGCAAAACGCAGTAAAACTCGATATAAAAAGCGGCACTGAAATGCTTGAACGCGAAAGACGAAAATTTGCAAAACATATTTCAGAATTAAACGAGCAAATATCATCAAATGAAAATACATTTTTACAACAGAAACAAGAACTATCTAATATGCAAGATACTATTAACAGAATCATTACAGCTGCTTCTTCAAAATATAACGTCGTTTTTAAAGATGTGGAATCACTCGTATCATATATCGAACAGATTCCTGATAATACAGTAATTGAGTCGGCATCGTCACTCCCTGAGCCAGCACCTCTTTTTGACCCAAGATTGTTAAGAAAAATACAAAAACTCAAAAAACAGCTACGCGAAACAAGGTTCGAAGGGATGGAGACAGAAGGAAAGCTCAATGATATGCTTACTCAATTCGAAGAATTTCAAAAAACTGCGAACGAAAAAATTCAAAAGTTAAATTCAGAATTAACAGATGCACAACACAAAGCTAGCGTAAAAGAAATCGAACACAAGCACGAATTAGAGCAAATCAAAGCAGAAAATCTTGCATTAAAAGCAAATCTTGAAAAATCAAGTTTCAAATGCGAACAATTCGAAAAAGAAAACTCCAAGTTACAGTCAATGATAAAACCAACCGATACATTACAAGAGCAAATCGAATCTACCAAAAAAGAAAATATTCAATTGAATAATTTCATCAAAGAGATGGATTACAACATAATGACAATGAAATCCCAAATGGAGTCATTGAATTCCCAAAACAAAACACTTGAAACTCAACTCCAATCCTCAAAAAAGAAATTTGACAAATTACAAAAAGATTTTTCAGATGTTTCAGCTCAAATCGATGCCCTCCGCCTCGAAAACTCCACACTGAAGCTCCAGAAGAGTAACGTAGAAGATCAAATCCACACGTATGATGCCAAAATCGAGTCAAACAAAGCCCAGATTCAGCAACTTCAGACAGAAATCACTGTTTTGCAGGCAGACAAACAAAGGCTGATGTCTTCAATCAAAGCATTAGAGGACAACGAAGAAGAACTCCGCAAAGACCAGAAGAGTCTATCAGAACAGAGAGACAAACTCGTAAACATCGTCCAGAAACAAAACAAAGCAATTTCCGCCATGGAAGAACAAATCGAAGCCGAAACAAACGAAAAGAAACTTTTGAAGGAAAGATTCGAAGACATTAAAGATAAATTGCAAAAAAAACTATCAAAAACACCAGAAGAAATCAAGTTGCCGGCCACAGCTTTCTTCAACGAAGGATTTCCAAGAGATTTGTGCACGAAATTGGCTCCGATCGCCAAAAAAGAAAATTTTGACAACCAAACAAAACTAAAGAACATTCTGGAGCAGATTGCACTGTTTTACAACAACCAATCTAAGCAGCAGGAAGACTGCAAGCAGAGTGTCACAGAAGAGAACAGGAAACTCAAAGAGTCAATTGACAATTTCGCAACAAAAATTGGAAATTTATTCGAAATGAGCGAAATAAATGGAGAAACAGTTTTAAATGATCCTTACGCAACAAAGGAACTCGAGAGAAAGATTTCGAAGCTGCTAACAGATAATACAGACCTTATTGTATCTAATAAGACACTAGAGACTCAACTCAAAACAATATACACAAAGTTGGAAGTAAATAATGAAACAGAAAGTTTGGAAATGATTGAAAAATTAATTCAAAAAGTGACAAATTTACAAAACGAAATAAAGAAAGAGAAATCCAATGCAAGCAAGTGCAAGAAGGTATTTAAATCTATTGAAGTATCCAAAGATGCTGAATTGATACAGAAGAACAATGAAATAAATGAATTAAATCAAAAAATTGAAAAAATTAAACAAGAAAATGAAGATTTGAAGCAAAATATAAATAGAAACAACAAAACAATACAGACACTGCAGAAGACAACAGAAGAAGCTAAACAGAACTACGAAGAAGAGCTGAACAAACTAAGATTTACTCATCAAAAAGAAATCCAAAATGTTTCTCAAAAATTCGACCAGAAAGAGAAAAAAATTTATACTTCAATGGCGAATAAACAAAATGAGATCTCATCATTGAGAGATAAAATAGCAAATCTCGAGAAAGCAAACAATAGTTTGCAGTCTAAAGTCAACGAAATCCCTGAAATCAAGAAATCCCACGAAGATTCAATCAGAAAAATTGTCGAAGAAAACGAAAACAACGAAAAACTTTTGAGGGACAACTTCCAAGTGGAAAAGAACGAAATGAAGAAGGCCTACGAGATAAGACTCTCAGAATGCAAGCAGCAGAGCGATGATGTTATCAAAGCCCACGAAGAAAGCTCAAATGCTTTGAAAGAAGCAACAAACAGAATCCAGGATTTGACACAAAAATTGGTCGAACAAGGCCTAGAAATTGATGACTTGAAATCGCGTGTTTCCATGGCCAATGACGAGTGCCAACGCCAGATAAGGATAAATGACATGAAGACACGCGCGACACTTCTTTCCCAAGAGATGCACTATCAAAACGTAATTGATGAAAATAAAAGTAATTTCAATAGAGAAAAGAGAAAGATCATTGGATTTGTTGCTCAACAATTCAAATCTTTCTTTGATGCACACTGCGAATTAGACGATAATAGCCTGAAAACAATAGTTAATAATGTTAAAGACGAAATGGACAAATTAATTAAGACAGACAAGAATTTAAGGAAGATATTAATGATAGGAGAATATGATTCCGTAGAAGATGCTGTTTCAAAAGTTATGTTATCTGTTTATCAAAAATAAAATTTATTTGTTATTATTTTTTTTGAAAAAAATAATCTGTTTTACCTATTAATCTGAGTTTCATCACACACATTATAAATACTTCTTAAAATTCTTTTTGAACGAATAACAGTTTCAAATTGATCAAATTGAAGTTTGAAAAAGTTTATTTTCACACTATTCTATTCAAATATTACTTATGAATATTCATGTATAATTTATCGTCTTTTTCTTGATCTTACATGGTTACGGCAGGTAAGAAAAATTGACAATGAAAGCTGATGATGACGTTCTTCACTGCCGAGTCGTTGTAATTGGAGATTCGGCAGTAGGTAAGACATCAATCCTCAATCATCTCATAGAAAACAAATTTAATCAGTACGAACAGTCAACAGTTGGTGCAAATTATCAGTTATATTGTGAGGAAGTCAACGACCAGAAAATAGAGATGCAAATATGGGATACTGCCGGCCAGGAAAAGTTCAGATCTTTAGCTCCTATTTACTTTAGGAACTCAGCTGCTGCTGTGGCGGTATATGATCAGACATGTCGACAGTCTTTTGAGCATCTTGAAACCTGGATTCGAACATTTACTGAGATTGCTGGTACAGATACAGTGATTACAATCGCCGCAAATAAATGCGACTTAATAGATTCTATTGATATTCCGTTCGACGAAGCTTCCGAATGGGCAAAGACTAGAGGATTTAATATTACTTCTACCTCTGCTTGCTCAGGCGAAGGCGTCAAACAACTCTTCTCAGCTCTCGCTCATAAATTGACAACGCTTGGAACAACTAATAAACGCGCTAAGAAGAGGGTTGTGGAGAAGGAAGAAACAAGCAAGTGTTCTTGCTAAATTTGTTCAATATCCTCAAAATATATTTATTTTTTACTTTAGTTATTCATTTTATAAAAGTCTATTTACAGTTATACATTAATACACAAATGGTTTTTACATAGGCTAACTTTAAATCATGATTTTTTACAAAATAATTTTTCCATCTGAAAATGAAATAAATTCTTCTAAGGGGCCTCTAAATATCCAACTAAATTTACAAGAAATAGCCCCATCATCCTTAGTTAAGACTAATTAATAAAATTATATTTGATATTCTTTCTCCATTTTAATATCATTATGCCCTGCTTGAAACTATATTTATAGTAAAATCTAACTTAAAAACATTATTATGGGAAAAATATTCTGCTCTTATAAATCAAAAAATATATAAAAAAATTCTTTACCTCTATTAATTACTATCTCTATTCTTTGTAATAAGGATCCTGTTGAGCCAATTTCTTCTTCTTTGCCTGTCTCTTGCTGTCGTAGTCCGTGATCTCCAAGTCTCCCTGGTCTCTCTTCTTCTGCTTCCTTTCTGGAGCTATCTTTGTCTGCTGCTTCTGTTCGTCCCTGATTGTTCTGATGTTCTTGACCCACTTCTGGTAGTCTCCGTCTGTTGCTCCTCCAGATTTATCTGTGATGAGTCTGTAGAGTTCTCTTGGGATGAAGAAACCGTGCATGTAAGGCTTCAACACGCTTGACTTGATGAGGTGGTGCATGTCGAACTTCTCTATTTCCTCTCTTGTGATGAATTTCATGTCCTGGAAAATTTCCGTTCCATTCTCTTTTTCTTCTTCGACATCAGTGATGACGTTGTCGAGGAATGATGCCCAGCGAGGTGCGGGGCCAAGCTCTGGGATGAGCATGACCTGAACACGCTCTGTCTCGACTGTGCCGAAGATAAGGCCACTGTTCTGGTAAGGACAGATTTGGTTGAGAGCTGCTTTTGTCTCGAAGGAAGTGAAGAAGTTTCCTGTGTCGACATCGTAGATTCTGCAGCCTCTTTTGTCGGAGGAGAGGAGTTTTCCAGATGGATGGAAGCAGACTGTGTTGATCGGACTGTTGTTTCTGTGGGAGTAAGTGAAAACAGGGTTAGAATTACGGATGTCCATCAATGGAACTGTTCCGTTAGCTAAACCAACGGCAAGCTTCAGTCCGGACTTGTCGAAGGCAAGCTGGGTAATCTCTGAGCCAAGGTCAACTGATGCAACGGCAGCACGAGATGCATCACGTGGATCATAAAATTCTATTTCGCCAGTTTCGAAACCAGCGCAGATAATTTGGTATTCTTCGGAAATACATACTTTGTTAGCAACTTTGGGACCAGTGTGGACTGATTCTATGAACTGGCCAAGTTCTAAATTCAAACGAAGTAATTGAGATTCTTCTGATGCAAGAAATAGGTTGGCTGTAGGCTTTGCATATGCGAAGTGACGGCAGCGGAATGGTAATGGCACTGAAAAGAGATCACCACCTTTGTTATAGAAATCTAATTTTCGGTCTGGTCTTAATGAAACTAGCTTGGCCCAATCGTCTGATAAGAATTGAAAATGAGAAGGCATTCCTTTAAGTGAATATAATGTAACTTGTGATAAATCTACAAGATCGAAGATTTTTATAACGGGTGGATACTCTCCAGAAACGGCAAGAGTCATGCCATCTGATGTAACATCGATATTTCTTGAACTTCCTGAAAATTCAAATTCAGCAATAAGTTCGACTTTATTTTTCAGTGATGCATGTGTACCAATTTTTCTATTCGCACGCTGGCCGTAGTAATCTGGTGTTGCTTTTTCTGCTGTGATGTGAAATGTTTTAATTCCATTGACAGTTGTTGCAATAACGCGTGTCATTAGGAGATTTTGATTTTGAGGGAAAAGACAAGATCTAGATTTTGTTGAGAAAATAATGCATTGAGCAGATTTCATTGAATAAAAATTATTTTCAGCCTAAACTACCCTTTATGCTGCAAAATTAATTTGATTTATCAAAAATTTCATTATATATTACAAATTAGAAGCCTTAATATAAATAACTCATCATGTTTTCACCAAATATCTTATTCAAAAGAACAGAATCCATCATGAAATGTTTGGAATCTTTAAATTGTTGGCAAATACTAGAATTATTATAGAATCATAATATTCATTCTTACAGAACATATCAATTTCTATGGTAATCCATCTTATCACACTGTTTATAGAAAAATCTATTGAATTGCTAATATAAACAAGAATAGTTTAGTAAAAAAACAAAACAATTATACATTAGATTGGTTTCCTTCTTCATCAGAAAAGCTAATATCATCACTATCAATCATTGACTTTGATGTTTCAATTAAACTCTCAATTAACTCTAGTTTCTTTCTCTCATTTTTACTTTCATCAAGTCCTAACTGAGATCGCAATGTGGCATTCTCTTCTTTCAATTTTGAGTTATCATTTTCTAATTCTTTAACTTTGTTCTCAATTTCATTAAATTTAGAGTTATTTTCAAGCATAGACTGTGACTCTGAAAGCATTTTCTTCAAATGAACATTCTTCTTTGCAATTATTTCTGATTTCTTTTTTACTTGGATAAAAAGTGACTCCAAGTTCTGCGAATTCTGAGAAAACTGCTTTATCTGCTCTTGACTTGCTTGTAGTTGCATTTTGAGCTGATCATTCTCTTCTTGCAGCTTTTTAATTTGTTTGTCGTAAGAACTAGTATCTATTGAAGTTTCCACAGCTATCGCTGATGCTTTCAAACGCTCATTCAATTCTTGAACTTGAGTTTGAAGATTTTCATTAAGATATCTGAAATTATCATTCAGTTCGTTAAGATTTTGGTTTTCTTTTTCTAATTTCTCGGATTTTTCCTTTTCATCTAGAATTTGTAGCTTCAATTGATCATTTTGAGATTTAATAATGTCAATCTTTGATTGTAATTGGAAAACTTGGTTAGTTATTTCATCTATAGTAGTTTTATTAACATTTTGTTCAGGTTGTATTTGCTGTTTCGTTTCATATTCAAATGGTGAGCTCATTGATTCAAATTTTTCATCAGAAGTAGCATCATCATAACTATTTGGTTGATTTTTATCGAAATCATTACTATTCTTTAAAGAGTCAATAGAATTATTAACGTAATCAGTGGAATTTGTATTGTTTTCTTTGATTTTTTCTTCCGCATTTATCTTTAATTGCTTAGTCTTGGATAATTGTGCAAGTAATTGTGATTTATATTGTTGATTTAACTTTGGATTATTTAATAATTTCTCTATTTTATTTGAGATGATATCAAATCGTTGATTCGTAGTCTTCAGGATACTTGCTTGATCATTTTTGGCTGAATTTTGAATTGACTTTGCTTTACTCATTCCGATAATAAAAATTCAAATATAAAAAAATAAAAACAAATTCTAAAAATCTAACAAATCCAAGCAAAAATCATTGATGTTAAAAGAGTTTATTAATCTAAATATTGAATTTGTTAAAAAAATATTTGATAAAAAATAAAAATAGTGTCCGAATATCATTCAATCTAAATTTTTTACTCAATTGCACTATTTAAGATCCGAGAGTTGCAAGGACAAATTTAGACCTTGACGATCCAGCCTTCTGGAGCTGGGATATCACCGTACTGGATTCCGACGAGTTCGTTGTAGAGCTTCTGTGTGATTGGTCCGACTTCTGTCTCAGAGAAGAAGACGTGGAACTTGTCGCCGTACTTGATTCCGCCGATTGGTGAGATAACAGCAGCTGTGCCGCAAGCGCCAGCCTCCTTGAACTGGTCTAAGCTGTCGATGCGGATAGATCCTTCGATTGCCTCCATTCCGAGTCTCTCCTTTGCGAGGTGGAGGAGGGAGTACTTTGTGATGGATGGAAGGATGGATGGGGAGAGTGGTGTGATGAACTTGTTGTCCTTTGTGATGCCGAAGAAGTTTGCGGAGCCGACTTCTTCGATGTATGTGTGTGTGGCTGGGTCAAGATAGATGCAGTCGCCATACTTCTTGTCGTGGGCGTCGAAACCTGGGAGGAGGGAAGCAGCGTAGTTGCCACCGACCTTAGCAGCGCCTGTGCCCTGTGGAGCAGCGCGATCATAGGTTGTGACGATGAAGTTTGTTGGTTTGAGGCCGCCCTTGAAGTAGGCGCCGACTGGTGAGCAGAAGACAGAGAAGATGTACTCTGGAGCTGGCTTAACACCAAGATTTGCACCAACACCGATCATGAATGGGCGAAGATAGAGAGATGCGCCTGTGCCGTATGGGGCGAGCCACTTTTCGTTAGCCTTGACGACCTTCCTGCAAGCGTCGATGAACATTTCGACGGAAACGTGTGGCATCATGAGACGTGTGCAGGATTTCTGCATACGGAGGGCGTTCTGATCTGGGCGGAAGAGGTTGATGGATCCATCCTTGCAGCGGTATGCCTTGAGGCCTTCAAAGCATTCCTGACCGTAGTGGAGAGCTGTAGATCCTTCGTGGATTGTAAGCATTGGGGTGTCAACAAGCTTTCCTTCGTCCCACTTGCCGTCCTTCCAATGAGCGATGTAACGCCATTCTGTCTGAACGTAGCCAAAGCCGAGTGTCTTCCAATCAATGTTCTCTGGTTGCATTATTTTGAAATGTCAAAAAACCGATAGAACGATGAAAAATGTGTAAAATTGTTCTGGATTAAATTTTCATCGAATATAAAAGATATAGATTTTCCATCACATTATATGATTATTATATTTTGCCAATAAATGGGGTACCTTTGAATTTTGTGAGGAGAACAATGATTGACTTCACTTCACATCACAATGTGGAGATTTTCTTATTATTTGATTAATTTGAGTTGGTACAGGTGAAGTGATATCATGTAGCGGTTTTTGAAAACCGTAAACTTGAACTCAAAAGTAGGATAACAAGTTATCGCATTCAATAATTCAGGATTTATATATTAATATTAAATGAGAGATAGTGGATATTCGATCAAATTTATATCGTCATTTTGTTCAGCCAATAAATTTGATGAGTTTTTGGAGAAATGCTTAATATCAGTTTGAATACTTTTAAAACTATGCTATTTTAGCCCATCATTTATCATCTAATATTACCAAAATATCAAGAATCGTATTCCTGGGAACATAAAAATACGATGCATTGTTTTTTGTGTTTTCAATCCAATAAAGCACACAATTTTGGTCTATTTATCCAGACTTTGGTATCTTAGATATAAAATTAGTGACCATGCAACGAATTTTTTAAATTCATCATTTTTATTTTCCTTTTTTCTAGTTACAAGTTTCTGTTATTCATTTATTATCACAAGAATGCAACACCGAGTAATTAATTATCCTCTGTAAGAGCAAAAAAATTTATTTCATCAGATTTAGTTCTTTTCAGAAAACTGATCTAAAGGTTAGCATTTTCTTGCTAAAGTACACTTCTAAATTACATCATTCTATTAGCTGTCCATCTCTGCATCTTAAATTTTAAATTTTTACGTTGTTTGAATGAAAATCTTCGAAATATCTACTTTTCGATTCCAATAAATCGATAACAATAAGTCAAATATGATTATTTGAGGAGTTTCAAAATTTGTTATTCGTCTAAGGATTTTTTTTAAACCATAATAGATAAAATAATGAATTATACATGGCACGGCGGGCGCAAAAAGTGACAAAATAGAATACCTATGGTGGCAAGACAAAGGAAACATTTTTGTAAGGCAAACATTATATCAAATACCTTTACTTTGTAATAAGAAATATAATTATCACGAAATTACAAATAAATATTGTTTAATATAATTAATAGCAAAATTCTTTTTTATTATTTCCCTTAAGACCTTACTTATTAAGTATACGTATAACAAGCTTGTACTGCATGTATTAGTTAATAGAACAAAAGAAAATGAGCTCAAATGAAAAAAATTTTCATGCTATTTTGGAAATATGCATATTCGAAGTATGAGAGTTGTAAACACTGAGAATTTTAAGCTTTGGTTGATGATAGTCTTTAATTTTTCTTGAAGTAGTAAATTATTTGATATGAAAATTTAATGGCCAGCATAATCAATCGTGCGTTTCGTTTCTTGATTGAGAAACGATGATTGTGTGCTAATGAATTATTGCGTCTGACAGGTTATGATTATGGATACCTGAAATTAAGCTTTTATGGGAAACATCACCGAGCGCCATTTGGCGCCCCTAATGCTGTTTCTATCGGTATGATTAAGGAGCTTTCTTATGCACTTTCATCACTTGAACTTGAACGCTACAAGATATATGCCCCCCTCCCAATGGGAGGTGGGAGCAAAAATTGAAATGTTTACATTGATTTTTGAATACTTTACAAGCGCCCCTCCCAGTGGGCGCGGGCGCAAGTGAACGGGTCAAAAAAAATCATAAAAATATTCAAAATTGCGATTTGAATAGATGTTTAAGAAGTAAATTTATTAATAACGATATTTCATAGTACAAAATGTGTTCAATCTCTTCGTAAATCATTCAAAAAAATCAAAAGAATTTCCAAAATTCAAGTTTTTTAGTAAAATTTATATCTTTTTCTATCGTCTCCTCCCCACCAGTGGGAGCCACCAGAGGCGTGGGCGGCGCCGCTGGCGCCAAAAAAGTAGCGCCCATCGTGCCATGTATATAATGAATATTGAAAGAAATATCGTCATGTGATTTAGCAATTTTAATAATTTATGGATCTTTCAAAAGTACAGAACTGATATTTACTCTTAATTTGGAGAATACATTTATTGATCATAACTAAACATGTAGAAAAAGACATTAGTCAGCAAAATTCAATTATGAGACATTTTTATATAAAAAGTCACAAAATTATTTATCATTGATTAATGATTAAATCATAATAAATTTTACATAAGTTTATACAATTGAATGCCAATTGGTTTTTAATTGAATGTAAATTTTATGCAAAAGATTTATCAATGAAATATGGTTAACTTTTAAACCATTTTCTTTTTATAAATTATTATTATTGTAGGTGGATCAAATTTGACACATAATTCAAATAAAATTGAAAGGATTATGATCAGAAATAATTGATAAGAAGTATGCTAATAATAATATTTGATTTTTTTTAAAATCCTATCGTAATAGTATCATTCAAAAAATTTGAAATGCCACCATGTATTTCAATAAATCATATTATTTCATGCACTCTTTTACTATTTTAAGATTAAACTATGAATGGGATAATTATTATAATCCATCAGTCACATATCTCGAAATAAAAAGTCCAAACTCATTGTTTTCGAAGACAGATGGAAAAAATTATTACATTTCAGATTCATCCTTTTCACAATTAAAAAATCGAGCTGCATATATATCATATAAGGATAAGCCAATAATTCTATTTGAATCAACTTCAATTGTCGATTGTTCTTCCTCAGATAACGTTCAAGGTGGATCCATTTACTTCTACGGCGATAGTATTGTATTTAGTAAATGCCATATAGCAAATTCCAATATGTTCGGATCAAATAAAGAAGGAACTATAGCTTATAACGTATGCAAAGATTCAAGTGATAGTATCAATTGTTTCTTATTTTCCACAATTATTCATAATGCAGACCAAACAACAGATGGAAAGTCAACACTTTTTTTGAAATTTGGTTTCCTTTTTTTCAATTATTTGAATTTTTCTAATAATCATTGCAAAAAAGATTGATTTCTTAGAACACAAGGAAGCAGAGACTTTTGGGTAAACTATACATATATAGAAAATAATATCGATGGCGGAGTTCAAAGCGTATTAGGACAATCAACAGGATTTTATGCATTTGTTGTCAACAATAATACATTTATATCAGATGCTGAACAAACAATTATGTTTTCGATTCAATATTCGGTTCTTTTAATTCAGAATTTTTATATTTTTGATAACCATAATATTACATATTATTGTTTCAATCAAACAATCGGTTTGTATACTGGACTTTTGGCGTGCACTATACACGGAAAAGGAGTGACAACTTATTCCGGCGATATAAGAATTCTTGGAGCTTATATTGATGAAGGTGGAGTGTCAATGATCGGTGACATTTCCATAGGTAATCCTCCTAATTCGCCACTACATTTCAAAATACCAAATTATGATGAATGGGATGATTTTAATAATCCCGACAATGATAATAGCAATAACCCTCCAAGGGAGAAAGCTAATATCACGCATGATGATAGGAAGGGAAAACGCCATGTGGGATTAGTAGCACTGCTAGGATATAGCTCAATGAGTTGAAATTTACACTTTTATTGCGTTTTTATACAGGCGTGAAGCCTGTTAAAAATGGAATGAAAGTGTAATTATCATACTAATGATTATTTATGATTATTATGATAATATTTTTTGTAAAGGTAGTCCCACGAAAAGTGACACCCTTCTTCTTTTTTCCTAGGGTTACTGTTCGCTTCTTTTCTGCTCGTTATGGCAGAGATGAAAGAAATGATTGGTGGAGCCTAATTTATTACTCCAATTAGCAACTATCTTATATAGTATACTTAGTTGTATTGTCAGTTATTCCCCAGCATTATGCAATTTAAAATCAACTTCGTTAATTTTAATTATATTGCAATAGTACTTCTACATGGAGATAACATCAAGATTGCACCTGCCAAATCCCCATATTAAAAATCGAAATTTTACATCTCGAAAATGCAACGACAGAATTCCTCGTAATTTTGAGTTCTTACGTCGCTCATGATACATATTCAAATAACTTGAATATAGAAAAAGTTACTAAAATTTGAGAAAATTATTGCAATAAGAAAAAAAAAGTCGGCTTTTAGATATAAATTACTTATAAATTACGATGACCTCTATAATGAATGCACAGTACCGAATATAATTGTTTGATATTTCTGATTTCAATTTTATACATTTTGATTGGAATAGTCATAACTCAAATATAGATGATAGTTACTACATTTATGCGAATATAGTACGTTTCCATTCATCTATTTACTTGTTGTTGTTGAAATAAAAACTTTATTATTTTACTATCTTAAAATAAGAATTTTGTTATGGAAATAATATTTTCAACAGCAATCATGACATTGCATCAACTATAGAATGAGTTTTTAATAAATATGATATCCAAATCAAAAATGAGATGTTTTTTATGAGTAAAAACGATTCCATTTGATGATTTGATTAATTATACAATACTTTGATTTTCCAAATTTTTTTGAAAATTAATTTTTTCAAGAGAAAAATCACATTTTTGATTTTTTGAAATTTTTTTGGAATTTTGAGTTGATCAATTAAGCAGAATGAGTAATGCGAATGCTTTTTACATCTCTCAGAGTGATGAGTTAAAGGTGAATTTTAAAAAATTATTTTAAATCACAAATATCTTTCTTATTATCCTTTACTCTAAAAAGAATAGTACTAAGCATTGATAAAGCATGATCTATATTAGTAAAATACTTGAATGAAAAGTGTAAAAGTAAAGTTTTTATTCATTTTTATATTAGATCTAAACAAAAAACTGCATCATATTAATGTTCTCGTCAAGAGATGAGATTTTGTTCGTTTTTGTTAGCATTCAGTAGACATTATAATCTTGAATTTTATATATTACTTGAAATTATTAACAAATGTGATGTTTTGCTTCGATTTATGATTAATTTTATTAAAGCATCTCGACATGTATCTTGAACATGATCGTTTCTTGAAGAACTCTAAGATTTTTAAGAGACTTCTTACGAAATTTGATAGATGATAAGAACCACCATTTACGCAAAATGGTTTATTGAATATAAAATAATTCTGTAGTGATCCATTATCATTATACTATTTTCAGTCAAATCCTCAAAAGTAAGAATTCAAATCTATTATTTCCCTGATAAACCGGATATTACATAATAAACTATAATCATGTAAGCTGGGAATATTATGGTTTTATTCAAAAGCTCTAATTATACTTAAATTTGAATAACAAATAATGAATATTGATATTTACTTAGATTTGAAATTAAATTTGATATGTAAATCATAACGTGATAATTAATTGATAAAAATTATGGAAATTAAAACGTAATTCACAAATCTTTTTATTCTTTTAGTAACTTTTCAAACTAAGATCATATCATTCATATTTGGAACCTACTGATTCTATTTATCTTATTTATTTGGAAATCTGTCGTTTAGATTCTTCGTGGGACTACCTTTTTTTTGTTTATTATAAAATTTGTCAGTTTTTAATTTTTTTTAGATATGAATTATGATGATCAAGCAAATGTTTTAAATTGCGCAAAAGAGCATCCAACACTTCCAGAACTCCGCCAGTATTGCTGGAAGAAAAAAGCATTAACTGGAGCATTTCCTCGAGGAAGAGTTGCACCTGATGAAACCGGATTTACTATCAGGCTTAACAGAAACGAAATAGAATTTTCCAACAATGGCAAGTGGGTTGATGAAACAAATCCAGAAGCTGTTCCAACCACAACAAATCCTGTTGTAACTGAAAATAAAATACTCAGGCAAAGAGTGGAAACACTTACCAGAACTGCAGCCATATCTGAGATAGAAGTTCAACAACTTAAAGCAGAAATTGCTGAAGCTGAACAAATTTTAGAACAATTACAAAATTCAACTAGAAAACAATAATCCTTGTTTTATGTGATAAAATTGTTTGAATACATTTACTAAATTATTGTATTTTTAATAGTTTACCTTATATTATCTGTAAATCTATCATATAAAAGTCTGATATTTGAATTTATGAGTCAAACATAACTTAACAGTAAATTTATAAAAGGCATAACGATATATCTTTAAAATAAGATAGAATTTTATTATTTTATTTTTAAAATAGTAAATAGTAACAATATATGATCAATGAGACCATTTAAAGTAATCATAAAAACAGTGATAAACACATTGTAAAGAACAATGTTGCTGAACAAAATATAGTCAGACTAAAAGAAATGCTGCTGAGCGACTTAAAGTCGGACCAATATGTAACAAAGTAAAAGAAAACACTAAGGAATACAAGAATCCATTGCAATGCCCTGAATGAAGACCAGCTTTCGAAGAATTGAAAAACAACAAAGGTTGCAGCAATCGATGTGACTAAGATAGTAATGAATATGTTATTACTGGACATATTCCAGCCCCGGTTTTGGTTTATTCCTTCTATTTCGACGTCATCTAACATAATTAACGATTATTTTCAATTCAAATTGATTTATATAAAATTTTATGAAAATTTTGATTCATTTTATGATTTTTCAGCAATCAAACATCAATTAACTGCTTTAATCTGCACATGTTACACAGTGGCAACATTATTCAGCTTCGTTCTACTACAATTTTGCTCAAATCATTAAATTTCTCATATGAATCATGAATATTGCTTACAATACGCTTGATTATTTCTAATCAAAGCAATTTATTATATAGTTTAAGCTCTATTGTGGGCTGCTTCTTTTGGAAAATGAATTTACGATTAACTTCGGTAGAAAAAGTGACATCCACAAAAAATGAATTTATCAATTTACTCCCTGACTATTGCCAACATCAAAACAATTTCACCATACTTCACTCAACCACATAGTTATCAAAGCACTCGCAATATATTTTCCAACTTTCGTCTTTCATTTTCTGAAAATCACGCTTTTTTCCTTAATAATCAAAAATCTTACACAAAAATTGTTAATTCGAAATTTAATAACTTCATGAACTCTGTTGTTCGTGTTGATACATAATCATTATCGAATATGATTCAAAATTCAAAATTTCAAACGACTTCTACAGAACTTGATGTCACCAAAACATCTTTTATCAATTGCTATTCCAAAGGAAAAGGTGGATCAATATCAATCATTTCTCCATGTACATTTTCTTGCGTAGAAACAAGATTTATAAATTCAAGTTCTTCAGAAAGCGGAGGAGCCATTTACGGATTAATTAAAAAGATGATCCTAAGTAATATCTGCTTCCTAAATTGCAATACAACTGATAATGGACAAGCAAACTACATTTCATGCATAGATGAGAGTGTTCAAGTCAATATTTCGCATACAACTATTGCGTTGTGCTCAGAATACAAACGTGGAATGAATCAGAATGGAAATCATTTTCAAAATGGAGTTATTTCTTTTAATGAAGCAAATATTTCCAAATCAATAACAACTCGTGGAGCTGCAGCAATTAGTACACAAAAGTCTTCAGTTTCTTTGATTTCTTACTCTAATATTCAAGATTGTGTTTCAATCTCGATTTTGGACTTTTTCTTTACACCTCATCCTGTTACAATCGATCACACAAACTTCATCGCTAACAGTAACACAGCACAATCGAACTTACTCGTGTTTTCTTCGAATACTGTTTTATCTTCCTGTTATTTTGAGAGAAATAAAGGATATTTGACAGGGCCAAGTGCTGGACCGACCATTTCCATATTTATGAAGGACTGCTACTATGATTTAATCAAATTCTTGATTTCATCAGGAGTTCAAACGGAGAATTGCCAGCTTATTGGAGAGCACGCAAAGCCAAACACAATTGGAAAGCAAGGAGACGCATGCATCGATGAAAAGTCTCTGAAACTTTCATCATCAACGAATTATTTGCCTTATTTGCTATACTTAGCGGGCATTGCTTCGATAATTTATGTTTTGGTGTTCAAGTTCCATTCAATTGTTCTACTTTTGTCGAAACTTCCTGGAAGAACTCGATCTCATACTCGAACACGTCCGATTACGCATTATCATGTGTAGATTTTACTTTTCTTCATTTTTGTTTGTTATTTTTTAAAATATTATTGTTGTTTTGATCTTTTTTCAGATTTTGTAAAATTTATCTCTGCCGATGATATGAAATAATGTACGAAACTGATAATATGAGTATCAGTCAAACATAATGTAACAAAATAATGGGATTTACATCGGGTTCACACTTTGATTTTGTGAAAAGTCCTTTCTCAATTGTAATGTTAAGCTCATTTTTAAAAGCCTGGAATTTCGCACATTTTAATGATGGAAATGCTGATCTATAAAATAATCGATATCTTCTCAAAAAGTGACATCTATCGGAATTTTATACGAAATCGCAAGATTAGAAATCACTCGTCATAACATAACCAATATGCTATAAAAGAGTCACAAAATTGAAAATAAATAAATCAGTTAAAGTCTCATGACTTCATTCATCCAAAAGTCGATTTTTATCGGCCATATCCTTCACTGTTTACTCATCTCAAGGCAGAAAAGATCTTTGGAGAGCTGAACTCATTAAAAAAAGAAGAAAAATAAAGTTTGATAATAAATATATTTGGCAAATATTTAAAAATATAATATATCTGTAATTTAGCTTGAGGAAGAAGATGATGAGGTGTATGAGTATGAAGATGATGAGGTTGTTGATGTTGGTGATGATGTAGATGTTGTTGAGACGTCTGAATCACTGTTATCAGCTGGTGGCGGTGGAGCTGGCTGTGCTGGAGCTGGAACAACTGGTGGTGGAGGAACTGGAGTTGGAGCTGGGGCTGGTGGTGGAGCTGGTGTTTCTTCCTTTGGTTCTGGTTTTGGCTCTGGCTTTGGTTCTGGCTTAGACTCTGCCTTTGGCTGTGAGGCTGGCTTCTTCTCTTGCTTTGGAGTTTCGTCTGCTTCTTTGCACATCGAAGTTTAAAACTAATGTTATAAATTTTTCTTTGTAGCTCTCAAAAAGCGAAAACTATTCGAACAAAAAAGTTTCGTTTTTGATGATTTTTAAAACATTCATAGGATAAAAAGAAATTATTTCTTAGTTTTATTCATTTTTGTAAATTGACGTTAAGTCGAAGATTTGAGAGCCATCAAAATTTTGTTCAGCTAAAGGTACATTCACTAGGCGATAACAGTAAAATGGGATGAAAATAGGATAAATAGCATCCCTATATAGTGCCTAACAATATTTATACGGGCCAAAAAAAAATTGGCTAGAGATTTGGCGAGTTATAAAACTTAGAAAATTGAGAGGGATTTTTATTTTTGAATTTTTTTTGGAAAGTTAAAATTGCGATTAAAAATCGATTTCCGGGAGAACTAAGCATCTCATCATATATTTAAATCGATAAAAATATTAAATAATAGTTGAATAGTATAACAACGTGAAATTATGGCTGAATCTACAGAAAAAATGAACATATTTGACATTTTTGAAAATTCATACGTTAGATGGTGACAGACTCATAAACTATACTTTAGCTAAGATTGATATATGGTTTCAACAACACATGGTTAAAATCGTAAAAATATTTTAGATTTCAAAAAGATATATATGGTAATATAATGGAACAAAGTCAACAAATAGCATGTTAAATATGTTATAATTAACTTTTTATTAGATCCAATAGTAGATATCGAATGGTTTCCAGTTTTATGGTTAAATATTTTCTTTTCGAGCTTCTCTTTAACTGTTGTATTAAGGTTGTAAATTTCTGATGCTAGAAACTATGGAATCTTCTTTGCTGCTGCATTTTTCTTGAGAGTTCTTGCAATTTCGAATAGATCTGCGCATTGTATGAAATGGAGGCTTTAAAATATCTTGAAAACAGAATAGGACTGCTTTTCCAAAGGAATGCTTACTTGTAAATCAGAGAGTTTCAAAATTGACAGCAAGATTATCATCATAACTTTCGATTTTGCTGCGAAAAAGGAAGACAAGTAATTAACAAATCATTTACTGTTGTTCATCAAAAGAAGAAAACTTTGATAACAACTAATGATGATAAAATCAAGCTATCTTTTAATATTTTAAATTGATAAGACATTCAAAATATTTGAATGGTTTAAAATATTTTCTTTTAATTTCTATAAGATATTATCATGATTATATAATAAAATTTAAATTTTTATTCAAAAAGGCAATATTTCAAACTTTTAATTTCAAAAATCTTAATTCTGCAATAAGTGTATTTAATTGTAGCAAATTTAATGATCCTTCGTCATGCTTAGCAATTTGGAACTCATAAATTAATGAGTTCTTCAAGTAAAATTCTGCATTATTTCAAAAGTCAATAATTCTCTAGTAACTTTTCTTCAAACCCTAACCATTATATTATATGTATAATGGAGAATAATTGCAAAGAAAGATAGCCGAATTTACTGGGTAGTTCTTGTGATGCGAAATAATTGCAAATTAACACCTAGTTTTAACAGCATCAATCTCTTTTTGCTCTCATTTAAATGCATTCGCACACTTTAATTTTGAAATATAAGAGTTTTGGAAATTATCAAATTTATCTGCTCAAATACTATAGATCTTCATAAGTGTTAATAGAATCATTAGCCTTACATATAGTGTTTAATATAATGATGCACATTATACTGGGATTCATTCCTTATTCATCTAGTTATTATAAGATTTACAACCCCATGAAAATTTAAAATTTTGTTCAGCTATTCTTACTCAATATAGTATTTCACTACTATAATTTTTTATTCCATAATATTTCAAAATTTTACAAAATTATCAACATTAGTAGTATATGATGCGGGTTGTGTGACTTTTTTTGTAAACGTAAGAATTCATACAATATTGAACGATTTTGTATCATTTTTTTTAACATATGAAGTAAAAAATGTATGATTCTTACGGTTTTTATTCTTACGTTTTTGAATAAATCAAGATTTAAAAAATTGACTTCTTACGTAAAATTAAAACTAAGTTAAATTTATTTTTTTATTTTTTTTAATTCGTAAGAAAATGAGTGGATCAAGATTCGTAACCGTCAATCAATTAATGGATGTTCTTTCACCAATTCTTGAAAATATTAAACAAGTAGATGTTTATTTCGATGATTATGTAGAAAGTTTATATTATAAAGGTAAGTTTAATATTAAACCTATTGCTTTTGCATTTGATAATAAATTAATTGAAAATGCAAAAATTTGGGAATTAATTCCGAATATTGAATTTATAACAAATATTAATGATAAATGGTTTAAACGAATTCCAACCACAAAAGTTCTTTGTAAATTAATGATCAAAACTGAGGAAAAAGAATTTAACGAGTTTAAATATCATCCAAATAAAGTTTCAGAACTAGAAAATGAAAAACTTCAGAAAAAATTAAACGATAGACTTTCAAATGATCGTATTGAAAAAATAAATAAACTAGCAGAAGTTGCATTTAATAATGAAATATTTGATGATTATAACCTTGAACTCAGTGATGGGCTTTAAGGACCCGGGCTCAACGAGTCATGATTTATGAAATCAATAATTTGATTTATTCGCTCTTCAATAATTTCTATTCTTTTTGTTAAATCATCTATTTTCATTAATGAGGTGATTCTTGATTGAGGAATAGATTTCAAACTAACCACTCCTTTTATTTTTGAAATTTTGAATCCATCAACTTTAAACATTTTATTCAATTTACACGTTGTCAATTCTTCAAATAATTTTTTATTATTAGCATAATAGTCATTAAATTCTTCAACAGATGAAAAAATTTTATTTCAGTAATTGGTTTAACAACGTTTGTTTTTTGTTGAACATTTTCACTTTCATTTATTTCTTCCTCCTCTGTTTTATTTATTTTTAAAATTGGTTTCATTTATCATTAAATAAAAATTAGAATATAAGTGATGAAATATATTTTTTAATTAATATTAAATCAGAAATGGCGGCAGGATTCTTTAAAAAATTATGGGATGGAATTAAGAAAGCTGCAGGTTGGGTTTATAAAAAGGTTATTAAACCCGTTGCAAACTTTTTGGCACCAGTAGCGAAAACGGCAGGAACTATCATAGGTGGAGTATTAGGTACTAAAGCAGGTAATCCAGCGATGGGAGCACAAGCAGGTAACGCAATTGGTGGAATTGCTGAAGGAATACTTAATAAAATAGGAGGTAGATAGTGGAAAAATAAATAAATATTATTTTTATCTTAGTATCGGTTGTAGTCTTGATAAACTTTTTCTCCTTTATTTAATATTTCTCTTATTGGGGCGGCTTTTGGTGTTATTGATTCAGCAACGTCACTAATTGCTTCTTTATTCTTAAATATCCAATTTGCTCCTTTCTTCATTGTTTCCCAAACTTTATGCGCTCCTCTTTTTACTTTATCCCACAGTTTCTTAAATATACCTGCAGCCATAGTTGATTATTTCATTAAAATTAAAAATTCATTTTCATCTTTTAATTTTGATTTTTTATTTATAATAAATGACGACTAACTATTTGGTGCCAAACACTAAACCGATTAATGGAAATGTGTTTCATTCATTCGAAAAGATAAATGAAATATTCGCAAAGAATGACGGTAGAAGATATTATAGAGAACTTGAAAGTTCATGCTATGACTCTGACTCCATATTTTGATGATAAACAAACTCATTTAAGAATTACAAATCCAGCTCATGATGTGAACCAATTAGGTGACACATATATTAAACGCAAAGTTAAAGCAACTCTAGTTTCAAATAAAGCTTTCACATGTGATGCCGCTTTTAAATGCATGCGTTTATTCGTTGGTTACAAATCATCAAATCAAAGCTTTAAACAATTAGAAGTAGAAACCGAAAGAGGTGATGCGGTTATCTTCAGATGGATTGCGCCCGTGAATCTTTCGCATTTGCAACATATAAACCAAAATCAGAAAGGAAAGTTAAAAAGTTTGTTCATTCGTTATATAATAATGTTCAAAAATATGATAACTCAGTATGTGGTAAATATATTGACCCTTCAGAAGTTTTCAAGAAAGCAAATGAAGAAGTTGATGTCACTTTTGATATGATTATTCCGGTAAATGATTTGTTAGCATTTCAGGCGTTCGATGATTATCCTAAATCATTTGGTGAAATCATTCTTAAATATTATGTTTTCAGGGATACTTTAGTATTTTGTCAGGTTGACCCGTTAAGAGTTGCTGATTTACAAAATTACGTTTATGAAAAGATAACTGATGAAAATTATGAAAAGATTATGAATCATGTTTATAAATATGATCGCAAATTCCAACAAATCGGACTTCCTGCCAAATTAATTACAAGCTTAGCCGCTACATCTGCTGACGCAACAGTTGATGACGTTATTATTTCATGCACAAAGATGGAAGTTTTAGAGGATAAATGCATTACACCAGGATACGGTTTAATTGAAGAATCAGTTAAAGCAATACCACGTTTATTCAGTAAGGAAGATCCATTCATGATTCCAGCTCAACATATTGACGTTCGTTCACTAAATGGAGGTTGCATCACTCCTGAAGGTATTAGCTCAGATTTCTCATACGCTCTTCATAATGTTACAGATGTTGTGTTAACATTTCCGAAGAATGCAATGCAAAGAACAGTTTTAGAAAATCCAATGCTTCGAGGTCTTCAGGTCACTATAGATTCCAGAAACTTCCCCGATCAAGCGATGACCACAGTGGGTGACATATTCTTTACACGTATGCTTCAAGCTTCTGATTTAGATGGAGTGAATGAATGCACGGAAGAATACGAGGACTCATTAACTAGACCACTGAATGATGATAATGGCACGCCATTAGCTAGAACATGGAAAGACCAAACTTCATTCTTATGCACTATTCCAGTTCAACGTGATGGAGCGGGTATATTCTTTGATGGATTAGAAACTTTCAACTCACAAGTTACAGTACAAGTGAAAGCTTATCCAATCATTCAGGGTGAAAATGACACTTACTGTTCAAAGGTGACAAATCCTCCTCAGGTTTGGTTTACTAGGACTACGTATTGGACATGGACACCGGATGAAGGTTTGAAATATCATCCAACAGGTACACCACCACAGTATAGAAGTTCATATGATGAAATATTGATGAATAGAAATGTTTAAAATTATAAATTTATTTTTGATTAAATGGATTTCAATTCTGAAGAATTAACAGATGTATATAATACATACATAGATGATATGATTAATGAAGCATTGAGTGATAATAGAAATGCTCTATCTAAGGAAAAATTAATGAAAATTCCATATTCTGAATGTTACTTAAATTCAATCACTGCAGCAATTGGTAAACAGAATAAAGGTAAAACATTAACGATATTAAAACAAATTATCATTATTGCTAACACTTCCCCCATTCACATGTGTTAATTTATATCAACCGTTCAGGTTCACCTTCAGATGATACATTTGAATCTTTAAAGCATTTAATCAAAATTCCAATTATTTATTTATCACAAGAAGAAGCAGAAGATTATTTAAAAAACTTTTTAATGTATAAAGAATTATATAATACAATCAAGAAGCAAGGATTAGAGGATAAAATTATTAATAAACAAAGGGATGAATTATTTGAAACACTTTCTATTTCAAATTTTGATAGAGAATTTTTGCATTCACTCATTTTTCTAGATGATGCGTGAAATCAAAACTAATAACAAATGAGAAATCATATTTTAATCATTATTAACTCAATGTCGACACATTCAGTGTTCATTCTTCATGGCTGTTCAATATTTCAAAGCATTAAGCACAAACATTAAATCAAATCTATCAACACTTTTCATTTTCAGTGGGTTTAGTCGTCAACAGTTGAACGTTATGCTTTATCAAGTGAATTTACCAATGAGCATTAATGAACTTTACACACAATATCAACAATTAGGTGAACATGGAAAAATAATAGTTGATTTAAATAAAGTTGTTAAATTTGATTAACTTTTTATAATTAATTTTTATTTTTTATTTATAATTAAACATGACAGAAATAGCAAATCTTCTACAGGTTCCATTAAAACAAGGGACAAACAAAAAGGGTGCATATAATAGAACTATGAAAGTTCCTGATGGAATGAAAGAATTAGTCCACATTGTTGCGGTCTTCAAAAGATGTTAAACAAATGAGAAACGTTTTAACATTACCAGAAGCTCAAGCATATGCCAAACGTCATGGACCAAATTGGGAAGCACATGAAGCAGACATTACGGGTCCAAATGGAAAACCTGATGGTATAAATGAAGTTTTCGTTACTGATGGTCAAGGTAATATTAAAGTCATAAATGGTTATAAATTAACTATATCTGATTATCCTAAACGTAAAGCATATAATGAACGTTATCCTATGCAATTTGATGAAAATGGAAAAGCTGTTAAACAATACATTGGAGAAGGTGAAAATGGTCCAATTAATTCATACCGTTATAATCCATATTCTTATTTCAATGAAGAATTAAATGCTATTGAAGAGGGACCGGATGGATTACCACGATATGTTAATCAGTTTGATGGTCAATATGCAAATTTGAGACCTGAAATTCCAGCTAAGAAATTCTTTAAAGTTGCTTTATTCGATCCAGTGTTCAATGAACAGAAAGAAGCAATGAAAGCAGAATTTAAACCAATTCAAGTGGCAAGAATTTCTTCATCTTCACTTTCAGAAGCGTTCAAGGAATTGATAAAGAAACCACTTTATTCTCAACAAGGTTATAACTTTGATTTAATTAAAGAAAGTGATAGACGTAAATTAGAAAAATCAGATGGTTTTAAGAATGCATGTAATGAAATGATTAAAGATATTGTAAATGATAAAATAAGACTGGAAGAAACTCAAAGCAATATCAATAACATAATTGGTGCAGTTACAAAGAAAGTATAAGCAAACAAGGATGAACCTTGGGATATTACCGTAACAACTAAATAAAACTTTAAATATATTTTTCTTTTTTTTATTCAATTATAAATGAGAAGACGTTTCACAAGTCAAAAGAACACAAACGCAAAAGCAGAGATTACGGTTGGTTATAACGTAAATGATGATAAATCACGAATTATTCAAAATGTTAAAGTTAATGTTAGTCCTGAATTAACAAGGTCTGCAACTCAACCAAATTTATTAACTCGTGACTTACCGAAAAAGGAGGAGGAGCAAAATAAAGAAGATGAACCCGGTAAAGAACCTGTTGAAATTCCCACTTATCCAACATACCCCCCGCCTCTTTCATCAAACATCGAGAACCCAGGAATCTACGATTCCAGTCGCAATGCGCCATATAAAATAGACATTAATTCAGAATTAATGAAAATTTACCGTGATATAATAATTAATAATTATGATTCAATAATAAATTTAATTGATCAATCCGGTTTAATTATTTTACCTTATGAATCATTAATTCACATTATCGCCATTCTTTGTGATGTTCAAGATTCAGACGTTAAGATTCAATTTTTCATAGATGATGAGGTTTCATGCTGCGGAACAGTTGCAAAAATAAATCCTATAAAGGATATTAGCACAATTAAGATATCAAAGAACGGAACAACAACTGAACTTCATTTAACATATAATGATATTTATAATAAAATAGTTGATGAATATAAAATATCACTTGAAAAATTCTTTGTTAAGGCTATTTAATATTCAAGCATTAACATTATTGAATAATAATCCTTTGAATCATAATCAATAATAATTGACCTTTCACCAGTTTCTATCGTTTGTTTTATTTCTTTTTGTTCCCCACTATCTGGATCGGTCATTGTAATTTTTTTGTTATAGTATCAGCTTTATCTTTAACTTCAATCTTTTTTCCATCAGGATATTTAAACCAAAATTCCAAAAATTCGATATTGTCAATCTGTTCATATTTTAATCTATCAATTACATTTTTAATACCATCTGAAAATCTTATGAAATGGTCATTATATGGGTTTGATTGAACTAAATTTGAATGAAGTGAAATATAACCCGATGATGAATATGACATTGACTCATATTTTCTGAAAACACTAAAATTTATAACATGAATGAATTTCTTATTCGTTGAATTTATGAATTCTTGAGGTAATCTTATTCTAGTTTTATTTATCACTGGAAAATAACGCTTTACCATATTTTTAATCGTAATAAAAATGTCAATTATCAATATTATTTCGAATAATAGCTGTGAATTAATTTTAACAGTTAGCGGAATTTATAATGTTACTCTCGTTTCTGTGAGTGGTAAATTTAATCCCATTCTAATGAACATTTCGAATTCGTTTGCAAAGGTGGTGCAGTGATATCAAATATAAAAGAAATTTTATTTATGAATTCTAAAATTAAAGGTATAACGGATGATATAACATCAATTCCACCAGAAGAACAGAGATATTACGCATTAAATGCATTTCCTAAAGTTTTGAAGATTGGAAGATTTAATTTAAATGAGGAATTCATAGAAGGTTTCCTAAATGACATAATGAAGAAGGCGGATAAAACATATGTTGATGATGAGTTAGAGAAGAAGGCGGATAAGGAATATGTGGCTAGTAAGTTAGAGAAGAAGGCAGATAAGGAATATGTGGATGAAAAAGATAATGAAATTAAAGAAATGGTTGAATGGTATCATGAATGGACATCAAAGATTTTAAAAACTAAAGCTGATACAGGATGGGTTTCAGGATGTTTAGACCTTAAAGCGGATAAAACATATGTTAACGATGAGTTAGGGAAGAAGGCAGATAAAACATATGTTAACGAAATATACCAAAGTTTGATAGGAACAAAAATATTGAAACTATTGTTGGCGACTTTTCTGTCAATGAAGAAAATAAATATTTTAGATGGCAGTTTGTACACTCCTTAAAAAATGGTATACGGTGGAAACTCATTCCGAAAAATAACAATGAAATGTATGTAAGTTATAAAAAGAATGATGGCACACAAGTTAAAGTTCCATTAGACAACAACTGCTACTTAAACTTATATGGAGACGAACAAAAGAAATATTTAAGAGTTTATGAAATGGCAGATATGACATTGCCTGACCCAGCTCCAGCACCATATTATTATGACTATGGAGATGATGTCAGAACACCACATGTAGATGAACAAAAGTTAACATTATATTTAGATTATTATAGATATAAAAGATATAATGCAATAGAAAAAACGAGAATAGTATATTATTATACAGATGACAGAAATAAATATTATAGTCAAGATTTTACCTACCCTGAAAACATAAAATTATATTATAAAAATATTCTGACACAAACCAGAAGAAACCTGAAATAGTTACACTATATTTTAAGTTCAAAAGAGACAATCCTATAATATCTCATATGTTTGATTTAATGAACCCAGTAGGTTCTATTTATACATCTATGGATGCAAGAGGTCCTCAAGTAATGTTTGGTGTTGGTGCATGGGAACAAATAGTTGACAGGTTTTTGTATTGTGCAAACTCTTCAAAGGAAACAGGGGGAAGTAAAACGATTTCAGGTGAAAATTTACCCGCACATAGTCACTACATAGATTTAAGCACATCTCAAGCAGGTTGGCATAAGCATAGATATTGGGATTGGTCAGGAATGACAAAAGGTAAAGGATATGATGTTAAAGACGACGTTAAGTTTGCCATAAATTGTTACTGGAGTGACACTCAGGGAGAAGGAAACCATACACATTTCGTTTCAGGATATACACAAACAACGGGACAAAGTAAAGAATACATGCCACCATTTATGACTGTATTCGCATGGTATAGAGTTCAATGAACACACTTAACCCAAAGGGTTTAGGCTTACCGAATGAACTAAATATATTTTATGTCTGTAATTAATTAGGTAATGAAGTAATGGATGAACTACAGAAAAGAAGTTAAAAGCTTGGGGTCGTTTTGTACAAGAATATTGTGAGTAAATGATTTAGGTTATTCAATAATTAATTATTTTTGAAGAACTGAAGGGGTCACCAGGTCACCAGGTCACCAGGTCATTTCACTTCTCTGAAAAAATGTGACAACATGACATTTTGACAACATCATGGGTTATTCAATAATTAATTATTTTTGAAGAACTGAAGGGGTCACCAGGTCACCAGGTCACCAGGTCATTTCACTTCTCTGAAAAAATGTGACAACATGACATTTTGACAACATCATGGGTTATTCAATAATTAATTATTTTTGAAGAACTGAAGGGGTCACCAGGTCACCAGGTCACCAGGTCATTTCACTTCTCTGAAAAAATGTGACAACATGACATTTTGACAACATCATGGGTTATTCAATGCAGTCCAAAAATAAAGTTAGTTTTAAAATTATTTTTATTTTTTTATTTGTATGTAAGAACAGAAATGTCAGTCGAAGCAAAAACATTCACGAACAAATCTAATGGCGAAACATTCACAAAAGGCACTTATAATGGTATTGAAGTCTTACGTAGAGACAAGGATGGTTACATTAATGCAACAAATATGTGTCAGCAGTTTAGGAAAGACTTTAGAAAGTTGTTGGAAAATAAGTCCTGGGAAGAGTATTATAAGGCATTTTGTGAAGAATATAGCAACCGTCTGAATTCCGGCGGTTGCTTTTTATACAAAATTCATGCAGGAATTCCTGATGAAATCAAACAGGTTAGAGGAACGTATGTAGACCCAAGACTTATAAACTATATAGCAATGTGGGCTTCTCCAAAATATTGCATAGCAGTTGGAAAAATTATGGACTCCATAGACAAGAAAGTTCATGAGAAGTTAGATGAAGAAGAACTCGAAGATACAGTTGAAAATGCTAAACCTTTGTTCGAACAAGAAGTTAGAAAAAATGCATGAAAAACAATTAGAACATGAAGGTGAGATATGTTATGGTTATAGAGATTCTTCATACGAACTAGACCAATGGGAACAAGAAGATTTAAAGAGAGAATTTAGAGAATATGAACTCGCTAAGATAGCATTAGAAGCTGCAGAAAAGAAGTTAAAAGTTTGGGGTCGTTTTGTACAAAATATTGTGAGTAAATGAACCATTTATTTTTATCATAAACGACCAAAAATATATTTACGTTAATGTTTTTAGGTTATTCAATAATTAATTATTTTTGAAGAACTGAAGGGGTCACCAGGTCACCAGGTCATTTCACTTCTCTGAAAAAATGTGACAACATGACATTTTGACAACATCAGTTATTGAATGCAGTCCAAAAATAAAGTTAGTTTTAAAATTATTTTTATTTTTTTATTCCTATATAAATGACGGCAACAAACAACAACAGCAACTTTATCGTTTCTGATGAAAAAGTTATTGATTCATTAGTTGAGGAATTAGTTGTGGCAGAAACTAAAACCCTCAACGAAAGAATTGGTGAAAACATGATTGATTTACATAACTACCTCAAACATGATGGAGGAAGAGGAAGGAAAACTGGTACAGCTTTATTAGTAAATAAAATTTCAAATTTAACGATTATAGATGTTGATATCAATAAATCGTACAATGATGAACTTAAAGAAACAGTTAGAAAAGACATTTTATCAAAACTTTCGGATAAAGATGTTATCGTTAAAACCGCTTCAGGAGGTCTTCACATTTATTGCAACACTAATTTCTTCTATGCAGTTTCGAACAGAATGATTAAATGTTATTCCTGCAATGATTATGATATTGACATAATGACTTCTATGGATGATTCAAAACGTTCTTTAGTGGTTATGGCTGATTCAAGAGTTCGAAAGAATGCAACAGAACCAATCAATACATACTCATTCATTCGTGGAAGTTATGATTCAACATTAACTAGAACAGTGAATGATATATTAAATGATTTGAATATTAAGGTAAGAGTTGAACAGAAAGCGAAGAAATAAAGAGTATAATGAATGAAAACAAAGATGTAAACATTGACGATAAACTAGCTCAGAGCATAGTTGATGGCATCTGTGATTTTGAAGTACATAATGACGGTGGAAACATGAATTTAGAAAAAGAAATAACATTATTCACACTGTTTCAAGCTATTAATTCGTTACCTAATCATTTAATTAATGAAGCATACGAGAACGTTTATAACTTCTGCAGTTTAACAGAAAATGCAAAAAGTAATTTTGAAAAAGCACGTAGTAGATATGCACATTTAATGACTTCTCCATTTGTTTTAGTGAAGATTCTAAAACTTTATCAAAAGGAATATTATGATGAATATGTTTTACCTTTATTACGTAAGCCAAAAATAACATTTGATATCAAACTTGATGACTCGTTTTTGATAACAGATATTAGACGCAGGGCTGAAAATCATCAGTATAAAAACAGTTCTGAAGTAATTGAGGATTTATCACGTGTAATTCGTTTTGTAGATTGTGGAAACAAATACTTCATTCAGAAAGATTACAACATACACGACAAAATGAATCAAATATCATTTGTTCTTCAGTCAAACATGAAAGAGTCACTCAAAATGATTAAATTATTTAAAGAAGAAGGTAAAACCATAACAGCATGGGATGTACTACTAAATCAATTGTCTTCATTAACCGTTAAGGGTGTTTGCTTTAAATCTGATTCTCCAGATGTTTTCTCAACGTTTCAGGTTATAAATACAACATTCTTGAAAAGCCTGATTACTCAAAAATTGAGATGTTTATGAATTTCATTAAAGAAGCCATTTGTGATAATAACGATGAAGTGTATAAATACCTTCTCGGCTGGATTGCATCAATGATTCAACATCCTGGAATCAAGAATGAAACAGCAATTATTTTGAAAGGACTTCAGGGAACAGGTAAAAACAGATTTACAGATATTATTTCTGAACTTCTCGCTGGTTATTCATGTAAAAACATTACTGAAATAAGTGAGCTAACGGGTAATTTCAACTCAGTAGTTGAAATAAAATGTTTCTTGTACTTAATGAACTCAAGAATGTAGGTGAAGACAGACTCGCAAACTTCAACGCTTTGAAATCAATTATAACGGATAATGAGATTAGAATTAATGAAAAGAATCAACCTAGAAGAACTGCTCAGAATGTTGCAAACTTCATTTTCGTAACTAATAACGTTTACCCTGTCAAAATTGAAGTTGGAGACAGAAGATACGTAGTTTTAAGAGTTAATGGTAAATTCAAGGGTCAATTTGATTACTTCAAGAATTTAATGGATTCATGCACAAAGGAATTTTATGATAACCTTTTAACATATTTTATGCAATATGACCTTTCATCATTTAATGTACGAATCATTCCGATGACTGAAGCCAAACAAGATTTAATCGAGTTATCAACAAATCCTTTAGATGAATGGATAAATACACATTATGATGAATTATGTGCAGGTATGACGTGTAAAAATGCTCTATTCTGCAAACCATCAGACATGAAAGACAAAAACTTTCAAATGAGCATTAAGGATAAATGTGATAGGAAACATAGAAGAATAGACGATAAACAAACATGGTGTTATGTTTTGAAAGAAGAAATGAAAGGATTATATAAACAAATTGAACCAAACGATAATGAGGAATCATTTACTGACGATGAAATACCTGTGAATGAAGCTTTATAAAGTATGATTTGAATTTATTTTTGCATTAATCCTGTGATGTTGTCAAAATGTCATGTTGTCACATTTTTTCAGAGAAGTGAAATGACCTGGTGACCTGGTGACCCCTTCAGTTCTTCAAAAATAATTAATTATTGAATAACCCATGATGTTGTCAAAATGTCATGTTGTCACATTTTTTCAGAGAAGTGAAATGACCTGGTGACCTGGTGACCTGGTGACCCCTTCAGTTCTTCAAAAATAATTAATTATTGAATAACCCATGATGTTGTCAAAATGTCATGTTGTCACATTTTTTCAGAGAAGTGAAATGACCTGGTGACCTGGTGACCTGGTGACCCCTTCAGTTCTTCAAAAATAATTAATTATTGAATAACCCATGATGTTGTCAAAATGTCATGTTGTCACAAACTTTAGAACGGCATAATTTAAATTTTTATTTTTATCATAAATGAATACCCCACAAGCTCAAAATTTACCACGAATCATAACAAGGGAGGAAATGATAAAAATGATGCAAGAACATGTTAAAAATAACAAACCACTAAAATTGAGAAAATGTGGTTATGCAGTAATGATGGAAAGAGAGATGTTGTCGAAGAGGAATAAAAATTAAATTTGGATAGAGTTTAAAAATTCATCTTTATTAAATTCATCTCTTCCAACCAATTTATTTATTCTATTAAATTCTTTTATTTTTGCTTCACTCAGTTTAATGATTGAACGGTAAGTTTCTAATTTTTCGATTATTTCTTTCCTCTCTTTATCGTTTTCAGTTCCATTAGTTTTATTGTTTTCAACCCCACCGCATTGCGACTTCTTTTTGTAATAGCATATTTTTGATTTAATTCTGTTTAGTTTCTTTTTATATTCATTGTCTGGACTCTTGACTGCTTTGTTGTCACTCATTTCTTACGAAATAAAAAAAATTAAATATTATTTAAATATAATGGAGTAATAAAATAAATCGGAATTTCTATTAATTTCTTGTCAACTTCAACTAATGCATTGCCGTTAATATATCTAACAAATTCAGCTATTGTGTCAAATCTTCGTCTTCTTTTTGTCATTGATTTATCAGTTTTTCCATAATCGAGATGAATTAAAACTTTATTTCCTTGTTTAAAATTCATGAGCCCCGAATTAATTTGTTCACGTTTAACATCATTTAACTTTTCCATTTGCTTTCTAATATATTCCCATTCTTTTGAAATATCATTTTTCATTTCCACCGGTTTCATATTTATAGTTCTATGCCATGTATTATTGTAATAATATACTAACTGCTGTATGATGGAGTCATGATTTCCATCCCAGTATATCTGACCGTTAACCCCTAACGCATCTCTAAGAGTTCTCATTACCGCATCAACTATTTTATTATGAAACGTATATGGAGAGGATGAAAAGTAAAAATTAATTTGTGGGAAATAATGAGTCATAGCTGCCTGAAATCCTTTATCACCATCACCCCTGATATTATCTACTCTTTCATGATCTAGTAAGTATTGAATAGCTCTTCTTGTTTCCTGTTCTGTTTTCCCTTTCACCGGAATGCAATATAAATATCTAGTGTTAATGTTAATGGCAAATAAATAAGTAACGTTTCCTTTTGAATATTCCAGATGATCGATTTCGTATGAATATGGATATGGAGCAAATGAAGGTCGACTAAATTTTTCCTTTAATGGTTGAATTTTCGGGTCAATTGGTTTATTTAATATCTTGAAATCCTTTTTAAAATCTTTTTGCTTCTTAAATGTTTGAAATGGATATAATAAAGTGAATGATGAAGGATTAACTGAAGGAGGAGGTACTACTGTTGGAGGTTTTGGTGTTGTAAGTGGTTTAATTTTATCTGCTTTGATTTTGGAATTCATCCTCCTTCATTAATTCTGGATGTATTTTATTCATTTGTTTTAAATATGCTGTATATAAAGGTTTGATATACTTTCCCGCTTCGAGTTTATGTTGAAGGATGAATTCCAAAAGTTGATCTTCATTTAAAAGTCGGGCTGAATATGGTTTAACTAATGAATCATAAATTAAAGCTTGTGCATCATTTATGGTCTGAAGGACCTGGGTGTTTTGTTCCTTTTGTTTTTGTTCCTTTGGCTTTTGCGGCTCGGGATTATATAATTTATATAATTCATCAATATCTTCTTCTGTTAATACTTTATTTTTGAAATCTTTCAACTGTTTAAGCTGTGATTTAGTTTTTCCCTTTATATATT
Organism: Trichomonas vaginalis G3; assembly: GCF_026262505.1. Taxonomy (NCBI): domain Eukaryota; phylum Parabasalia; order Trichomonadida; family Trichomonadidae; genus Trichomonas; species Trichomonas vaginalis. The sequence goes on along the minus strand of NC_067206.1, from coordinate 39,809,935 downwards.
CATTATTTTTAATTTTGTCTTTAATTTCAGAAATTATTTTATTATGATATTTCAAAATTTCATTTTTATAATATGGATAATAATATTCCATATCATCACCCGTTATATTATTATTATATTTTTGGAGATATGCTTTTAAATCATAATAATTAAGAAAATTTTGATTAAATACTAAATCATCAATTAAAATTTTTAAATCTGTGTTATTCATTTATATAAAAATAAAATCAATGTTTTAAGGGTGCCCACCTCTTTGAATCATAGTATCAAAACCATCATTAACGGTTCCTTTTGTCTCTTCTGTGGTATTTTATTAAATAAATGGCATACAACATCCATTTTCACAACATACAGCCTTAGTGTGTGCTCCTGTTAATGCAGTCTTACCAATTGTTAAGCGAGTCATTGACCCGTTTTTAAGTTGTAAATTAATATTCTGACCATCAAATATCAATTTATCATTTATTATATCCAAATAATTTTTAGGTGTTAATTGTTTATTTTGTCGTAAACTAACACCTTTCATTTTTTGTGCAATCTTTTTAAAATCACTTCCATCAATTGAACCGTTGAATGATGTATAACACTTAGGACATAAAGCAACCATGTTATCACCTTGTTTCTCAATTGCTAAACCCAATAACTTCTTCTCATGTGCTTTTTCTTCAGCTTTATTCTTTAATTTAGGTTTAAATTTCTCATCAAAACAGAAGAAATCAAAAGGTGCGAATTTGAAAATGTTTTTATCATAAAATTGTTTATCGGTAACAATTGCTTGAAATGCTTGAGTGTTAGGAAGATTTGGTCGCCAGCGATTGCCCAATAAGATGAATCAGTATCACCTTCAATGAAATGAAAACGATTAACATCCATGCATTTATACATAAAATCATAAATGAAAACCAAATACCAGTATTTAGCATTATCTAAAGTGAAGAATGCCTCTTGTAAACATGTATCACATCTATAAAATCTATCTTTAAGCATCACTTGATATGTATCTTCACCTATTTCTCTTATGTTTTTAAACTTATTTGACATACATGCAACGCGTGCCTTCTGTGCATTCATTATTTTAGTCTTTGCGTAATTTTGTGTATTCATTGCATCGTAACCATATGATCCATTAAGTGAAATCTTGCAAAATAAACTTTTTCCTTTATTTCCTTCTAATTCAGCCTTTTGTCTTTCGTTCATAAATTTGTTCGCAAATTCATTAAAACAAGTGTTTTTAGTAAATGTTAAAATTGATTGAATATCATCAATGATAAAATGAAATCTGTCTATTAGATACCAAAGATAATAAGAAGAAAATGGTTGATATTGGTTGTGTGTTGATGCTAACTGAGTTAATTTTCTCTGTTTCTGGTCAACTGGTAGATTGTTTGATTTCATGTAATTATACATAAAACTGCCAATTGTTTTTTCATCTGTGATAATATCTAAGTTTCTTATTATCGGTAAAAAGTTTATGTAATCATTAATGTATTTTTCATCAATGTGACCCTTTACTTCAGCCACGAATAAAGTATTTTTCTTCTTAATTATTCCCAGTGCTTTTGCTTTCTTTGTTGCTGTATCACAAATGATAACACCATTCAATCTTCCCGGCATATACATTTTATGGTCAGTATATTGAATGAAATCATGAGGATTAGATGAAAATGATGAAGGATATAATGAATTAAAGTCAACTCCAACGAAATGAGTCATAATGTTGGTGGTGTCCTCATTTGATACAGTTTTAGTTTCTGGATTATATGAAAGTTTATTAATGTGCGTGATTCCTTTAAGATTAACACGATGTTGAACATTTGATAGACCACCAGTAATTCCATTACGGAGAATGTGATAAGCTTCAACTGAATCTAAAGTCATTGGTAAATTATTTTTTAATGCATAATTTCTTAAATTGATTCTTAAACGTTGAACATCTTCATCTTTATTTGATTTTACGACATTGCAATAACAACACATTAACTGACAATTTTCTTTGGTATGTGGTTTTTCATTATCGATTCTATCCAATGTTGGTTTATTTGCATATGTAAACGCTTTACCACACATTTTGCATTTAGATGAAAGGATTAAATCGTGATAGTATTGATAGTCATCCATTGAAACATTGTTTTTAGTATCCCTTTCTGCTTTTTCATCTTGTTTCTTATATGATTCAATTTTATATTTCCAATACTTTTTTGTTAATTCAAAACTTGATTCCACATTTTCTTCTTCTGGATATGTTTCGTTAGGATTGAAGTTCTTATATGCTAACGCGTAACGAATCATTGATGCATTCGATGATAAAGAAAGATTATGAAGCATGTCAATTTTATAAACAAATGTTTCTTCGATAATTTTATCAATTGGGTCAATCATAATTTCAACATCTTTATTGCAATAATGAATAAAATATTCTAATCTATTCTTAAATTTTTAGCATCATTGAGATATATTTGATAATCTGAATCGGATATTGTTTCTTGTGTTAATGCTGAATAAAATGAATCTTGAGTGAATGGTTCCTTTTTATATAATTCATCTTCGTAATTCTCCCATGTGATGAATTGATAAGGGAAAAAGGATTTAACACGTGATTTATTGTTTCCGAAATCTTGAGTGAATTGGTCTAATGTTCCACCCGCTATATAATTTCTGATGTCAATAAATCTTAATTCATATGGACAGTTTGTTTTCTTTACTATGACTTGCTTAAATTGAGAAGAAGAACCCAGCATTGATTTTATCTTCCATTTTGCAGTATTTAAATCACGAAGAATTAAATTTAAATCAAACTTTCCGAATTAAAACCAATGATATTCACTTTATTAAATTCTTCATCTAAAAGCTCTTTCATTGCTTCCTTTTGTTTCTCATTTAATGTATTCATTAATTCTTCATATTGTTCAATATTTGATTTAGCAACTAATGAACAGGTTGAAAATAAAAACTCAATCCAATCAGAAATAAAAGAATCACTCGAAGTTAAGCAAAAATTCCTCGTATATGTTTTATCGTTTAATTTAACCGTTGATGATACCATGAATGGTTTTAAGTAAGCGTTTCAAAGTTGCACACTCAGAAAGTTGTAATTCTTCTTTAGTCTCTAATGTTTCGAAGTCAAAAGTAATATAATATCTTGTTGGTTTATAATATTCCTGCAAATTATGTGCTAATAGCCATTGATATATCTTCTGTTTCGTAATATGTGGTGCATATGGTTGTTGTGTGTTTTGCAATTGAACGTCTTGAATTAATCTTCCATTATTTTCTTTACATTTCTCACAATGTTTTAAAAATCTTCTTTGGTTTTTCCTTTCTGGATCATCACGGATAGAATAACTTCTTCTTTGCAAAAGGGGCAAACTTTATATCCTGTGAGTGCTTCAACGTCTGTTATTCTGTCAGCGTGAAGTTTTCCACATGGACTCTGTGTTAATAAAATATTTACTGTTTCAAATTCTGGATCTATCATTATTGATTCCACTAATGGAAAGTCTACCTTGTTAATGTCTACGTCTTCTGGTTGAGGTCACAATAATAAAATCAATATTAACATTTAACATTCTTGCTAACCTCTCACTTTCTGATGAAATGTCAAATCCTTCATATGCATCTATGGCTTCATTTAAATAACTTCTACGAGTTTTAGGATTAACACCATCAGGAATGTTATAGAAGCGTTTAAATAACCTTCTACCTTCGGCTCTTATTTGATTATCATTCATTTTAGCTGTTCCATTTTTGTTCATTTATGTAAGAATAAAAATTAAAAAATAAATAAAAATAAAGTTTATTTTTTTAAAGTCCGAGACTCAGAGAGTCCAGGGCTAAAGTCCATAAAATGAATTAAGAACACATAAATTTTTATCATCTGCGACGTGACGAATACATTTTAATTTACTCAAGAATGCGTACCCTGATACATTAAATCTAATTCCTGTCTTATTTAATTTCACAACTTTGAAAAGGAATGTATGAATAGCTATAAAATGATGAGAAGATGTTTTATGGGTTGCTTCCATTTTTTCTGAAATAAATGAATAAATATAATGTTTATAAGTTTTCATATCTTTTATATTCTTAATAACGAATGGTATAGACCTTTCAACTTCGTCTTCCTTCGGTGCTGTTCTTTCATATGAAACATTATTGGTATCTTCAATAATGAAACCACAATCACATAAAATTTTATAGGTTCCAATTGTTTCTTTTGATATTTTATCTAACAAATCAAAAACTTTATCAACACCTGTACATTTATTTAAATAATAATTTGTGTAAATATCATGGTCTTCTTTCTTAATCGTATTTGTTGCATATGTTACATTTTTCAGTGCTTTTTTGAATTTTTCAGAATTCAAGAGGATGAAAGTAATATACATGGATTCTCATCGTCAATAAATTGTAACTTATGTTTATGAATAAATTTTGTGCCTTCTTCTGAAAGTGTTTCGTCAATATCACCATCTAATAAATTTTTTTAGATTCCAAAAAGTAATTTTTATATCTTTCCTCATGTGATTTTTGAACTTCTGATTCTGAAGCTGGGATATTCATTAAACCCTCTACTTCATTCTCAGCATTTCTCAATTCCTTAATTTTTTCATCTATTTCATTTCTTAATTGTTCCAATTTCTCAATCTCATCGTTATAATATTCATCTTGTTTAATTTTTTCTTCAAAATATTCAGGAGGTGTTTCAAGGCTCTCTGAGCCCAGGTCCTCTGGACCATAAAGAGGAATATTCTCCTGTTTTTCAACTTTTTTGGGATATAAATATCTCATTATAGCCTTTTTAGTAATTGGTCCGTTATATTTAAATTCATTCAACAATCTGGAAAACTCTTTCACATTCTGCATATATGTTGGATAAGAACCGTCTCCAAAATTTTCTAAAATATTTTCTAATTCTGAATTAGTGAACTTTAAAGATTTCAATGAATTAGTTGTTATACTCATTTATCATTAAATAAAAAAATAAAAAAATAAATTTAACTTAGTTTTAATTTTACGTAAGAAGTCAATTTTTTAAATCTTGATTTATTCAAAAACGTAAGAATAAAAACCGTAAGAATCATACATTTTTTACTTCATATGTTAAAAAAAATGATACAAAATCGTTCAATATTGTATGAATTCTTACGTTTACAAAAAAAGTCACACAACCCGCATCATATACTACTAACATTTTCAATAAAACAACAATTGCAATAATTAAAATTATACTATTGTATAGTCTCATGTGAATCGAATTGGTTGACTTTTTCTGAATTGATTGAAATATTACAATATCAAAAAGTAATCCTCGCATAATCTCTGTAGGGATACTAGATTCACCATCGAACTTACTTGGCGAAATGCCATTCATTTCATTTATCAGATATATCCATTAGTGTTACTTTTTTTTTAGATGCATAGGCACTTATTTTCAAATTTCAGATCCCAAGCTTCGAATACTTGAAAATATCTTATACTATGCAAATGTAAACCAGAACACCTTTATAAGTCATCAAATTACTAAATGGATATAACTTATTTTCCGTTATATACATATTTCACGCTTTTTTTGAGATGACCAAGTATTGCTATTTCATTACTTTACTCTGCATAATGGAGACGAATTAATTTTCTATAATTTTATTATTTCAATTTGAAAGTTTTGGTTTAATAGGTTTGGTATCCTTTTAGTATACTTATAATTAAAACTTTAAGCAATTTCTGAGAATATCAGTTAACATTTTCGTTGAAAATGTTATTTCATTTTGTTCTAGTTATGAAAGTGCTTTTCTTATATATACCTATTTCATCCAGGTAATCCAATGGATTTAATCCAATGTTTATTGAGCTAATGAAAAAAATTTAAATCAAGACAAGCCATTGAGGCTTATATATCAAAAAGGATTTGTCCATTAGCTAAGAGCCTTGTCTTGCATTGATATGACACTAGTTTTAGGTGATTTCATATTCAACAAGATTCAAAAACTTTTTAATTTGGGCTCATAATAAAATCACATGAATGCTTTGGCAGTAAGCATTATCTCCTATAGTAAGAAATTTGTAGGATTTGGTAAATGAATAAATTTCCAATTTTTATTTTCCAAAAATCAACAAAATCTTTTCATTTTAATGGCATTTTTCGGTTTTCAAAGCTCAGAAATTTCATATTAAACTAGCGATATCCAATGAATCGGGAAAGTAAAAAAAAATCCATATGAAATGAAATTTTAAGAGTTATACAATTTTCTTAATATACATTTTAGTATTACTTTAGATATTAAATAACATTAAGTATGGTCTCAACCAATTGATTAACAATTTCGATCAAACTTTGATTTGGACAATAATCTTCTGGAGTATCATCGCACCCAAGTTGCGCGAACCAGGGATGTCCCAAAATTTCATCGCAGTCTGGGCGGTATTCTGGTTCAATTGCGAGCATCTGAGAAATAAGATCTCGTAATAATTCAGTTTGTTTGTCATCGAAAGAAATATTTCCTGAGCAAATCTGATTCTTTGCAGCTTCCCAAATCTGTTCGGGAGGGAGCTTATCGTCAATAACCCAAGGAAGATGATTGCAAGTCATTGCGTATAAACAGATACCGGCGGACCAGATATCAGCTTTCATACCATCGTAGTGTTGGCCATTTAATATTTCAGGGGGAACGTAAACAAAAGTTCCACATGTTGTTGTTAAGTAACTATTTTCGGGTTGGAGCTTGCAAAGACCGAAGTCACTAAGCTTTGCTCTTCCATCAGCTCCAATAAGAATATTTTTGAGGGTTATATCACGATGGGCAACACCCATTTTATGGATATAATTAATAGCGTCCATAACTTGCTTGAAGTATACAGCCGATTCATACTCATCAATACCGTTGCTTGATTGAACAACCTGTTCTAAATTACCGTATGATGAGTATTCGAGGATGATATAAATGTATTTTTCATCTAATTGAACATCGTGAAGGCGGATGATACCGGGATGTGCCATCCTGGAGTGAATGTATAACTCGTTTTTGAAGTTTTCGAGGAGTTTTTGGTTCTGTCTAATTGTAAGACTGACAACTTTGCAGGCAAACACTTCGTTTGTCTCTCGGTTGATGCACTTATAGACATTGGCAAAAGAACCGGAATCAATAAATTCAACTAATTGATACGGACCAATTTGATGCATCGACATTTGAAAAACTATAAAAACAAAAAAAGTAATTTGGATTTCAATGTGCTTTATCAAAAAATTTCAATAATATCGTGCAAACAGGGTTAATTTTATCGTACTCATTGTGTGAAATTACGGTATTCAAATGACAAAACTTATCAATAAATTGAAAAAGTGCTATGTTTACAGGAACGAGTAGGGGTAATTTTAGCTAAAAGTGACACACCCGTGAAGGGTGTGATTACCGATCGGTAATTTCGACAGTTTAGAATTTAAAATTTTTTATGGAACTGTTGCGAGTTTCATAAAGAATTTAAGGAATATAAGCAAAGATTTGAATCAAAATCTTAGACCTAAGCCGCTCGATTCGCTCGCGGCTTCCGCGAATTACAGATCAGCAAAGATTTGAATCAAAATCTTCGAACTAAGCCGATCGCTTTGCTCGCGGCTTTCTTTATTATTTTAAATTTGCATATTTCCATCAAAAGTTCATAAGGTAAAAAATTTCGTTTATTTTTACTAAGAAAAAAGGTTTTTGATAATAAATTTATTTTATTTCGAAAAAGTAGCAATAATCGTAAAAGGGTATTGATAGGCTTGCTAAAGTAACTAATTTTAGCTGTCAAATACTTTTGTATTTTGAAGTAAATTAGTATAAATTTGTTTTTACTTTTATTTCGAAAAAGTAACAATAATCGTAAAAGGGTATTGATAAGCTTGCTAAAGTAACTAATTTTAGCTGTCAAATACTTTTGTATTTTGAAGTAAATTAGTATAAATTTGATATTATTTTAACTCCCTTTGAAAACCTCAATTTTCCATACAGAGGGAACGGGAATAGCATCCAATATTCCCTGAGAATGGTTGCGCATTCTCAGTTCCCTCTATATTTCGAACGAAGCTCTCATCGGTCTTTTTTTTTAATACTAAACGTTTTTTTCCCCTGTCACTTTTAGCTAAAATTTGGGTTTGCCATTGTAAATATTTTATCAAATACTTACGTGCCATTGATTATGGATGTTGTTTTCATTACGAAATCGATTTTTTTATATGCATGTTTTCTCTTCAAAAATTTCAAAAGCTGCAGCCAAAATTTCTCAACATTTTCCACTTGTCTTTACGTAAAAAGATACTCTCTACTCGCAGTGGTTTCTCTGAATATAAACGATTTATTGTAAATTTCATCCTTATCGATTATATATTTTGATACATAACAACAATCTAAGCAAATGAGTATTACGAAGTATTTTACGATTTATTAGAACCAATATGAATAAGTGTAATGAATAGTTTTTGATTGGGAATCTTCACATGATTTATCACGCGTTTGCAATTCGAATTTTATATTTCTCTAAGAAGTACAATTAATATAAAATGGAAGTTGTTTAAATAACCTAGTTTTTAATATATCCAGATAAGATTATTGCATATTTTCTGAATTTATCCATTTTTTATGCACAACCGACTCTTCTCTGTGATGTTTGCTGCTATAATACGAAACATGTTCGCATTCATGTTAGAAAATTTTATTTCTACAATTGTTTTCAAATTATCAAATTAATTTTCACTTCATCATAAAATTTATCAGAAACATTCTATCTAATGAAAAACTCTTATTCTCTATTCATAAAGATTAATAATTTATATAAAGAAATAAAACAAAAAAATATTTAAAGGTATGGTTTCCAACCTGCGTACATCATTGCGAGTTTTGAAGGATCTGTTGCCTCAGATATAAGCTGAGCGACTTGTCCTTCAACGGAAAGAGTTTCACCTGTTTCTTTTCCTTCCAATTTGTATCTGCATCTCATAATTACAGATTCAGCAGTTTTTGGTTCAGAAGTTTCCGGCATCGTGAGACCTCTTGCTTTATCAGATTTCTTCTGTTTTAGCACAACATTCCAATTATGAAGAGGATCTCTCAAGAAAACATCCAAAACAGTCAACAGATATTCAGAGTATTTCCTCAACAAACTGAGTGTTTCTTCGCAAGAATTCCTGAAAACTCCGCTTCCTCCGCAGTGTCCGAATCCATCAATGATATCCGGAGTCATCCTGAACGGAACAATTTCTCTCACTCTCAGCATCTTTCCCTGCTCGAATGCGATGCCGAGATCGATGTGGATCACGTCTCCTGTCAAGTGATCGATCAATATGTTGTTCATGTGTCGATCTCCGATTCCGAAAACGTATCCAACCATGGAATTCGTCGCTGTCTGCCTGCAGTAGTTCATCCTCGCTTTGAACCAGTCTCCGGTGTTACTGAACTTTTCGATGAAGAAGAATCTCATGCAAGGTTTGAAATCTTTGCAGATCTGTATATAGGTGTTGATCAGCATTTCTCTCTTCTGTTCATTCGATATTTCCATGCTTCTGTTGAAGTTCGCTTTGTGGTAATTACTCGACGCGTTTTGAAATAAAGCGTAAACTTTGTCGTAGCTCAGATTGCTCTTGTACCTGAAATGAGCTCCGTTAGGCGCAGTCAAGTAACTTCCGAGAGAAATTGATTTCTCAACGTATTCAATGATTCCTGCACTTGGATTCAGAGGAACAACTTTATATGATCTGATCTTCAAATCAGGTTTGTTCTTCTCTAAAATTTGGCTGCTCAATTGGAATAATTGTTGCATAACTGCGTCTTGTCTCAAATCATCATTTCTTCCTTTGAGTATCTGATGGTATTTTCTTCCGTTTGCTCCCAAAACTTTGATTTTCACTGGTTTCGTGATTCCTTCCAGAGGTTTCATTTTGTCTTCGAACTGCGCAATCTTTGTGTATTTGTTGTCTGTTATGACGTACAAATGCTCACATTCTTGCGGGAGTCTGAACAATTCTGGACATGATTTAGACATGAATTTGTTGTCATATGCCATTGGATTCGTCGCCAGTTTTATGTAACAATTCAACAGAGATTTCATGTCATTCCAGACTTTGGAGATGTTTCCATCTCCGAAGCTGACGATTTTATCTATCAATTCATTGATTGCTTCGATCTTCTTCTGAGGAATAACAACAGTTCCTGAGATTGTTCCGTCATTTGATGCTTTGTCATTTTGCGTCAATGCGTGCAAAATTGGAAATGTAGCTGATGTATTCGACTTAGAAACATTAATAACTAATTGCCGCAAAAATGACTGGAATTTGGATAAATAATCTGATGAGGGGGTGTCAGAAATTTTCAGGGGTTCAATTCTTGCACTCAATTGATAGAAAAGTGGCAAAATTTTGAGAGGATTGATTTTGAAAACATTTTTCTCCAAAACTTCAATGATTTCTGGCATTTCTTTGATTACGTGGCAGAATTTTGCGAAAGAGTAATTGAACCAGAGATTTATGACGGAATACAAACTCTCCAAGTTGTACTTGTCCGAAATTATCATTGTTTTCAAGTAGTTTTCGATTGAAATCGTGATTGACATCGTAAACTTTTCTTTCTCCGAATCCAAGTGACTTTCGTGAATCGAAATATCATTTTCTATTGTCTTCACATCTCTGCAGTTCGAAGTGGAAGTGCTAACCAAGTTCCTTTTGTTCTTCTTCAGCTGGTCAATGATGTTCTGAAGCTCGGTAAACTCAGTTGAATTGAAGAACTGCAAACTTTCTCTGTGAATGTTATGGGCAAATGTAGCAAGTCTGAAGTATCCTTCAACCATGATTTCGCTTTCGTGGCATCTTTCGCTTTGGTAAATCACTTCTCTCAAGTTTTCGATGACATCGATGTTTCTTTCGAAGTGTGTGTTTGCCTGCCAAGAAGCCAATGTCAACTGCAGTTTGTGGTTGAAGTTGTTGCACATCTCTTTGTTCATCTCGTTCTTGACAATGGTGTCTTCACTTCTGACTTGCAAAACATTGATTTTCTTCTTCAGCAAATTCACAGATCTCAATGGAGAATCAACATTCAGAACAACAATTTGCTGGAAATCTGTTGGCTGTTGCAGCTTCATGGAACTCCTCAGCAAGTTCACGAAATACTGGGCTGATTCGACTTCTTTCAGTTCACATGCAGTTTGGATGACGTTTTCGAAAAATGTCAAACCAATATTTGGCAGTTTTAATTTGACAATGTTTGAGTCCAAGAATCCTTTGTTTGCAATGAAAATGCCGTTCAACATCTGGCTGGATTCAGTAACTTTGTATTGGATCCTGGAAAATTTTGTCAGTTTTTCTAAAAACGTGACATAAATTTTATGATAATTTTTGTCAAAAATTCTGCAAATATCTGATTCTTCCGGCATCAACAAAGCGTGAAACCATTGTATTGTTGAGGTGTTCAACAGAATGGACAAATTCTCTGACACTGTTAAAAGTTCGTTCATATGGAAATTGTCGAAATAATCGTTAATTGATGATCGGACGGAATAAATATTGGATGAAGCAAAACTCTGCATAATTCTGAAGATTTGTGTTGAAGAATTCTTCAAATTCATTTCTCTTAATGTTGCAGAAGGAATTTCCCAGTTCTGCAATCTCCACAAACTCTCAGAATTATACCCAGAATTCCGCATTGTCAAATTGTCAAGATGTAAAAGTTTAAGGTTATCTGACAATTTTTCATCATTTTTATTTAGATCGTACAAAACCAACGATCTATTGAATCTTCTTTCATGTTGATGTATCTGAGCGATTTGATCCAATGAACTTACATCGAAATCCAAGTCGTACATCAGTTCATTCACATCTAGTTTCTTGAAAATTTCCATGAAATAAGAATCAGGACAAGAATCATCAGAAGCTTCCCTCGAAAACTCTGCAAATAAGAAACTCAAATATGGATCTCCAAGTTTCAGAGCAATTTGCGAAAATTTGGAAAACTCAATTTGGCATCCGAGCCAATTTATCGAATTCTGGAGAGACATGTTGTTCAAATCCATGAAATTGTAGTTCTTCATGTCAATCAACGCTTTCATTATTGCTAGATTCTCTTCAATGTACTGCTTCGGTTTGTCCATATATTCTCTAAAACGTGACATTCCTTTTGAATTAACCGTTGCCGATAGAAAAACTGACGAAAACACTTTTTTACAGAAATCTTCACTTAGAGAAGCCAATTCCATTACTGGGTAGAAAACGATGTCTTTTCCGCAGTATTTTATCATTTCCAAGACCATTCTGCAGAACCACGGCATTTTCGGATCGATTTCTATTTCTTTCGTGTTTATTTCACTCGGTTCAAACAAAACGTATTCTTCCAAAAATGTTTTCTGTTTCACGTCTTTATTGTACTGGCTCTCTATTCCTTTCTGGTACTTGGAGTGTCTCATCGCTTCCAAGGCTGCGAAACATATTTTTGGATCTTTGTCTCTGCAGCATTCGTTCAATGACTGAAGATACTGTTCATACAAACTGATTGTTGTTGGCTGGATAATCATAGGACTTGGATAGATGTCGTAGCATCTCAGTTGGAGCTCTGTGTAAAGCAAAATACTTGGTGGATATTTCTCTTTCTTAATGAATTGATAAATTGTAAACAAACCGTTTCTTTTCTGTTCTGTCAGATTTGGGAATTTTTTGAGTAAATTAAATTTGACAGTTCTATTGAAAATTGAATTATCATCCAAATTACTTTCTGTCAAATTTTTCAACATGAAATCTATACCTTCTTTATTTATTTTTCCTGTTGAACTCAGACGATAAAATTCATTTCCGAATGTTCTTCTTTGTATCTGTAAATCTTTGTAAGGATCAACAATCATCATCGTATCCAGTATCTCTTCTTTTATGAGTTTCTCCAAATAAGGGAATCTTTGTTTGAATGAGTTCTGCGCCAAAATACAAATGTCTTCTATTATATGCAAAATAATTCTTTGGTTTTCCGATTTCAAGTATTTTTGATCTGGGAAATTCTTCGCAATTTCATTTATCAACTGATCAACAATCATTGGAGCAGCAAATTCCATCAAATGCCTTGAGAATACAAACATGTCGACGTATAACCATGGTTCTGTCTCAAAACAGTCAGAATGGATTAACAAAATCAATTTGCAATACAATGAAAACATCTTTAGTTCATTCGACTGAATGATTGTGTGTTTTGCATTGTATGTTTTAGAGTACAAAATGATCAAATACTTGTGGAAATCGAAGAAATTGGGATCAACATTCCTGATTTTCATCTGTTGATAGCAATTTTGGAGTAGATTTGTGTCATTTATGATGTTGGATAACTCTAAAAGTGGCAAAGGTGAAGTCAAAATGAAATCAGAATTAATTCTTCTCTTGTATTCAGTTTCCATTGACCTTCTGATGTTTTCTGGTTCTTCCAAATCAATAGAGACTAAATACAAATAAGGAATTAAATATGTCTTGTATTTTTCACATAGGTCCGCTTCAGATAATCCAACAATGTCAGAAATTTTGCTTAAATTGTCATTTCTGAAACAAAGAGGAACTAAAAGTGGAGAAATTATGTCGAAAACAACTCTTTTGCTGTCATCAAACAGTTTGTAAGGGAAGTTCTGCCATTCGTAGCTGTCTTTATTCGACAATGGTTTGATGATCAATGGCAAAAACTGCTGGAGAAATTCATGAGAGTTTCCAAATGGTTTAAGAAAGTTTTTGATTGCGTGGTCTGGATAATTCAACAAATTGTTGTCAGTGAAAAATTGGATTAAAATGACAATGCATTTCACAGTCAGTTCTGGTATTTTTGAGCAGATACTTGTGAGAGAACAAAGCGCTGTGTACGCGTCGGACATGTATTCAGATGGGTTGCTGATTGATCCTTCGTAACTTGGCAACAAAACTTTTTCAAATGTTGCCACTTTGTCATGTTCATTTCCGTCAATTTGATCACTCGACAAAACAGAAATAATTGCTTCGATATTGTCTATTCTCAAGTTCTGTTCTGTTGACAATATAAAGAATGGATCGGATTCTTCGCCTTCTCCCCATAAAATCCTAAAAAGTGATGGAACTTCTGAATAATGTTCTTTTGCCAAATTCAGAATTCTAAGTTTCATTTTGTAAGTCAAAGGATATTTGGAGATTTCGTTGAAGATGTCATTCATTTCATTCATTTCCATTAAAGTGTTTTGGAGGATGTCCAAGACTTTGATGACAAATTCTTCTCTTTCTTCAATAGGAACCAAATATTTGTTCAAAACAACTTTCAAAACATTTTGAACACTTCGAAGAGTTTCTTCCAAAGCATTTTGATCCATTGGAATTTGCAACAAATTCTCAATCATCGAGATGTGCAAAACGGGGAAGTTTTGTGTTGTTGTATAAATTGGCAAAAGTGAAGTGATCATTTCATCAGAAAATTCTGGAGCGAGGGAAGAAACCAGAGATAAGAATTCAGACAATTCTTTCAATCCCAAAACGAAATCGGAATGAAGTTCTGTGTTGTTTATTGCATTGTTCAGTTTCTGCCAGCTCAATGCTCCTAAATCAGATTTGATAGATTTCAGTTTTTCTTCAGTTTTTGCCAAATATTTTTTGTAAAATGTCATGTATTTGTCAGAAATTGATTCAAAAAATGGTTGAAAAGAGTTTGGATCCAAATGTTTTGCAATTTCCAAAAACAACAAAGTAAATGTAGAGAAATCTTGCACTTGGAAATTCAAGTTCTCCTGAGAATAGAAATTATTAAACTCAGAACTTATGAAAGTGAGAAAAGATGATTCTGAGAATAATCTCGGAGCAAATTTGCATCTGAACAATTGGAACAAATAATTGTCCATTTGATCAGACATTTTCGAGTTCTCTATTGCAGTTTCAAACATCTTCTGCAATGGCTGACAAATGAAATTGCACAAACTTACATCATCCGACTGAATGGTACTTTTTGGTTCTTCGACTTCATTTTTTGGAAAATAATTGTTTGAATCAAAAGAATCTGTAGTTACGAACAACTGAGAACTTTCATTGGATTTCTCAAAATAATGCTGTGATTTAACTGGGAAAAAGTCATCAATTGATTCCGAACGCACTTCACTTTTGTCACTTTTATCTTTAATTTCATCATCTTTCCAATCCAAACCGATAGAAATATGGTACTTCAATTTGTCAATTTTTTCAACAAAGTCACTTTTTTCTGCAATATAAGGCTTTGTTTTATTTGCATGTGATTGGATAATTGAGCAAATCAACCTGACAATATCTTCTATTATCTCAATATTGAAAGCCTTATTGATGCTGCCGAGAAGTGAAGTGATGTTTGTGAAACAATTCTTTCTATTTTCATTTGATGCGAAACCGTAATAGAAAATCATTGTTTGCAGACAACGAATTCTTTCTTCAGTGAAACCTTTTAGTGACAATTCCTTCGACTCCCAGAGAAAGTCCTGATAGTTATGAGCGCATTTCGTACTCAATCTCTGCTTCCTCAGCAAATGACAGATGAATTCGTAATAATCAACTTCGATTTCTTTCGGAATGTTCTTGATTTTCTTGATGATCATAGTGAAATTCGAATCCCACAAATCAGTGTCATCAATGTAGTCAATGATTTCGTTGAACAAAAGGAAGGGAATCTTGATTCTGTCTGCGTTGATCATTGCCGATGTTTGGAACTGGAACAAATTTATGTCTGTGTTCAAAATTTTCTTCCAATAGTTCATTTCTATCAGTTCTGGAGAATATTTCGCAATCGAAGCCAAGAGAAGCATGAAGTCTGAACAGTCAGGGGATTTCTGGAATGCAATGTGAAATGCTTCTGATATTTCATGTGACGAACAAAAAGAATTTTTCAGAATTTCGATATCAAATTTCAGATAAGGAATGATATCTCCTGACAAAGATTTGTTTCTCACCATTTTGGTTGTCCACAACGTAAAGACTTGGTTCGCAAAGTCATCTATGTAATCCTGAGGAAGTTTTCTACCAACTGCCTGATTAAAAGTCAAAAATTGGAGTAAATAGTCTCTCATTACTTTGAACATCGAAATGGAATGTGTCTTGTTCGTGAATTCTGACTTTATCAGGTCGATTATTGACTTTTGGAATGGACTGTCAAAGATGTTCTTGTTTAGAATGATTGTTACATGGAAGTTCGGTATGAGGATGACGAGGATCTTGAGTACAGTCTCGAGATACTTTGGGTTGATAGAAAGGACTTTGTCCATGCTATCGAAAATTATTTTTGCCGTGTTTTCGGAAATCATGTAAGGAGAGTTAGTAAGGAAGGTGAGGATGAACTGTAGTGTCTCTTTGATTCTGTCGTAGGTCTCATTTAGTAAGAACCATTTGATAAATGTTTCTAATAATAATGAAAGAGTATCTTGATCGAGTGAGGTCTTGAAAATGTTGAAGAACCACTTGCAATCGATTAGTTCGGTCATAATTGCAAGCCAAATTCTCACAATGTTTGTAGATGTTTCTCCGGGAATTATAATTGAACAAATATCGATAATATCGTTTTTAATATAAAGCATTTCTTCTTCTGTACGTGGTTGTAGTGAGTATTTCGCAAAAGTCTTGATAATACTTGGTAATTCTGTTTCGACGTTATTTGGAATTTTGCCACTCTTGATCCAGCCATCTTTGATGAATTTGATGACTGCTCCTAGAGTGTTTTTCAGTAAATCGCCGTTGTCATTCTCGAATTTTGTTCGTCGATCTTTTTCTTCTAAATATCTTCGTATTTCATTTACAACCTCTGCTTTTGCCTTGATTGATCCTGTTGAATTGAGTTTCCCAATCAACATGTTAAAAGTTTCAGCTGTATCCATGGAAGAAGAAAAAAGTTTTTTGAGATGAAGTTCACTTTCACATTCAATTTTACATCTCAAAAAATCTGGACTTCATTTATAAACAAAACAACTATACATAGTTTATAAATCATATTTTTAAGCAAATCGGGATAAAACTTATTATTTTTTCATGAATCATCAAAGTTTTGCCTTTTTATAGAAATGACTAGATTTCTTAAAATTATCTTAATATTTTTATCTCATAAATGATCAATTTTGATGAATGAGTGAAACAAATATTTCCGCAAATCAAACAACCTCAGCGGAAATTTATGAAAAAATCACCGAATATGTGAACCAAAAGAACAATAACTACGAAATCCTTGAATATTATCTTAATTCAAACTTAATTAACAAGGACACACAAGTAAATATCCTAACTGACATATTTAAATCAAAAGATCTCCCTAACAAATACCATACTCCATTAAATCCAAACTCGTTACCCAAGAATCCCTACAATTCAATGAAAAATGTCAAAGATTATCAACCGACATTCTCAGAAACTAAGAAACACTCATATGGATTCATCGAGCCACAGGTTCAATACTCATATTGCGTTTATTTACTTAATGAAATCGCCAAACTTGATGAATATTATTATTTAGCTTTTTATGAACTAGGGAAAGTACTAAAATTTGATAACAAACTCATATTCAAATATGATATACTAACGAACAGACTATTAAAATCATTTGCCAAGCTATTTCTCTATTCAGATTATTCCACAAATCCGAAAGCTTTAAGTTGGAGATTATGGATGACTTGTTTCGAAGATTCTCTAAACAAGATAGACTATCATACATACAGCGTCTTTGATTTTGCTTATCACTTAGCAGAAACGTATTCCTACGAAATTCCAATTGTTTTTGAAGAAGTTGAAGTTTATTTTGCCAATATACTCGCAAAATCAATTTTTGGAGTTGATCCAATAGAAAAAATAACTCCTAATAGTAATTTATCTTTCATGGAATACTTCGATATGATAAAGAAATCAAATCCAGATCTGTCTGAAGAAAAACTAAATCAAATAAGACAACTTTGTTTCGATTACGAAATAACAAAAGAACCAAATATTGAGTTCAGAGAACTTTACGAAGAAGAAAACTTTTTGGATGACACTACTTGGCTCACTTTGAGTACAAAATTTTGCGATTGTCTTAACAACAAAAAATTCTCATTATGTCATATCATTTACAAACTTTGTCGTTGCTTAGAGCTGATCAGAACTTCACCAGAAAAAGATTGTTTATTAGATCTTGTTAAGAAATAGCAGATATTGGGACAAGGTATTTAAGGGATTTTCCAATGACAATATTTAATAATTATCTCATGAAATACATAACAAGGACTAAATCAAGAGAATCCGATCATATCAAAAAGTTATTTAAAGTTTGGAAATATTTCTATGAAAAAGTTGACCATAAATATCTGGAACCAGCCCAAAATGCAATAATAACTTTACTTAAAGCAATGTCAAGATCTAGATATGATTCTATTAGGCTTATTCCAGAAGCATTAAGGGAATCAGAGAAAGCAGTAGTTTTTGCGATTGATTATGAAAAACTTTTACCACCAAGTATCAAAGTTATGAGAAAATTAGCAAAAAGATGCAAAATGTACAATGATGAAAAGAAAATGGAAGCTTTTGAAGAATTAAGTCATTTGCATTCTTCTGATTTATGGAATGAAACGATTGGATTCTTAAAGAAGTACATAAATGACAAAAGAATGACAACAGCAACTCTTAAACTTTTCATCAATTTAAACAAAGATGAAATTCATCAGCCAAAAAAGATTAACCTACAGGATTATTTGTTGACAAACTATGTTCCTTTTTATAATGATCTTAAATATTATCAAGTTCAACGGTCCAGAATCGAATTTTCTTATTTATATTATCTAATTAATTCTGCTTATAATTCTAATCTCGAAGCAATTTATTTACTTTCTAAACAAAATGGAATTAATGAAAATATTCTAATGAAAAGTATATTTTCAAGGAAGATGTACATTTTGGATACAATTCTTTTCAAATTCTCTATTTATTACTTTTGCTATGAAGATAATTATTTAAGTAACATTCCACTTCCAGGATTCGATTACAAACCAACAAGGGAGGATATTTTGTTTTGCAAGAAGATTATATCTTCATATCCACTAGATATTATTTCAATTTATCCTGATTTTAGTGATAAATTATACAAAGATAAAAGAAGCTTGCTGAAAAATATACAGACGTCTGATTACGCAGTTTATGGACAAAATCACAAAGGTCCAATGGATTATTCGAATTATAAATTCTTCTACTATCAAGAATATTCAGCAGGAAAGTTTTATCTTCCAAACTCTGGTTATAATTTTAAAACCAATCAAAGTTTCAGAAATGCATTTGATATCCCAGAGAAAATTGATGATCGATCACTTAACCAGTTGAAGTACTTGGCTTCTTTATATGTTGCCTGCTATGAATGCATCAAACCACCACAAAATATGAGATAAGATACCAGGGAATTTATTCTTAAAAAATTGAATGAAAACTCTTTTAAATCCGATGTTTTGCTTGATATCCTTTTGGGAAATGAAAACACAACAAATGACCAAGATTATAACATAATCAAACAAACTTTGGTCGATCAATATTCTCAATTACGTATTTTCCCGAAATTTTATCGAATCATGGAAATGTATAACGATAAAAGCATTGATCCCTATAAATATGAAAACTTCGAAATATTGCATTCATTTGATTTCTCAAAATATGGAAATGAGGCAAATAAATACAAAGAATTCCAGTTACAAGTTGATTCAAATGCATTAAGAATGCCATTTTATTACGATATAATAATCAATGAGCATCAAAAAAAATTTTCAAGTAGTTAAGTACTTCCTTGATAAAAAAATTGTTGATTTGAAGAGCACTTCAATAGACATTCTTAAATTACTTGTAAATGTAACAGAGAAAAAGTCCGTATTTGATTCAGACAAACTTTTGGATCGTCGCATTAAACCAGTTGAAAGTGATTTAGACATTTCATGGATTCTTGATTTAGTTAAATATTTAGAGAAAGTCAAATTCATTTACTCTCTGAGAACATATGATTTTCTCAACATCTACAAGAATATGCAAACGGAAGACAAACGAGAAATTGAAATGACAAAAGAATTTCTTAAAACAGGAAATTCGAAAGTTCTTGATTCATATGAGAATGAAATTTCAGAAGAATTTTTTGACACATTTGTTTCACATCCCGAATTTTTCAACACTAACAACTTGATCAAATCTATCAACAATCTTTCACTTCCATTCAAAACTCTTAATGAAAATAGCATTTGTGTTCTCAATCAACTTATTGAAGAATACCGGAGTGACTTAGAGGTCAGTTTTCCATATTCTAATTTCTTTTATTTCTTCAAACATTGTGAAGAAATTTTTCCATTTGTTAAAGAAATTGATGGCTTTTGGAACTACAAACCACCAAAATACCAATCATTTTCCGGATTCATCAAAGACATCAACAAGATGGTTCACAAAAAGAAAATTCCAACTGACTTACCGAAATTACAAGCATTTTGCAACTCATTTGAATCACAAGAAGAAGAACTTTACATTGATGATATCAAATACATTAAAAATGAAGGTAAAGCTAAAATGAAAACTTTGATATACATGCAAGTTGTGAATCCAACACCAATAATTACGAAGTTCAGTGATACGTTTTCATTAAAATGGCAAAAGCCCGACTACACAGATAAGTTCATTTCTAATTTGAATGAAGAAAAGTTAACAGTTGGTTCACTCATTTTAAGATTACTTCAAAATTCAAATGCATTTGAATGTAATATGGAAATATTCTCCAATTACTTCAAAGAAAGAAACGAAGAGCAGAAATCGAAAATCGAAAAACAAAGTAATCTTTCTGAGTTTTATTTTAATCTTCAAAAAGAAATTGAATCCAAAGAGAAAATCCACAAAACAAAGATCTCATTTATTAATGATTTTAATGATGAACTTCCAGAAAAGATGACGAAAGAAAGATTTTATTTGTTTGAAAAACTTTTATTTGTTGACAAAAATAAGTGGAAACTTATTGAAAATTCATTTTTAGCTGTTTTCACATTTTGTGAAGAAAACCATTTGTTCCGATACCAAGAACATATTATTGCATATACATTGAAATGTATTGAAGAAAACAACAATATTTTCTTTACAAATCCATTAAAAGAACTCTACAAATTCATTTTGAATTCTATAATCAATGAGAAAGAAAATGAATTTTCAGACATCTTCAGAATTCATAAAGAAAATGAAGATAAGATCTCAAATATCAAATCAAACATGAAATCCGAAGTACTTAATGTAGTGAAAACAGATTTTGCATCATCAAGAAATTCAGAAATCAAAGAGAAATTGGAAATTTATTCTAGTTATTTCCACAAAATTGTGAAAAATACTCCTCTTTTGATGGTCAAACCTAAATTTGAAAGTATTGATTATTCATTTGACAAAGTTAAGTTTTACAACATTCTTTTGTCATATAATCAGCTGAATCTTGATCTTTCTGAATTCAAAGAATTTGATGAATACGATTTTGTTTTCCAATCGAAAGGGCCAATGATTGTTAAAAACACCAAAACAAACAAATCTCATCGATATTCACAAACACAAAGTCCTCATCTTTATGTCATTGTCAACAACACCGTTGACAAGTCACTCTACAAGTTTGAGAACTCAACACCAACATGGACCAAAGTCAAAGTTCCGAAATTCAACAAATTTTATGGCGATATCAGTTTCGAACTTTTTTATAATTCTTTTAAAGATTTAGAAAATTCTTTTGCAAATGGAAAAGATTTATCATTCGAAGTATTTGGAGAAAACTTCAACAAGTTATTAGAGTTTTTAGACAATTCATCTGAAATAAATGATGAATTATTTGTTATTAGATTCCGAAATCTTATCAAATCTATTAACATCGATTCAAATCATTATCCAGAAACATTTCAAGTTTTTGATAAATACATTAATTTATCTAATGAAATCAAAGAAATCAACACAAATGATTCATTGACAAATCTCATTAATGATAAAATATCAAAAGTAAATGAAGTTGTTCTTCCAAGTACAAATGATCAGAATGAAGAAAATTTCCACTTCAGACTACAAACAAAATTTACACCAAAAATTATTGTAACAGATTCAGGAATCAAACCAAATTTCACTCAAATTTATTTTTCCAATTTCAATGTTAACTTCGACATTTTAGAAATCTCCATCTTTCTTGAAGGATCATTCCAGTTTTTAGATGTCTCTATTGAATCTGACTCAAACATTATTAAATCCGAAGTTATTGATGACAAAATCATTTTAACATTTGATTTATCATCCAAACCAAACAAAATCGAAGGAAATTTAAAAATCTCAGATATCAAAATTCCTATTTTGTTATGTTTTAATTATGACAGTTCTAATATTAATGGTCCTCATTTCGTTTTCAGTAATATGGATGTGATTCCTTGGGTATTTAGAACGACAGTCGAATCAATCAACACTGATGTAATGACCAAGATTGTTGAGTTGATTGACATATATAAATTAATTAGTGACAAATTGGATTCTTTATTTTTCAGATACCTGAAATTTAAACAACAATCACTTCTAGATAATTTGAAGAGAACATTTTCTAGTATGTATTCATTACATAATTTCTTTGGAACTCATTCATTCGATAAGTTTTGTCCATATTATTCTTCAGCACAAGAGTTCGAAACATCATTTTGTCAATCACTTCGAAACCTCGGTATCGACGATACTTCATCAGAAGAAAACTTTGATTTCTACAATGTTTTTTGTTACAAATCTTCTCATGACAATTATTCCATTATATATGATCCAAATGTTAAACGCAAAGAAACGCATTTAATTGAAGAAGAAATTGTTTCAACCCCATTGAATCAAAACAAAGATGAAATTGCAGAAATTATTGATGGAAAAGTTTCTATTCCACAAGAATCTGGAAAAACAAAATCATATCCTGTTCAAGAAATATTTTCATCTAACCATAATGAAACCATTGAAGAAAGCATAAATTCAATTTCTTCAAATTCAGATAAATCTAATCACGGGGATTATTCCAAACAAGAAAACAATTCTGAGATTTTAGAGAAAGATGATATTCAGAATTCTGATTCACAAAATAATATCCAAGTCGGAAGTATTTCAAATCAGATGATGCCACAAGAATTTAACAATATGCAAAACTATTTCAATCCGCAAGTGCAGATGTTTCAGATGCAAATGCAACAACAAACTCAATCTCAGATTCCTCCACAGTTCCAGAGAATGATTCCACCTCAGATCCAAAACAACCCACAAGCTATTATTCAGTATCAACAGATTCAACAGCAATATCAATCACTTCAGATTCAGCTTTCATTCGTTCAACAATCAGCATTATTTATCTCCTCCAAACACTTTATATTCAAATCCTAACTTTTTCTCACCACAAGCACAACCTTTCAACACCGAAACTTATCAACCCAATTCCATTCAACGACAACAACCACCTAATGTATGATTTATTTATATTTGTTTGTAATATTATTATAATTTTTTTTTTCATAATAAAATTATAAAATTTGCCAATAATCGATATGTCCACAATCATATAGATAATTTTATCTAGCTATTTCTTCAATTGAATTTCATTTTTGATAAAATTTTTATTGTGAGAAAAACCGTCAAAATTTTTAATGTCATCTGAACAACTTACTTCAATCCAGGATGTAGTCGTGTTTGACGTTTTTAAATTGTACAAAGATATTTCCGAAAGAGTGTGGAACTATTCAGAAGATGAAAATATTCAAGAATTCTCGAATTTCTTAATTTCACAAATTGAATCCAAAATTATTTCATCAAATTTTGTTTTTAATTTGATATTTGTTGTTTCTCTATTTAGGCCGAGAATAATACGCCAAATGAATCAGATTACTTCAATAATTAGCAAAAAATATGTAAAACCTTATCGTGATTTTGCATCAACCGCATCATTCACAAATCTCAATGTTTTCATATCTCAGAAGATATCAAATATAATATTCAACGATGATTCTGATGCTTTAAACTCATATATTATTAATTCAAACGGTGAAATAAAGATTGAATTTTTGAAAGAAGCATGCAGACTCGGATCCATTAACTGCTTCAAATACTTGATTATGAATTTCGATGGTCCATTGGATGACCTTGCAAAGTTTGCAGTTGCATCAGGAAATCTCGAAATCATTCGAATTCTTTCTCAAAAAGGAGTTGATTTCAATAACTGTTTCAAGATTGCAATTCACTCAAATCATAACGAAATTGCAGATTGGCTTTTGGAAAACAATAGCGAAAATAACTGCAGTATATATGATGCATATGTTGCGAAAAACTATGAAGCTATTTCATATTTCATCAACAAAGGCGTTGAACAAAATGAAAACGTAGACTTTTTAGTTTTCATGGCATCAGAAGAAAATTGTTTTGACATTGTTAAGTTCTTACATGAAAAAGGTTATTCCATATCAGGTATTAATGTAATTCAATATTGTATATAATGGAGTTTATTTTTACATCATCAAGTCCATTTTTAATTTATCAAATTCTACTTTTCTCATTATAATGTTCATTATCACGTTTTGGAATGACTATAATTCATATTTAACATTCATGCAATTCTTTTTAATGTGATGAAATTCTTTATTATATTCATTTCTCTCCGTTAATTTCTGCATGTAAACTCGGCAATGTTGATGCTGTTAATTTCTTGATTTCGGCAGGAGCTGATGTCAATACTGGAATAATCATAAAATATCCAACAAGCGATATTCTCAGATTCTCAGATATAAAGAAGATAATTCTTTATTTTTTTCATAGAGTTTAACATTAATTATTTTGACACCAATGATCTCGGCTGTCATTAATGGAAGCATTGAAGTTATTGATGCACTTTTATCACATGGTGCAAACATCAACTGCAAAGTCTTGTTTATTCATTATTATTTCATGAAATTCCTTTTAAATTAAAGACATTCAATTTTAATTTTATGGTGGTGAAGAGACAGAATATATTATTCATTGTTTTCATCTAATTGTCTTTTTTAAATACTCATTGCATTCTTTTGTTTGTCATTCGGTTCAATAAAATATCATGAAATTCATTATGTATTGATGCAACACCGCTTACAACAGCTATAAGACTCAGAAAAGCATATGTTGTCAAATTCCTCGTTGAAAAAGGAGCTGATATTCAACAGACAATAGTTCTTTATTAATATTATATGGTTCATTTTAAAATTTATAGAGTTATTCATTTATTCATCAATCAATTTAACATTAATTTATATAATTCTATGTTCCATCATGCAATTCGTTTTCAATATATGGAATTCTATGCTTATTCACAGTATTCATTATTTTTCTCATAGCCTTCCTATGACTCCTTTAGATGTTGCTTATCATTATGTATTTAAAGAAGTATATGATTTACTTGATCCAAAAAGCAAAGAAGAATAATACTTAAATTAAAATACTTATTTTCAAACACTCTTAATGATAGCATTTTAGGATAAAACTTATCGAGCAATTGAAATATAAAAAAATTAATTGTAACTCAATAAAAATATTTAACGCATTGGCGCATTTTGTGTACTTCATTTTTCATGAATGAGTAAAACACTTGATTCGGAAAATCAAATGAAATCAGTGGAAATTTATGAAAAAATTGCCGATTATGTCAGTAAAAGGAACCACAATTACACAATTCTTGAATACTATCTTAATTTAGGCATTATTAACAAAAATTCATCTCCTGATATCCTTAATAAAATATTTAAATCAAAAGATCTCGTCAATAAATATCATCCTCCACTAAAAACAGTAAAATTACCCGAAAATCTTTCCACAAAAACTCAAAATACAAATGATTATGAGCCAACTTATGAAGAAATTGAAAATCATTCGTTTGGATTCATTGAACCACAAATAAAATATTCATACATAGTATATTTACTCAATGAAATCCACAAACACGATGAATTTTATTATATTGCATTTTATGAACTTTCAAAACACATAAAATTCGATCCAAAATACATTTTAAACTTCGTAAATTCCCAAGCCTACAACATTATTAAAAGAGATGCCAAACGCGAACTTTATTTATCTTACAAATCATCACCAGAACTCCTAAGTTGGAGGTATTGGATGAGAATATTCCAAGCAGATCAAAATTGAATGACTTTTCATACTTACAGCATTTTCGATTTTGTCTATTACTTAGCAGCGACATATTCCTATGAAATTCCAATTGTTTTCGAAGAAGTTGATGTCAAATTAATTTATTCTCTTGGCGACGAATTGTTTGGACTTAAAAAATATAATTTTTTACCAGGAAAGTCATCTTTTCCACAATACTATGAAGCAAATGTTTCAAACAATCCAAAATTATCCCAAGAAAAGATCAACAACTTAAAAAATCTTTTGTTTGAGTTCGAAATCACGAAGAATCCGAAAATCAGCTTCCTAAAACTTCATAAAGAACCAAATGCTTTGTCTCAACTTACTCGTGAATATTTCAAATCAGATCAGAAATTCATCAGTTGTCTTGAAAGCAACGATTTCAATTTGGCACACATTATTTTCAATCTTTGCTATTGTTTAGAACTTGTTAAATATGTTGGCAGATGTTCTCCTGATGAATACGATTTATATGAATCAATTGAGTCAATTTCAGAAAAAAGATCGAAATACACAATCAGTGTTGCTTTTTCTTTGTTTTGTGACCACATAATTTACGATTTAATGAATTTAATATCAAAGGAACCTGATTATTTATCTCCTCTTTTTGGAGTTTGGATATATATCTACAGACAGCATAAAGAATATTTTGATGCTGTTGATGAATCAATGGTTACTCTGATCAAAATATTGGCAAGAGTCAACCATTATACGATAAAAGGTTATGCAGAAGAAATCAGAGAATCAGAAAAGGCAAAAATTTTTGGTTTTGATTATTTAAATCTTTTACCTGAAAACATTAAATTTATGAAACAACTTGCTTATGAATACAATCAATTGAATGAGCAAGTAAAGTTAAAAGTATTCAACAAATTAAGTCGATTACATTCTTCAGAGTTGTGGGCGAATTCTATTGAGTTTCTCAAGACTTATTACAATGACAAAAGAATGACAATTGGAAACTTAAGAACTTTTTTGGAGAAAAGCAAAAATGAAATCTCCCAACCAAAAAACATCAATTTGCTTGATTATTTAAAAATGAATGAATACAGATCTGATCCTACATACAAGAAGTATATTAACATTCAAAGGAATAAAATTGAGTACTCTTATGTTTATTATTTACTCTATGAAGCAAGCAATTTCAATCTTGAAGCAATTTATCTTGTTTCGAAAAAGATTTCGATTGACGAAAAATATTTCATGAAAAGAATTTTATCAAGAAAATTTTACATTCTGGATGTTTTTGTTTTTCAAATGTCTACTCAGTATCTGTCTGTTCCTGAAAACTTTTTGGCCGATGTTAGAATTCAACTTCCTGGTTTGTTGTATCCTCTAGGAAAGAATGAATTTAAGTTTTGCCAGGAAGTTGTTTCGAAGTATCCTTTGGATTTTCACATTGTTTATCCATTTTTTGATGTAAAGTATGACATGGGATCATTCAAACTCTTTTCAAGATCAAGATACTTGTTACAAGGATCTAATTACGAAGACATCTTTGATTATTCGAATTACTTATTCTTCTTTTATTACGAGGCAAATGAAGTTGACTCAATGTTTCAAGGGTTTGCTCAGTCTGGTTTTATCCCGAATCAATATTTCAGGAAAATATTTGATATTTCCGAAGAAAATCCTAAAGGAGTCTTGCTGAAGCATATGATTTCTTTGTATGTTTCCACTTACGAATGTCTCAAATCCCCAGATTATATAAAAGAAGAAACGCGAAATTTCATTTTGAACTATTTGAATGTTCCTTTTAAACGTGATTTGTTGATTGATGTTCTCACGGGAAATGAATCTGCTCCGACTAATCCGGATTATGCAATTTGCAAACAAATCATAATTTTGAATGTTCAAGAAAACCAAAAAGAAACATTTTCAAAATTTTATAAAATCATGGAAATGTTTGACCAAATGATTGATCCTTATCAGCAAAATAATTTTGAACTTTTGAAGTCATTTGATTTCTCGAAATATGGAAGTGCCGCAAACAAATACAAATCTTTCCAATCACAAGTGATTTCCAAAGTAATAAGTCAGCCTGGTTACTTGGCATCGAAAGTTAGAGACAAAATTGAAAAGAAAATTCCAACAGACTTACCGAAATTACAAGCATTTTGCAACTCATTTGAATCACAAGAAGAAGAACTTTACATTGATGATATCAAATACATTAAAACTGAAGGTAAGTATCAAATGAAAACACTTATGAATCTTGAAATTTCACAAAATGTCACAGATGTTTCAGATAAGTTCATTTCTGATTTGAATGAAGAAAAGTTAACAGTTGGTTCACTCATTTTAAGATTACTTCAAAATTCAAATGCATTTGAATGTAATATGAAAATATTCTCCAATTCCTTCAAAGAAAGAAACGAAGAGCAGAAATTGAAAATCGAAAAACAAAGTAATCTTTCTGAGTTTTATTTCAATCTTCAAAAAGAAATTGAATCCAAAGAGAAAATCCACAAAACAAAGATCTCATTTATTAATGATTTTAATGATGATCTTCCAGAAAAAATGACAAAAGAAAGATTTAATTTGTTCGAAAAACTTTTATTTGTTGACAAAAATAAGTGGAAACTTATTGAAAATTCATTTTTATCTGTTTTCACATTTTGTGAAGAAAACCATTTGTTCCGATACCAAGAACATATTATTGCATATACATTGAAATGTATTGAAGAAAACAACAATATTTTCTTTACAAATCCATTAAAAGAACTCTACAAATTCATTTTGAATTCTATAATCAATGAGAAAGAAAATGAATTTTCAGAAATATCTCCACTTAAAAAAGAAAATTCACGAATCTTAGCTCGAATAAAGTCAAACATGAAAGTTGACGTTTTGAATGCATTGAAAGCCGAATTTACTTCAACAAGGAAGAAACAAATCAAAGAGAAGTTGGAAGTTTTTTCTGATTGTTTCTACAAAATTGTCAAGAATATTCCTCTTTTGATGGTAAAGCCAAAATTCGAAAGTGTTGATTATTCATTTGATAAAGTTAAGTTCTACAACATGATTTTGTCATACAATCAACTGAATTTGGATCTTTCTGAATACAAAGAATTTGTTGAATACGATTTTGTTTTCCAAGATAAAGGACCTTTGTATGTCAAAAACATTAAAACAGACAAATCATATTGTTATTCTCAATCACAAAGTCCTCATTTATTAACACTCGGCAACAGTTCCAAATCCAATTACAAATTCGAAAACTCAAATCCAGCATGGACAACAGTTCGAATTCCAAAAATTCGTCAAAACTTTGAAGATTACAACTTTGAATTTTTCTGTAATTTGTATCAAGAGCTCGAAGATTTGGTGCGAAAAGAGAATATTGAATCTCAAACTATTTTTGGACTTAATTTCAACGACTTTACTGAGTTTTTAGGAACGATTTCAAAGATCAAAAAAGAAAATTTCTCATTTAACTTCCAAAATCATATGAATTCAATAAAATTAGATTCATCTTACCCGAATACTGTTCGTGTAATCACAAAATACATTGAAATGACAAAGGAAATCAAAGAAATCAAAGCCAATGAGAATTTGACAAATCTTCTGAATGAAAAACTCAGTAAAATTAAGGAAATAGAAATTCCTCGAATAAATAACCAGAATAAAACAAACTGTCGTCTCAGACTCCAAACAAAATTTACACCGAAAATTGTTATCACAGATGATGGCATCAAACCGAATTTCTCTCAAATTTACTTTTACAATTTCAATGTTAATTTCGAATATTTAGAAATTATCATCTTGATTGAAGGTTCTTTCCAGTTTTTGGATGTCTCGGTGAAATCATTTGCTATTATCAAATCAGAAGTTATTGAAGATAAGATCATTTTAACAGTTAATTTCTCAACATCAAAACCACAATTGATTAAAGGAATTTTGAAAATTGCTGACGTCAATATTCCAATTATGCTATGTTTTGGGTACGATTCATATCGGCTAAATGGTCCTAATTTTGTTTTCAATGACATGAAATCAGATTTAGATTTCAGAAATGCTTCACTTGAATCGATAAATACTGATGAAATGATTAAAATCGTTTATTTAATCGATTCTTACAAATCAATGAGTGACAAATTCAGTGAACTTTTCTTCGGTTATTTGAAGTCATATCAAAAATCATTTCCAATAAATTTATCGAGAATATTTTCAAGCATGTATTCACTACATCAATTCTTTGAAACGCATTCATTTGATGAATTCTGTCCTTATTATTTTTCAGCTAAAGAATTTGAAGCATCATTTTCCAAGTTACTTCGAATTCTCGGCATCGATATCTCATCAGAAGAAGAAAACTTTGACTTCTACAACATTTTTTGTTACAAAAAATTATATGACAATTCTATTGTTGATGATCCTAATATCAAACGTAAAACAACTAATGATAAAGGTTTTGAATCTACAAATAAAGAAGAAGAAATCGTTTCAATTTCATTGAATGATGAGCAAGAATCTCAAATGGAGCAGAGTAGTGAAGTAGTTGCTTTCCAAACGAAAACAGAACCTGACGAAAACATTAATTCAGGAGAAACTTCTCTAAAAGACAAAGCATCAAATATAGAAGCACCAGCATCAAAAATTGATTTCCAATCGGCAAATTCTATTCAAGAAAATAATTCCCAACAGCAGACTTCTAATCAAAGTTCTACACAACAATATCAATCGAACAATCCTTCTGAAAGAAGTATTGATAACAATAATACAAACCGAATTGAACCTGAAGAAGAAAGAAGAAATATCAAACAGCTGCAAACTGAAAATGTTTCCTATCAAGGAACTCCGCAACTGAATCAGATGCAGCAAGAATTTAATAATATGCAAAATTATTTCATGCAACAAAATCAGATGCTTCCTCAATACCAGAGAATGATCCCCCCTCAAATCCAAAATAATCCACAAGCAATTCTTCAGTACCAGCAGATACAAAATCAGTATCAATCATTGCAAATGCAGCTCTCTTCTGTCCAACAATTTGCTTTTCAATTCTCTCAAATGTATGGTGTTAATCCAATCAATGACATTTTAATGCCAAATGGAGGCTTTTTCTATCCTCCAAACATAGTAAACCATAAACAGGAGTATCCTTCCCAGCAACAACAACCGAAAATCTGAATTAGTAAAAGTTATTAAAAATTGTTTGTTTATATACATAAATACATCTCATTTTTATATTTATGCTAGCATAATAAAGAAGTAACAAATTAAGATGTCAAA
The DNA here is from genome assembly GCF_026262505.1 of Trichomonas vaginalis G3. Taxonomy (NCBI): domain Eukaryota; phylum Parabasalia; order Trichomonadida; family Trichomonadidae; genus Trichomonas; species Trichomonas vaginalis. The sequence goes on along the minus strand of NC_067206.1, from coordinate 39,778,569 downwards.
CATATGGAAATTGAATATTATTCATACTTGTTGTCTGAGTTAGTGAAGTTTTTTTTTTTTTGAATGAAGCAGCAAAACCGATATTCAAATGAAATGAGTTCATCGGAAATTTATGAAAAAGTTATGGAGTGTGTTAGCCAAAGAAATAGAAATTACGAAATTCTTCAATATTATATTAATTCTGGCATAATTGGCATAAATTCCAATTCGGAAATCCTTAATAGCATTTTCAAATTAAAAGAACGCTCAAATATTTATCAAGATTCATTAAACAGAGTTAAATTACCCCAAAATCCATTAAGTAATAAAGAATTTGCAAAAGATTATGTACCAACATTTTCAGAAACTGGAAAACATTCATTTGGGTTTATTGAGCCCCAATTAAAATACTCATATATTGTATATTTATTAAATGAAATCAACAAACATGATAATTATTATTATATTGCCTTTTATGAACTCTCAAAAGTGATAGAATTTGATCAAAAATATATCCTAAAGTTCGATAAACAAGCATATGATAGCATAAAATCAGATGCTAAACGAGAATTGTATTCGGCTTATTGTTCAACTCCAGAACTTTTGAGTTGGAGAAATTGGATTAGACGTTTGGAAGCTGATGGAAACAAACTTACTTTTCATACTTACAGCGTGTTCGATTTTGCTTATTACATTGCAGAGAAATATTCATATATGACGCCAATTATATTTGAAGAAGTAGATATTACACTGGTAAATGAATTTTCTAAAGAGATTTTTGGAGTTGAAAAACTTGAATTATATGATGAAAATGTAAATTTTCCTGATTACTATTATATGATTCAGCAAAACAACCCTCAATTATCACATGAAAAACTCAAAATGATAGAAGATCTTTGTTTTGAGTTTGAAATAACAAAAGATGGAAAGTGCTATTTTCAAATGTTGAATGAGCAAAAAAATCTAATTTCTAATATGATCTTGCAATTGTTCAAGGAATATCCAATGTTTTTAAGCTCTCTTAGTCAGAATATTCATATATCTCATCTGATTTTCAATCTTTGCTATTGTTTTGAATCAATTGCTGCACAATGCTGCCAAGACCATGATGATTATTTTCGTTTCATAATGGAATTTGCCAAGTCTGGTTCATGCTATACATATCAGAATTCTTTTAATGATTTTAATGATATAATATTGAATCATGTTATTGGTAATAAGCAGGAGGAAACAAAAATATTATATAAATTCTTTGAAGTATGGTTGTATTTTTATCAAGAATACAATCAGCAATATTTTAGAACTTTTCAAAATGTAATGACAGTTTTACTTAAAATTATGGCTCGATCAAATACATCACTCAAAGAAATTGCTGAAGATATCAGAGATAAAGAGAAAAATATAATTTTCGGACTCTGTTATGATAAACTCTTGCCAAAAAACATGGAAATAATGAAACAATTGTCAAACGAATTCAATCAATGTAATGAAAAGATGAAAAATGATATTTTTGAAGAATTGGCTCATTTGCATTCTTCTGATCTTTGGATGCGATCAATCAACTTTATTAAGGAGTATTTAAATGACAAAAGAATGACAATTGGAACTCTAAGATCTTTTATCGAGAAAAATAGATCAGAGATTGCCCAGCCAAAAAAGATTAATATTCTAGATTATTTTGAAAAGCCAACAGCTCCTACAGACCAAAATAATCAAAAATATATTCAAGTCGGACGTAACTTAATCAAATTTTCTTATTTTAAATATTTAGTTTCTGAAGCACAAAAGTTTAAACTTGAAGCAATATATTTACTTTCCAACGAAATCTCTATTGATGAAAAATATTTCATGAAAAGAATTTTATCAAGAAAATTTTACATTTTTGATTCAATCGATTTTGAACAAACATCGAAATTTTTACTTGATGAAATCAATTATAATTGTAGTTGGAGAGTTCCCTATTCTCATTATAAACCAGGTATTGGTGAATTCGATTTTTGTCAGGAAATTATATCTCAATATTCTTTGGATATTTTAATGATTTTTCCATCTATCAGTTCTAAATATAAGAAAAATTTATTGGATATGTTCTCAAAATCGGCATACAAGATTCAATTATCAAACTATGAGCATCCATTTAATTTTTCAAACTATAGATTCTACAATTGTTGTATGGAAACTTTTAATCTTGCTTACAACAAAAAGTTTTCAGCTTGTTCATGTAATCAAAACTTTGAAACGGTTTTTGCTTTAAAAAGTACTGGATTTTATTGGTCCAATATTGGAATGTTTATTTTTCCTTTTGTAGCTAGCTATGAATGCGTCAAAAGACCAGAGAAAATGAGGGAAGAAACAAGAAAATTTATCCTTGAAAAGCTTAATGAAAATTGTTTTAAATCTGATTTACTATCTGATGTATTGATGGGAAATGATAGAAAAGGAAATGATAGCGAATATTCTATTTGTGTTCAGATTTTAAATAATCAAGACTACCAACTTGAAACGTTTTCGAACTTTTATAAAATTATTGGAATGAATAATAACATGTATGATCCATATGAACTTGAAAACGCCAAAATTTTATTATCATTTGATTTCTCTAAATACGAAAATGTCGCAAATTGTTACAAATCATTGCAATCACGAGTGTATTCAAAGGTCATCAATCAACTAGATTATTTAACATATATAATTAAAGAGAAAATTGAAAAGAAAGGGATTAATTTCGAAATAATAAAGTATTTCATCGAAAATGAATTTATTATATTAGATGATATATCCTCTAGTGTACTAAAAATGCTGATGAATGTTTCAGAACAAGAAGAAGTCAAAGAATATATTCAAATTGGAAAAGTTGAAATAAATCCTGTTGAAAGTGATTTAGACATTTCATGGATTCTTGATTTAGTTAAATATTCAGAGAAAGTCAAATTCATTTATTCTCTGAGAACATATGATTTTGTCAATATCTACAAGAGTTTGCAAAAGGAAGACAAACGAGAAATTGAAATGATTAAAGAATTTCTTAAAACAGGAAATTCGAAAGTTCTTGATTCATATGAAAATGAAATTTCAGAAGAATTTTTTGACACATTTGTTTCACATCCCGAATTTTTCAACACTAACAACTTGATCAAATCTATCAACAATCTTTCACTTCCATTCAAAACTCTTAATGAAAATAGCATTTGTGTTCTCAATCAACTTATTGAAGAATACCGGAGTGACTTAGAGATCAGTTTTCCATATTCTAATTTCTTTTATTTCTTCAAACATTGTGAAGAAATTTTTCCATTTGTTAAAGAAATTGATGGCTTTTGGAACTACAAACCACCAAAATACCAATCATTTTCCGGATTCATCAAAGACATCAACAAGATGGTTCACAAAAAGAAAATTCCAACAGACTTACCGAAATTACAAGCATTTTGCAACTCATTTGAATCACAAGAAGAAGAACTTTACATTGATGATATCAAATACATTAAAACTGAAGGTAAGTATCAAATGAAAACACTTATGAATCTTGAAATTTCACAAAATGTCACAGATGTTTCAGATAAGTTCATTTCTGATTTGAATGAAGAAAAGTTAACAGTTGGTTCACTCATTTTAAGATTACTTCAAAATTCAAATGCATTTGAATGTAATATGAAAATATTCTCCAATTACTTCAAAGAAAGAAACGAAGAGCAGAAATTGAAAATCGAAAAACAAAGTAATCTTTCTGAGTTTTATTTCAATCTTCAAAAAGAAATTGAATCCAAAGAGAAAATCCACAAAACAAAGATCTCATTTATTAACGATTTTAATGATGATCTTCCAGAAAAAATGACGAAAGAAAGATTTTATTTGTTCGAAAAACTTTTATTTGTTGACAAAAATAAGTGGAAACTTATTGAAAATTCATTTTTAGCTGTTTTCACATTTTGTGAAGAAAACCATTTGTTCCGATACCAAGAACATATTATTGCATATACATTGAAATGTATTGAAGAAAACAACAATATTTTCTTTACAAATCCATTAAAAGAACTCTACAAATTCATTTTGAATCAAGTTTCAAATGAAAAACAAAATGAATTCTCAGACATCTATAAATTTAACAAAGAAAATGAAGATAAAATCTCACTAATCCAATCAAACATGAAATCTGAAGTTATTAATGCAGCCAAATCTGATTTTGCTTCATCAAAAAGTTCAGAAATCAAAGAAAAATTTAAAATATATTCTAGTTATTTTCCAAAAATTGTTAAAAATGTTCCTCTTTTGATGGTAAAGCCAAAATTCGAAAGTGTTGATTATTCATTTGATAAAGTTAAGTTCTACAACATGATTTTGTCATACAATCAACTGAATTTGGATCTTTCTGAATACAAAGAATTTGTTGAATACGATTTTGTTTTCCAAGATAAAGGACCTTTGTATGTCAAAAACATTAAAACAGACAAATCATATTGTTATTCTCAATCACAAAGTCCTCATTTATTAACACTCGGCAACAGTTCCAAATCCAATTACAAATTCGAAAACTCAAATCCAGCATGGACAACAGTTCGAATTCCAAAAATTCGTCAAAACTTTGAAGATTACAACTTTGAATTTTTCTGTAATTTGTATCAAGAACTTGAAGATTTGGTGCGAAAAGAGAATATTGAATCTCAAACTATTTTTGGACTTAATTTCAACGACTTTACTGAGTTTTTAGGAACGATTTCAAAGATCAAAAAAGAAAATTTCTCATTTAACTTCCAAAATCATATGAATTCAATAAAATTAGATTCAACTTACCCGAATACATTCGGCATTATCAAGAAATTTATTGACATATCAAAAGAAATTAAAGATAATGACACAAATAAAGACTTAGAAAAGCTCGTTTTAGAAAAACTAAGCAAAATTAAAGAAATTGAAATACCAAACATAAATTATTATAATAATAGGAATATCTTTTTCAATTTGCAAACAAAATTTACACCAAAAATCATTGTAACAAGTGATGGAATCAAACCAAATTTCTCTCAAATTTACTTTTGCAATCACAATGTTAATTTCGAAATTTTAGAAATTTACATCTTGATTGAAGGATCTTTTCAGTTTTTAGATGTCTTTGTTGAATCATCTGCTAATATTAAATCAGAAGTTGTTGAAGATAAGATCATTTTAACAGTTGATTTATCATCCAAACAAAATAAAATTGAAGGAATTTTGAAAATTTTGGATCTCCATATTCCAATATGTCTGAATTTCAAATTTAATAAATGGAATTCAAGCATAAACGGCCCTAATTTTGTATTTAATAAAATACAATCAGATTTAGATTTTAGAACAGCAGATATTGAACCAATTAACACAAATAAAATGGCAAGAATTGTTGAATTGATTGAATCATATAAAAATATGAGTGATAAATTCAGTGCTCTATTCTTCAGTTACTTGAAATCATATCAGCCTCATTTTCCTATTAATTTGTTGAGAACATTTTCTATTATGTATTCATTACATGAATTCTTTGAATCAAGTTTAATCGACAATTTTTGTCCATTTTATTCTTCATCTGAAGAATTTGAAACTTCATTTTGTCATTTACTTCGAAATCTTGGAATTGATACTTCTTCGGAAGAAAAAGATTTTGAGTTTTACAACATCTTTTGTTACAAGTCTCCAAGTGGTTTAGTTGTTGATGATCCTAATATCAAACGAAAAATAACTATAATAAATGAAATTGGAGCTAAAGAAACTGAAACATTGCAACAAGATATTGCTGAACAAAAGGATGAACATTATACTGATAAAATAGTTATTGAAAAAGAAAGATCAAACCAAATGAATATTACTTCGGAACGCAAATCATCAAAAGTTGAAGCTATTACTGAAGAAGTGATTACTGAAATAACTAATCCTTATCAAGAAAATGTTAGTCAAACTTATTTTTCTGAAGAAAGTTTTGTTCAGGAGAATCAAGCCAATTATTTACCTGAAGAAAAAATCAAAACAACTAACCAAATTGAAATTGAAACTAAAGTCGAAGAAAAGCAATATCAAAATGAAAGAGTTTTCAATCAAATTTCTCAAAACCAGGATCAAATGAAGTCACAAGATTTTAATAATATTCAAAACTATCTCAATGCGCATATGCAGATGCAGAATTTTCAGGAGCGAATGCAGCACCAAATTCAATCTCAGATTCCTCCTCAATTTCAGAGAATGATTCCTCCTCACATCCAAAACAATCCACAAGCTATTATTCAATATCAGCAGATTCAACAGCAATATCGATCGCTGCAAATTCAGCTCTCATATATTCAACAATCTGCATTTCAATTTTATCAACAATTTGGAATTAATCCAATTAATGAAATTTTAATGTCAAATGGAAGCTTTTTCTATCCTCCGTACATAGAAAACGAACCACAACAACAAACTTCTCAACATTTCACCATGCTCAATGACACATCTCAGCAGAAGCCAAAATTGTGATTTATAAATTGTTATTTTATTATAGATTTTTTTCCTCAGCCAAACATCAGAAATAGCTACAGGTTGACACTCCAATTCAAATCCATAGATTTGGATTCAACCTATAACAGCACTCATGTTAAATAATTGCATCTGTATTAGATGAATCTTGATGTGTTAAGATCAAAATCACTTTCTTCACAATTGAAAAAAAAGTATCTGTTTTTACAACATCTTTTTGCAGGTCCTGGTGATTTTTGAAGGTAATAATAGATTAGTGAATTATATTAGAGTTAAATCTTGCGAAAACATGATAATGTTCTGAATTTCAATGACATTTTTTTTTCATGAATGAAACTCCAAGTACTATTTCAAAAAATATGCCATCAGAAATAATTTATGACAAAATCGTGGAATATGTTAATGGAAAGGGTAAGGGCTTCAAAATTCTTAAGTTTTATCTCGAATTTAATCTAATTAGTAAATTTACTTCTCAAAATATTCTAATCAACATATTTAAATCAAAAGATTTCTGCGATAAATATCATAACCTTAATAAGATGGCACGCTTTTTAAATAGTGCAATAAGGATGATGGATGAATTAAATCAATATGATTCTGCATTTGAAGAAACCAACAGATATTCATCTGAATTCATAATTCCTCAAATAAATTACTCATACATTATATATTTATTGAATGAAATTGCCAAACATGATAAATATTATTACATTGCATTTTACAAATTATCAAAAAAAATTGAATTTGATCCAAACATTATAATGAATAACAACAAATCAGATCTTTCAATCATCAAATCAGATGCTAAAAGATCACTCTATTTATCATATTCATCTTCCCCTGAACTTTTGAGTTGGAGAGTTTGGATGAAAATTTATGATGGAAATCCACACAATACATGTTACAATAAGTACTGTATTTGTGACCAAATATACTACATTCTAAGATTATTTTCCATTGATTTTCCGATTATATTCGAAGGAGTTGATATCAATTTAGTTAATGAATATTCCAAAGAAATTTTTGGGCTTGAGCCATTGGAAATTTCAAGTTCATCAATTTCATTTGCTGATTATTTCGAAATGATACAAAAGTCTTATCAAAATCTTCCACAAGAAAATCTTTTGAGAATCAAAAATCTTTGTTTTGAATTTGAAATCACGAAACTGCCTAATACTCGTATTTTTTATGATCATTGGCAATCTAATATTGAGTTATATAAAATTATAATACAGGTCTATAATATAGGGTGTCCAAAGGTGCGTTTAGCACAGCGCTCTATATGAGACTATTAAAGGAGATATATGCTGATTATAAATATATAATAAAAAATATGAATATATGTATATGATGAGTATGTTGTATTTTGGCGCCATGCCGGGATATAAAATGAATTTTGAGACAAGAGGCGGTTTCGCGGGAAATTTTGGCGGGATTTTTTTCATTTTTTTAATGAATCATAAAGAAAACATCCTCGCTCTTGCAAAAAAATGCAAAGACTGTAAAAAAATCTACGAGACATTGGTAAAATGCTTCGGTATGGATGCTCCTAGCTATTCCACTGTAACGTATCATGTTAGGATGTATCACTTCATGAACAAAAAGGCGCCCATCATAAAAATTGACAAAAAATCGCCGGATCAAAGAAAAATCAAAGCAATTCTTCAAGCGCTAGATGAAGACCCAAGAGCATCACTCAGAAGGATAGAGGAGATGACAAAGATACCACGTACAACAGTCAGTTATTATCTGCACAATTATTTAAACTACAAACTAGCGTATACACGTTGGGTTCCGCACAACCTTAATTCAGTTCAAAAAAAATCTAGAGTCCAATCTTCGAAAGAGCTCCTCTCTATATTGGGTGCGTATCAATCCAAGAAGTTTCGCTTTTTAGTAACAGGGGACGAGTCTTGGTTTCAATATGCAACAGAAGCCAAAATCATGTGGATCCCGAAGGATGAAAATCCGCAAACATTCCCGAAGAAAAAAATTAACACACCAATGATGATGTTGTCGGTTTTTTGGGGCGTGAATGGCATCATCGCAATTGATATTCTTCAAAAACCTAATACGATGAATGCTCAGTATCTAATTGACAATGTTCTTACTCAAATTATCAATTCTGATGAGTTTGAGAAATCCAAACAACAAAAACAAAAGTTTGCAATTCATTTTGATAATTCAAGAGTTCACAAAAGTCATAAGGTAATGAATTACTTGGTGGAAAACAATGTCAAAGTTGTTCCAAACCCAATTTATTCACCTGATATTGCACCCTCTGACTTTTATTTATTCGGCACGCTAAAAAAGAGAGCTGAAGGACGCGAATTCGCGAGTCCAGATGATCTTGAAAATTTTGTAAGAGAGCAATTTGAGCAATTTTCTCATGATGATTTAAAGCGTGTCTTTCAAGCCTGGATCGATCGCTGCGAACGCGTGATTGAATCCAATGGTGATTATATTTAAATAAACTTTATATATATGTAACTTGTTTATTTCTATTCGCAGTATTCAGGTTTGTGCTAAACACACCTTTGGACACCCTATAATAGCTCAGGATTTATGAATTTTCACACATCAAATGGTTACTGTTTTTACATTCTTTACAATTTAACCAAATATGCAGAAACTGAGCGAGAATTATCTAATGAGAATATTGATTACATGGTCAAATTATTTACTTGGGCATTAAATTTTAAAATAGATTCAGAATGTGGAAAGTTTTTCATTAGCAGTTTGAAGAGTGTTGTAAAGAATGATTATGGATTATTCTACTGTATACAGCCATTTATTAATTATTGGATATCATTATATGAAAAAAATGACAAACAGAATTATGAGATTTTCCATGATGCGATGACAGTTTTATTGAAAGTAGTGAAAAGATCACAAACTATTGATATGCATCTGGTTGCTAAAGAAATCAGAGAATCTGAACGTAGTAACATTTTCGGACTTAACTATGAAGAATTTTTATCTAAGGATTTCAATTATTTAAAAAATGAGTTGAATAACAATATATTAACAAAATCATTTGAACAATTAAGCACTTTGCATGCATCCAAACTATGGAAGGAATCAATTGCTTTTCTTAAAGAGTATGTCAACGACAAAAGAATGACAATTAAGATCATCGAAGAATTCTTGGAGAAAAATAAATCGGAAATTTATATGGCCAAAACAATTAATTTACTAGAATATTTGGAAAAGAATAATTCAACTTCTGACCAGAAGTTCATGCCATATCTTGAAATACAAAGAAAAAGAATACAGTTTTCCTATTTTTATTATTTGATTAATGAATCTAAGAAGTTTAACATTGAGTCAATTTATTTAATTTCGAAACAGATTTCAATCGATGAAAGAATCTTTATGAAAAAGATTTTTTCAAGGAAATTTCATATTTTGGATGAAATATTATTTGAAAAGGCAATTACATATTTGTATGATGAATATCAAATTCAGCAATGTAATGAAATTTCATTTAAGGATCCATTTACCGAGTTGGGGATTGAAGAGTTCAATTTTTGCCAGGAAATCTTAAATCAATATCCCTTGGAAATTAACATTATTTATCCTGTAATGGATCCTAAATATAGCAAAGATGCAATCAAACTCTTAGATCAATCAAAATGCATGTTTAATAACACAATTTACGAAAAACCTTATAATTTCTATGATTTATTCAAACCAATATATCATATCATTAAGGATTTTAAACCAAATCAATCATTCAGAAATATTTTCAATATCCCACAAGAAAAAAATTCTGGAAATAAGTTGAATTATTTGATTTCTTTGTATGTTTCCACATATAAATGCATTAAAGGCCCACTTAAAATGAAAGAAGACACACAAAATTTTATTATTAAGAAATTGTCTGAAAATTGTCTGAAAAAAGATGTATTGATTGATATTCTCACGGAAAATGGAAATACAACTGATGATCATGATTATCTAATTTTTAAGCAAATCTTGAATGAACAAGAAGATCAATGTGAATCATTTTCACGATTTTATCGAATAATTGAGATTTACAATTTGCATACGATTAATCCATCTGAACCTATAAACTTCGAAATACTGAGATCATTTAATTTCTCAAAATATTGGAAAATAGCAAAGAATTACATATCATTTCAATCGAAAGTAATTTCAAAGGTTATTAATAAGCCAGAATATCTTTCAACAATGGTCATAGGACAGATCAAAATAAAGTCAATAATTATCAAGTAATTAAATTCTTTATTGATAAAAAACTTATTAATTTAGATAAGATGTCGGTAAACACACTTAAATTAATAATGAATGTTTCAGAGCAAGAAGAATTGAAAGAAAGAATTAAACCCGGAATAGTTGAAATTAAACCAGTTGAAAGTGATTTAGACATTTCATGGGTTCTTGATTTAGTTAAATATTCAGAGAAAGTCAAATTCATTTACTCTCTGAGAACATATGATTTTGTCAATATCTACAAGAGTTTGCAAAAGGAAGACAAACGAGAAATTGAAATGACAAAAGAATTTCTTAAAACAGGAAATTCAAAAGTTCTTGATTCATATGAGAATGAAATTTCAGAAGAATTTTTTGACACATTTGTTTTACATCCCGAATTTTTCAACACTAACAACTTGATCAGATCTATCAACAATCTTTCACTTCCATTCAAATCTCTTAATGAAAAGAGCATTGATATTCTTAATATGTTGATTCAAAATTATGAAAATGATTTAACCATTATAATTCCAGTTTCAAATTTCTTATATTTCTTTAATTATTGCCAGAAGATATTTCCATTCTTGAAGGAAATTAATGGAATTTGGAATTACCAACCATCAAAATATCAATCAATTTCAGGTTTCATTAATGATATTACGAAGATGGTTGATGCAAATAAAATTGTAGAAGATTTAACACAATTGAAAGAATTTTGTGATTTGATAGATTCAAAAGTAGAAGAACTTTATATTCAAGATTTTAATCACATTATTAATGAAAATTCAGGATTAGATATTCATCTTCCAAGTGGGCACAATGTGACTGTTGGAATTATAATATTGAGATTACTCCAAAACTCAAATTCTTTCGAATGCAATATGAAAATATTCTCCAATTACTTCAAAGAAAGAAACGAAGAGCAGAAATTGAAAATCGAAAATCAAAGTAATCTTTCTGAGTTTTATTTCAATCTTCAAAAAGAAATTGAATCCAAAGAGAAAATCCACAAAACAAAGATCTCATTTATTAACGATTTTAATGATGATCTTCCAGAAAAAATGACAAAAGAAAGATTTAATTTGTTCGAAAAACTTTTATTTGTTGACAAAAATAAGTGGAAACTTATTGAAAATTCATTTTTATCTGTTTTCACATTTTGTGAAGAAAACCATTTGTTCCGATACCAAGAACATATTATTGCATATACATTGAAATGTATTGAAGAAAACAACAATATTTTCTTTACAAATCCATTAAAAGAACTCTACAAATTCATTTTGAATTCTATTATCAATGAAACGCAGGATGAATCATCTGAATTCTGTATAATGATTGAATCAAAAAGGAAAAATATTTCAAAAATGATATTATGTATCAAAAAGGAAGTTATTAATACACTCAAAGCAGAATTTGAAAAATTAAAGAAGAAAAAAATTAAGGATACTCTTGAAAAATATTCTAATTGTTTCCACAAAATTATTAAAAACGTGCCAATTTTGATGATTAAATCCATCTCAAATAATGATGATTTTCTATTTGATAAAATCAAGTTTTTCGATATGATTTTGTCTTACAGTCAGATGAACATAGATTTTTCTACTGAGGATGTTGATGAATTCCATTTCTTATTCAAAGAAAAAAGATATTTAACTGTTAGAAACAGCAAAACTGATAGAGTATATACATATTCATATTGTAATAGTCCACACTTATTAGTTGTTTGCAATTCAATTGGTCAATCTTTATATAAGTGCGATGATTCAAATATTACTTGGGCAGATGTGAAGGTTCTGAAAAGAAATCAAACATTTACTGATTGCACCTTCGAAATGTTTTGTGAATTACACAGCAAACTTGAGCATTTAGTCAAAAAAGAAACTATAGAAACACAAATAATTTTTGGGTTGAATTATTGCCAATTTTTGAATTTATTGGCTAAAATATCTGAGGGATCAGTGGAGTCCTTCTCACAAAACTTTCAGAATTTCATTGATACAATTGTTTTTGATTCCTCATATCCTGAAACTATTCGAGTTATTGAGAAATACATTGAAATGTCAAAGATATCAACATTGCCCAAACAATTTTATATACTGTCCAAGATAGACTGAACAATGTGAATATGATTAATTATCCGAAAACTAGACGACCTCGGAAAGGAAACTTCTGCTTCAGATTACAAACTAAATTTACTCCGAAAATAACAGTGCTTGATACTGGTCTAGTATCAAATTTCTCTCAGATTTATTTTAATAATGTCAACGTCAACTTTGGTATTTTAGAAATTTTTGTGGCAATTGAAGGTTTCTTTCAGTATCTTGATGTATATGTTGAATCTGATTCTGATTTCTTTAGAACTGAACTTATTGATGACAAAATTATAATATCTGTTGATATAACATCCAAACCAAAAAGAGTTGAAGGGATTTTGAAAATTTCTGAAAACAATTTTCCAATTTCTTTAAATCTAAATTACATTAAACCTAGATCTAAAGAAAACGAAAACATCAAAGTTTCAGATTTTGTTTTTAGTGATATGGATTCGCATTTAAACTTTAAAACAGCAACTATTAAATCAATTAAAACAAAAGATATGTCGACAATTGTCGATTTGATTAACTCATATAAAGAAATGAGTGACAAATTCAGTGACCTTTTCTTTAGTTACATGAAATCTAATCAACAATCATTTCCAATAAATTTACTGAAAACATTCATGAAATTATATTCCTTACACGAATTCTTGGAATTCCATCCATTTGATTCATTTTGTCCATATTACTCATCAGCAAATGATTTCAAAATATCATTTCATCACTTGTTACAGACTCTTTGTATGGATGAATCATCTGATGAAGAAAACTTCGATTCTAATAACATCTTCTGTTTCAAAAATCCTATTGACTACGATACGTTTGAAGAAGATCCTAATTTTGAACAACAATCTAATCTAGTAAATGACTCTTCATCTGTAATTACACAACATCAGGAAAGTGTTACTAATGATTCGATTGAAATTCAAAAAGACGTTTCCACAATGACTTGTGAAAAAGAAAATCAAATGACAATACCAAAAGGTGCTAATTTGGCTCCAGAAATTAACGATTCATCTAGTATTAACTCACATGATTCAATTCCAAATACACCTGAATTTGACGAGAAATCCAATTCGGATGTCAATTTACCATATTTTGAAGATGTGAATCAAGAAGGATTAATAGAAATTCAAAAATCCCCAAATAAAATTCAAAAGTTTCAAGGGATGCATTTATTGCATGAAGATAATCATAAATCTTCCAAACAAAATGAAATTAATTCTCTTCGAATTTGGAACAGCTTTCAGATATTTGCTCAGAAACGCAAATCTTTGGTTTTAACATTGTCATTTGCTCTAATTCTTTTTAGTGCATTTGTAATTATGTTAAGCATATTGTTCCACCAAATTGTATCGAATTAGCTGAATTATGACTGAACGTCTTCTATGAAAAACACTCAGTCAATATTCTTGGTTCTGATCTTGAGCATCATCAAGGATAGATCCTTCACTTACTTGAACTCTAACAACAATAATTTCTTATTAATTTTTTGAAACGCCATCATACGATGAACACTTTCCATGTTATGATTCGTCACAAGAGTTTGATTCATCATTTTTCGATTAATTTGAAATCATAGTATTGGCATGCAATACTCTGATTAAAATTTGCAATTATGTTCAATTAACATATTCTTTCCTAATCAGATTTTTGGTTTTTCAAGGCAATAATCTTCTCAAATGCAATTCATGTAACAATGGAAACCATGCAATCGATTTATGTATAAATGTATTATTTTTATATTTTCAAATTCAACATGTTTTTTTCTTTATTTATCTTTAAATTTAAATAACAATGAAATAATTTTTTTATTTAAACAATAACTTTGGAAACGCCATCTTGGTCAGGGGCAAGAATTGTGAACGACTCAACAATTGGAAACTGACGGGATTTATTAGCTGCAAGTTGTTGCATCTGTTTCTTCTTAGATCTCCTGATTTTATGTTTCTTCTTTTTCTCTTCTTCATTTGCAACTTTTTCATCTTTTTCTCCAGAAATTTCTTTTAGATCTCTTTCTTTAATTGATGATGAGGTTTTAGTTCTAGGAGTATATGGTTTTTCATTCTCGCTCTTCATTGTAGATTCGGATTCCGGATCGTTTGTTGTGCTAGTGAATGTGTAAGTTCCATTCTTTTGTTTAGAATGATGTCTTCTTTTGTGTCTGTCTGTTTGTTCTATTGTTTCTTCGACTTCTCCTGTCATGTCTGTTGTTGCTGTGATTGAGTAAGAATATTCATCCAATGTTTCACATGTATAACCTGTGTTGAATGTTGTTTGCGAATAAACCTTTGTTGACTCAAAAGAATTTGATTTTGTTTGTGGTGGAGAATTTTCTTGTATATCAATTTCTCTTGCTTCAATTTTTTCTTCTTCAGCTGTTTCTTCCTCTTCAACTTTCTTTTCTTTTTGTTCTTCTTCCTCTTCTTCTGGTGCAACCGATGTTGGCATTGATTGCAAACTCTCTATTGACTCTTCTTCTTCACCGTTCTTTATTCCTTTCTTTCTTCTTGCAATGAGTTTTTCTTCTGTCTCTTTATCCAACATGTTAAGTTTAATTGCAATTTCCAAAGCGTCGAAAGTTGTTTCGGGCTCCAAATCGTCGTCAAAAACAGTGTTTCCTGCATCATGAGTGACTCTAGAATCATATGTCCATGTGAATTCGGAATCAGTTGACATGAAATCTTCGGAAGTTGATGAACCAGTTTTTGATATTGTTGAAGTTTTCGATTTTTCATCTTCATCTTCATTCTCCTGAATTGTTGCAGTTGAAGTCGAAAAGACTGTTGTTGGAGGAGCATCAATTTGGCTCATGTCTGGTTGTATATCCGCAAAATACTTCGAAACATGAGTTGCAATTGCCCAACCAGCAGAAGAAGCAGACAATTTCCTTTTATCTCTCAAATCATCAATGGATTTCATGAATTGTTGATTATTTGAAGAAATCCATTTCATTATTGATTCAACTGATTCCACAACATCTTTGTCTTCTGCTTTTCCGAATAATTTGTTTTGTTCTTCTAATAGTTTCTGCTCTTTCTCTTTTTGTTCCTTTACTTTTGGATCTTCTTCAATTTGTTCATTCAACAAATTTATCTCTGCTTTTTCTTCTTCCTCGTTTTTGAAGTCATCGATTTGTGTGTTTGCTAAATCAAGCGTGAAATCAAAAATCTTCTTCATGTATTTCTTAAGAACTCTCTGGTCGAATCTACCGTACTGTGGATACATCTTTTCGACTTCAGAAAGAGTTAAAATACAATTCAAAATATTTGTAATCAAAATAGGAAAACTTTTTTGCTGGTAAGTATAATTCGGGAATACCAAAGCAGGATTAGCAATAAATGGACATAACAACTGTGTAGAGAACATATCAGACAAAACTCTGAATGTTCCAATCTGTTTGTTGAACTTTGCTTCACAGTAATTTTTGACAAAAAATGCCAAAATTCTTATTTCTAACGGAATAAAACTTCCTGAATCCATGATGTATTTAATGCATGTGAAAACAACAGTTTCCACGTATTTGATTCCTTCTTCTGTGTTTTGAACTTTTGGAATGCTCTTTTCGTTGATATATCGAACGATTTTGTCTGCAAAATTCAAAAAGAATTTGTAAGAAAACTTTTCGAAGTAAACATAGTAAAAATCATGGAGAAGAGACTCAGAAGAGCATAAGTGGTCAATTGTTGACTGTGGCTGGGAGAAAACAGTCGACAAAAACGTGTTGATGAGCAAAACAATCTTTCCTGAATGTTGTGCAATGTTCAACAAACTTCTAAAGATGTCTTTTCTGTCTAAAACTCCAACCAAATCAGGCTGCAACAAAGCTCTAGTGTAGAACATGTCTCTTGTAGTCAGCATCTTGTACAAAGTGTTTGTGACTTCGGGAGCAACAGGAAAAACAATGTCATTCAAAAACGTGAAAAATTGAACTGGTTTTTTGTCGAAAGATTTCACCCAATAAGGGATAATCTTTTCGTTAATTGGCATGAACTTGCAGATCTCGGTTCCATCTTCGCCGTAGAATATCAATCTTGGCCCTACTTTCTTTGCTTTGGCTGCTGTCAATCTGATGAAAATTCGGAATGGCGAATTGTTGAAACTGGAGGAAACACAAAGCTTTTTCTGACTTGAAAGAGATGCCCAGGCAATTGATTTGTCATTTGTCTTGGCATTGCAAGCAGCTCTCAGTGCATCTGGAACATTTGATTTCCATTCTGTAGGAAAAACGCAGTTAATGAACCAGGATAATGATTTTGCTGGATTTTGACTTATACAAATGATTTTAATGATGGATTTGAGGATTGCTTCAGATGATGCTAAATTTTTCGGAAAAGCTGGAGGAAATGTATTGACAAGTATTGAATATGATGCAGAAGGAATATTTTTAAGTAAATATTTTTGAAATTGCTGTAATATTAAAGGAGGATTCATAATTAAATCCGTTGGTTGTGTATTATCTATTGTCCGTGCGATTCTCGATAAGCTTTTAACTAGGTCTTCGTTATTAAACTTAGGTGCTCCCTCAAGTTTGTCATCATGCATCCATTCGCTGATTTTTTCATCGTAATACTTCTTGTAATTTATAGAATTCTCTTTGTATAGTCTTTTAGCTTGATATGATATAGTTCTGTCTTGATCATATGCCCTAAAACCGGATGTAACATCCATCCGATTTTTTTTTAACGCCTTCAATTAAAATTTTTGTCAGACGTTTTATTGCTACGAGAAACCCCTTAGATCGAACTAATTTAGACTTGACACTTAGTAAAAATCAAGCAAAAGCTCGGAAACTAAGATGTGGCTATCAGTTCACCTATCATCTGCTTTAAATTCAAGATATTAATTTAAGATTTTCAAGGCAACTGCAATTAAAATGAATTATACTAATTATATCATCTTGTTTATCTCGATTGTACTACATCTTTAACAAAACAATTCAATATTTAACTTAGATACACATCAATAAAGAAATATATTATGTTTCAAGCTGCTAAAATCAAAGTCCCCATGAATACATAGTGTTTTTGTACTTAAAGATTAATTTTTACAACAATATTTAATTTTATTTTGTTCATATTAGATTTATTATGAATGTTATTTATTTCCTTGTACATATTAGTAAGAATAAATAAATTTTGTGTTGATAGCATGTAATAAAAAACAACAATTTATTGAGATAATATAATTTTGATAGTTTCTAAAAGAAAAGTTGCTGCTTGAACTATCTCTTTCTCTTTCTGGCTTATAATCTCTTCTAGTCTATCTATAACCGCGTATTCCTCGAAAATGTCCTTAATATCAGGAAAATTCGAAGAATCTCCAACAATTTGAGAAGTTAAATTGATCAAAGCTCCAAGAATGTTTGCAACGATTTCATTTTCATCGTAGACGAAATCGTCGCAAATTAAGTTTAATGGAGCATTTTCAAGCAAATCTGGTATTTGTTGGGGAGTTGCAAGCATCATCAACCTGCATATAAATATAATTGCCTGTTTCTTTACCTTGTATGACGAATCTTCGAGGTAATTTGCAATTAATTTGTAAAATTCTGATTTCCAGATGAAGTCAATTGAATTCTGTGAAGATGCCATGATGTTATTGATCAAAAGAATGATATTAGCTGCAATTTCTGGATCTGATGCGTTTTGTAACGAAGAAATGACATTAAACACTTCTTGGCTTGATTCATTTACTAAAATATCACCATATTCATTGAATTCGTATACGGCATTGATGAGATATCGAACAGAAGCTGGACAAAGCTGAGGATTGTTGGAATCATAGCAGCCAAATGATAAATTCCAAATAAATGGATTGATCAATTTGGCCTTTTGTTCCTGGGAAATGTTAGAACGAAGTAAATTTGCTAGAATATCAAAAACTAAGTTAATTATCGTGTATTTTGGCATTGTTTCATTATCTTTCAGGATTTCTGTTGCCAATTGGAGTATGTCATCGATGTAATCATTAATATCGTAAAAATTTATTGAAAAAATGTCTTGCAAAACTTCTAAAACCCAAATCTTATTTGAATGCTGTAATTTTTGGTTTTGCAAGATAGATAATAGATAGTAAAAGAAGTCGCTAGTGAATAGGTCATGTAGAAGCTCTGTATTTATGGCCATAACGTTGGCCAAGAATTTGCAAAGAATAGAATGATTAATCATACAATCTTCCTGACTTAATAGCTCATATGCATGTCTATGGAATTGTTTTCCAATGATAAAAGGAAATGACCAAGAAAATTTTTGGATGAATCTGATTAAAAGATTAAATGAATTGGTTGATAGCTCTTCTGAGCCAAAGTCATCAAATGCTGTATGAAATATTAACGTAAAAAACTCATCATTAGCTAACAAAATTTTCAGATCGCTATCACCGTCTTTATATGTTAGAATCTGTAGTATCACGTTATTCTTGGCAATTGGATCTGTTGAATCTCGAAATAAATTGAGACTATTTTTTAATGTATCAAATTTGAGTTTTTTCTGCTGAACTAAATCATCATGAGCATATTTGGCTGCAGAATCTGGGTTATCGAGTCTTTTTGAAGGAATCTTATTCTCAGATCTAGTAAAATTGCTCATGATAAAAAAAACTCAAAAAAGATGATGAAAAAGTGACAAAACTTCAATTAATTACTCGATTTTGTGGTTTTCAAGATAAATTATGGGCCAACTATATATCACATAGATTGTATTTAGTGAGTATATTTCTAAGATATAAAGCATTCAATCTAATAATACTAAAAAGCAATAATCTAATAGATTTTGTGGACAATTAACAAGACTGAGAAGATTACCTATCAACCAATATATTTATTTCTTATGTTATGTTGATAGCAACAAATATGAATGAATTATTCTATTATTGAAGGAAATTGATTTTAATTTTTCCTAATTTTTTCAAAATTCATACATATTGCATTTTATTTTTGAGTGTTATTTGTAAATTTTCATTTAGATAGCGACTTAAAAATAGCAACAAAAACTTTTTTGCCAGAAGATCACAAAATATAGAAACGTGACGCGCTGATTAGGCACTATTCAATAGCTTAATTTTTATCAGAAAATAAATTTTTAATATACATCTAAATCCGAAAATGGGGACATAAAATTAAATTGAATTAAAAATGCGGTTTAAGATTTTCTTTGGACCAAATGTACGTCTGCTGCGGTTCCGCTAATGGCATAGAAATCAGAAAAGTTCAATACAAAGATGCTAAGCTTACTGTTGATGACCCAGTTAAGCTTGTCCCAAATTGCCACAATTTTTCATTTTCACCAGATTATAAATACGTTTGCTTATACACAAAAAGTGGCGTACATTCGAAAGAATTCCCAGATAAGTTTGTAAATGTATACCGCTTTGACATTAATAAAGGATCTATCGAATTGATGCACGAACATCCAGTTCCAAACATTCTTTCAGTTAAATTCAGCCCAAGGAGTACATATATCTGCATTATGAGTCGAAGAACAGCAAATACAGATCAAGAAAAGATCCCTCTCGTTCTAATTATCAAAACCGAAACAGGTGAAGTCGTAAACTCTTTCAATTACAACGCTCAGAAGGTTCCTGTCATCTTCTGGTCCGATGATGAAAAAGTTCTTGCTACTTCTCATACAAATGGTATCAGATTTACAGAAACTCAAGCTGACGGCACATCTGCCACAAAAGAATGCGAGTTAGAGAAGCTTTATGCATGTGCATTTACCTCTACTCGCAAAGGACTTCGTTTTGCCGCAGTTTACGGAGAAAATCCAAAGAAAATGAAGATTTTGGAGTATCCAAACTTCGAAAATCATATTGCTTATCGCCCAATCATGATTGGCGAAACCTTTACAATCAAGATCAGTCCAAATGGCTCATCAGCAGTTGCCATTGGTCTCAAGAACGAATCTGACTCTACTTTCTACGGTGAAAGCTACGCATTCTACCTCAACGACCAAAACCGTCAAGATCTCAACCAAAAGAAATCAGGACCAATCCATACAGTCGAATATTCTCCAAATGGAGATAAATTTGTTCTTATTTCTGGCCATGTTCCTCCAGCTGTCCAAGTATTCTACGAGAAATTACATACCAACGGCGATATCGGCGAATTCTCCCTGAACAACGTCAGATATTCCTCAAATCCAAACATCGCGGTCATTGGTGGTTTTGGCTCCTTCACCGGCACCATCATGTTCTATGATTTAGCCTCACGCGAGAAGATCAGCGAAGGAGAAGCCCCATACACCTCAGAGTGGAGTTGGTCTCCATGTGGTCGATTAGTTCTTTCCGCCGTTTTGTACCCGAAGATGATGGTCGACAACGAGTTCAGGATCATCAACCACATGTCTCAGATCATCTTCAGGCAGAAGGGAACAGAGCTCACCCAGGCAGAGTGGGTCGGAGTCGAAAAGGCTCTTCCTTTGCCAAACATAAAAGCTCCTGTAATCGCTAAGCCACAGGCCGCTGCTTACATCCCTCCTCACCTTAGAAATAAGGCACCTGGAACAACAACTGCCGGTGTTCCGAAGTATCCACCTGGTTTCGCGCCAAAGAATGGTGAATCTTCAATTAAGAAATCAAAGAGATAATTTTTTTATTATTACTATTAAACGATATTATTGGATTGGTCTTTCGTATATCATTCATCATTTTTATTAAATAAATCACTTTGAATTTGAATGCAAAATATATTTTCAGTAAGATGAAATAGTTTTTCTAAGTGAAATTCTTAGAACCCAATGAAATTTGGTTAGCTATTATTGAAATTACAGTCCTCCTCAATAAATATGAAAAATAAAATTTAATATGTAATTTTCCTTTTTTACCTTCTCTCTGATTGAAATCTATGTAGAAGGTAAATGTTAGAAGTCTAAATGATAAGATCTGATTTCTCTGATGAAAGCTTGGATGAAATTAATCCTGTAAAGGAATTCTTTGCATGTTCTGAGCAAGGAATAAAGTATGTGGATCCTCCTAACATTTGTAGGCAACCATTTAAACATGATTTCAAAGCATGGGATGAACGGCGCAGAATATATTTCGAAAAAAAGAAATTTCGACAAAGAAATTCAATACTTAAATTCCTCTTCTATGTCTTTTTTGTGGATCTACCGATTTTTTATATCAACATAAAATTTCATATTTGGTAGATTTTTTTGTTCATATTTACATAATGAAAATATGGTGCAATCTTAAAATATCTATTCGATGTGATTTGAATCTCATCAGTTCGTCAATAAAAATTTAATTCTTCCAAAATCGAAGATTATTCAGAAATAGCATGCAATCTAATATATACAAAGATCATATTAATGATGCAAAGATTCTATAATAATATTAATACTTTATAACAAATAGAAAAACATGAAAATATAATATAACATAATATCTATATAAAATAACTAAATGATTAGTGAGTTCTAGGTGATGCTTCGTTGTATTTCTTCTTTCTTTCATTAAATTTGATGATTTCGCTAGTAACAACTTCGGTAAATTGAATTGCCGTTTCGGGATCAGAATCTTTGATAACAATGAGATCAAGATCTGGGGCACTTACATGAGATTTAAATTCGGATAATTGTATTTCATTGTTACAAATTATAACTAGATAAAGCTGACCTTTTTGGCCAATTTGCTTTAGAAACCAGTTAACTGTTTTGATATTAAGTAGCATTGATGGTTTTTCTCTAATATCAGCTAAATAAATGCACATTGCACACTCTGCTGTTTTGTTTGTAATTTCTTTAGCCCAAAACTTGCGAACGGATCGATGATTTGGTATGTCAATAAAGCGAGCATTTAAATTGAAATTACTCGTTGTTGTTGTAGTTGCTTCTGAGCCCATTACACCTGCGGAAACTAATTTTGTGAGTGTGATTTTAACATTACCTGGGAGATAAAAGAGTTTGATAGGAGCCTTGGTTGTTGGAGCACGGCTTGTGGGGCTTTGTTTTGCTTCACTACTCGTGCTATGCCCACAGCCCATACAATTAAAAAAAAATTTACAATTGTTGAGCATTACAACGTTCAAAAAAGTGCCTTTCTTCTCAAAATTTCTTCTCAAAAAATTTTGTAAAGTGTAAAGTGTCGAATAGCAATTTCTGATCGTGATCTTTGACCCACTTGAAATTAATTGGCGTGTTCTATGTCATTCAATTAGAATTATTTTATTTGAGTGATATAAAACCAAAGATCAAATTTTGCAATGAATATTCATATGTTTTGATATTGTTTATTGTGGATTATATACTTGCATTCTATAAATTTGTATAAATATTAACAGATAGCTGGTTAAAATATCTTTTTTGATTTGAATTATCATATTCTTAATCATGTCAGTAATGACTAAGAGTAAGTAAATTATATTTAGGTAGCCTCTTATTAGAAAATGCTGGTTTATTATTCGACATATTCAAATTTCCTTGCAGACTTTGAATTGGGGATCATTGACCGGAATTTCCTCTTTGCTAATAAGATGATGATTTATGATTAAGTTCCTTCTGAAAAGTGCACGTTTAAAAATATTTTTGAAATTTTAATGACTGAAAGTAATGTTGAAATTCAGACCACACAAGAGCCGAATCTTAACATTAACAATGATGTAATAGAATCTATTCTTAACAAATTCCAAAATCTCCCCTCAAATTGTAATATTCTAAATATAATTCAGCAACTTAATCAACTGCAATTCATTATTAATCATGAATCTACAGATACAGAGTATGTTTCCAAAATATTTAGCATTCTTTTCAATTGTTTATGCGATAATACAATTTGTTCGAGTACAAATCTTTTATTCACGCCTATAAAACAAATATTGTCGAATAAATCCAAAGCATCTGTAATATCTATTCCTTGGAAGAAACTATATGAAACATTTTATCAAGCATTTCTCACACATTCAAAATTATTTTCTAAAACGTATCAAGAGTCATTCATTGATGATTTCATAGATGTTATTTTACTTTGCAGTAATTATTTTATAGAAGATTCTGCAAATGAAATGGAACAATTATGGGGAAGCAATTTTGACCTCAAAAATCCACAATTTCCCATTATATATTGTCTTTTCTGTACATTTCTACCTCCATCTACATCAGATAATCTATTCATGAAAATATTCGAATATTATTTAATGATCAACAATAAATCGATTGACAAGATCAGTTTAGACTTCTTCATTAGATATCTAAAAGTTCATCCAGAACAGAAATTCGAAAATGATCACATTATCAAATTATTCAATAAATTTGTCTCGAATTCAAGCAAAGATTTAACTTTTCAATCAGAGATAGATATATTTGCATCATCAGAAAGCAATAAGACACGATTTGCTCTATTGTTTGTATACCTTTTAAAGACAAACTCCAAACAAATTGTTTTATCTCATTTGCAAAAGCTGATGAAAATAATTGATTTGGAATACGATAATGAATTCATGGACAGTTTGATATACAACTTCAAGCAAAATATTGATGATGAAGAAACACAAAAGTCATTTGTTCAAATTGTTTTGCCCTGTTTCTTACATGGATTATTTACTGAAAATTTTGCATCAAAAAAATTGTCAATTTTGGCAGAATTTTCACCGCAAAATGTTGTTGCTTCGATACTTGAAACAATAGAGGATATCAAGTACAAAGATAATATTGCTAATGCGCTAATTGAAATCAATGATGTCGTTGCAAAATTCAATGTTGAAACCGAAGATTATTATTTGGCAGTTCTTTCTTTAGTTGATGAAATAAGCAGTGTTGAAGAAGAGTTGACAGGATTTATTTATCAGTTATATGCCAAGTTTACGTCTGTATTTCCAATGGATGAATCATTAACTGATTGGATTAACTCTGTTTTCACGAAATCAATTGAGATTTCTCAAGTTTCTATTTTGGATAAAGAAATTAAATCAAATATGAGACAGACGTTAATAAACGTCTTTTCAAATGCTGATGCTGAAATGATTTGGTCATTATTAGAAGTTTTCAGGGAGAATATGGACCAGATATTATGTGAAAACATTGGTCCATTCGTAGATGCATTTCCAATCACAACTTTCATCGATTTTTGCTTCAATGATGAACAAAAAGTGAATTATTTCATCATTCATCGGCTCCTCAAAAACAGCGGATTATATCTAGATGATAAAATCATTACAATGATCAAGTCATCAATTTGCAATACTGATCTAAGTATTAGAAATATTGGAGCATCTATTGTCAAGCAGACACTTTCTAATATTTGCGTTTACTTCCCTCATTATATGCCTATGATGAAAAAGCCGCAAATAAACAAACCTTCAAATGACAAAGAAAAAATTAAATTGATCCATGAAACTGTTCTGAAGACAATCAAGCAGAATTTCAATGGAAAAGATTATCAGTACCAAGTCAGTATACTGTACAATTTGAAGATCTTACTCTCCTTTGATTTGGATGATGATTTAACAATTGAAATTTTGAATTATTTGATGAATTTGCCAATTTTGACACTTCACTCCGCTGTTTTATCAAGAATCATTGAATGTTTCACAGTTTTGTTTGAATGCAAGAAGAAGAATTATTACCAGCCAAATAATTATGAAAAAGCGAAGTTGGAAATTATAAATTATCAAAACATCCACAAAAAAGTATCAACTCAAATTTCAGAGATGATATACAATTACATTCTTGAAATTCCTATCAATGCATTGAAACAGAATGTTGTTGATTCTGTTCTGCAATTATTAAACTGCGCAGCACAAATTGATATAACAATTCAAAGTCAATTTTCAAAATTTGTTGAAAAATTCAAGGAAAACAATGATAATCAATTTTATCGTATTTTGTCTGTTTTCATTAATAATTGTGACATCAATACACAATTTGGCATCTTAGATAATTTAATTCAATATGTTTGCCAGTCAGACAACGATTTCAAGGATGTTAGAGATCATTTAATTTCATATTTGGATTCCATTGATTTTTATTCACAAACATATGATTCAAATGAAATCATTGACCAAAGAAAAGGACTTGTCGGAAAGATCATAGACATAAGTATTGAGAAAAATAATCCAGATACGACATCTTTTGTTATTTCTTGCATTAATTCTTTAGTTGATGGAAAGCATCCAGTTTTAACTCAAAAATTGTTCAAATTTGTTATTGAAAATTTGTCAAATGAAGACAAATCAATCAGACAAACATCAAATGAAATCATTTCCAAAGCAACAGAGTACTTAATTCCAAGATCAGCACCAGAAAACTATGAATTTAACGATAAAAGATTAAGTGAAAGGAAGAAAGTTTCGGTTAAAATGTCAGGTGAAGAAAAGAACTCCGAAGAATTTCTCAAACAGTACTTCGACGATGATATCGAAGAAAGACTTAAAATCAGTCAAACAATGAATGAATTTTTAGATAATATGAATCATTGTTTGGAACTGATTGTTTCAGATGAAGAAAATATCTTTTCACTTCAAAACTTCAAAATTTTCTCTACAATGATGAGATATTTCAATTCTAAGTTTACTGAATTTGTATTTGAAATTGATGAGCATTTGCTTGACTCTAAGTCATATGATGTTGTTTCTTTCGTTAATGAATCAATTTCCGCTTTTATTACAACATATCATTATACAAAAGATGAACAAAACCTACCAAAATTGTTTAATTTCATTCAATCAAAACCCGAACTTTTATTCATTCCTTCATCACTTGTCTCATCAAAGGATCCAAAGAGATACGAATTCCTGACGAACTACATCCAGTCAATTGATGTTGATGATGATATCCTCATTTTTAATTTGCCTTTTGCTTGTAATGATGAAAAGTTCAAGAATTTCATTATTTCAACAGCAAAATCACCACAAATTTTAGCAGAATTAAGTTTTCTTGATCCAGAATCGATATACAACCAAGTATTTAATACTTTTCCTCTTAATTTCTCTGTCTATTTGTCATCATTATTTAATGAACAGAGTTTATCAACAATTTCAATAACAAAAATTGTTATTTCGAATATAAATCAAATTTTCGGAATGATTTTAGACGAGAAAACAGATGATGAGATTATAGAAAACTTGACAAATGTGTTCAAATCCTTGTCATTTAATATTGACCAGTCATTTTCTTTCAACTTCCAACAAGTTGATGAAAAGTGGCTCATTTTGATTTCAGAATTAGAAATCATCGAAACTTTGTTTGAAAACGCTGCTTTTTATGTTGATGAACATGTTAGCGACATTATATTGGACTTCATCGTCCCTTCAATGATGATGAGTGCACCAGAAATCACTGGTTCCGCACAGAGATTGTTAACAATTGCTTTTGAAAGATTTTATTCCCTTCAAGAGAATGCCGATATTTTTGTTGGAGTTTTCACAAAAATGGCTCAAGAAGACTCTGTTTCTGGCCTCAATGGACTGATGTGCATTGTCAGTGGAACTCCTTTATTCGGAACAGTTCCTCAACACATTGCAGATGCATTAACAGTTCTCAATGATTATTCGTCATCAAACCATCAAATATCTGAGTTTCTGAATCTGTTTTGGTCTAAATATGAGGGAACATTCGTTCCAAGCGCCTCTCTTTGTTTATCCCCTATCAGAAAATCACTCAAAACCAATCTATAAAATCATGTTATATTATTCAATTTTGTCTTTTTATTTTTATATGACAAACTTAATAAGATATTTATCTTGTTTCACTATGTTGCAGATAAATGTAATGTGAAGTATAAGTTATAATGTTTATGATATATATAAGTTATCGTGTTTATATCTATAATACTGAACAGGATAATAAACAGCAATGAGTTACATGTGTGAGGTTATACCTCGTATTTATAAAAATATTCCTGAAATACGTGATGAACACTTAGGGAAATTGAATTATAATCGAAAAGCTAAGATTTGGAATGAAATAATAGATATAAATGTACAACATTCATTTTATAAATCCAAAGGATCTGAAGCAGCTTTTATCCATGATAAAATTGATGGTGGTAACATACTCTCAAAATTTGAGAATAAAGAAGACCCTGCTTTTATGAATTTTATCTTTTCAGAAATAAAAAAACAATGAAAACACGAAACCCACGTTGTGTAATGATTGGAACAACTTCCGTAGGTAAGACAACACTAGTTCATTATGCTATTAATGGCACGAAGACAGATTCCACACGGCCAACGACTGCAGCTTTATTTTCTCACTTTGAAACAAGAGAATTTCCAATAAGACAGATGGATATTTGGGATACAGCTGGCATGGAACAATATCAATCCTTAAATTCTGAATATTTCAAAGGCGCAAATGGGGCAATTTTAGTTTTCGATATTACAAACTTCCAATCATTCGAAAAATTAGAACCTATGTATAAAGATTTATTAAGTTATGCAAGAAGTGTTCCAATTATTGCTGTTGCAGCCAATAAATGTGATCGTCGAAATGAGGCTGAAGAAGTAACTCAAGAAGAAATTGAAACATGGTGCAAAGCTCACGGATGCCAATTCTTTTATACATCCGCTATTACAGGTGAAAACGTTATGGAATTATTTGATCATATGGCGCGTTTACTCCCAGAAGAGGTCGAAACAGTATCATCGGTTAGTCTTGAAGATAATGCAGAAGTTATTAAGCATTGCTGTTAGATTGATCTTGAGTTTTATGTTTATTTTAAAAAATTAGTTCGAAATATATCATTTTTTTCGTGTATTTTCACGCGAATTGATTAATATTAATCATTATTAGTATCTTCGTCCTATTATTGACTGATATTAGGAACTGATATTTTTGAATTGATTTCAATTACACTTCGGTACTTGAAAACTGTTCAAAAATGGATTAATTAGGAATATTCATTAATATGTGCATGTAACAATTGCAAATTAAGCAAAAACATCGATGAAAAAATATGAAGACGATTAGATTTTGAGCATTTACGGGTTTGCTTCATCTTGCATGCATTTGGTTATGATTAGATGTAACTCTAATCATGTCAAATAGCTGGTTAAATCTTTGTCACTTTTAGAAATACAATGGATTTCCCGCTTGAATCGCAACATCAGCTCCCTGCTTCAAGCGTGAATAGTCTTTTGACCTCCAACGAGAACTTTCGTATCAGACTTCATTTTGAGATGGGAGATGACGATGTTGTCGTTGATGGTCACAATATAAATTTTGTTCCAACGATTCCTGAAATAAATATGCCCATTCGCCTCTACCAGACAGATAAAATCAAGTATGCTAACACAGTTACGGGTTACGTTCTTGTTACAAGATTCGTTTTTAATATTAGTGGACAATTTTTCGGAGTTAAATCAATTAGAAACATTTATCCTGATGATAATGGCTTCTCAAGTTCGATTGTAACTGTTGCAATCAAAAGGAGCGAAGTAGATAAAAATTTAGAGCCAATTTTAATGAATCATATTTATAAACGTCATAGAGAGCAAAACAAGCTTATAGCATTATCAGCTGGCAAACAGTCAGCATCAAACGATAATATTCCAATTCCATTCAATGAATTCTTTACAGATATCCGCAATTCAATTTCAAATTTGGAAATTATGCTACGAGAAGAGCACGAAATAGACCCAACAATCTCTTTGGCATCTACAGAACTGATCGGATTGAAGCTAGATCTCGAAAGAAAAGCGCAAGAAATATTAAGATCGCTTCAAGAGAGAGATAACGCTGAGGAAGAGGCCAGGCTTGAGTCTCGTAAGATTGCAGAGGCTGCCAGCAAGATAGAACAACAACTCGCCCTTCCAAATAAAGCTGAAGTTGCAAAGGATTCAAAGAATGATGTTGCATTTGCATTTTCTTTAATTCCGTTGTTTGTTGCATTTGTTGGTGCAATAATTAAGAAGAAAAGGAAATGAAAAAAAATTATACTTTTATTTGTTTTATATTGTTTGTTATTTAATTATAAAGTACCTACTGTTGAATTTAGTAACCATTTTACTCCATTTTTTATCTGAAATTTTTAAAATATTACCAAAATTTGATTTAAAACATCAATCAATCTCCAAAATAGATGAATTTTTGCAAAATTATAAGTTTTCATACAATTAAGAATTAAGAAAAAGATAAAATTAGATTTTAATTTGAAATTCAGGTTAAAAGAAGGGACGGTAAAAATAAACAATATATTTTAAAGGAAAAACAATACATAGATATATAAATAATTAGAGAGATCAATAAAAATAAAATCACTATTCTCAATTATCTTAAGAAGAGATATAATTAGTTCTCAATTCATGAGAATAGGAGAGTTACTTTCTCCTGATGGCTCCATTCCGAATGCATTGTAAGAGAAACCAGGGAAATCCGGAAGCATCAAAGGAACAGGGGAATCAACTGGTTTATCTTCTGTAAACTCTGAGTCGAAGTTTAATGGAGTAAGTTTGTCTGTGTGAGGAGGAATGTATTCTGGAGTATATTCGCGTCTGAAAACTTTGTTGAAGTCGAGGCACTTGAAGTAAGCGAATTCTTTGAGTTGATCGATTCCAGGTCTGTTCTTTGGATCTTTAGAGAGTAAAGCACTTAATACTTCGATAACATCTGGAGGTAAGAATTCTGGGAACTCTGGCTGTGCGTGGACGATGTCTTGGAGCATCTTTGAACGATTCGGATTCTCAAACGGTGTTCTCTCAGTAAGCATTTCGTACATCAGACATCCAAGCGCCCACCAATCGACTCCATAGTCATACTGATTATGGAGAACAACTTCTGGAGACAGGTATTCTGTTGTTCCGCATAATGTATTGGTAGAGTTCGTTTCTACGATGTCTTTTGATAACCCAAAATCTGTTAATTTGACATGTCCCTCGCTATCGAACATGACATTCTCTGGTTTGAGGTCTCTGTAGACAATTCCGAGTGAATGGAGGTATGAAAGGGCCAAAGCGATTTCGGCTGAAATCAATCGGACTTCGCTTGGTGGTAAGGCGCCAGCTTTATCTAAATGGTAGAAAAGTTCGCCTCCTGAAGCGTATTCAAGTCCTAAATAGAACTTTTGCGGGGTCTGAAAAGCAAAACATAATCTTACAATGAAAGGATGTGATGCTTTCATCAGGCTATTGCGCTCAGCAATGACAGTATGTGCCTTGTGTGTCTCAATGAGACGGCGTTTTTGAATCGTTTTGAGTGCATATAATTCGCCCGAAGTTTTGTGCTGAACGAGCATAACTTTTCCATAAAATCCCTTACCAATGACGGAGATTATATTAAAATCGTTCATTGAAAGAAGTGGTACTGTTACTTTGGATGCGTTTGGTGCTGTAATCCATTTTATTAAAGATTCTTGGCAGTCGCATGAAAAGTATAATATACCGTCTGGATTTTGGATTGAAAATCTTGGAGATCTATTTGATGGTACTTCGTCAATCTTAGTATTGGAATCGATTTTGATGACTTTCTCCATATCATTGAGACTTTCGTCTTTAAATATGGTGAAAGTATGAGAAGTAAGGACGCAGTACCGTTTGTACCACAGTCCATCTTGGATATTTTTTATTTTTAGGTAACCTACTAATCCATCAATGCTGTCTTGCATATTGTTAAAAAAAAAACGATAATCGATAATCGATAAAAAATAATTGTATATCAAATATAATGGGGAGCTATAATTGACATTTGTTTTGAAGTCAGTTTTTTGACATGACAATTGAAATTTTTCATGAATTATATCGTTTGTTAAATTGTGTATAATATGTATAAGAATATTTCACTTTTGAGATGTCGATGTTAACGTGTTTTCTGCCATTTCATTCAATTGCAGGCTCTCAAAATATTTATAAGCGCTCAGTTTGATTTTTCAGTAATTTCTTTTTCCATTTATCAAAAATGTATTTTAGGGGAGATAATTTACTGTAAAAAATATTCATTTGGTTTGTAAACATTTGGTCAAATCAACAATAAAAACATCAGTTCCATGAACAAATTCAGAAACATAGATTTTAATCAAATTTCGTGTCAAATCTGAATAATCGAATCTAAAAATCGCCAATCTTATTTTGTAATTACTAAAAATGTAATAAGTATAAATTTATTAATTCAAATCATGAGTTATTTTTAAAATCCAATATTTGATTTTGATAGGAAATATCGAATTGTTTATAATGCCAAATTAAGGAAGTGCAATATAGAGTTTGTATGTATTTTGTACTATCTTATACCTCTCGTAGAGGTATTTTTCGATAAATTAAAACATTTGCAATTCCATTAACTTTTAAATGTAATAATGACAATGAATTTAGTGATTCCTTGTTAAAAACTAAAAAAATTCTACTGTATATTATTAATAAAAAGAATTTTATTACAAACAATATTACACATGGTGTATTCCTTTTGTAAATATCCTACCTTTTGGAACTGATTTAATAACTGTATCCTGCATTAGAAGTCTTGCTGCATCTGCAGCCATCATTTGCAAAAATCCAATCATCGAAATGGATTTTCCGTTGCCATACTCTGAGAGTAGTGCACTTATTATCGCACCATCATTCTTCCGCTTTGGAAAGTTTAAAAGCGCCGCCAACTCATGAGATTCAAGCGCACCAGATTTATTTAAATCATGTTGTGCAAATACTCGTTTTAATTCATAGAATTTTTGTTCTGTTATTTTTAAGTTTAATACAAGCTGAATCTCATTATCTAATTCGGATAATTTTTCATCAATTGTGTTAAAGATTTCTTGTTGTTTAGCACGTACTTGTTCTGGTGTCATAGTTGCATGCTCTGTCTTTCCTGCGCGTTTAACATCTGAGTATGATCTTTCGAGTTCTTCAACTTGTTGACGAAGCTCCATGAGTTTTCTTTTGGCATCATTTAAAGCTTGTCTTCGGCGATCAAATCCTTCGCACGGATTAGTAATTGTGAACTCGGCTGCGGATAATTCTGTATCAACTTGATGAACAAAAATATTGTAGCGGTTAACATACCCGCATAAGAAATTCTCTACTTCCGTATTTGCAGATGAAATGAGTTCGTTAAGTTTTGTGATTGCTTTAGTGACATTTCGAAAATGAAGTGAAGGATCTATAACGATTATAACTGCTGATTCTGTATTCATTTTGACTAAATCATTCCATCTATTTATGATATCTGCATTTTTCTGAGATATTTCTTGAAGTTCGACATTTGAAATCCTGTTTAAACTTGCGTAGCAATTTTTATAAGCATCAATCGTATGTTCTATATTCTTCATTGATAGCACTTGACTTGTAACATTTGAAATCATTTTGAGCAACTCTTGAGTTCGTTGACTATACTCAACATAACTTTCGTCACTCATTTATGATAAAACAAAGAATGGTTATCAATAAGCATAAGTTAGCAATCAAACAATAGCATAAATCATCATCAATATATTTTATTCAAATAATATAATATTCTATTAATTCTATAAATCAGTATTCAATAATAAAATCCATTAATAATATTGAATAATGAATTAGATTATTAAGAGTAGAACTTGAATTTCAGATCTTTTACTCTTCATATTCAGTTTCATTAATCATTATCCAGCCATTTCTTCTGCTATATGTAGATGGCCAAAGTTCAACGAAAATGCGGCGCTTATTCTTCTTCTGTGGAAGCATTGTCTCGATGATTTGATGTGCGACCATTGGCATCGAGAATCTATCGTAAGTTTTGCCGCCACGAACAGAAATTCCCCAACCTGTATCTTTGATACGTTGCTGGGCAAGGTCATTTCTGCTGATATCGTCGGTATGGTACATTACGAGCATTCTTGTTTCCCTATTGAAGCCATTTCTAAGCTTGATGGAAACAGGAGATCCTGTTGGTGTAAGAAGTTCGCATGAAATGGAATCGCAGAATTTTAATTCTAATCGTGTGCAAGCTCCAACGACGTCTGGGAGATGTTCTGGATCTGCCCAGATGACGAAGAAGGATTGTCCTATTGTATTTTTCATTTCGCGAAGGAATTGGTAAAATGTGTTTCCATTCCAACCATTGTGGCCAAATGGAACATCCATGATGATTGCATCGATGTTGTTGCCTGCAATATCGTAAATAGCTTTTGGTGTCATCTTTCGAATTGTTGTAATTGGGCATTTTTGGCAAATATCTTGGAATCTTTCGTATGAGAGACCTTCTTGAACATTTGGAAATTCCGTACTGATCATTGCGGAATTCTTCTCACAATCAACAGAACGCAACTTGTAATCAGGCCAAAGTTCAATGCCAGAACCTAAGTGGTCTATTTGGGTGAAATTAGCAAAGTTTGGTCCAGAAGATTCACTGGAACCGCGTGAGTGTGATCTCCTCATTGATCTCGGAATGTCTTCGTCACCGTCATAGTAGCCTGGTTCGAATTCATCATCTAATAATTGTTCCTCTTCTTCTCCATAATTTTCTAAGTCAAACCAAACGTCAAGAGGAAGTTGATCTGGTGTTGCTGTCTCAAGAAAGACGGATTTGGCTGACTCTTCGGCAGATAAATCACCTTGTCTTTCCTTGTTTTCCATCATGGCGAACTTTGCTTCAATCGACTCGATAGATTCCTTCTCATCAGCGTAACCCATGTAAAGCATGGGATCTATTCTCTTCTTCCTGCGAGAAGTCATCTGAAATGTAACTTCAAAAAAAATTTATGAAACCAAAAAAAAATAATTTTTTGAAAATATTGTTTAAATAAATAAATGCAACTATTTGATGATGGTTGAATTTGAGAGACGGTAACGTACAGCGCTGAATTTGATGTCAAAAATTTTGTAAATGCATTTAGGAAATGTTTAACATGATATTTTGAACTACATAATGTTATGAATTATTATTTCATCCAGAAATTTGAATAATTTCCTAATTTGTGATCTAAAATTTGTCAATTTAATTATAATATCATTAACTTATATAAATTAATATTCTACTTGAAAAATAACAACTATTACTAGATTCGGAATTGTGTAATTTCGATGTATTCCAGTCCAAATTTTTAAAAGAAACAAAAAAATAAAGTTAAAATTATATATATTTGATAATAAAAATTTTATTTCAAGATTTTCTTGGAATAGAATAATGAACTTAATATATACAGCCGGTTCTTTTGAAAATAAATTGAGCATAATTTTTAATATTTACATATTTTCAACATTATTCAATGATTTTGACTCTTTTTACATATCCCACATAGTTTATTAGAACAATGATGTTACATACATTCATATCTTTCAAAAGAATATTCATATTACTCAAATTATATTTTTGAAATTGAAATATGAATATTTATTCACAAAATGCATTATGTACAATATCATGATAACCTTCCAATCAAGTATATTAACGATAATTGGATCAAGACTGCAGAAACCACAGCTAGAACCAGGTAAGCTACATGTTGTCCGCGAAGTTGTTGAGCTTGTGTTGCCATTTGCTTTGGAGCGAGAAGAAGTGCAACTAGTGGGCAGGGCTACCATCAGTCAATGATATACAGACATCGCAGCCAAAGGCAGACGTTTGGAACACCCCGAAAGTACAGAATATTAAACCAGAAAAAGAAAAAGTTCAGCAACAATCTGAGAAAAAGAAGAAAAATTCCAAGTAGATGTCCGGCCTGAGCAGTTGCAGCCACAACAGCAACAAAAGAAGTTCAACGGTCATTCATTCGATGACATCTTGAATGTAGAAGAGGAGAAGAAGAAGCCAAAGAGCAAGTTCACTGATAATGATATGTTTTGGGGATTGGTTGATATTGATTAAAATTTAGACACCCTGTATAATTGACAACTCCATGACCTACAGAATTGAATAACTATATCATAATACCTTAATAAAAATCGGGTTTATTGAAATTTTCGTTTTTATTCGGAAGTAGGATCAATAATAAAAACAAACAAAATAGAATATTTGAAATGAAAATAGTTACTGAAACAAGAAGGATAAAAGATAGAGTCGAGAATGGTGATTACAAGTCGACCATTACCTTCCCAGATACCAGGATAATTTTTGACATCACTGAATACATATCCATCGTCCAAGCTGAAGAAATATGGATGACTCTCTGTTTCGTTATAATAACTACCATTTGCGAAAATCTCTCCTTTTGGAATGATTGCATCTGGAGAGAGTGCCCAAGAACTTCCTCCTCCAGAACCACCATTTCCATTGTAACCGGCAAATCCTCCAAACCATCCACTTCCTGAACCTGGTCTGTCTGTTGCACCAGTTAGTTGTTGAATTCCATCATGATTTTTAGACCCCGATTGCAGTGCACTTTCTCCAAATCCAAAAGTAAAACCGAAAGTAGAATTTGCCAATTTAGTTGAATTATAAACACCATTTGCCCAAAAGCCCTGTGCGGTCAAACCACCACCTGATCCTCCAGATCCATCATCATACATATTGTCTGCATTAGTATATGAGTTATCTGCCCCACCGCCTGCACCGCTCACAATTACGCGATGCCAAAGGTCATTTGACAGAAATTTGACAGCGGTTTGACCACCACCACCTCCCCATCCATCTGTATTATCCCAACGTTGAAATTAAACGTATCTCCACCACCTCCATAACCGCCTTTGATTGTTTTAGTGCCGGGAACAAATTTAGTTGATCCTTGACCTCCTATCGTCGCAAAAGCGGTTATGCGGCGTGACAACTTGATAATGCCAGATATATATCCTCCAGCACCACCACGGCTTCCAATCTTCTTACATTTAGTGTTCCCATTGTAAATTTCAACTATAGTATCGCTTATACAATTACCATTTTCGTCTATAAATGAAGATATCTTCCCCTCATCAGCACCCCCTGAGGCACCATAGAGCTCAAATTTATATATTCCAGGCTGAAATTTGATGACATAGTCGGTACATTCGTAACTTAATGGACATGGATAATTGAATGTATATGTCTTTAAGTGATGATCTACATTAACATTACCATGGTAATTTAAATTATCGAATAAACTATATGATAAAATTTATAATGGGCAGGATAGGAAAAAATGATTATTGAAAAATGGGTAATTTTGATATAAAAACAAAGAACAATGGATTTTTTTAAAAAATTCATCTTTCTAACACTGGTACTATATTTCCTCGAATCTTGAGAAAAGTAGATATTTATTATGATGGTAACATTAAAGTATATATTTATGTAAAGCTTTCCTAGCTCAACAGGATAGAGCTTTGGACTTTTATTCCAAGGGTTTGGGGTTCGACTCCCCAGGATAGCTTTTTTAATTTTTTTGAAAACAATTGAATTTTACCATGTGTTTCTAAATTGATAATTTATTGGCCATTTTTAATAGATCGGATAGCACAAATCAAATAAATGTTCAACTGCAAAATGATGGTGATTAAGAGAAATTCAATTATGATGAAAATAGACTTGCAGCAAATGCAGGAATATTCCTTGCTCAATAGAATAGTGTGCACTAAATCGATCGTTTTATTTATCATTTTGTTCAAACATTGATTTTTTTAATGGATAGTTTTGTTATCATTGGAAGAAAAACTCGTATGATTTAACAACAGAGAATCAAATAAATTTTACAAATTCAGGGAAATAATAAACAACAGTTAATTAAGTACGGCGAGAGTCTTGGAAGCTTCTTCGCCAACAACAGAAGCATTCTGTGAAAGCTCTTTTAGAATAGATAGCATTTGTTCGGAACAAATTGCAGCTTTGAATTCAACAGTCTTGCAAATTATTCTGACTATTGACAAGAACTTCGCCTGAAGTATTGAACAGAGGCATTTCTCAGTAGATTTATTCTCGATACCGATGATATCGAAAAGAGGAAGAAGAACGTAAGAGAAGAGGTTACGCTTAGATTCTTCATCAATTGTTCCATTATCTGCTCCTTTCCAAAGGTGATCAAGCAATGCTGTCAAGATAATCGAATTTCTTATTTCTGGGCGATGATCTTCAGCATTCTTCGGGAAAGATTGGACCAAATATGTCATCATGTGAGATAAATCTGATTTCGCAATGATATTTAAGTCTTCTGGGAAGTGTGCAACGTATTCAAGAAAAACTGATGCGTAATACTTGGCAGCTGTTGATGTTTGGGGCGTATTCGGCTCATATAACTTGAGGACATGTAAAATGTAATCCTTAGAGTTCTGTATAATGTTTGGTCCTGATACAGAATAATTGAAATATTCATCAACATCGTGTGGCACAATTTTGTATGAAATGGAGGCCATGATGAACGCAGCAACCCATTTGTCTGGGTAATTTATGAGCTTTTCGATGCCCATTAGATCAGAAGGATGCAATCTTCCTTCGAAAACAAGTAAATAGAGTAATCGTGATGCAGCACGCTTGATATCCAAGGAATCGGCTGCAAAGAATGAATTTATGTCGAGAGATGAGAATTCTGGATTTGTAAAGTCAATATCAGAACTTGAAGGATCTGCACTGTAAAGAGTGACAAAAAGCTCAATTGTCTGAGCAAGTGAGTGACATTTGCAATTCATTGCATGCAACAGTAATGGTCTTGCTACACAAGCTTTAACGATATCAGGAAGATATTTCTTGTACATTTTGAGGAGTGTATTCACTGCATACTTGTGCGTAATCGTATTTTCTGATGTAAAGAATGAAGATATGTAATAAAATGCAGCTTGTTTCGGATTGAATGATGTCATTTTAATATTTAATAGGGATACCCATTGTCGGAGACCAGGATATGAATTATTAGAGAAATTGGGAGGTAATATTACAGCAGCACAGCAATCACAAACACGTTCAAGTTTATCTTCAATGATTGCAGATGATTGAGTGCAATTTCCGCACATCAAAAGTCCGCAATAGCGACAGTGATGTCTTCTACGATATATGGGGTGAAATTTTTCTTTGCAGAGAACACAATGGTCGCTTTCATTGTCATCCATCCATGTTTCAACTGTATTAGGTTCGATATCATTGGGATTTAATGATGATTGACGTCCAAACTCTTCTTCTATAACAAAGAAATGATCACCAAGAGGATCATTTGAGTTCATTTGAAACTTTGACAGAAAAAAATATCAATGAAATTGATAAAAATTGATATTTATGATGATTTAAAAACGGATCATAAATCAGCATAACAACCCCGTTAAAGATAACATAATTAACTCTGATACAGGGCAAATTTTGGCCCAGCAAAATTTACGGTTATTTTGCGGTTAGATTTTTCTTCCTTTTTTTGAATGGGTCGTCTTCACTCCCAAGGCAAAGGTATTTCTTCTTCAACATGCCCATACCGTCGTTCAGCACCACACTGGCTCCAGCTCTCTGCAGAGAAATGCGTCCAGATGATCTGCGACTACGCTAAGAAGGGTGTTCGCCCATCTCAGATCGGCGCACTCCTTCGTGACCGTAATGGTGTTGGCATGGTCCGTGCTGTTACAGGCGTCAAGGTTCTCCGTATCCTTAAGGCTAATGGCCTCGCCCCAGCTCTCCCAGAAGAACTTTATCATCTTATCAAGAAGGCAACAAACGTCCGCAAGCACCTCGAGCACGCTAAGCACGATGTCGATGGCAAGTACCGTCTCATCCTTATCGAGTCAAGAATTCACCGTCTTACCCGCTATTACAAGACACGCCGTGTTCTTGCTCCAAACTGGAAGTACAACGCCCAGACAGCTTCTGCTCTCGTTGCTTAAATGATTCTCTCCATACATTCTTGATCAGTAAATTTCTATATAAATTGTCAATTTATCAAATTAACTGATGTCAATTTGTTCAACAAGAACTAATTTTCTATTTTAAAATTTTCAAACAAAATTAGAAAGGATGTAGAGAGTAAATAAATAATCTCTATTCTAAAAAATTAGAATTAGATATTGCTCATGAGATCATCTGGAACTCTCTCATTCGTGAGCTCAATTTTTCTTTTCGTCATCGAAACTTTATATTGTAACGTTTCCTTTGTTGATTTTACTTTTTGAAGCTGTTGTTTCAACTCCATATCACGCAGCTTGATATGACTTAAATAAGCAGGACAAGTATAAAACTGTGTATCATATTGCAATTTAGAGACTTGCTTTTTCATTTTTTCGACATTACTTTGTATAACATTAATATTTTCACAATCTAAATCAATACAATGTGTGAGAGCTGCAAGTTCACTTAAAAATGATCTATATTTGTGCTGAAGTTTAGCTTCATCAAGCTTTCTTTGTTTCATCATGTTAACTAATGTAACAATATCATGCGAATTTTCGAATTGCTTTTCTGAAATTTCATTTTGAAGCCTTTTAATTTGAAGCTTTAATTCTTCTGCTTTTGCTTTGTTCATACTTGCAAAGTTCTTTGCTTCTTCTTCGGATTTTAATATATTTGAAACTGAATTTGGAGGTAAAGTTGATGAAATCGTTTTTGCTGCAAGACACTTAACATTTAGATCATAAACTCTTGCATATCGTTCAAGATCTGCACGTTTATCTGAAATACGCTGATTTAGTGATTTAATATCTTCTTCTATTTGTCCAAGTTCTTTTCTTTTTGCCAGTATTGGTTTATTTGGTGGTTCTGAGTAAATAACTTCGTTTTCTACATCCATAAATTGAACATTATTTGGTTTAAATGTGATTCCAATTCTATCAAAATCAAAATTGTCTGGTATTTCGATATTAAGTACATCATTCAAATATAATCTTGTGCTGTATACTTCTTCACATACGTTTACAAGTTTTTGAGCTCGTTTTTTATATTCTTCAGGTACTTGAAGCGCTAAGTCTTGTACTTTTTCAAGATTATCGTAATATTTTTGTTCGTCACTAGTTTCTGAAACTGCGAGTGCTGCTATTCTTGGTGATAATGCTGGTGCAATGGATTCTTCTTCTGTTTCATCAGTATTTTTTATAGATGATGGCGGAATGACTATTGTTTGTTCATGTTTTTCAGTATTTTCTTTAACTTTTTCGAGTTCTTGATTATATTGTTGAATAACGGATTCAATTTTGGAATAATCTTCTCTAAGAGTTGCTAATTCTTCCAATTTATCTTCAATTATCCTCATATATTGCTCATTTCGAATAAGAGGATCTTCGGATTGATTCATGAAAGAATCATAAACGCTCATTAAAAAATTTTATGAAGATTTTATGACGCATGACAACAATAAATGATATCAAAGTATTCATATTAAAGATTTATATGAAAGAAAGTCGAAAATTTCCAATATTAATATAATTTTATATACATATAAAAAAACAAAGAACAAATCAATATGTGGTTCACTTAAATGACGACCTAGAGTTGTAAGCATGCTGAGCCATTTTCTGCAAAATATTATTTGTATCTAATCCGAATTCTTCGTATTTCTGGAGGGCAATTCCATACCACATCATTGCGACCTTGCCATCCTTAGGGAATTTGATTCCATTCGCGAACAAATCGCCCACGTATTCGTGCATTTCTCCACTTTCTTCAGTAGAACCTAAACTTTGAGCAGCTCTTCTTGCCCACACTTTGTCATTGTATATTACAGCAAGGTGAAGAAGGGCAACAGGTTCAAGTGGACATCTTGAGAGATAAATTACTCCGGATTCAGTTCTTTCTGTATTTACTAAGCCATGGAATAATATTAAACCAATAAATAAGTTTGCTGTTTCACTTCCGAGTATTGCTGCCTTTCCAAAGAGCTCCAAAGCGTAAGCAGCGTCTTCAAGAACTAAAGCAATCAAAGCTGCAGTGCAAAGATCATTTGCAGACTGAGATTTGCATTTGGCTCTGAACAAATGGCTCTCGCAGATACCTCGTGGTTTGAGATTCTGCAAATGCTGCAAAATTGACTTACACATTGCGAGGTTTCTCTTTTCGAAGTAAGGATTTGCAAGATCAAAGGCTTTAAGGAGAAGCTGTGTTGGTGTTGTGGCTGGAATTGATGGCAAACGAGTGGCTGGACAAAGTCCTGGATTATCTGATTTTGAAACAGCAACAATTTCGCTTTCATTGAGGATTGGTCTGAATTCTACTGATGGCTGTGCTGGTAAAAATTGCGATGCTTGTTTATATGGCTCTGAAAAAGATAATAAAGAAATTGCAGCAGAAAGTTGAGGAAATTCGATTTTATCTGTGAGAGTTGCTTTAAGAAGTGGTGAAAAGAAGTATTTTTTCTCTTTTAAGAAACTATATCTTGTTGCAACTGATAGCCATTGGAAAAATGACACAACATAGTTTCCACTTCTATATATTACTAGTAAAGAGTTCGCTGATGCTTGTAATCCTTGTGATGCACACCATCTGTGCCATTTAATTGACAATTGTGTTTGACCAAGATTTTGTAGAGAAACTGCAATAAAACCAGCAGCTAAGACGGACTTAGTTTTTGCGAAATATGTATTAAAATAAATAAGTGCGCGTCGATAATCATTATGTTGAAAATATAATTCGCCTAAATAGTAATTTGCAACAACAGATCCGCTGCGAATTGCTCTAATAAACCAACGGATTGCTGTTAAAATGGGGCGGTCGTCAAAATCAGGGAGTGGAGCTGTATTAAAAGCTCCCATTGTTAATCTACCAAGTAAAACCATTGCATTTTTATTTCCGAGGCTTGCAGATTTCTGAAGCCAATGTCTTGCAGTATATGAATCGTTAGTTGAGAGTGCTAATATTCCCAAAAACAAAGGAATATCAGGACTTTCTAAGTCAGTAAGCAATGAAAGGAATATCGATGCTCGAAGTGATGACTTTTTTGCATTTTGGTTATCTTCATTTAAACATAAAAATGCTAAATCTGTAAATAGTTGTGATTTTGGTGAATTATTTATATCAGATGCATTATTTGCCAAAGCGTATTCTAAATGGTATAGTTGATCATCAAAATTTTGATGTTTATGATGAACAACTAATAAAGGAGATGGAGTAACAAGCATTTAAATGAACTTTTAGTCTATCATATGAGCATGATTTAATATTAATTAGAACTTTACTCTGCATTAATAGGATAATACTTCGATAATAAGATATAATTTGATAATTCTGAAAGATATTTGAAACAAGGCAATGATGGTGATATATGGTGATATCATGTCCAAAAAACAATCACCCTGTAAGACATGAGCCAAAGCTCAAAAATATTATTAAAATATAATAATTTATTAAATGACAGCCTGATTACAAAGTAATTGACCTTTAGATAATACAGATACAATAAGATGACTTCTATTCCCCTCACTATTGATTTTCAATAACTCAGAATTTCAATAGTTTACAAATCGAAGCCCGAAAAAAATGAATTTTCTATTGCAATGATTCTCGGATCTATGAAAGAGATAACTTCATGACCAAGTATGAGAATGCATATATTAGGAAGTGCACAATACAAGAGAACTGATTACAATCCACAAAACAATGTAATTTACGGGATAAGATCGATCTTTAAAATTTGAAGAAAATCTGATTAGAAGGGAATAAAAAAGTGACATTAAAATGCTTGTTTTATTCTTGGTATTTTATCAACTGATATCAAGCAAGAAAAAACTTGATGATAAGCCCAAAACCGTCAAAAATCAACCCAAGAACCAATCAAAGGGCTTAGATTTAGATTTCAAGCAACTTTTCGAAAATCTTAAAAATTTAACAAGCAAAAACCACACCAGAAATTCACCATTAATCAAGAAACCAAATAAAAATTCACGTCCTGTAGTTTCAAATCATCCTGATAGTCCCCATGATCAATTACATTCAAAACTCTTCAATGAATCAATGTGGTTTATTCCACTTGATGATGAATTCAAAGCGATTTCATAAAATCACTTGATTGAGCAATTATAATCTTGAAATATCGATTTCTCATGACATTTTGTTCATAATAATCAATATTTTCATATAGCTTATATGCCAATTATATCTCTATATTATGTATTTGTTTAAAATTTTATTATATATCTTTATTTTTTTTTATAAAATCCCATATTACTATCATGAGATTGAAGTACTTAATATGGTCATTTGACTACATAGATTCATCTGCAGGATATATTTAAACTTCCAGAACTGACTAAAATGATATGAAATTAAAAATGTTTTGTAGAATCTTGCTTTTTGATTCCACTGAGCTTCCTTGTTAGCCACTGATTCAAAATCCAATGCCAGACAAACGAAGAACTTAACGAAACAGTTTTCTTTCAGTCACTTTTTAGTGCGTTTTGGATAATCGTCATTAACGGTTTAAAAATTCGAGATGAGTATTAAACAATTTATGACTCCAAGTACACTCAAAAAATTACATGATACATTCGATGACTTTGATGATGATCTTGACGGAAACATCGAGTTAACAATGTTAGAAAAAGCAATTCGTGCTTTTGGATTGAATCCAACAGAAGAAGAAATAATTGCAGTAAACAGGGATATATCAGCATATGACCAAGTTAACTTTAATCAATATGCATATTTTGTTTATCATATAGCAAGATATTCTAATTGTCGTGATGAACTTGTTAGCGCATTCAAAGTTTTTGATCGCGATGGTACAGGAAAGATTAAACAAGCAACTGCAATTGAAGTTCTGAAGAATTGCAACCAACCTTTCGAAGAACAGCAGATCAAGCGTCTATTTTCACAGCTTGAGGTAGATAATGGATTTATCGATTATAATATACTTGTTGATATCCTTCTTAATGATTAAATATTGTAAAGATTATTTTTGTATTAATTTAGAATAAATTTCACGTTAGTTTCATGACAAAATTATTTCACTATAAAAACTATTTTATGTTTCCATTCTCTTGTTTTAGAATTATGAAAGTTGAATTTGATAAAAATGTATTTGAACCATTAAACTATTTTCA
This sequence comes from Trichomonas vaginalis G3, assembly GCF_026262505.1. Classification (NCBI taxonomy): domain Eukaryota; phylum Parabasalia; order Trichomonadida; family Trichomonadidae; genus Trichomonas; species Trichomonas vaginalis. Next base: position 39,734,052 of record NC_067206.1, on the reverse strand, counting down.
TAGGGTAAACAATCATAGACAAAATAAATCAAAAAAGTTAAAAGAGTAAAAACAACATTAGATTTTTTATTTCAATATATTTTTTTACAATAAAGAACATTTGGTATTTTTGGATAATTGGAAAAAACTACACCGCTAATTATTATTTAAGAACGCGTAATGGATTCGATTCGATCGTGCAATGGCTCAAGTTGATCTGGAGGTATCAGATTAAACTCGAGAGTAAAGCACATGAAATATTTGAACGAAGTGTTGAGGTGGCTGTCTGTTCCGAGAGTTTTGAAGTTATCTATATGATGCCAATAGCAATGTGCGTAAATTCTGAAGAGTCGCTTCATGATATTTTTGATTACTTGCTGAAAATTATCTGGGAAAGGCTTTCCCTGAGCAGTTGGGAAAATATCCTCGTTATAAATTTGATCTTTCACCCAATCGAGTAATAGACTTATATATTCCGGAGCAGATACTTCAGTTGGCCTTTGGTACTGGTTGTTATCAGACCATAGATATTTGAAGCCTTGCCCTGCACTCATTACTGGGCATGTTTCTGGTGTGCAAAACTCCGTAATTGTCCTGTAAAGAATTTCGAGCTGATTGCAGAAATCAACTACACCATTTGCTAACCATTCATTAAGGTCTTCGCCCTCAGGGAGTTTTACCGCTTCATGGAAATCGCCATAACCAAGGGTTTCCATCTGGTGTTGATGAAGGTTTGTTCTCCTCTGATTGATACCTCCGCGCCTAACTGGACGGAAAGTTTGTCTATTACCACCAATATTAAACCAATTCATTCCTGGTGAGTGTCAAACCGCTTATTTGGTCTCAAGTTCAAGAACTTCGATATTGATCCTGTTCAATATGATTATCATATGAAAATTTCATAGAATGGCGTAAAGAGTAGCAAGAAAACTTCCGATTTCAAAGTTAATTGTTTTTTCAATTGATTTATCCATCGAATGCACATAACACAGAAAACATGCAGCTTACAATATTAATGATGCTTTTCGCAATTGCATGATAAGATTTAGCTAAACAATAGCAAATTTTAAAAATTGTGAACCTTCAAGTCTATTTTAAAGTAAAATATGATTATATTAAATTCAAGCAATATGAGATTAAAGTGATTTGAGTCAAAATACTTAAACATACGTTTCATATTGTTTGAAGAATCTTAATAACTTTGAAAGAATATAGGGTTTATATTTTTATACTCTAACATATAAAAAACAATGATTATTGCTACAAATTTACACCAATTTTGAAATTTTCCATGGATTTTGTTTAAATTATATTATGACATTAGTAGTATGATACATATTGAAGGCGAACATTGCACAAATCATGTTCAATGGTTCGATTATTTTTGGCACTTTGATTTCAGTTTTCATTCGAAAAAAAATGGGTTGCTTGTGTTCAAAAGAAGAATCAGTTTTAGAATTTGGAAACTTCCCACGTATGACAGTTTCTTCTGTTGCAGATGGCAACCAAATTCTTGGTCAGAAGTATCCGGAGGCACCCCTTTTAAAGGAAGTTAATTTCGCTGTTATCAGTGATGACGATAATCTCATAAACGACGAAGAAATTAATAATATATTAGAAGAAGACTCAGATGAATAACCCAGATATTTTTATAAAGCTATTGTTTCATTATTAAATATAGATCCGCAAAAAGATTTATTGTATCATTATTAAAAATTAGTTATACAAACTACTGGCTTACAGAAAACAAATATACTATTCCTCATCGGAAAATCCTCAATAATTTTATAATTTTCATAATGAAAAAGAAATTCGTGAATAGTCTAGTTGAGATTCTTGAATACATATACTATATAGCCAATATTCTATTCAATATACAGAAATATTATGAGAATTTTTTTCAAATTTATTTATTTTAGAATTTGAGCCAAATTCCACAAATTACATATCACACAGACTAAATATGAATAATCCTTCATGAGTTGGACTCAAATCAGGTGAAATTATCAAATTTATTTTTGAAACTGCTGAAAAATATAATAAGATGAGTTGGTAATAGCTTACATAAATAAGATAATAGTTTTCTTTATAACAAAAATACAAAAATATAAATTATTGGGAAGATTTTTCACTTGCGAACATTGCAGCAAATTGAGACTGCATTGTCTGAGCTTGAACCAAAAGAACATCAATATCAATAAATGGAAGATGAGACAAAAAGTTCTTGATTTCGATATGTTCCATTCTTAAGATTTTTGGCATCAATCTTTCAACGAGAGCAAGAGAAACAAACAAAGTTGTCTTTCTGAGATGTTCTGCGTCAAGAGATAGATAGGTATCCCACAATCTTAACAAAGATTGAATAGGAAGGGCTGTAGAGTGGTAGAATTGGAACCAATGGATGAAAATTTCGCTCATATCGAGAGCTTCGGACGAGAAATGGTTTGCCAAATCAGGATAGAAAATACTTATATATTTTGCAAGTTTTGCTGCTTGTTTAATATGAATATCATCAGAATTTTGGAAGTACCATCGATCCAAAAGATTGGTTAATAAGAAAAATGATGATACTTCATCATTTTCTGATGCAATGAATAATGGAACTGTTAATGAAACGATTCCCATGTTGAAATGGACGTTAGGATTGCATGAGAAGTAATTACAAAGTATATTTGATAATCCTGCTGAGATATTTTCTTCTGTCAAAGCCATATGATGAATTACAGTGTTAACAGCGTTTTTGATATAAGGAAATGTTGTTGGTCTCAGAGATTTATAGTACTTTGTGCGCTCTACAACTTGCTGTCCTTCAAAATGATGCGAAGAATCAGATACATTTAGTAAATGCATCCAAACTTTTGCACGAACAGCATCTGGCACGCCATAATATGAGGCAGCCATCAACTTTTCTTTATCAACGAGCACATCGTCGTCAAGGATTTCGAGAAACATTTCTTGATTATATGCCATTCTCCAAAATAAAAAGTGACAAATTCTACAAAGATTTTTTTCTTCATGTAAAACTAGCTTCAAACCCATATTGATCGAAAATCAAACGTCTGAATCTTTTCTTAATATCACACATCAATGACTCGCTTAACAATCAGCTGCAAGCAAACCATTGCTAATCAATTAGTTAATTAATGAAAAAAATCAAATGTATTTTAACGAGTAATATATATATATTTAGAAATATACAAAATAAAATTAGCAATCAGTGACCAATTGCATTAATTCTTTGAGACTGTGCAAAACATCTTCATCTTTCAGGTTCAATTCTAAGAACAATGAAACAAGAGAAGATGGGCTTTCATCTTGTTCGACTACTGCCTTCTTCGCAACCTCAATAAGTTCCAAGACTTTTTGCTTGTTGTCCTTGAAACTGTTCGCATAAGCCATGGCCGGAAGTATCATGCAGAGAGTAGCAATTGGAACATTTCCTGTTTTAATCATTTCGAACATTCTAATTAAGTGTTGTGCAGATTTCTCTGACAAAATCGAATTAATCATCTTTGAAATATTTGGACTAACAAAGGAAGCATCAGCACTAATTGTTTTAGTGACAACATCGCTTATAAACTGTGAATGTATGTCGCTGTGCTTGAATTTAAAAGAAACGTCTTGTATCATTTCGCAAATATGAATCTGGAAAGTGCTTTGCAAATCACTGTCATCCGACATGAAACTATCCGATAATGCTATCAAGCCTCCTTCTATGGCAACTGCAACTAAGTATTCCTTTATTTCTGTCTCTTCATCGGTCTTCAAATTGAACAAAATTGCAAGGAGATTCGATTTGGATGTAGAAACAACTCGATCGTTGTCATTGATGACAGAAACAATACTTTGGCAGAGTTCTTCATGAGAAATCACGAATGCAACAAAATCTAGACTCATATTGTATTCGCAGAATTCGATGAAAGAAACCATTGATTCGAAGAAATCAGGAAGCATAATAAGAATCATGAAACTGTCAATACTTTGACTAATCTTCTTCAAAATAACGAAAGAGCTGTTGAAAAGAGTGCATCCGCTTTCAACATTATCGAAGTTAATTGGGAAGATTGTGTTGACAAAGTTCTCAATGAAATCTTCATCGACAACAGCTTTGAGATTCATCTCATCGCAGAGTTCTAATGCCCTCAAGAATTCTAATTTGTTTGCATCACTTTTACCTAATTTTTCAACTAATTTAAGTAAAGCGGATGCCAATTCCTTTGTATTTTGTCTCACAATAACTCTCTGAAGTGTTCTTCCAAGACTTGTCAATCTAAATCCAGTGTCATATTTAATAATATCTACAGTATTCAAAAATTCTGTTATTTGTTCAATGAAGTTGTTGATGTCGATGTCATCATAATTAATCATTTCCAAGTCATCATCAGAATCATCGTCAATGTCATCGTAGAAATCATTCTTGATTGCAGGTATTCCATTGAGAATCTCTTCAGCTGTCTTTTCATTGATTTCTCCAGGGAAACATCCTTTTACAAATTTTTCTGCATATTTTCTTGTTAATTCGTTTTCATCAAGTAACAAATCGAATAAAATTGCTTTGGCTTGTAACATAATGTTTCCTCTGAGAAGAGCCAAATTCAAAGTTTTGGCAATTGTTAAATTAGTTACACCGCATTCCTTGAAAACTTCAATTAGAAGAGCAACAGGAATGAATCCAACTGATGCATTGAATAGGAAAACACTATATGATTCATCAGCAGAAGAAAGAATTGTTTTGAGAACTGTTATTAGGTCAATAAGTTTCTCTTTTGCCGCAGTAACGAAAACAGCCATTAATGAAGTTCCATTTATAGATATCAACAAATTTGGAGCAGCAGCTAAGAGATTGGAGTAATCCATTTCAGTTAATTCATGAACGTGTTCTTTGAAAATACTCAACAAAGCCATTTGATCAATCTGTGGATCTCTTCCTAAAACAAATAATGCGTTCATTATGTTTTCGATCAATGTCCTTGATAAACTAATATCTTTGCACAAATAATGAAGTGCTTTAGCTTTGACGCTCAATACTTGATTGTTTTTGTTGAAGTTTTGCTTAAGAGAAGCAGCAAAAGATTCAGCAATAACAATGAAATCATCTTTGTTTTCGATTTGCACTTTACTTGTGATTAATTCGCAAATCAAAGAGATGATTTGGTCATTTGCATGAAGCAAAATATTCAAGAGATGTTCTTTTTCATGAGCAAATCTTGAAATAATCTGTTGTTTATAATTCAGCAGAGAATTATACATTTTTCGTTTGCTTTCAACAAGATTTGAATGGGCATAAACATTGAAGAAATAGTCCAAAAGAATCTTCTCTTCGTTCAGCCAAAGAATGAAATTCAAGAAGGAGTTTGTATATGTAGATTCGTATCTGCAAAATGTGTCATTTTCTTCTTCAATTTCTTTCTTGATGTCTTGATCAATCAATTCTGAAATTTCCGAATTGTCTTCTGAGTATTTATGAGGAATATCATTCTTCGTGTAGATCAAGCAATAAGCAGAAGGAGAATAGTAATTTGCATCAGCAGAATCTTCACTTCCAAAGCATTCAGCTTCAAAACATTCCTTTGGAAATTCTCCAACTGTTTTATCATTGAACAAAATCCATTTTCCTTCGATCAAAATCAATGAATAATAATGACCCAATTCACATTCACCATCATGTAATAAAACATGTGTTAGTTTATAGTTTTGGCTGATATTTGGTGATGTCGTGAACCTTGAAATGTCAATTTCAAGTGGAAATTCGAATCTATCATTGACTTTGTATCTTTCATAAGTATCCAAGTTGTATTCAAAGCGCTTTAGTTGGATGAACAAATGCTCAGGAGGTTCTGATATCCTAACAAACTTTTTAACATCAATTTTATGTCCTAAACTTTCGGCATAATATTGATCATCTCCTGTCAAAAACTGTGAAGAAATGAAACTTTCAAAGGAGTCTTCCAAGCAATCGAAACCTTTTACATCCAAGCAAATAGAGAAGAAATCTTCTTTGTTCTCAGCTGTAAATGTTTCATTGATTCCTTCGAAAGTATTTGTGAGTTTTCCAATGAATTTCTGGCATACGTTTTTCGGCAAACTATCAAGTAAGTTCTGGTATAATTCAACAGCATCTTGTTGCTCTGCTGGATTGATTTTGAAGGATTTACAGAAGGTGCTTGTTGATTGGATTGGATTATTTGATAATTGCATGCTGCTGAACAAAACTTGCAAATCTTTCATCCATGGTTTGTCAACATTCTTTAATTTGAGTAATTCAGATCTAAAAGTGAAATCCGAAAACAAAATTTGCAAAATGGAATTCAAATAACATGTTGCTCCTAAGTTTTTAAGTCCGCACATCTTATCTTCGTCTTTGTAATCAAATTCCATTGATGTGAATCCGAATGTTGTGCTTGGCTTGCTTAAACATTCTCCCAAAACATTCAATGCCATTTGTTTGACATTTGGAAATGTAACAACAGCGATTGAAATGATTTTGATCAAATAATTCTGAATTGTTTCATTTTGCTCTCTAATTATTCTTGGTATTATGATCTGCGATATCTCTTCATCAATGACCATTGGTTGGAATTCAGAAACTTTTGCCAAAAACGTGACAATTCCAACAAATAATGTTCCTTGTGTTGTTCTATGAAGTAATTCTTTAAGTTTCGGCATCAGCTTTTGCACATCTGATTCTTCCGAAAGTGCATGACATAAGCATTCGAAGAATATGTCAGATAATTTCTCATGAAATTCAATTTCATTGACAAATTTTGACAAATAATCGAAAGCTTTTGTTTTGTCAACCATTTTGTTAATCAATGATATAAGGACTTTGAACATTATCTCTGTGAACTCAAACACCTTTAGATCAGATGTGAATAGTAAATCAGCAAACTTCTCGTTGTCAATCTCTTGCAATCTTGAGAAAGAACAAATTGCGCTTTCAATCTCAGTATCAGTCCTTGCATTCAAGAAAACTTGCAAAGCAATATTGAAATAATCAGCAAAGAACTTAATAATATGAGGTGAATCCAAATCTGATAAAATCATTAAAGCAGGAGGAGCTGCTCTGATATCGATTTTCTTATTAATTAAAGAAATAATTAGATCATAATCATTGCTGAATGTTGTATCTTCTTCTTCGTAATCATCCCCATAATCAAGAGATTCGTCCAAACTCTCTAATAAATATTTCTGGTTTTGCCATGTTTTTGATTTCACAATTATTTCCAAAATATTTGGTTCATAGCAAAGATCCAAAGCTTTTTGAGCAGTGGGAATTTGGTTAAGAAGAACTAAAGCAGTGTCAATTAGTTTTTCATTGTCTTTTTCAAGATATCCAAATAACAAATCACAAATTCCTGAATCACATATTGCAACAGAAGGTAAACTATTTTTAGGGAATTTCTGCATTCTTATTTTCCTTTTGTTTTCTATGATGTTGAATTTCGTATTCGAAAGAATTCCATACTGAGATAAAGTATATGGCCTTCCAAGGTTCTTTCCTTCATAGAATAATGAAATGTCATCTTTGTTGCAACCGATTTTTGCTGCAATTTTTGCCAGAAGAGATTGAACAGTTATATTCGGATTAACTTTCATATCGAAATAGTTTTCTCTGGCATAAATCTTCGCAGTAATCAAATCTGTTTCGAATCTCGGATGATGCCTTTTGATTCCAACATCTTCCAAGGTTACATCGATTTCGAATTTCGGAAGTAATTCAAGGATTATTTTGATGGCTCTGATTTTGGCTTCGTCTGTTCCGAAAGTCAAAATATTCTTCAAAAGCTTCAAAATGAAAATAAATCCGTCAATTCCGAAATTCGATTTACTCTGTTCTGCGAATTCGATCAAAAATGTAGACGCAATTTTTGTTGATTCCTCGTTTTTACAGACTTGTAACAATCTCAATGTCATTGGGAACTCTGATTTCAGAGAGATTGGAGCGTATCTCGGAATTTTCTTTGTAGGAGATGATTTTGAGTTTGCTTCAACAACTCTGTTGTTTTGCCATTCGTTTGATAACTCAAATGAACAGATCAATCTGGAAAACGATTGATTGGCGTTGACGAAATCGTATTCATCTATTTTGTTGTATAATAATTCGATGGCTGAAGGGAACAAGAAGTCAAATTGCTGCAATTTCAAGGAAGAACTGAGGAAATCTAATAAGTAATTGTCTTCTTTCTTAAACAAAATTTCGATTTGACTCCTTGTCATTTTCTTCTTGAATTTAGTAACTAACAAAAATAAAATGTTGAAAAGAATTTGACGATTGTTTTCGCCTGAATCAATGACTTGGGTGATTTTGTCGGCAAATGAAACATCAATCCTCAAAATTTCGTTTTCTTCTTCCATGTCGATTGATTTCAATACGTTTTCCAATAACTCAATGATTCTGTTGTCAACTTTTGGTTTCAGAAGATTTGACAAACCATCAAAAAGTGCCTGAATCAGAGACATTGAAATTTTGTACTTCAGAAATTCCAGGATTTTTTGAATTGAGAGTTTTATGAATTTTTCATCTGTCAAACCGTTGACAAGGAAATCAATTGCTTGCTTGGACTGCATTTGGTACTGCATTGAACAGAAAATGGAGACGAAACCCATGAAGTCAAAAAGAAATTCTGATTTATCTGTTGTGGAAGAATATGCAACAAAATTCTGAATTTCATCAGTTTTAGAAGCAAAACATTGAAGTATACAACTAAAATACTCTTTTCTTTGCGTTTGTGAGGAATTTGCAGATTTAATTAGAGTTTTATATAAAATATCTTGGTTTATCTTTCCGTTGAGAGCTGCAATGTTATAGATCTTGAAGAATTTATTTATTACTGATTCATGGTAGCTCCTTTTTAAGAATATATTAAAAATATTTGATTTATCAAACCATTCGTTGAGAGTTTCTTCTTCTGTTTCCGCTAAATCGTTAATTCCGAAGGAAATTATTTTGGCACCAATCAACTGTTTATCCAAAATATCGACTTGAAGTAAAATTATTGCGAAATCAAGAGTATTAACGCAAACTTCTTTAAAGCACTCATCCAAAGAAGATAAATAGATTGATAGATGCATTACATTTTGTAATAAATCATTATCTAATGAACGAATTGAGTTTGAATCAAACGATTTATAGAATTTTCCGAGAGAATTCGAAATCTTTGATATAAATTTAGAAAGGTAAACCATATCAAACCATTTATGAATTTCAAATAAAACGGAGAGAAAAGCGTATAATTGATTAATGTTTGGAACTTGAGTTTCATCATTTATCTTGGCTAAAAGAGTAGTAAACGAGTTAGATTTTAAGTAATTATTCGTAATCGCTTGAAGAAATTGTGAAGTGGTAGAATTTGTATTGGAATTACGATATAAAACAGCCTTTGAATCAAACAATCGATGCAATGTTGTTGCGAATTCAAAATGATTGTTGGTAATTGCAATTGTAAGTAAAGATATGATTTCATTTAATAGTTTTTGAACGACACTCTTGGATGCAAAGTCTGTAGGTTGAAGTGAAAGAATAGTAGATAAAAAGTTATGAACTGTTGCTGGAATAAATTGAGAATTAAAGTTTGAAATAATTCCATTTTCGGAATATTGCGTTAAAAAATTAAGAAAAAGCTGAATTTCTTTTGATTCCTTGTTAAAAAGTTTAAGATTTACCAATAAATTTGATTCCCAAAGCTTATAATCATCAAGTGTATTCATAAAAATAAAAAATTGCCGTTTTAAAAAAAAAATTAAAAAGTTACTTGAAATACTTAAATATATGCAATGCATTTTTTTAGGGTGCGCTAAACCTCTCAATTTTTCTATGAGTTAACTCAAAATCAAAAGTTTACACGGAAAAGGTCTTTGATCAATATCTCAACACCTAATGCATATCAACTAATTGGATCAAAACCATATGTATCTAAATACTATAATATGATTTTAATCATATATCAAAGTACTCGAGTACTCTGGAACAAAAATGATATTTTTCAATTTTTTTATATATATATAGTTATAATTATATAAAATACTTGGATTTCATGAGGTTCATTCCAAATTGAAATTTGAAATCTTATCACACTGCTATTGTTTGAGTGTGTCCAGGCGGCATCGGAATTGATCGGGAAATCGGGATAAAAGTATTCAATTTTATCCCGATAAATCGGGATGAAAGTACTCAATTTTTAATCGGGACGGAATCACTACACATTTGATAGAAACATTATTTAAAAATCGTTTGAATATATAATATGCAACTACAGAAGATATAGGAGAATGTTGTGTATGTTTCATTGGATTTAATTTCATATTGGACGAAATTGCAAAAAGATTCTTTTGAATTTTGGTTTAATAAAAGTGTAAATGTCATATACTGTTAGCGTATGTAATAATAGATATGGTAATACTAATAAACATATATGATACCGATAATCATCAAAAGATCAGATATTACATTTTTATAAATATCAGGGATATTAATGTTTTATCGGTACTATTGCATACTTAGAGATATATTGAAATGTGGGAATAAAGGGTATTCGGAAAAAGAACAGGATATTCATAATATTAATTTATATGATTTTAAATTTGAAATGATTTGAATAGTTAGATGTGTTTGTGAAGTTTGGTAATATGATACAGATTGATTCGTATAAGAATATAAGTGAATTTGTGATTTTTTAAAAGAAATTTTTAGTAAAGATATATTTGAATGGAGAAATATTTGAGAAGCATTGAAAATTTGAGAAGAAAATTGAAAAGGGTATAAAAATGAAAAAGTAAAAATTAATAACGTAATAACATGTTTTAATAAGTTTTAAATAAATTTATAATATAAAAATATATTAATGATAAAATAAATTTGAATAAGGTTTTGAAAATAAATTGAAAAGCAATTGAATAAATAATAAATGAAAAAATATATTACAGTAGGTATTCAGAAAAAATATATATGAAAAAAAGTTAAAAAACATAAATTGATGATGAATAGATAAATATAACTAGAAGGAAAGTTAAAGATTTATTTAGTAAGGGAATGATAGAATAAACAAAAATTAAGTAAGTTTGTTTCTAAGATGTCTTATTGAAAAACAGATTTGTCTGATCACAAGCACTTAAGACTTTTATAACAATAGAAATGTGTTTATGATATTGAAATAGTCAAATTACAATTTTTTTTCTAAGATGTCTTATTGAAAAACAGATTTGTCTGATCACAAGCACTTAAGACTTTTATAACAATAGAAATGTGTTTATGATATTGAAATAGTCAAATTACAATTTTTTTTCTAAGATGTCTTATTGAAAAACAGATTTGTCTGATCACAAGCACTTAAGACTTTTATAACAATAGAAATGTGTTTATGATATTGAAATAGTCAAATTACAATTTTTTTTCTAAGATGTCTTATTGAAAAACAGATTTGTCTGATCACAAGCACTTAAGACTTTTATAACAATAGAAATGTGTTTATGATATTGAAATAGTCAAATTACAATTTTTTTTCTAAGATGTCTTATTGAAAAACAGATTTGTCTGATCACAAGCACTTAAGACTTTTATAACAATAGAAATGTGTTTATGATATTGAAATAGTCAAATTACAATTTTTTTTCTAAGATGTCTTATTGAAAAACAGATTTGTCTGATCACAAGCACTTAAGACTTTTATAACAATAGAAATGTGTTTATGATATTGAAATAGTCAAATTACAATTTTTTTTTCTAAGATGTCTTATTGAAAAACAGATTTGTCTGATCACAAGCACTTAAGACTTTTATAACAATAGAAATGTGTTTATGATATTGAAATAGTCAAATTACAATTTTTTTTCTAAGATGTCTTATTGAAAAACAGATTTGTCTGATCACAAGCACTTAAGACTTTTATAACAATAGAAATGTGTTTATGATATTGAAATAGTCAAATTACAATTTTTTTTCTAAGATGTCTTATTGAAAAACAGATTTGTCTGATCACAAGCACTTACAAGTTCCTCATTCTTTATATGATTTATTTCCACTCAAATATTTATTCATATTAAAAAATTATATCATTATAATTTGCTTATTTCATCTTCATTGCTGTAATTTTTAATCTTTCAATTAGTTCTTTTGGTACGTATTCTAAATATTCTTCTTTTGTATCTAAAATTGTTTTGATAACGAATTCTAATCTTTCGTTTTGCAAACTTTCGTCTGTAAAGTAAATCTTGATTGAAATCTCGAGTATCTTGTTTACAAAACGATGGATACTTAATGTGTGCATTGAAACTGAGAATTTATTGGAAATTCTGAATAAAAGTAATTTATTTGTTACTTGAGATGGCTCAAAGTTTTCCAAAACGTATTGCAGAATATCGCTTTTCCAAATACAATTCGTGAGTATTAGATTAGCTAACAAATCTGCATTTGTATTTCCAAATTCCGCGAAAAGGCGCTCTAAAATAACCGTTTTGTAATCTGACCTGAGAATCGTATAACCCATTAAATGAATTTTCTTTGATATTGCCTGTTTGTTTGAAAATATTTCTTGTATTGATTTTTCATTTTCAATTAGTAATTTGTCACATTCTCTCGTAAACATATTGTAAATATTAATAACGTTTTCTTCATTGTAACTTGTCTCATCACTAAGATTTGAAATAACGTTTATAAAAATTTCCGCAGCTCTTGATGGAAGCAAAAACTCCCTGTGTGTATTTATAAATGATAATAGTATTTCGGATATCACGCAATTTTTTGGTATTTCGTTAATAATTAGATTTATTATTTTGAATTTGTCTGATTCTTCTTTTATTTGTGAATTAAACGATTGAATTATTCCATTCTGAATAAAAAAAAAAAAAAAAAAAAAAAAAAAAAAGGTAGTGGGGCTTCCAGGCACTTCGTGCCCTCTAGCCCCTAAGAAATTTTGTCACTTTTCAGGAAAAAACATTTTTATTATATATATAAAATGAATTTTACAAAACCACCGTTACCCTTCTTTGGAAATAAGAGTAGATGTAAAGATATTCTATTGAGAGAACTTAAGAAACTACCGAATGGTCTAACATTTGTAGATTTGTTCGGTGGAAGTTTCTATATATCCCATTTGTGCCATACTGTATTTCCTGACTCAAAGATTATATGCAATGACTTCGACAACTATATGAACCGTCTCAAACATATACCAGACACAAACAAAATATTGAAAGAGTTAAAAGAAAAGATACCTATAGGTAAGATGGAACGTATACCATTAGATAAGAAAAATACTGTCAGAGAGGTTTTGAAAAAGGCAGAGTATATTGACTGGGATAGTATATCTGCTAGACTATTATATAGTGGTGCTATAAGAGTTCATGACATTGAAACACTTATGTCAAAAGTTTTATATCTTAACTATACAAATGTTTTCAAAGAGAACATAGAAAAATATATTGAGGGTATAGAGTTTGTGAGATGTCATTGGACAGAGTTGTATGAAAAATATAAAGACAAGGAAAATGTTTTCTTTATAGTGGACCCGCCGTTCTATAACACATGGGATTTTCAATACCAAGTAGACTGGACTTTGAGAGACTCTTTAGAAACTTTAGACGTTTTACATAACCATCCATGCTTTTACTTTACATCCGATAAAAGTGGTTTGGAAAGTGTCATGAGATGGTTAGAGGACATACATGACTATGAGTTTAGATACGATAAGATAGAATATGAGAGAGGTCCTATAAACTGGAGAAAGTGTCATAACAAAGAAATTTTACTAGTAAGTAAATGTGGTTTGAAATAGGACTACTTGTTTTAGGTTTTTTCCATTGTGTCATTTACTTATTTGACGTGGCAGAAAGATATAGAGAATATGAAGATGAACCAATGCCTGCAAATGTTCAGCATATGTACTCGTAAGAGATATTTTTATCTAATATTAAATGGACGCACAGAACTTAGCGAATGCACAGCAACCTGGACAACCAAACCCAGAGAATATTCCAAATGAAGTTAGAATACAAACTGCAATGGCAAACTATGGTCAAGTGCCAACAGATGTACAAATGCAAACTGCCATGTCAAATGACGCTGCGTTAGGTTTGCCACCATGGTATGCAAATATGAGATGGAAAGAGTTTTATACAAACCCTGAAGTGGGATATAAACAACTCTATGCAGATGACGCGAACACAGGAGTTGACCCAGAGTATGTTTTCTACCAGAGGAGAAATAGAATGTATGAGCTCCAGTTAAAGAATGCTATGGAACTCAGAAGGAAACGTAAGAGACTAGGTGGACATTAGATTTTTACATATAGTAAAATGGGTTTCTTTGGAAGAATAGGAAACTTCTTTCGAAATGTTGGAAGAGGTATATGGAATGGAATAAAAACCGTCGGAAGAGGAATTTGGAACGGAGTCAAAAATATTGGCAAAAGAGTAGGTCAGTTCGTTGGTATTATACCTAAAGACCCTGAACCAGAAGAGCAAGCTCCTGTTATACAACAGCCTGAACCTGCACCACAGTCTAGTTGGCAACCAAATCCAACACCTCAACCGTATTAAAAAATCATATTTTTACCGTTCGATAGTAGTTGTATATGAAACTAAGTTCTAAGTAAAACGCGTGGTATAATGGAATTATTCTCTTTCTTCCATCTGTAGTAAACCATACTTGAAAGTCTGAAATACTTCCACTCGGTGGTTCGTATAACTTTGTAGGTTTTTCGTAAAAGTCATTTGCCAAGCATAAAAAAGAGTTTTGTGCACCAGAAAATGAAGCATGAACGATAATAGCGTCTGAGTCGAAAACATTTTCATATGTTCCATTAGGGTTTTCGACTTCATAAAAGTTCGGGTGTACTGGATATTCTGCAGGCTGATTTAACATCCTCAAAAATCTATACCATGCCAAGTTGTTATATTTTGTAGAAATATAAACGTCTTCTCCAAGGTCTTCTATTCTATTGATTTTAACAGTTGCATTTTTCCTGTCATATATAATATCGAGATGGTACTCTCCTTCGTCAATGTTGTACTGTTTTGCATATTCGAGATAGATATCGTTTATTTTTTCTTGAAAAGCTTGAAGAGTTGTTTCTAAGTTTACAAGCAAATTCACTTGTAAAAGTTTTCCCTGTTCAAATTTCTCATACGTACGTTTTTCTTTGTTATAGTATCGAACTTCAAAAGCGACCGTAAATGGGAAACCATGTATGGCTTCTGAAATGAACTTCATTCTACGAAAGCCAATAGCTTTTGTGACGGATGGGTCTCTTAACCATCTTAAGGGGTAGTCAAAACGATAGCCTTCATGTTTTACGGTCTCTGTCTCAAACTTTTGACCGACATTAGTAAAAAGTTCATCTAATGGTTTAGTTGTAGCAACTCTTGAATTTTCTTTTTCTATTGAAAGCATATTTTATCTAGAATAAAAATGTCGAAAGAAACAGCGTCTATGAGAGAAATACAACACAACCGACAACTCATTTTGCAAGCTCTAAATAAGAACACAACAAACTTTTCAAACTATTCTAAGATATCTGAGTCATTGAAAGAAGGAAACTTAAAACTGACATTAAACCCAATGACAGATGAGTTTCTATTTCAAGACAATAGGAACCATACTGTTTGTATAAATCCAACAAAAGGAACTTTAAACGAGAAACCTATAGATGAACTTCTTTTGAAAGCAGATGTTGACAACAAAGCTGACAAAGAGTATGTCATTGAAAAAGTTCAAGAAGAACATGACAGAGCAGATGCAACATATGCAACGAAAGAGGATGTTGAAAAGAAAGCTGACAAAGAGTATGTTGACGATGAGTTAGCATATCTGGCTAGTGGGTTAGTGAAGAAGGCAAATAAGGAATATGTGGATGAAAAAGACAATGAAATTATAAAAAGGGTTGAATGGTACCATGAACGGACATCGAAGATTTTAAAAGGTAAAGCCAATACAGGGTGGGTTTCAGGATGTTTAGACCTTAAAGCCGACAAAGAAACTGTAGATATGTTGACACAAACGGTTTCAAGTCATACCAGAGGTTTAATGGAAGATGGACAACAGTTGAAAGAGCTTGAGAAAGGTGTTACAGAGTTAAGGAATACAAAAGCAGACTCGACATGGATAAAAGGATATGTAGATGCAACAAAAGAACGTATTTTCGCATGGACAGAAGGAACATACCCACAAAAATATCATAGACATAGCATCTCTGACGTAAATGAACTTGAAGAAAAGTTATATAAAAAAGCAGACAAAACAGAGCTTCAAACGTTAAAGACAGAAATACTTCAAACACTATATCCTATAGGTTCTATTTACACGTCAATGAACTCTACCAGACCAGAAGTAGTACTTGGTTTTGGAACTTGGACTCAAATAGTCGACAGGTTTTTGTATTGTGCAAACTCTTCAAAGGAAACAGGTGGAAGTAAAACGATTTCAGGTGAAAACTTACCTGCACACAGTCACTACATAGATTTAAGTACAGCTGAAGCAGGTTGGCATAAACATAGATTTTGGGATTGGTCAGCAATGAAAAAAGGTAAAGGATACGATGTTAAAGACGACGTTCAGTTTGCTATAAATTGTTTCTGGGGTAGCACACAGGGAGATGGAAACCATACACATCGCGTTTCAGGGTATACGCAAACAACGGGACAAAGTAAAGACTACATGCCACCTTACATGACAGTTTACGCATGGTATAGAATTGCTTAGTCGTCATTTTCAACTTCTTTAGCATATTCGTCAGGAGTTGTCTTATATTTGTTAGGAACTGTCTTTGAAAGTATACCACCTTGAACTTTGACAAGTTTGAAACGAGGTCTGACAATAGTAGTTTTATCTTCTGCTTGCAGTCTGTACATTTTGCCATGTTTGCCTAAAACTTCATAATATTCTCTTGTATACTTTCTTCTATTTTTACGAACACGAATGTGAGTACCTGTCGGGTTCCCATTGTTGTCATAGTCAATAGTATTTTCATATGGGTCGCGTTTAGGTATTTCTATTTTTACTTTGTCACCTTTCTTAAGTTTGAAGCCTGGCATTCTTTCTTGTTTCTCTTGACTAAACTATTAAATATATAGTCTTTCTCTAAGTCAGGGTTGTTTTTCATTTCTTCGGGGGAGTGGTTTCCCAAACCTTTTTGTTTACGGCTATTGTAAATATTTAAAACTTGTCTCATCTTTGCCATGGAGAAGTGTCTATATTTGTCGTCATATGACATTTCATTTGCTTCACCACCTTGTGGTTGGTTTAAGTCTCTTAACATTTTTATACAACCGTCAATGACACCAAGAGCAGAATGGTTTTGGTCGACAATGAAATATTGGTTTACATTTTTTGAACGCAGATAGTTTTTAATATCGTCTGATTTGAAAGAACTTTCATAGTCAGATGTCAGTTTTGTTGGATGGTATTTGTCAACGAATATTGTCAAAGCAGTTTTCACATCTAAAATATTTTTGGACCATAATGGTATGGCTTCACAGTATCTTGTGTTTTGACCGACAAATATTAGCCAGTATGGTGGTCCATCTTCTCTATACCTCGGAATGTTTTCCAAGATATCCATAAACCAAGCATTTGGTGTTGAACTAAAGATTTTTATCATGAGTGCTTTTTTTGTTGCCTTAGAAACATAGGGGTCCTTGTTTGGATTCGTCATTTTTACCCCATAAGAAATGGGTTTATTTGGCGCATTAGCAGGAGTTGCATCCAGATTTTTGCCCGCAGTTGGAACAATAGCCAGAGGTGCATTTGGAATTGGAAGGAAGATTTTGAGTACATTAGGTATACTGAAAGAGAAAGCACAACCTATTATACAAACTGTACAGAAAGGTTGGGATGTAGCACGAGATGCAGCAAATCTTATTCCAAATCCTGAAACAAGAGGAAAAGTTCAAGGATGGATGGACAATGTAGGAAGAGAAGCAGGAAACTACTATAACAAAGCAAATGACTACTATAACCAAGCAGGGCACTATATGGACCAAGGTGAAAGATTCTTTAACAGAGGATATAACCATGCACAACAATGGGTAAACAATAACCAACCTCAACCGCCTCAAACGTGGGGAATGTAAAGTTTTTTACTGAGATGAAATGAACAATACAGCATTGAGACAAATGGGTTCAAGATGGATTTGTCGACTTCCAGTAGTTACACAACCACGTGTTTGTCAAGTCCTCCCTATACCTCAGGAAGTTTTAGACCGACTTAAAAAACCTAAACAACCAGTTGAAAACAAAACAAACTAAAATTTTTTACTGAGATGAAATGACCGAAGAAGTTGAAACGGTAGATTTGACACCACAAACAAAAAGTTCAGAACCATTGTCAAAACCTGTCAAAGAACTTACAGATGAAGAGAAAAATTCAATAATAGAAAGTGCCAGGTCTGGAAATACAAACCCTAACTATAAAGTCACTTTTCATAGAAATGGAACGGCTAGTATCTCAAAAAAGAAACAGACTCTCACAAATAAAATATTGAAGTCTGAAGGAGCTTTCGAGACAACAGATGGAAAAGTTTACTTCACGGACCAACAGTTCATTATAGAACATCTCATTGACTTAGAGTCGAAATATTCTAAACTTTACAACAAACACAAAAAGTTGAAAGGAAAACAAAAACAGATGGCATATGATATTTATGAAGATGTTGACGACACAACCATACCTGCAGGTGGGGTAAAACCCGAGGAACCGAAAAGTGACGAAAAACCGATAGAAGAAGGTGAGCCAAAAACTGAAGATAAACCAAAACCAAAGTTTAGTCTCCAAACTAAACCAAGTCAACCTTCATTAGCTGGTATGGGTTGGCGTCAAAGACTTCTGGTAGCAGGAGGTTATGTAAAGTAAAAGGAAAACAGTATATTTTTCAAAAAAATATTTTTTTTATTTTATTTGAAATGTACGCTGAGTTTGTTGGAGTAGACCGTTGGGAAACTTGTTTGTTAGATGAGAAATATGAAATTCACTGTTGTGAGTCATTTGAAGTCAGAAACAAAAAGACAAAAAGAGTTTTAAGCGAATGGGAGCAAAATGACGGATATGCTAGGATGAGGATTGGTGGGAAACACTATCTTAAACATGTTGTCATTGCAACTCATTTTATACCGAACCCTAACAATCTACCTTTTGTAGACCATATAAACCATATAAGAAACGACAATAGACTTGAAAACTTACGCTGGGTCACTTGTTCTGAAAACAATAAGAACAAAAGCAATTTTCGAGATATTGTATTCGAATTTGTCGACGAACTAGAAGATGAAGCAATTGAAATTACAGACTATGGTAAGCATACGTTTGAGTTTTACTACTATAGCGAAGAACAGGACTCTTTCTACTTTTATACCGGCGTAAACTATAGGAAATTACAAGTATATTTTACTAAGGATGGCTATGCTTATGTAAACGCTAGAGATACAGATGGAAAATACGTTCGAATACTTCTTAACAAATTCAAGAAGCTATATGGCATACCATTTTAAAACATTTTTAAAACAGTATATTTTTACATATATTAAATGCTTCAGGTTGAAAAACAAAGAACAAAAGTAGCAGATACAAAACCGTTAGACTATATCTTTACAAACGCCGGTAGGACTATATCAGATGAAGAAATTTCATCCCGAACCACCTAGTAACAGTTTCTCTGACTTTCAAGTTTGGTTCACAACAAATGGTGTGCAACATATTGTTCCATTGTACTACGACTTTTATCTCGAATTGTCTTTCATATATAACTACGGAGAAGTGCTGAAAAAGTATTGAAAAATATATTTTAGGGTAGAAGGGTATATCTACCCCGTTTTCTACCCTCTTTTCTACCCTCATGAATTTTCATGAATTTCCTTAAGATAGAAAAAAAGTGAGTTAAAATGAGATTTTTATCGTTGTGGTCCGACGGTTAAGCCACAAACGAATGTCCGACGGTTAAGCCAAAAATATTTTTTATTTTTATTGTAAGAACAGTATGACAGTCGAAGCAAAAACGTTCACGAACAAATCTAATGGCGAAACATTCACAAAAGGCACTTACAACGGTATTGAAGTCTTACGTAGAGACAAGGATGGTTATATAAATGCAACAAAGATGTGTCAGCAGTTTAGGAAAGACTTTAGAAGGTTGTTGGAAAATAAGTCCTGGGAAGAGTATTTTGAGGCATTTTGTGAAGAATATACCAACCCGCGGAATTCCGCGGGTTGCTTTTTATACACAGTTCATGCAGGAATTCCCGATGAAATCAAACAGGTTAGAGGAACGTATGTAGACCCAAGACTTGTAAACTATATAGCAATGTGGGCTTCTCCAAAATATTGTATAGCAGTTGGAAAAATTTTGGACTCCATAGACAAGAAAGTTCATGAGAAATTAGATGAAGAAGAACTTGAAGATACAGTAGAGAATGCTAAACCTTTGTTCGAAGAAGAAGTTAGAAAAATGCATGAAAAACAAATAGAACATGAACGTGAGATATGTTCTGGTTATAGGGACTCTCCATACGAACTAGACCAATGGGAACAAGAAGATTTAAAGAGAGAATTTAGAGAATATGAACTCGCTAAAATTTCATTAGAAGCTGCAGAAAAGAAGTTAAAAGTTTGGGGTCGTTTTGTACAAAAATATTGTGAGTAAATGAACCATTTTTTTTCGACAAAAATATATTTTAGGGTAGAAGGGTATATCTACCCCGTTTTCTACCCTCTTTTCTACCCTCGTAGAAAACACACAAAACTCTTGAATTTTGTATAAAAAAAGCAACCCGCCGTTTTCCGCGGGTTGGTATATTCTTCACAAAATGCTTGTTTTGAGGTCGAGCCATTTTTGGCTCCACCGTATTTTTAAACCAAACTCGTTCATTTTGTGCTGAAATAAAATAAAGGTAGTCCCACCAAAAAATATTTTTTTATTTTTATTGTAAGAACATGTCAGCAACAACAGCACCAAACTCGTTAGTCATGAACCCAACTTCTATGTTAGTAGAGATGAAAAGCTTCATTCCTTCTTCATATACTTTCGAAACAGAAATCCAGAAGATAAAGCAGGAACTTCTCCAAGGAGATTTAGACTGTAGTGCAAAAGATGAAACAAATGAACAGTATCTTTATGAAATGCAGGATATTATTGACCATCTACCTAAACTTCCTGAAATACAACAACAAAAGCTCACTATTCCAGAATTCGATGAAATTGAAGTCAGACTGACTGACTCAGTTGAAATAAAGAAGTTCATTCGTAAGATAAACTATGAGTTTCTTGGATTTCATTGCAACCACAAAGTCATTGACATATATAAATCTGAAGAATTTAAGACCTACGACAACTTTGTTTCGTTAGTTGCTGAGTGTGTCTTGCAGATAAGAGATAAAGATAGAAGAGGTAAGATATGGAATGAACAGATAAAACCCGCAACTTTTGAGTTAAAGAAAACCATCTACGCCTTAGTCATACTAGCAGGACAAATTTCAGAATATAACGCAAAAATGAACTCACAATGTTCAAAATGTAAAGCAGCAACAAGGAAATATAACTACTCCGTCAAAGAGATAGAACGTATGCGAAAAGACCATACTGACTTAAAGAAAGAAGTAGAGAAACCAGCAGAAGATAAAATGGACATGTTGACATTTCTGAACAAAAACTATCCAACTGCTAACGATTTCCTTCTTTCAGATGTCAAGAAGAAATATAAAGAAACCTTCGGCATAGTTAAAATTTTTGATATCCTTCGTGAAGAAATAGAAGCTACAAAACTGTTTAAAGTCATGAACCATCACAACATATACCATGTAAAACGCTTGTAAAATAACTGGGGTAGAAATGAGGGTAGAAAACGGGGTAGATATACCCTTCTACCCTAAAATATATTTTTATTGAATTCTGTATAAAATTCTGAGTAAAATGACATATGGAACACATACTTTTTCAGTAAGGACATATGGGGTAGAAATGAGGGTAGAAAACGGGGTAGATATACCCTTCTACCCTAAAATATATTTTTATTGAATTCAGCAACAAATTTCATGAATTTCCTCATATGTTTGCTACCCTCGGAAAACCGAGGATAGAGATTCCATTCGAAAATCGTAAAAAATTGCGACCCGCGGAAAACCGAGGAACGCCTAAAAACACATGAAAATCGTAAAAAAAATGACCAAATTTCATGATATAACTGTATCTTTTATACAAAATAAAATAAAAGCTAGTTTTTTTAAAATATTTTTTTTTATTTTGTATGTAAGAACAGGAAATGTCAAACACTGAGTTTGAAACAGTTAAAAAGATAGACAATGAGACCAAGGTGGTTAGAATAGGTGATTTAAACGTAAGATACTCAAAGAAATACAAAAAATATTCTTTGTCAGACATTTTAACACTATCTGAAGGAAAGAAAGCACACGACTGGGTTAAAAATGCTTCTACTCAGAAAATTTTTGACAAAAAAATCCTGAGCTTATGATATCGGTAAGATTCTATGGAACAAGAGCATATCTCATCGACAAAAGTCTTATACCAGTAGTTTTGTTCTGGATTGACCCAGTTGTTGGATATAATTTCATAACATATGGTTCATTCGATACGGAACGTTGCAGTGAAGGCTTACTTTACATCGTTCAGAAACCAAAGGACTTCAATACAAAGAGATATA
Organism: Trichomonas vaginalis G3; assembly: GCF_026262505.1. Taxonomy (NCBI): domain Eukaryota; phylum Parabasalia; order Trichomonadida; family Trichomonadidae; genus Trichomonas; species Trichomonas vaginalis. The sequence goes on along the minus strand of NC_067206.1, from coordinate 39,711,434 downwards.
AGATAGGAAGAACATTTAATATAACTCAAAGATATGACAATATAGTCAATAGAGTTAAGGTTGCGTTCGTTAACGATATGAGAGCTGCTGAAACAGAACTACTTGAAAAGTTTGAGAAGATGTATGGTGCTCCCACGAAAGGTAGGGAAACGTTTGAAGTAGATGAGATAGATAAAGCTATAAAATTATTTGACGAAGTTGCTGAAAAATACATGTAAAGCGTTTATTTTTGGTCTTTTATACAAGATAGAAAATAACGCTAATTTTATTTTTTATTTTTTTATTTTTTATTATGTAAAGACAGTAATGTCAACAACAGAGAACACAACAACAGTTATAGTCCATGAAGCTATAAATGAAGAATACGAGTACATACAGTATAACAAACAGTTACGTCTCATTCGTTCGGTCAAAGACGATATGTACAAATGCAAAGTATTTTGACAGCATGTTTTGCGCCAGATACCAAGCTTCCTAAAGACTGGTTTAGGAACCAAAGCACTATTGAACTATTAAATGAAGCTGAAAATTCGACTACGGATTTTCTCGTAGTCGCAAAAACTCGAGTGGGAGAAAAACCCCAGTCGCCAAAACTCTATGAAAACAGTGAAGAACAGCGAGTGGGAGAAAAACCGCAGTCGCCAAAACTCTATGAAAATCGTGAAAAATTGCCAAAATGGTTTGAGAGGATATTATGTTCATAGACTTCTTGTAAATGCTGTTGCAATGTGGGCTTCACCTCGTTATGCTTGGTATATTTACAGACTTCTTGACGAAATTCATAGACAAGAACGTGAAGAGATGGAAAAGAAACTTCAAGCAAAAGATGAAGTCATTGAAGCAAAAGACAAAACCATACAGAAAAGAATACCACGTTCGGTACCAAAAGGAAAGGAAAAGAACTATAAGTATATGATTTATACTGAAGAGATGGAAAATGAAGAAGACAGAGATATGGTTATGTTGCATTTAGTCAGAAGAAACAACAAAAGCTTTTACGACCTTGCTAAGATTTACAAATCTGACAGAAATTGGTTCTATCGCGAAAACTTACCGATTTCAATGACACCGAATGAAGATGTTAAACAGATAGTTCAAGATACGTTACCTCAAACACACTATGATATGAAAGGTTGTACAATACTTACCTTCAAAGAAGATTTGCCATTGTTAAAGGAAAAAATAACAGAGTATTTCGACAACTTCAAACAAGTAGGGTAAATTTCAATCTTTATTTTTACGCTTGACCTTTACATTCTGCCTGAGGAAGTCTTTAACAAGCTCGTTAATTTCAATTAGATAAATTGCTTCGTCTAAGGGGTCAAGCTCCATACTGAGTCAGTACAATGTTGTACTTTTTCAAGACAATATTGTACTTTTTCAAGACAATGTTGTACTTTTTCAAGACAATGTTGTATAAATTCAGTACAATATTGTACTTTTTCAGAACAATGTTGTATAAATTCAGTACAATGTCTCTCAAATTTGAGTACGGCTGTACTTTTTCAGAACAAGTCTTGTACTTTTTCAAGACAATGTTGTACTTTTTCAAGACAATATTGTACTTTTTCAAGACAATGTTGTACTTTTTCAAGACAATGTTGTACTTTTTCAAGACAATGTTGTATAAATTCAGTACAATATTGTACTTTTTCAGAACAATGTTGTATAAATTCAGTACAATGTCTCTCAAATTTGAGTACGGCTGTACTTTTTCAGAACAAGTCTTGTACTTTTTCAAGACAATGTTGTACTTTTTCAAGACAATATTGTACTTTTTCAAGACAATGTTGTACTTTTTCAAGACAATGTTGTACTTTTTCAAGACAATGTTGTATAAATTCAGTACAATATTGTACTTTTTCAGAACAATGTTGTATAAATTCAGTACAATGTCTCTCAAATTTGAGTACGGCTGTACTTTTTCAGAACAAGTCTTGTACTTTTTCAAGACAATGTTGTACTTTTTCAAGACAATGTTGTACTTTTTCAAGACAATATTGTACTTTTTCAAGACAATATTGTACTTTTTCAAGACAATGTTGTACTTTTTCAAGACAATGTTGTATAAATTCAGTACAATATTGTACTTTTTCAGAACAATGTTGTATAAATTCAGTACAATGTCTCTCAAATTTGAGTACGGCTGTACTTTTTCAGAACAAGTCTTGTACTTTTTCAGAACAATGTTGTACTTTTTCAAGACAATATTGTACTTTTTCAAGACAATGTTGTACTTTTTCAAGACAATGTTGTACTTTTTCAAGACAATATTGTACTTTTTCAGAACAATGTTGTACTTTTTCAGAACAATGTTGTATAAATTCAGTACAATGTCTCTCAAATTTGAGTACGGCTGTACTTTTTCAGAACAAGTCTTGAACTTTTTCAGAACAATGTTGTACTTTTTCAGAACAATGTTGTACTTTTTCAAGACAATGTTGTACTTTTTCAAGACAATATTGTACTTTTTCAAGACAATATTGTACTTTTTCAAGACAATATTGTACTTATTCAAGACAATATTATATTGTTTCAGAACAAAGACGGTTAAGACACAAACGGATGACTGACGTTCCTCTTCCTGAATGCCTTCCAAAGCCAGAAGAACCGACAACCCCAGCACCACAACAGACTTACTAAGACTAAACATTTAATTTTCAAGCTTGACTTTTTACAATTTGAACTTTGTTCGCGTAGATATGAATTCTGAAAGAAGTATGAGGGTCTTGTATGACTTTGTACTTCTCCCATAGTTCATGTCTGTCAAACTTACCTGCCATGGACTCTTTCATAAGTTCCATGAAATCGTCTTCGGACAATCCAGGGAAAAGTACAATGTCAGTAAGTATTCTCTTTACATCCTTACTTAAACTCTTGGCTGTCTGTACACAAATGACAACTGAAATGTTAAAGTGTCTGAGCTTCTTAAGAATTCGACACATGTCTTGTTCTCTGTTCTTTAACAAAGGATGAGAAGCAAAGTCATCTAAGATAAGAAGACATCTATGAGGGTAAGTCTTCCAATCGTACGATTGCAATTTCTTCGAAATGTATTCTATCTCTTTCTGTTTGTTTCTGAAGTGTTTCTTCTCTAATATTCTCTGCATTTCCTCATTTGGGTCTTTAAACTTCGAATTTATATACTCATTTATAGCATTGTACTTCAAAACTCTTCTTTGGTACTTCTTTATCCAATCTAACAACTCAGAGTCTTTTATACATACTAACTTAGACTTCTTTATAATATCTTTGAACGAATTGACGGTTTGGTCGAATTGACCAGAAGTACTACAAATGACTACTAACTCATAGAATGGGTTCTTCTCATCTAGTTCTTGTTGTTGTGCAGCCATTTTAAGATAAGTGAAAGTCTTACCCGACCCAGGTGGTGCAATTAGACCTGTTATACCATTCTGAGCAAATAAGAACTTGTCATGTATGGGTTTTATCTGAGCATTTTCCAACTTCCTCTTGTTCTTGTTTAAAACATTCTCAAATTTCTTGTCAATGTCAGCAAACTTTTTTTCTAACATATTTTTAGAAAAATTAAAATTTTTATCTTTTTGAAAATGTCGAGCGATTTCGCTATCTATATTCGAGACAAGCTTTTCGACAGCAAAACATCTGTAGACCATAAAATCTTACATAGTGTAAACAAGAAAGGTGAATTTGTTCTAAAGTTCTGTTTCTGGGAATATGACAAGAACCATAAAACATTAAGCAGAGCAGTCTTAAAATTTGTCAATGACAGACTTGTTGACAGAGATGACGCCGATTGGAAAGATGAAGTCCAACAAAAGTTCTTAGAATGCAAAGAAGACACATGCGCTGTTCTTGAAGATGAAATAGGAAACAGAATAGAAGAGCTATTAAAGGACAAAGAACTTTTACATAAATATGGTTCTGAGAAGTTTGACATAACTCCACCAGAAAAGAAGAAGAAGAAGAAAAGAAAGAAAAGAAGAAAAGAAAGTAGAAGAGAAGAAAGAACCTGAACCAGTTCCAGAGAAGGTGAGATATGACATGTAAAAATAAAAGTTTATTTTTAGAACATTTCTGGGTCAATGTCAATGTTCTCTTCCTCTTTAGGAGCAAACACTGGCTTAGACTCTAAAATCTTTTTACCTAATTTACCTTGAACTTCAACTATCTTAGACTCATAATATTCATAGTCGTCTGCTTTCTTTGGTTCATAAGGTATAACAAGTTTGTATGCTTTGCCTTCTTTAAGGTTTGAGAACCTTCTGTCAAAATTTTCTTTGACTGCTAACAAACCTTCTATGTCTAAGTCTTCAAATTTCGCACCATTTTTAGTCACAATAGCAAACTTAACTGGTTCGATGTTCCAAACTTTGTCAAATGTAGACTTTTCAAAATGGTAGAAGTAAACATTCAAATAAGCGAATGGGTCTAGTTCTTCTTTGACTTCTGTCATGTACTTATTTACTGAAATATATTTCGTCATCTTTTCTATCGGATAAAAAAATATTTTTTTAAAATTTACTCATAAAAATTTTCTTTGTATATACACCATTCTGAACATCTAAAAGATTTTTGACATTTGCCAAGAATGTTCGTTTAGACGCTGTCATATAACCATACTCTTGACAATATTGTTTATATTCATCGTACAACGACCTTTCATCTAAACACTCAAAGTTAGTCTCATCTATAAACAGTTCATATACACTCTTGTTTGCTTCTAACAATGTTTGTCTTTCTTCGGTATGTGGAATTTGTCTTGGATTGAACTTAGAAATATCTAATGTCATGAAATATGAGAACAAGTGGTTGTAAAAGTTAGGTGTCAAAGTTTCTGCTAAGTCGTCAAAATATTCTGTATCTTGCATATGAGCTTCTGACGTTCTGACAACTACATATCTTCTGTCAGAACTTTCTAACTTCATCGGAACAGAATTGTTTGAAACCATAATGAAGTTTGCAACATTTTCACAAACTCTTTGGTCTTTATATTTTCTTTCAACAACTCCAACTTTGTCTGTTATAAGACTCTTCAAAGCATCTGAGTTCAAAACTTTTGTTGTATCTATACTTTGAAGTTCGTTACATACTATAAGTTTCATATTCTCTATTGAAGAGTTAAATTTACCGCAGATGTTTTCTAAGTTTGTCATATTCGGATTCGAATAGCCCTCTAATAGTTTGCATAAGATATCTGTAAAGAATGTTTCTTACAGTTCCTTGTTTTCCAATATATAATGAGAGCAGTTTCATTTTTAGCACTTGGATGTTGTAAGATGTTTGCAAACCAACATAAGATATACTCATAGACTCTTTCGTTTCCATTGCATATAATTTCTTTGACATGGTCTAACCAAGCTTCTATAATATTTTCTTTCCATTCTACTTGTTCGTATTTATATCCAGTGAAGATAGAATAGAAGTTTGGAGAAGGTGTATAGAACTTTATACCTCGAACTGAAAAATCTTCTAACTTCGACAATAAGATATCCCAAGCATCTAACATCTTCATACCAACCTGTACGACTTTTATTTTCTTAAGTTTCTGTCTACATTCTTGTTCTGAAACTATGGTTGCTCTTGGTTTGTTAAAGACAACATCCCATTCTTTCATGACATAACATTCTGGGGCAGAGTCGACATAAATGACTAAACGTTTCAAATTCTCGACTGCTTTGTTATAGTCTCGAAATGGACACATATTTCTGAACGCTTGGAAGTCATAAAAATCTGAAACGTCTATTCTGTACATTTTTTTTATAAAAATAAAAAAAAATATTTTTTTTTATTCTTGAGCTATTTGTTGTTGCATTTGTTCCATTTGTTGTTCTTGAGCTATTTGTTGTTGAAGTTGTTCTTGTAGTACAATACTTTCACCAGTTGCATCTTCCAATTCGAAACTTTCTGCCGTCATTGACAAATACATAGGACATAAAAGTTTTACAGGAACAAAGTTTGCGTCGACTAAGGTTAAGTTTATGTTTGCTAAAGTGTTTGAGTTTACTAAAGCTGAAAACTCTGCATTCGAATGAACAATAGGCAAACCAGCAGAGAAAGTGTTGTTTATACGCATGAGTATCTTTTGGTCATAGTAGTTTCTGTCGACATTCGAATAGCACTTTGAACCTAAGTTTGAAACAATATATAAAATAGGTGTACTTAAAGTCAATGGAACAGACAAACCTTGTATGACACCTTTTCCTGTTATAGGAAACTGTTGGTAGTAAAAACCAGATATAAGTTTTGTATTATAGCTCATATCGTTTATAGTAAACTCAGTCGGACATCCAAACATAATGAAACCTGCTCTAGTTGCAGCACATGTTACATCCGTCCTTAAAGTATTAAATAAGTCAACAAAACCTGTTGGTGGTATATCTGAGTAAGTATCTTCAAAGAAGTATTTTTTACCATTCACAACAACAAAGTCTTCTGGTGTCAAAAGAGCAAAACAGGCTTTAGTCGTCATTGTGTTTAAAGTTAGTTTACAATACCGTCCTTGAGGACTTTGTAAGTTTGTTGTTATAGAATTATATGACTCAGGGTTTTTAGTCGTAATAGTATAAACCACTATGTCTTCTGCCATTTACTTAGCAAGTAAATTTTAATGAAATGTTGTGGTCGTCAAATATTTTTATGACGTCTGGGAAACTATACTTTAAGTTCAACGTTTCACCTCCTTTCATAACGTATATCTTGTCAATGACATTATATGAAACACCACAGCAACTAACGTCGGGTTCTATTTCTTTGATGTTTATATCGTCTGCCTCTGTCAAAAGTTTCAATAGTTCTTTCAAAACTTCATGAGGTGCAATGACATATGAGTTCACTTTTACAGGGTTGTGTTCGACCAAGTTTAACATTATACCCAAAGCCTGACAAATCTTCTCCTGAGTTTTAAGTTTGTCTTTAAGTTGTTGGTAGTCGTTTCGAATATCTGCAACAGAACTTAAGTCTCTGCTAACTTCAGGGTATGTTGGTTGTTCTTTTACAGGAACAATTGTTATACCATCTTCGTCTTCGTATGGTTTCTCCACTTCAACATCTCTTTCTTTGACATTGACAACAACACTTTGACTGTTTGTTTGAGTTGGTGAATTTAACTTCACATCTGCCATCGCCATTAAACCTTTTGAAACACTTACGCTTCTATTTTTCGGAAATGACATTTTACTTAGAATAAAAAGATGGACGTATTTGAGTATCTCTTCGAATTGAAGCAAAACAAAGTTTACACACACAAACAATACAAGTTCATTGATAGAATAGTTCTTTATACAAACAATGGAAAATGTTATAGAATAGCAGTCTTTGCTGAACCAAAATATTTTCATAAAGCAAAGAAAGTTGGTATAACTGAAATGGTGAAAGTTCTTGAAGCAGACAAAAATATAACAACAAAACTGACCGATATTTCTAAAGGAAAGTTTTTAATACAATATTATATCAAAACTGGCGTACTGTCAATATTTGACGGAGAGAAGTCAGTTCAAGAACAACTTACTGACCTGCTGCCAAAATCTGCTCGATGGAAGCTGTCGTTATGCCAATCTGAGGAGCCCCAGCAGGTTTCATCGAACGAATCTTCAAAAGAGCATCTTCCGTGAAAAGTGCTATTGGTTTTGTAAACTTCTTTGCTTTCAATTCATTTGGACCGTCTCTGTCACCAGTATATTGTATTTGAACTGTACCAACAGTTGAAATACCACCCATAAAGTCTTCTGAGTCAGCAAATGGAATGCCAAGCCAAAAGTTTGAACGGTCTCCATTTGTATATTGAGTTTTTTGACCTCCTGTATGAGTCCATACTTTCACATATGGCATAATAGAACTTTGCATTTCAGGGTTAATGGTTGTTGTGAAGTTGTTGTTAAAGTTCATAGCATCTAATGTCAAGTTGTATGACCTCATATCCTCAACTGTAGAATATTCTTCTCTTGGATAATATTTGCCATCTATGTTTATATGGTATTTAATACCAGGGTTGTAGAAGCAAGAATAGTCATTTATAGTTCGTCTGAACAGTACAAACATAGTATCTGCATGTTTCATTGCAGTTGTTAAGGCAATATCTGTTCTTGCACCTGGGTCAGCACTTTGGTTTCCAACTTCACCTGCAAAGTCTTTGACAGATATTTGGTGTATAGGGAACATAAGTGGAACTGCAATATATTTGGCAGCTAAAGCATTTGAAATATCTGGGTCCAACATATAGACTGCAAGTCTGCTTTCTATTCTCTTGCATTCAAATTTTCGCATGTGAACTTAACTGGGTCCCAAGCATCTCCAGCAGCATTGAAATAATAGTTTACTTCAGTGTTGAGGTTTGAGAAACCAAAGTCTAAGTCAACTTTGTTTTTGCAAAAGTCGGCGAATGACATTTTATTTGTTCCCACTACTTCTGTAAGAGTGAATGGGTCTTGTGTTGGTGCAATGACTAAGTTATTTTTGCTTGGAGTAAGTTCGATAGAAATTTTTCCTGCCCAGTTTGGCAAGTATCTTAAAAACCTGAAGATGAGGAAAGATGACAAAGGAACTCTAAGTTTCAATTTTACTTTGGTTACTGCTGCTGCATTTTGTCCAGAAAGGTCAACATAAACTCCTGGAACGTTAGGGTCAAGTCTTCTTATTTTCTCAATAGTTGCATACTGGTCTGTTTGTTCTCTAGCTTGTGGTTGTACTGAGTTTCTCAAAGCGAACCATTCATAGTTTGCCCATGTTACTGTTTGAACTAAGTCAGAGTTAGAATATATCTTATATCCATGAAAACTTCTGGAGCATATTGGTATCCGACATAGAAAATTCCATTGCAACCTTTCTTGTCAGACAACTTGGCAGAAGGTTTATTTCAATGTCTTGTTCCACGTATAAGAAAGAGTTGTCAATAGAAATAATATGAAACCTGTCGCAAGCAATATCTACTGTTGTTGAAGAACCTTCTCCAAACTCACCTACGTTTCCATAAGAAACAGCAGTTGTATATTCGTAAGTTCCAGGAACTATTTCTGACCTTCTAATGGCATTGTCGCATTCGTTATACCATTCGGAAATTTCCATTCATGGCATCCAAAACTGTTGGCGTTATATTCTGAGCGGCGTACATTTCATATGAGTAAAAATATAGAATAGTTGGATTTATATGTCATAATAGAACCCACTCCGACCAAGCTTTACTTTCTTCCTGACTGAGTTTTTAACTCTTCTTTTTCCTTCATTGCCCTCTGCTTGAAGTTGTTGCATCTTTGCATTATGTTCATCTAGTATGTTGCAAATTTCCCATGTCCTTTTTGCCTTTGGGCTCTGGTCGCCCATCTCAGGTAACCTATATCCTAGAAAGATTTTGTCATAGTTTGTATTTGAGTCTTCGCGTATTGTTTGCATGACTCTTTCCTGAGTTTCTGGTTCAAGCTCTTCAAACAGTGCCTGTCCATATGGAATAAGCTCGTTTCCAAATATATGTTTTTGTAGCCATTCTGGTTTTCTTTCCATGTTACCAACTATATCTTTTGTGAATGGGAAAGCTTCTACCCAATCTTTCAGTCTTGCGTCGTTTATTTCTGTAGTTGGTTTTATTTTGTCAAGGAACATGTTTTTCAATACTAACATTTCATTTGGTACTGTCCATTTGAGTTTTCTTAAATATTCATCCCTTCTCGGTTCATTGTCTGCAAAGTAAGTTTTTATGACATTTTGTAAACTTTCGTTTGCAAGGTCATGTACAATAGGTTCTCTTCCTTCTCCCTCCCTAACTTTCTTTCTAAACTCTTCACCAAATATACCATCTCTATGGTTCTGTGTAGTTCTTTGAGATAAATGTTCTAGAACGTCAGGTGTTATATTTCCATCAGCCATGTTCATTTCATACTGGTCCAAAATATCTGCATCTTTCATATCTTTCAATGGCATTAAAGCCGCGCTTAAAATACCAGCTATATCTGGTTCACCATTGACTTCATTGCGTCTACAACTTCTTGGAATTGAGGTTGTAAGTTTATGAACCACCTATCCGGATTAGCTTTATGACCCATCTCATTGTAGTTCCATCGTCTGCAGAAACAAAAGTAGGTTTGTTTCCATCTTGGTTAGGTTCTGAATGAACTTTAAACAATGTTTCATTTCTATATGTTTTCTTGAAATTTAACCTTTTATCTTCACCGAGTTCATCCGAAGATTGAACGTTAAATGCTCGTAAGTAAAAAGGGTTGTTGTATTTGTGTACATTTTTTTTCAGTTCTTCCATTCTATGCTGGATATTTTCATCTGATGTTGGAGTCTTTTGTATGTCGGCAAACATTTTTCGATATTCTTCTACTATGTCAGCCGAATTTTTTTTAGACTCTTGGAAATATTCCATATTCTCCGCATACTCTTGTTGAGGGTCAAGATTTTTCGGCTGTTCCAAATCTTCATCTAGTTCTGTGAAGTTTTTCCAAAGGAGTGACTTGTTCGTTTCCTTCAGGCTCTTCTAGCTGTTGTTGCTGAACTATTTCTTCCATGTCTGGTTGTATCTGAACTATTTCTTCCTGTGGAGTTTCTTGTACCTCATCTGCTGGCATTTCATATATTCCGAGACCGTTTTCAACAATTTCCCTATCTACGTCATCCGCATTCATAAGCTTTTGTTCTTTCGTTCCGTCTCTATTTTTTACGCGTTTCATGACGAAAGTTGAATTGTCATTTAGCTCTGACATCAAATATCTCGGAGTAAATTCATCCATGTCATTTGGATGATATGCTATTAAATCATATCCCTTAGCGAGCTTGTATTTTCCAGGTTTGAGATTATATCCGTTTTGGTGCTGAGCCATAAAGCTAAATAGGTTCGGGTCAGTATTTCCATCCTTGAACTTTCCAATAGCTTCTTTATATCTGTCACTAAAGTCAATACTATCTGGGAAACCACACTCTTCTTTAAGCATTTTTAAGAATTCTTGGTTTCCTTGTTCTCTACTTCTTTTATGTCCTTGCTCTGTTTGTGGTTGTTGTTGTGCTGGATTTTGAACTGTTGGTTGTTGTGTTGGTTGTTGTGTTGGTTTTGGTGCTGGTTGTGGAGGTGGTTGTTGTGCAGGGTTTTGAACTGTTGGTTGTTGTGTTGGTTTTGGTGCATGCCTGTGTCTATGTCCATGTGACGATGTAAATGTTTTAGGTAGTCCTGGTGCAGGTGCTTCTCTTGGAGGGTTTGGTGGTATATAAGTTCCACTAGCTAGTATATAAGTTCCACCAGCTGGTATATAAATTCCACCAGCTGGCACATATGTTCCATCTGCAGCGTAATGTCCTACCTGACTTTTCGTTCTTAAGAAAGCATTTACTAGGTCTGTTTTGGTCTGTTGTAACTCTTTTTCTTGACTTTTCACAACAGTTGCTCTAACGGCGTCATAGGCACTTTGAACTGCCTGTCTCGTTGCTGCATCTGTTATTTTCGTCATATTTTGTGCTACTTCTTTTAACTCTTTGTCGAAACCTTCAGACTTCAGTTTCTTTCCAGATGAGAAGTCGTTCACTTGTTTCACCTTACTATGAAGAGCTTCGAAGGCGTTCTTAAAGTCAGCATTTGTTAAAGCTTCATTTGAACTGTCTTCATCCGCTTGTATTTTTGTCCTTATTGACCCTATGAGTTGGGCTGCTTTAGCGTTGGCTTGGGCATCTAACCAGTCATTGTTAGCTTTTATATATTCTGCGCTTTTCATTGCCTTTTGCATAGCCGCGTCGTTATTTTTACTTTCTTGTGCTAAGTTTTCATACTGTACGGTTTGGTTTTGCAACTGTAAAAGTTTTTCTGCCTTTACATTTGCTTCAACTTCTTTTTTATACTCATCGCTATCCATATATGTCTTCAGGGCTTTTTGTTTTATCTCTTCATCTTTCAGTATTTTATATTGAGTAGTATGGTTTTTCAAATTTATGACATCTTGTTCCATTTTTGCTACTTCTGCTGCTTTTTCTGACACTTTTTTCGCATATTCCTCTGTACTTAGTTCTTTCAGTTGTTCTTCTTTCTTCTTTTTCTCTACGTTTAACTCATTGAGTTTCTTTGTGTGTCTGTCATATTCTAGTTTCTTTTCGTTTTCACTTATTTGCTTCTGTATGTCTATGTTTGACTTTTTGACATCTGTTATTTGATTTTTGAGTGAACTCAAATTCATTTGACTTTGAGGGTTATATGCTGTTCCGTCTGCAGCTCCACCATAGCCTGCCATTTTCGCTAAAAGTGCCGCTCTTAAACCTCCACTCTGTGCACCAACAACTCGGTTTAAAAGCATAGGATTGCTTGACATTTGTTGCAACATAGTGGGGTCATTCAGCATTTGTTGTTGCAACTGTTGTTGTGGTGTCAGTCTTACTATTGGATGTTTCAATGCTCTCTTCCTCTTACGTATATTCTTACGTAGCTTACGTGGCATTTTAAGTGAAGTTAAAAAGCGGTTTTTGACAGATGTTTTATTGTGACTTCTTCGTAAAGACTTTGTTGAGATTTCTTCGTAAATGACCCAAAAATATATTTTAGGGTAGAAGGGTATATCTACCCTCTTTTCTACCCTCTTTTCTACCCTCTTGAATTTTCATGAATTTCTTCGTAAAGACTTTGTCAAGACTTCTTCGTAAAGACTTTGTCAAGACTTCTTCGTAAAGACTTTGTTGAGACTTCTTCGTAAAGACTTTGTTGAGACTTCTTCGTAAAGACTTTGTTGAGACTTCTTCGTAAAGACTTTGTTGAGATTTCTTCGTAAAGACTTTGTCAAGACTTCATCGTAAAGACTTTGTTGAGATTTCTTCGTAAATGACCCTAGTAGTATATTTTTGGTGTAAATTTCATGAAAATTCAAGAGGGTAGAAAAGAGGGTAGAAAACGGGGTAGATATACCCTTCTACCCTAAAATATATTTTTGGGTCATTTACACTCATGAACTTTCTTGTCTATGTTTTGTTAAGATTTCTTCGTAAAGACTTTGTTGAGACTTCTTCGTAAAGACTTTGTTGAGATTTCTTCGTAAAGACTTTGTTGAGATTTCTTCATAAAGACTTTGTCAAGACTTCATCGTAAATATTTTGTCAAGACTTCTTCGTAAAGACTTTGTCAAGACTTCTTCGTAAAGACTTTGTCAAGACTTCTTCGTAAAGACTTTGTTGAGATTTCTTCGTAAATGTTTTGTCAAGACTTCTTCGTAAATGTTTTGTCAAGACTTCTTCGTAAAGACTTTGTTGAGATTTCTTCGTAAATGTTTTGTCAAGACTTCATTATACTCATTCATCCTCAGGGCTAGAAGGCACGAAGTGCCTGGAAGCCCCACTACCCTTTTTTTTTTTTTTTTTTTTTTTTTCTTTTTTTTTGAATATTAGTGTCAAATTTGTAGAATAAATTAAACGAAAAGTTATTAGTAGTATATGAGAGCGGGTTGTGTGACTTTTTTTGTAAACGTAAGAATTCATACAATATTGAACGATTTTGTATCATTTTTTTTTAACATATGAAGTAAAAAAATGTATGATTCTTACGGTTTTTATTCTTACGTTTTTGAATAAATCAAGATTTAAAAAATTTTCAAATCGTAAGACATTTACACTCAGCCCATACATAAAAATAATTTATTTCATCATTTATAAAAGAAGCTATATATATATAGATGATGTCAGATATTCCACGATTAATTAAACATTGTTTAAAAATGAATGGAATCAATGGAGTCATAATCAAAGACCTCATAAACGGGTAAAGAAATTAGAAACTAATGATTATTTGAATTTATGAAATCAATTATTTGATTCATTCTTTCTTCAATCTCTTCTATTCTTTTTGTTAAATCATCAATTTTCATTAATGAGGTGATTCTTGATTGAGGAATAGATTTCAAACTAACCACCCCTTTTATTTTTGAAATTTTGAATCCATCAACTTTAAACATTTTATTCAATTTACATGTTGTCAATTCTTCAAATAATTTTTTATTATTGGCATAATAGTCATTAAATTCTTCAACAGATGAAAAAATTTTTATTTCAGTAATTGGTTTAACAACGTTTATTTTTTGTTGAACATTTTCACTTTCATTTATTTCATCCCCCTCTGTTTCATTTATTTTTAAAATCGGTTTCATTTGATTTCTTCTGTTTTGATGAGAAATTTAAACCTAAATTAATGAATAAAGCTGAAGAAAAAGCACATGAGAAGAAGTTATTGGGTTTAGCAATTGAGAAACAAGGTGATAACATGGTTGCTTTATGTCCCAAGTGTTATACATCATTCAACGGTTCAATTGATGGAGGTGATTTTAAAAAGATTGCACAAAAAATGAAAGGTGTTAGTTTACGACAAAATAAACAATTAACACCTAAAAATTATTTGGATATAATAAATGATAAATTGATATTTGATGGTCAGAATATTAATTTACAACTTAAAAACGGGTCAATGACTCGCTTAACAATCGGTAAGACTGCATTAACAGGAGCACACACTAAGGCTGTATGTTGTGAAAATGGATGTTGTATGCCGTTTATTTAATACAATTTAAAATTTTATTTTAATGAAATGCCACAGAAGAGACAAAAGGAACCGTTAATGATGGTTTTGATTCTTGATCAAAGAGGTGGGCGCCCTTAAAACATTTATTTTATTTTTATATAAATGGATAATGTAGATTTAAAAATTTTAATTGATGATTTAGTATTTAATCAAAATTTTCTTACTTATTATGAATTAAAAGCATATCTCCAAAAATACGATGAAAATATAACGGGTGATGATATGGATTATTATTATCATTATTATAAAAATGAAATTTTGAAATATCATGATAAAATAATTTCTAAAATTAAAGACAAAATTAAAAATAATGAATATGCAAAGGGAAAAACTAAATCACAACTTAAACAAATGAAAGATTTCAAAAATAAAGTATAGGGTGTCCAAAGGTGCGTTTAGCACAGCGCTCTATATGAGACTATTAAAGGAGATATATGCTGATTATAAATATATAATAAAAAATATGAATATATGTATATGATGAGTATGTTGTATTTTGGCGCCATGCCGGGATATAAAATGAATTTTGAGACAAGAGGCGGTTTCGCGGGAAATTTTGGCGGGATTTTTTTCATTTTTTTAATGAATCATAAAGAAAACATCCTCGCTCTTGCAAAAAAATGCAAAGACTGTAAAAAAATCTACGAGACATTGGTAAAATGCTTCGGTATGGATGCTCCTAGCTATTCCACTGTAACGTATCATGTTAGGATGTATCACTTCATGAACAAAAAGGCGCCCATCATAAAAATTGACAAAAAATCGCCGGATCAAAGAAAAATCAAAGCAATTCTTCAAGCGCTAGATGAAGACCCAAGAGCATCACTCAGAAGGATAGAGGAGATGACAAAGATACCACGTACAACAGTCAGTTATTATCTGCACAATTATTTGAACTACAAACTAGCGTATACACGTTGGGTTCCGCACAACCTTAATTCAGTTCAAAAAAATCTAGAGTCCAATCTTCGAAAGAGCTCCTCTCTATATTGGGTGCGTATCAATCCAAGAAGTTTCGCTTTTTAGTAACAGGGGACGAGTCTTGGTTTCAATATGCAACAGAAGCCAAAAATCATGTGGATCCCGAAGGATGAAAATCCGCAAACATTCCCGAAGAAAAAAATTGACATACCAATGATGATGTTGTCGGTTTTTTGGGGCGTGAATGGCATCATCGCAATTGATATTCTTCAAAAACCTAATACGATGAATGCTCAGTATCTAATTGACAATGTTCTTACTCAAATTATCAATTCTGATGAGTTTGAGAAATCCAAACAACAAAAACAAAAGTTTGCAATTCATTTTGATAATTCAAGAGTTCACAAAAGTCATAAGGTAATGAATTACTTGGTGGAAAACAATGTCAAAGTTGTTCCAAACCCAATTTATTCACCTGATATTGCACCCTCTGACTTTTATTTATTCGGCACGCTAAAAAAGAGAGCTGAAGGACGCGAATTCGCGAGTCCAGATGATCTTGAAAATTTTGTAAGAGAGCAATTTGAGCAATTTTCTCATGATGATTTAAAGCGTGTCTTTCAAGCCTGGATCGATCGCTGCGAACGCGTGATTGAATCCAATGGTGATTATATTTAAATAAACTTTATATATATGTAACTTGTTTATTTCTATTCGCAGTATTCAGGTTTGTGCTAAACACACCTTTGGACACCCTATATTAACAGAAGAAGATATTGATGAATTATATAAATTATATAATCCTGAGCCGCAAAAAACAAAGGAACAAAAGTTAAAAGTGCAAAACACCCAGGTCATTCAGACCATAAATGAAGCACAAGCTTTAATTTATGATTCATTAGTTAAACCGTGTTCAACCCAACTTTTAAATGAAGATCAACTTTTGGAATTCATCCTTCAACATAAACTCGAAGCGGGAAAGTATATCAAACCTTTATATACAGCATATTTAAAACAAATGAATAAAATACATCCAGAATTAATGAAAGGAGGAATGAAATCCAAAATCAAAGCAGATAAAATTAAACCACTTGCAACCCCAAAACCTCCAACAGTAGTACCTCCTCCTCCTTCAGTTAATCCTTCATCATTCACTTTATTATATCCATTTCAAACATTAAAGAAGCAAAAAGATTTTAAAAGGGATTTCAAAATATTAAATAAACCAATTGACCCGAAAATTCAACCGTTAAAGGAAAAATTTGGTCGCCCCTCATTTGCACCATATCCATATTCATACGAAATCGATCATTTAGAATATTCAAAAGGAAATGTTACTTATTTATTTGCCATTAACATTAACACCAGATATTTATATTGCATTCCAGTGAAAGGGAAAACAGAACAGGAAACAAGAAGAGCTATACAATACTTACTAGATCATGAAAGAGTAGATAATATAAGGGGTGATGGTGATAAAGGATTTCAGGCAGCTATGGCTCATTATTTTCCACAAATTAATTTTTACTTTTCATCCTCTCCATATACGTTTCATAATAAAATAGTTGATGCGGTAATGAGAACTCTTAGAGATGCGTTAGGAGTTAACGGTCAGATATACTGGGATGGAAATCATGACTCCATCATACAGCAGTTAGTATATTATTACAATAATACATGGCATAGAACAATAAACATGAAACCGGTGGAAATGAAAAATGATATTTCAAAAGAATGGGAATATATTAGAAAACAAATTGAAAGGTTAAATGATGTTAAATGTGAACAAATTAATTCGGGGCTCATGAATTTTAAACAAGGGGATAAAGTTTTGATTCATCTCGATTATGGAAAAACTGATAAATCAATGACAAAAAGAAGACGAAGATTTGACACAATAGCTGAATTTGTTAGATATATTAACGGCAATGCATTAGTTGAAGTTGACAATAAATTAATAGAAATTCCGATTTATTTTATTACTCCATTATATTTAAATAACATTTAATTTTTTCAGTGACAACATGACATTTTGACAACAACATAGGAGGAAGGCAATAATGAATTATTTTTGAAGAACTGAAGGTGCTACCATGTTGTCATGTTGACGACATGACATTGTGTCAACATCACGAGAGGAAGGCAATAATGAATTATTTTTGAAGAACTGAAGGTGCTACCATGTTACCGGGTGCTACCAGGTCAATTAATTTCTTTTAAAAATAGTGACAACATGACATTTTGACAACAACATAGAAAATTTGATGTAGCCCAAAAATAAAGTTAGTTTTAAAATTATTTTTATTTTTTTATTCCTATATAAATGACGGCAACAAACAACAACAGCAACTATATCGTTTCTGATGAAAAAGTTATTGATTCATTAGTTGAGGAATTAGTTATGACAGAAACTAAAACCCTCAATGAAAGAATTGGTGAAAACATGATTGATTTACACAACTACCTCAAACATGATGGAGGAAGAGGAAGGAAAACTGGTATGGCTTTATTAGTAAATAAAATTCCAAATTTAACGATTATAGATGTCGATATCAATAAATCATACAATGATGAACTTAAAGAAACAGTTAGAAAAGACATTTTATCAAAACTTTCGGATAAAGATGTTATCGTTAAAACCGCTTCTGGAGGTCTTCACATTTATTGCAACACTAATTTCTTCTATGCAGTTTCGAACAGAATGATTAAATGCTATTCCTGCAATGATTATGATATTGATATCATGACTTCTATGGATGATTCAAAGCGTTCATTAGTAGTTATGGCTGATTCAAGAGTTCGCAAGAATGCAACAGAACCAATCAATACATACTCATTCATTCGTGGAAGTTACGATTCAACATTAACCAGAACAGTGAATGATATATTAAATGATTTGAATATTAAGGTAAAAGTTGAACAGAAGAATGAAGAAATAAAGACTATCATGAATGAAAACAAAGATGTAAACATTGACGATAAACTTGCCCAGAGCATAGTTGATGGCATCTGTGATTTTGAAGTACATAATGACGGTGGAAACATGAATTTAGAAAAAGAAATAACATTATTCACACTGTTTCAAGCAATTAATTCGTTACCTAATCATTTAATTAATGAAGCATACGATAACGTTTATAACTTCTGCAGTTTAACAGAAAATGCTAAAAGTAATTTTGAAAAAGCACGTTGTAGATATGCATATTTAATGACTTCTCCATTTGTTTTGGTGAAGATTCTAAAACTATATCAAAAGGAATATTATGATGAATATGTTTTACCTTTATTACGTAAGCCAAAAATAACATTTGATATCAAACTTGACGACTCGTTTTTGATAACGGATATTAGACGCAAGGCTGAAAATCAACAGTATAAAAACAGTTCTGAAGTAATTGAGGATTTATCACGTGTAATCCGTTTTGTAGATTGTGGAAACAAATATTTCATTCAAAAGGACTATAATATCCACGATAAAATGAATCAAATATCATTCGTTCTTCAATCAAACATGAAAGAGTCACTCAAAATGATTAAATTATTTAAAGAAGAAGGTAAAACAATAACAGCATGGGATGTACTACTAAATCAATTGTCTTCATTAACCGTTAAGGGTGTTTGCTTTAAATCTGTTTCCCCAGATGTTTTCTCAACGTTTCAAGGTTATAAATACAACGTTCTCGAAAAGCCTGATTACTCAAAAATTGAGATGTTTATGAATTTCATTAAAGAAGCCATTTGTGATAATAATGAAGAAGTGTATAAATACCTACTTGGGTGGATTGCATCAATGATTCAACATCCTGGAATCAAGAATGAAACAGCAATTATTTTGAAAGGACTTCAGGGAACAGGTAAAAACAGATTCACTGACATTATTTCTGAACTTCTCGCTGGTTATTCATGCAAAAACATTACTGAAATCGCTGAGCTAACGGGTAATTTCAACTCAGTAGTTGAAAATAAAATGTTTCTTGTACTTAATGAACTCAAGAATGTAGGTGAAGATAGACTCGCAAACTTCAACGCTTTGAAATCAATTATAACGGATAATGAGATTAGAATTAATGAAAAGAATCAACCCAGAAGAACCGCTCAAAACGTTGCGAACTTCATTTTGGTAACTAATAACGTCTACCCTGTCAAAATTGAAGTTGGAGACAGAAGATATGTAGTTTTAAGGGTTAATGATAAATTTAAGGGTCAATTTGATTACTTCAAGAATTTAATGGATTCATGCACAAAGGAATTTTATGATAATTTACTGACGTATTTTATCAATTACGACCTTTCATCATTTAATGTACGAATCATACCGATGACTGAAGCCAAACAAGATTTAATTGAATTATCATCAAATCCTTTAGATGTATGGATAAATACACATTATGATGAATTGTGTGCAGGTATGATGTGTGAAAATGCTTTATTCTGCAAACCATCAGACATGAAAGACAACAATTTTCAAATGAGTATTAAGGATAAATGTGATAGGAAACATAGAAGAATAGATTGTAAACAAACATGGTGTTATGTTTTGAAAGAAGAAATGAAAGGATTATATAAACAGGTTGAACCAAACGATAATGAGGATTCATTTACTGATGATGAAATACCTGTAAATGAAGCTTTATAAAGTATGATTCGAATTTATTTTTACCTTCCTCCTATGTTGTTGTCAAAATGTCATGTTGTCACTATTTTTAAAAGAAATTAATTGACCTGGTAGCACCCGGTAACATGGTAGCACCTTCAGTTCTTCAAAAATAATTCATTATTGCCTTCCTCCTATGTTGTTGTCAAAATGTCATGTTGTCACTATTTTTAAAAGAAATTAATTGACCTGGTAGCACCCGGTAACATGGTAGCACCTTCAGTTCTTCAAAAATAATTCATTATTGCCTTCCTCTCGTGATGTTGACACAATGTCATGTCGTCAACATGACAACATGGTAGCACCTTCAGTTCTTCAAAAATAATTCATTATTGAATAACCTAAAATCATTAATGAAACCATTAACGATAAAATATATTTTTGGTCGTTTATGATAAAAATAAATGATTCATTTACTCACAATATTTTTGTACAAAACGACCCCAAACTTTTAACTTCTTTTCTGCAGCTTCAAATGCTATCTTAGCGAGTTCATATTCTCTAAATTCTCTCTTTAAATCTTCTTGTTCCCATTGGTCTAGTTCGTATGGAAAATCTCTATAACCATAACATATCTCACGTTCATGTTCTAATTGTTTTTCGCGCATTTTTCTAACTTCTTGTTCGAACAAAGGTTTAGCATTCTCTACTGTATCTTCGAGTTCTTCTTCATCTAATTTCTCATGAACTTTCTTGTCTATGGAGTCCATAATTTTTCCAACTGCTATGCAATATTTTGGAGAAGCCCACATTGCTATATAGTTTATAAGTCTTGGGTCTACATACGTTCCTCTAACCAGTTTGATTTCATCAGGAATTCCTGCATGAATTTTGTATAAAAAGCAACCGTCGGAATTCCGGCGGTTGCTATATTCTTCACAAAATGCCTTATAATACTCTTCCCAGGACTTATTTTCCAACAACTTTCTAAAGTCTTTCCTAAACTGTTGACACATCTTTGTTGCATTAATGTAACCATCCTTGTCTCTACATAAGACTTCAATACCATTATAAGTGCCTTTTGTGAATGTTTCGCCATTTGATTTGTTCGTGAACGTTTTTGCTTCGACTGACATTTCTGTTCTTACATACAAAATAAAAAAATAAAAATAATTTTAAAACTAACTTTATTTTTACCTTCCTCCAGTGATGTTGTCAAAATGTCATGTTGTCATCATTTTTCAGAGAAGTTAATTGACCTGGTAGCATATGGTAACATGGTAGCAGTGAAATAAAATTTTGTTATCAGTTATTTTTTCATCATTTTATTAAGTTCATCTTTAGTTAATAATTTGAATGGATTCACTAATGTTCCACCTTGAGTCACAACACTTGCCCTGGCTAATTGTGAAGAACCTGGGATAAGTACTCCATGAAATGATTTCAATGGTATCATTAATTTAGAAATAGTTGGCTTAATTAATTTTGTCATTTATGAGAAAAATAAAATTACATAATTTAAATTTTTTTCTTTCTCATTTTCTCATCCTGTTTTGGTTTCAGCAACTTTTCAAGTTGTTGTCTTGTCAGTAACTTTAATTTTAACTTTGGATCAAATATTGGGTTTCCATCTTTATCTCTTCCAATAACACCATATGGTAGAATCTTCATTTATGATAAAATAAAAATTTAAATTATGCCGTTCGCTCTTTTGGAGCTCAGGACTTTCAGTCCGTTCTAAAGTTTGTTTTACAAACATTGAGCGTTCATTGAACTCTATACCATGCGTAAACTGTCATGTAAGGTGGCATGTATTCTTTACTTTGTCCCGTTGTTTGTGTATATCCTGAAACGAAATGTGTATGGTTTCCTTCTCCCTGAGTGTCACTCCAGTAACAATTTATAGCAAACTTAACGTCGTCTTTAACATCATATCCTTTACCTTTTGTCATTCCTGACCAATCCCAATATCTATGCTTATGCCAACCTGCTTGAGATGTGCTTAAATCTATGTAGTGACTGTGTGCAGGTAAATTTTCACCTGAAATCGTTTTACTTCCACCTATTTCCTTTGAAGAGTTTGCACAATACAAAAATTTGTCGACTATTTGTTCCCATGCACCAACACCAAACATTACTTGAGGACCTCTTGCATCCATAGATGTATAAATAGAACCTACTGGGTTCATTAAATCAAACATATGAGATAATATAGGATTGTCTCTTTTGAACTTAAAATATAATGCAACTATTTCAGGTTTCTTTTGGTTTGTGTCAGAATATTTTTTATAATATAATCTTATGTTTTCAGGGTGGGTAAAATCTTGACTATAATATTTATTTCTGTCATCTGTATAATAATATACTATTCTCGTTTTTTCTATTGCATTATATCTTTTATATCTATAATAATCTAAATATAATGTTAACTTTTGTTCATCTACATGTGGTGTTCTATTGTCATCTCCATAGTCATAATAATATGGTGCTGGAGCTGGGTCAGGCAATGTCATATCTGTCATTTCATAAACTCTTAAATATTTCTTTTGTTCGTCTCCATATAAGTTTATGTAACAGTTGTTATCTAATGGAACTTTAACTTGTGTTCCATCATTCTTTTTATAGCTTACATACATTTCATTGTTATTTTTCGGAATGAGTTTACACCGTGTACCATTTTTTAAGGACTGTACAAACTGCCATCTAAAATATTTATTTTCTTCATTGACAGAAAAGTCACCAACAATAGTTTCAATATTTTTTGTTGTTCCTATCAAACTTTGGTATATTTCGTTAACATATTCCTTATCTGCCTTCTTCTCTAACTCATCGCTAACATAAGTTTTGTCGGCTTTCTTATCATATAAATCTTGAGCAGTGAATTTAACATTATTTTCACTACTCATGACATAAACATTTTTACAGCTAATTTTTTTTATTCGTTGTTATGTTTTCATTCGATGTTAAACTGTGGAAAGTTAGGAGGTTTATAAATAATGCATCCCCTCAGTTCCTCGACCGTTCCTTCAATATTTTCTATAGAAACAGTTGAGAAGAAGTTATGTGTATGTTCTTTATCCGCTTTCTTCATTAACTCATCAATTAACATAAGTTTATCCGCTTTAAGGTCTAAACATCCTGAAACCCATCTGTATCAGCTTTAGTTTTAAAATCTTTGATGTCCATTCATGATACCATTCCATACCTTTCTTTAATTTCATTATCTTTTTCATCAACATAAACCAAATTTGCCTTCTTCATTAATTCACCATTAACATATTCCTCATCTGCTTTCTTCATTATGTCATTTAGGAAACCTTTTATGAATTCCTCATTTAAATTAAATCTTCCAATCTTCAAAACTTTAGGAAATGCATTTAATGCGTAATATCTCTGTTCTTCTGGTGGAATTGATGTTATATCATCCGTTATTCCTTTAATTTTTGAATTCATAAATAAAATTTCTTTTATATTTGATATCACTGCACCACCTTTGCAAACGAATTCGAAATGGTCATTTTTCAATACTATCTCCAAATCTCCATATTTCAACCTTTGCGTTTGTTCTGCCGTCTTTGAATTATATGCATATATGGCGTATGTAATGGTCTGAAGGACCTGGGCGCTTTGCGCCTTAAGTTGCTGTTGTTTAATCATTTATTACGATTTAAAAATAAATATTTAATCCGTTATCTCATCAGCTATTTTCTCTATTTGAAATTGCCATAATATTTCATTCATAAATTCTAAATCACAATCAAATAGGTCAGTTATTCTAAATTTAATATTTGATAAATCTTTTGAATGAAGAATAAATGAATTCCCGGATAATTGAAACGGATATGATAAAGAAAATGTGTTTAAGTTGATGGATAAAATGTTTTGTATTGATGGGTAAGAGTTAGGGTCTAATGTTTGATGTGAAAATCTCATTGGGGTATTAACTTTATCACATTTGATTAAAATGAAATTGGAACCAGTGTCAGAATACAAAACATCCCCAACATCTTTTTCAAAATTTAATATCCCCAACAATGAACGAAGATGAGGAGTACAAAATTTAATTTTCAGCGGAAATTTAATAAGGTTATTTATTTCATCAAGTTCAAAAAGTTTATCGGTTTTGATTTAAAATTTTCTTCATACCATACGATAAATGATTCATTTAAATAACTTAAAATCATGTTAATATCCCATTTCGCTATCACATTATTTATATACATATCATACGTTTTTTCATGGTCATCTTTAATAAATGATATATAATCTGAAGGGTCTAAAAGAATGGGATTAAATTTACCACTCACAGAAACGAGAGTAACATTATAAATTCCGCTAACTGTTAAATTTAATTCACAGTTATTATTCGAAATAATATTGATAATTGACATTTTTTATTACGATTAAAAATATGGTAAAGCGTTATTTTCCAGTGATAAATAAAACTAGAATAAGATTACCTCAAGAATTCATAAATTCAACGAATAAGAAATTCATTCATGTTATAAATTTTAGTGTTTTCAGAAAATATGAGTCAGTGTCATATTCATCAACAGGTTATATTTCACTTCATTCAAATTTAGTTCAATCAAACCCATATAATGACCATTTCATAAGATTTTCAGATGGTATTAAAAATGTAATTGATAGATTAAAATATGAACAGATTGACAATATCGAATTTTTGGAATTTTGGTTTAAATATCCCGATGGAAAAAAGATTGAAGTTAAAGATAAAGCTGATACTATAACAAAAACAATTACAATGACCGATCCGGATAGTGGGGAACAAAAAGAAATAAAACAAACGATAGAAACTGGTGAAAGGTCAATTATTATTGATTATGATTCAAAGGATTATTATTCGATAATGTTAATGCTTGAATATTAAATAGCCTTAACAAAGAATTTTTCAAGTGATATTTTATATTCATCAACTATTTTATTATAAATATCATTATATGTTAAATGAAGTTCAGTTGTTGTTCCGTTCTTTGATATCTTAATTGTGCTAATATCCTTTATAGGATTTATTTTTGCAACTGTTCCGCAGCATGAAACCTCATCATCTATGAAAAATTGAATCTTAACGTCTGAATCTTGAACATCACAAAGAATGGCGATAATGTGAATTAATGATTCATAAGGTAAAATAATTAAACCGGATTGGTCAATTAAATTTATTATTGAATCATAATTATTAATTATTATATCACGGTAAATTTTCATTAATTCAGAATTAATGTCTATTTTATATGGGTTCTCGATGTTTGATGAAAGAGGTGGGGGTATGTTGGATAAGTGGGAATTTCAACAGGTTCTTTACCGGTTCAGATAAAATGATTGGGTCTCCATTCTCATTTTTCTTCATCTCCTCATTTTCGGTAAGTCACGAGTTAATAAATTTGGTTGAGTTGCTGACCTTGTTAATTCAGGGCTAACATTAACTTTAACATTTTGAATAATTCGTGATTTATCATCATTTACGTTATAACCAACCGTAATCTCTGCTTTTGCGTTAGTGTTCTTTTGACTAGTGAAACGTCTTCTCATTTATATTCGAATAAAAAAATATATTTAAACTTTTATTTTGCTGGAAGTTTTGAATCTATTATTCCCTGTATTTGTTCTTGAAGTTGATTTTTAGCTGTTTCATTGTAATTAATAGACCTAATATATTCATTAATTGCATTCTTATAATCATCTGATTTCTCAAATTTTCTTTTATCTGATTCCTTAACTAAATCATAAGTTAAACCTCGTTGCTGATATAATGGTTTCTTAATTAAATCTTTGAATGCTTGAGATAAAGCACCTGATGCAATTCTTGCTACTATAATTGGTTGGAATTGCTGTTTAAGTTCATCTTTAACATTTGCGAAAACTGGATCGAATAAAGCAACTTTAAAGAATTTCTTAGCTGAAATTTCAGGTCTAATATTTGCATATTGACCATCAAACTGGTTAGAATATCGTGGTAATCCATCCGGTCCCTCTTCAATAGCATTTAATTCTTCATTGAAATAAGAATATGGATTATACGGTATGAATTAATTGGACCATTTTCACCTTCTCCAATGTATTGTTTAACAGCTTTTCCATTTTCATCAAATTGCATAGGATAACGTTCATTATATGCTTTACGTTTAGGATAATCAGTTATAGTTAATTTATAACCATTTATGACTTTAATATTACCTTGACCATCAGTAACGAAAACTTCATTTATACCATCAGGTTTTCCATTTGGACCCGTAATGTCTGCTTCGTGTGCTTCCCAATTTGGACCTTGACGTTTGGCATATGCTTGAGCTTCTGGTAATGTTAAAACGTTTCTCATTTGTTTAACATCTTTTTGAAGACCAGCAACAATATGAACTAATTCTTTCATTCCATCAGGAACTTTCATAGTTCTATTATATGCACCCTTTTTGTTTGTCCCTTGTTTTAATGGAACCTGTAGAAGATTTGCTATTTCTGTCATGTTTAATTATAAATAAAAAATAAAAATTAATTATAAAAAGTTAATCAAATTTAACACTCCTTTATTTAAATCAACTATTATTTTTCCATGTTCACCTAATTGCTGATATTGTGTGTAAAGTTCATTAATGCTCATTGGTAAATTCACTTGATAAAGCATAACGTTCAACTGTTGACGACTAAACCCACTGAAAATGAAAAGGTTGATAGATTTGATTTAATGTTTGTGCTTAATGCTTTGAAATATTGAACAGCCATGAAGAATGAACACTGAATGTGTCGACATTGAGTTAATAACTGATTAAAATATGATTTCTCATTTGTTATTAGTTTTGATTTCACTGCATCATCTAGAAAAATGAGTGAATGCAAAAATTCTCTATCAAAATTTGAAATAGAAAGTGTTTCAAATAATTCATCCCGTTGTTTATCAATAATTTTATCCTCTAATCCTTGCTTCTTGATTGTATTATATAATTCTTTATACATTAAAAAGTTTTTTAAATAATCTTCTGCTTCTTCTTGTGATAAATAAATAATTGGAATTTTGATTAAATGCTTTAAGGATTCAAATGTATCATCTGAAGGTGAACCTGAACGGTTGATATAAATTAACACATGTGAATAGGGGGAAGTGTTAGCAATAATGATAATTTGTTTTAATATCGTTAATGTTTTACCTTTATTTTGTTTACCAATTGCTGCAGTGATTGAATTTAAGTAACATTCAGAATATGGAATTTTCATTAATTTTTCCTTAGATAGAGCATTTCTATTATCACTCAATGCTTCATTAATCATATCATCTATGTATGTATTATATACTCCTGCTAATTCTTCATAAGGAGTGTATGAATTTAAATCCATTTAATCAAAAATAAATTTATAATTTTAAACATTTCTATTCATCAATATTTCATCATATGAACTTCTATACTGTGGTGGTGTACCTGTTGGATGATATTTCAAACCTTTATCCGGTGTCCATGTCCAATATGTAGTCCTAGTAAACCAAACCTGAGGAGGATTTGTCACCTTTGAACAGTAAGTGTCATTTTCACCCTGAATGATTGGATAAGCTTTCACTTGTACTGTAACTTGTGAGTTGAAAGTTTCTAATCCATCAAAGAATATACCCGCTCCATCACGTTGAACTGGAATAGTGCATAAGAATGAAGTTT
The DNA here is from genome assembly GCF_026262505.1 of Trichomonas vaginalis G3. Taxonomy (NCBI): domain Eukaryota; phylum Parabasalia; order Trichomonadida; family Trichomonadidae; genus Trichomonas; species Trichomonas vaginalis. Next base: position 39,683,743 of record NC_067206.1, on the reverse strand, counting down.
GGTCTTTCCATGTTCTAGCTAATGGCGCGCCATCATCATCATTCAGTGGTCTAGTTAATGAGTCCTCGTATTCTTCCGTGCATTTATTCACTCCATCTAAATCAGAAGCTTGAAGCATACGTGTAAAGAATATGTCACCCATTGTTGTCATCGCTTGATCGGGGAAGTTTCTGGAATCTATAGTGACCTGAAGACCTCGAAGCATTGGATTTTCTAAAACTGTTCTTTGCATTGCATTCTTCGGAAATGTTAACACAACATCTGTAACATTATGAAGAGCGTATGAGAAATCTGAGCTAATACCTTCAGGAGTGATGCAACCTCCATTTAGTGAACGAACGTCAATATGTTGAGCTGGAATCATGAATGGATCTTCCTTACTAAATAAACGTGGTATTGCTTTAACTGATTCTTCAATTAAACCATATCCTGGTGTAATACATTTATCCTCTAAAACTTCCATCTTTGTGCATGAAATAATAACATCATCAACTGTTGCGTCAGCAGATGTAGCAGCTATGCCTGTAATTAATTTGGCAGGAAGTCCGATTTGTTGGAATTTGCGATCATATTTATAAACATGATTCATAATCTTTTCATAATTTTCATCAGTTATCTTTTCATAAACGTAATTTTGTAAATCAGCAACTCTTAACGGGTCAACCTGACAAAATACTAAAGTATCCCTGAAAACATAATATTTAAGAATGATATCACCAAATGATTTAGGATAATCATCGAACGCCTGAAATGCTAACAAATCATTTACCGGAATAATCATATCAAAAGTGATATTAACTTCTTCATTTGCTTTCTTGAAAACTTCTGAAGGGTCAATATATTTACCACATACTGAGTTATCATATTTTTGAACATTATTATATAACGAATGAACAAACTTTTTAACTTTCCTTTCTGATTTTGGTTTATATGTTGCAAATGCGAAAGATTCACGGGCGCAATCCATCTGAAGATAACCGGCATCACCTCTTTCGGTTTCTACTTCTAATTGTTTAAAGCTTTGATTTGATGATTTGTAACCAACGAATAAACGCATGCATTTAAAAGCGGCATCACATGTGAAAGCTTTATTTGAAACTAGAGTTGCTTTAACTTTGCGTTTAATATATGTGTCACCGAATTGGTTCACATCATGAGCTGGGTTTGTAATTCTTAAATGAGTTTGTTTATCATCAAAATATGGAGCATCAGAGTCATAGCATGAACTTTCAAGTTCTCTATAATATCTTCTACCGTCATTCTTTGCGAATATTTCATTTATCTTTTCGAATGAATGAAACACATTTCCATTAATCGGTTTAGTGTTTGGCACCAAATAGTTAGTCGTCATTTATTAATAAATAAAAAATCAAAATTAAAAGATGAAAATGAATTTTTAATTTTAATGAAATAATCAACTATGGCTGCAGGTATATTTAAGAAACTGTGGGATAGAGTAAAAAGAGGGGCGAGTAAAGTTTGGGAAACATTGAAGAAGGGGGCAAATTGGATATTTAAGAATAAAGAAGCAATTAGTGACGTTGCTGAATCAATAACACCAAAAGCTGCCCCAATAAGAGAAATTTTAAATAAAGGAGAAAAAGTTTATCAAAGACTACAACCGATACTAAGATAAAAATAATATTTATTTATTTTTCCACTATCTACCTCCTATTTTATTAAGTATTCCTTCAGCAATTCCACCAATTGCGTTACCTGCTTGTGCTCCCATCGCTGGATTACCTGCTTTAGTACCTAATACCCCACCTATGATAGTTCCGCATCTTCTCGGTTTTCGTGGTTTGTTGTTTTTAATTCGTTCTTGCATCATTTTTATCATTTCCTCCCTTGTTATGATTCGTGGTAAATTTTGAGCTTGTGGGGTATCCATTTATATAAAAATAAAATTTTGTTATCAGTTATTTTATCATCATTTTATTAAGTTCATCTTTAGTTAATTTGAATGGATTCGCTAATGTTCCACCTTGAGCCACAACACTTGCCCCGGCTAATTGTGAAGAACCTGGGATAAGTACTCCATGAAATGATTTCATTGGTATCATTAATTTAGAAATAGTTGGCTTAATTAATTTTGTCATTTATGATAAAAATAAAATTGCATAATTTAAATTTTTTTCTTTCTCATTTTCTCATTTTCTCATTTTTCTCTTTTTCATTCTGTTTTGGTTTCAGTAACTTTAATTTTAACTTTGGATCAAATATTGGGTTTCCATCTTTATCTCTTCCAATAACACCATATGGTAGAATCTTCATTTATACTAAAATAAAAATTTAAATTATGCCGTTCTAAAGTTTGTGAAACAAACATTGAGCGTTCATTGAACGCGAAACCATGCATAAACTGTCATATAAGGTGGCATGTAATCTGTACCTCTTCCTGTCGTTTGTGTATATCCTGAAACGTTATGTGAATATGTACCTGAACCGTTTGAAGTATATCCTTCATTCCATCTATTTTTATTACCGTACCAATATTTACCCCTGCTAGCGTCTCTATCAGACCATCCATCAGGAAATCCATTATTTCCATCAGGATATTCAAACGAATTAGTATAAGTATGACTATGCCAACCTGAATCTTGAGTGTTTAAATTAACATAATGACTATGAGCAGGTAAATTTTCTCCCGTAATCTTTTTACTTCCACTGGTTTGTTTTGAACTATTAGCACAGTAGAGGAAACGATCGGTTATTTGTTGCCATGTACCGAAACCGAATACATCAGCTGGATTTGTTGAATTCATTGATGTATATATTGAACCAATGGGGTAAATCATCTCAAGAATTGTATTTAATCCATTATGAATATTGAATTTATTATATAATATTGAAACTGGGCGAGTATTTAAAACTGGTCTTGTCATCAATATTAACGTATTATTTTTGAAAATAGCTTTTCGTACATCTTGAAATTTTGTGATTTCAGACCAAGTTCTACCATCATTACTGATATTTACTAAATCACCACATCCTAAAGCAATGAAATACCCATCAATATAAAAAATTAAAATCTATAATTTCGAGTAATTTTGGAGTGAATGAATAAACCAATTCCCAACTTGGTGTTTTCTCTGGATTCTGTGAAAAATCTTGTGATAAATAAATATGTCTGTTATAACTTACAGGATATGAATAGACCATACCACCTGAAACAAGAACACAAACATTTGAAGCATAACATAAAGCTTCAATTTCTCCATCAGCTTGAAAAATTTGTTCAAAACGACCAAATGGTATTGAATATGATCTATAAATTTTATCATTTTGTAGGATAAAATACATGTTGTTAATGTAATACCACTTACTTGTATAATCAATTTCCAAATCTGATGACATCATACTAAACATATAATAATTTATCCCATCCTCACTAATGAAAATTTGATTGACTTCATAAATTAGTACCCATTTATTATTAACGCATCTAATAGGATTATTTGGATATTTAAATTTAGCATCTTGATTTAAATTACATTTGAACCAATGGATACAATCGAATGAATAACAAGTGCAAAAATCATCTCCAACCGTTATCATTCCCATAAATTTACCGTTATTATATTCAACATATAAAATTATTGGATTAATGATTGGCTTTCGTGTATCAGGATTCCAAACAGATGGAGTAAATGATTCATAGTTTTTAAAATCATTTGTTTTAAAATAATAAAGCACTCCAGCTGTATAAAATAAATACGTGGTCACTCCATCGAAACATATCCATTCAAAAGAATCTATATCAAAGGTTTTATCTGATGATTTCATAAAATTTAAAAATGGTGGAGTAAAATAGACCTCTGATTGTTTTATTTCTTCATTAACAAATGATATATCAGCTTTCTTTGCTAACTCAGTATTAATGAATGAAATAACTTTTTCCTTATCTGCTTTCTTCTCTAACTCATCGTTAACATAAGTTTTATCTGCTTTCTTCTCTAACTCATCGTTAACATAAGTTTTATCTGCTTTAAGGTCTAAACATCCTGAAACCCATTCTGTATCAGCTTTAACTTTAAAAGTCTCCAATGTCCATTCATGATACCATTCAACCTTTTCTTTAATTTCATTATCTTTTTCATCAACATAAACCAAATTTGCCTTCTTATTTAACTCGGTATTTACATATTCCTTATCCACCTGCTTCATTATGTCATTTAGGAAACCTTCTATGAATTCCTCATTTAAATTAAATCTTCCAATCTTCAAAACTTTAGGAAATGCATTTAATGCGTAATATCTCTGTTCTTCTGGTGGAATTGATGTTATATCATCCGTTATTCCTTTAATTTTTGAATTCATAAATAAAATTTCTTTTATATTTGATATCACTGCACCACCTTTGCAAACGAATTCGAAATGGTCATTTTTCAATACTATCTCCAAATCTCCATATTTCAACCTTTGCGTTTGTTCTGCCGTCTTTGAATTATATGCATATGTGGCGTATGTAATGGTCTGAAGGACCTGGGCGCTTTGCGCCTTAAGTTGCTGTTGTTTAATCATTTATTATGATTTAAAAATAAATATTTAATCCGTTATCTCATCAGCTATTTTCTCTATTTGAAATTGCCATAATATTTCATTCATAAATTCTAAATCACAATCAAATAGGTCAGTTATTCTAAATTTAATATTTGATAAATCTTTTGAATGGAGAATAAATGAATTCCCGGATAATTGAAACGGATATGATAAAGAAAATGTGTTTAAGTTGATGGATAAAATGTTTTGTATTGATGGGTAAGAGTTAGGGTCTAATGTTTGATGTGAAAATCTCATTGGGGTATTAACTTTATCACATTTGATTAAAATGAAATTGGAACCAGTGTCAGAATACAAAACATCCCAACATCTTTTTCAAAATTTAATATCCCCAACAATGAACGAAGATGAGGAGTACAAAATTTAATTTTCAGCGGAAATTTAATAAGGTTATTTATTTCATCAAGTTCAAAAAGTTTATCAGGTTTTGATTTAAAATTTTCTTCATACCATACGATAAATGATTCATTTAAATAACTTAAAATCATGTTAATATCCCATTTCGTTATCACATTATTTATATACATATCATACGTTTTTTCATGGTCATCTTTAATAAATGATATATAATCTGAAGGGTCTAAAAGAATGGGATTAAATTTACCACTCACAGAAACGAGAGTAACATTATAAATTCCGCTAACTGTTAAATTTAATTCACAGTTATTATTCGAAATAATATTGATAATTGACATTTTTATTACGATTAAAAATATGGTAAAGCGTTATTTTCCAGTGATAAATAAAACTAGAATAAGATTACCTCAAGAATTCATAAATTCAACGAATAAGAAATTCATTCATGTTATAAATTTTAGTGTTTTCAGAAAATATGAGTCAGTGTCATATTCATCAACAGGTTATATTTCACTTCATTCAAATTTAGTTCAATCAAACCCATATAATGACCATTTCATAAGATTTTCAGATGGTATTAAAAATGTAATTGATAGATTAAAATATGAACAGATTGACAATATCGAATTTTTGGAATTTTGGTTTAAATATCGATGGAAAAAAGATTGAAGTTAAAGATAAAGCTGATACTATAACAAAAACAATTACAATGACCGATCCGGATAGTGGGGAACAAAAAGAAATAAAACAAACGATAGAAACTGGTGAAAGGTCAATTATTATTGATTATGATTCAAAGGATTATTATTCGATAATGTTAATGCTTGAATATTAAATAGCCTTAACAAAGAATTTTTCAAGTGATATTTTATATTCATCAACTATTTTATTATAAATATCATTATATGTTAAATGAAGTTCAGTTGTTGTTCCGTTCTTTGATATCTTAATTGTGCTAATATCCTTTATAGGATTTATTTTTGCAACTGTTCCGCAGCATGAAACCTCATCATCTATGAAAAATTGAATCTTAACGTCTGAATCTTGAACATCACAAAGAATGGCGATAATGTGAATTAATGATTCATAAGGTAAAATAATTAAACCGGATTGATCAATTAAATTTATTATTGAATCATAATTATTAATTATTATATCACGGTAAATTTTCATTAATTCAGAATTAATGTCTATTTTATATGGGTTCTCGATGTTTGATGAAAGAGGCGGGGGTATGTTGGATAAGTGGGAATTTCAACAGGTTCTTTACCGGGTTCAGATAAAATGATTGGGTCTCCATCTTCTTTTTTTCTCTCCTCATTTTCGGTAAGTCACGAGTTAATAAATTTGGTTGAGTTGCTGACCTTGTTAATTCAGGGCTAACATTAACTTTAACATTTTGAATAATTCGTGATTTATCATCATTTACGTTATAACCAACCGTAATCTCTGCTTTTGCGTTAGTGTTCTTTTGACTAGTGAAACGTCTTCTCATTTATAATCGAATAAAAAAATATATTTAAACTTTTATTTTGCTGGAAGTTTTGAATCTATTATTCCCTGTATTTGTTCTTGAAGTTGATTTTTAGCTGGTTCATTGTAATTAATAGACCTAATATATTCATTAATTGCATTCTTATAATCATCTGATTTCTCAAATTTTCTTTTATCTGATTCCTTAACTAAATCATAAGTTAAACCTCGTTGCTGATATAATGGTTTCTTAATTAAATCTTTGAATGCTTGAGATAAAGCACCTGATGCAATTCTTGCTACTATAATTGGTTGGAATTGCTGTTTAAGTTCATCTTTAACATTTGCGAAAACTGGATCGAATAAAGCAACTTTAAAGAATTTCTTAGCTGAAATTTCAGGTCTAATATTTGCATATTGACCATCAAACTGGTTAGAATATCGTGGTAATCCATCCGGTCCCTCTTCAATAGCATTTAATTCTTCATTAAAATAAGAATATGGATTATGACGGTATGAATTAATTGGACCATTTTCACCTTCTCCAATGTATTGTTTAACAGCTTTTCCATTTTCATCAAATTGCATAGGATAACGTTCATTATATGCTTTACGTTTAGGATAATCAGTTATAGTTAATTTGTAACCATTTATGACTTTAATATTACCTTGACCATCAGTAATGAAAACTTCATTTATACCATCAGGTTTTCCATTTGGACCCGTAATGTCTGCTTCGTGTGCTTCCCAATTTGGACCTTGACGTTTGGCATATGCTTGAGCTTCTGGTAATGTTAAAACGTTTCTCATTTGTTTAACATCTTTTTGAAGACCAGCAACAATATGAACTAATTCTTTCATTCCATCAGGAACTTTCATAGTTCTATTATATGCACCCCTTTTGTTTGTCCCTTGTTTTAATGGAACCTGTAAAAGATTTGCTATTTCTGTCATGTTTAATTATAAATAAAAAATAAAAATTAATTATAAAAAGTTAATCAAATTTAACACTTCCTTTATTTAAATCAACTATTATTTTTCCATGTTCACCTAATTGCTGATATTGTGTGTAAAGTTCATTAATGCTCATTGGTAAATTCACTTGATAAAGCATAACGTTCAACTGTTGACGACTAAACCCACTGAAAATGAAAAGTGTTGATAGATTTGATTTAATGTTTGTGCTTAATGCTTTGAAGTATTGAACAGCCATGAAGAATGAACACCTGAATGTGTCGACATTGAGTTAATAACTGATTAAAATATGATTTCTCATTTGTTATTAGTTTTGATTTCACTGCATCATCTAGAAAAATGAGTGAATGCAAAAATTCTCTATCAAAATTTGAAATAGAAAGTGTTTCAAATAATTCATCCCGTTGTTTATCAATAATTTTATCCTCTAATCCTTGCTTCTTGATTGTTTATATAATTCTTTATACATTAAAAAGTTTTTTAAATAATCTTCTGCTTCTTCTTGTGATAAATAAATAATTGGAATTTTGATTAAATGCTTTAAAGATTCAAATGTATCATCTGAAGGTGAACCTGAACGGTTGATATAAATTAACACGTGTGAATAGGGTGAAGTGTTAGCAATAATGATAATTTGTTTTAATATCGTTAATGTTTTACCTTTATTTTGTTTACCAATTGCTGCAGTGATTGAATTTAAGTAACATTCAGAATATGGAATTTTCATTAATTTTTCCTTAGATAGAGCATTTCTATTATCACTCAATGCTTCATTAATCATATCATCTATGTATGTATTATATACTCCTGCTAATTCTTCATAAGGAGTGTATGAATTTAAATCCATTTAATCAAAAATAAATTTATAATTTTAAACATTTCTATTCATCATATTTCATCATATGAACTTCTATACTGTGTGTGTACCTGTTGGATGATATTTCAAACCTTTATCCGGTGTCCATGTCCAATATGTAGTCCTAGTAAACCAAACCTGAGGAGGATTTGTCACCTTTGAACAGTAAGTGTCATTTTCACCCTGAATGATTGGATAAGCTTTCACTTGTACTGTAACTTGTGAGTTGAAAGTTTCTAATCCATCAAAGAATATACCCGCTCCATCACGTTGAACTGGAATAGTGCATAAGAATGAAGTTTGGTCTTTCCATGTTCTAGCTAATGGCGTGCCATCATCTGCATTCAGTGGTCTAGTTAATGAGTCCTCGTATTCTTCTGTGCATTTATTCACTCCATCTAAATCAGAAGCTTGAAGCATACGTGTAAAGAATATGTCGCCCACTGTGGACATCGCTTGATCGGGAAGTTTCTGGAATCTATAGTGACCTGAAGACCTCGAAGCATTGGATTTTTCTAAAACTGTTCTTTGCATTGCATTCTTCGGAAATGTTAACACAACATCTGTAACATTATGAAGAGCGTATGAGAAATCTGAGCTAATACCTTCAGGAGTGATGCAACCTCCATTTAGTGAACGAACGTCAATATGTTGAGCTGGAATCATGAATGGATCTTCCTTACTGAATAAACGTGGTATTGCTTTAACTGATTCTTCAATTAAACCGTATCCTGGTGTAATGCATTTATCCTCTAAAACTTCCATCTTTGTGCATGAAATAATAACGTCGTCAACTGTTGCGTCAGCAGATGTAGCGGCTAAGCTTGTAATTAATTTGGCAGGAAGTCCGATTTGTTGGAATTTGCGATCATATTTATAAACATGATTCATAATCTTTTCATAATTTTCATCAGTTATCTTTTCATAAACGTAATTTTGTAAATCAGCAACTCTTAACGGGTCAACCTGACAAAATACTAAAGTATCCCTGAAAACATAATATTTAAGAATGATATCACCAAATGATTTAGGATAATCATCGAACGCCTGAAATGCTAACAAATCATTTACCGGAATAATCATATCAAAAGTGACATCAACTTCTTCATTTGCTTTCTTGAAAACTTCTGAAGGGTCAATATATTTACCACATACTGAGTTATCATATTTTTGAACATTATTATATAACGAATGAACAAACTTTTTAACTTTCCTTTCTGATTTTGGTTTATATGTTGCAAATGCGAAAGATTCACGGGCGCAATCCATCTGAAGATAACCGGCATCACCTCTTTCGGTTTCTACTTCTAATTGTTTAAAGCTTTGATTTGATGATTTGTAACCAACGAATAAACGCATGCATTTAAAAGCGGCATCACATGTGAAAGCTTTATTTGAAACTAGAGTTGCTTTAACTTTGCGTTTAATATATGTGTCACCGAATTGGTTCACATCATGAGCTGGGTTTGTAATTCTTAAATGAGTTTGTTTATCATCAAAATATGGAGCATCAGAGTCATAGCATGAACTTTCAAGTTCTCTATATATATCTTCTACCGTCATTCTTTGCGAATATTTCATTTATCTTTTCGAATGAATGAAACACATTTCCATTAATCGGTTTAGTGTTTGGCACCAAATAGTTAGTCGTCATTTATTAATAAATAAAAAATCAAAATTAAAAGATGAAAATGAATTTTTAATTTTAATGAAATAATCAACTATGGCTGCAAGTATATTTAAGAAACTGTGGGATAGAGTAAAAAGAGGAGCGAGTAAAGTTTGGGAAACATTGAAGAAGGGGGCAAATTGGATATTTAAGAATAAAGAAGCAATTAGTGACGTTGCTGAATCAATAACACCAAAAGCTGCCCCAATAAGAGAAGTTTTAAATAAAGGAGAAAAAGTTTATCAAAGACTACAACCGATACTAAGATAAAAATAATATTTATTTATTTTTCCACTATCTACCTCCTATTTTATTAAGTATTCCTTCAGCAATTCCACCAATTGCGTTACCTGCTTGTGCTCCCATCGCCGGATTACCTGCTTTAGTACCTAATACTCCACCTATGATAGTTCCTGCCGTTTTCGCTACTGGTGCCAAAAAGTTTGCAACGGGTTTAATAATATTTTTATAAACCCAACCCGCAGCTTTCTTAATTCCATCCCATAATTTTTTAAAGAATCCTGCCGCCATTTCTGATTTAATATTAATTAAAAAAATATATTTCATCACTTATATTCTAATTTTTATTTAATGATAAATGAAACCGATTTTAAAAATAAATGAAACAGAGGAGGAAGAAATAAATGAAAGTGAAAATGTTCAACAAAAAATAAACGTTGTTAAACCAATTACTGAAATAAAAATTTTTTCATCTGTTGAAGAATTTAATGACTATTATGCTAATAATAAAAAATTATTTGAAGAATTGACAACGTGTAAATTGAATAAAATGTTTAAAGTTGATGGATTCAAAATTTCAAAAATAAAAGGAGTGGTTAGTTTGAAATCTATTCCTCAATCAAGAATCACCTCATTAATGAAAATAGATGATTTAACAAAAAGAATAGAAGAGATTGAAGAAAGAATGAATCAAATAATTGATTTCATAAATTCAAATAATCATTAGTTTCTTAAAGTTCTATGTTGAACTCATCAAATTCTTCTTCATCATTACCATTACCTTTAGCGAGTTTATTTACTCTTTCAACTTTATCTTTTGATAGTCTTGCGTTTAATTTTTTCTGAAGTTTTTCGTTACCAAGTTCTAAAATTTTACATGGATGATATTTAAACCCGTTAAATTCTTTTTCCTCAGTTTTAATCATTAATCTACAAAGAACTTTAGTGAGGTGGTTTTGTTGTTTAAACCATTTATCCTTAATATTTGTTATAAATTCAATATCCGGAATTAATTCCCAAATTTTTGAATTTTCGATTAATTTACCATCAAATGCAAAAGCAATGGGTTTAATATTAAACTTACCTTTATAAAATAAACTTTGTATGTAATCATCAAAATAAACGTCTACTTGTTTAACCTGGGTGAGAATTGGTGAAAGTTTATTCATTAATTGATTTACAGTCACGAATTTAGAGCTGTTCATTTCATACAAAATAAAAAAATAAAATAATAAACATAACTAAGTTTTAATTTTTCGTAAGACATGAATTTTTAAAGTTTATTTTTTATTCATGAAAATAATTATTTCTAATTTCTTTTACTCTCTCGTATATACTAGATTTAAAGAATTCAGAACATTTCCCATAATCTCCTAAATGTTTTCTTATCCCTAACGTGTGCCAGTTATTATATGAAACTGAATAAACTTTATCTTTATCTTTACACCTTTCATCACTTCCAATATATTTATATCTCAGTTTTGATTTAGCATTTTCATATTCATTAACGTTTAATAATTCACAGTCTTCCTTTTTAAATTGATGTTTAAGATATTCAGGATTTAATACTCTACGTTTATATGCTCCTAACTTAGTTCTAAAGGTTTTTCTACAAAATTTAGGAATTCCATCCTCTTTAATGTCATCAATGATTTCCATTTCATTATTTTCAATTTCTTCTTCTCGTTTATGAGGTCTTTGATTATGACTCCATTGATTCCATGAAATTAAATATTCTTTATCATTATATTTATACCTCATTAGCTTATTTTGGCTTTCATATTCATTTAATAATTCACAATCTTCATTTTTAAATTGAAGTTTAACCCATTCAGGATTTAAACAATGTTTAATTAATCGCGGAATATCTGACATCATCTATATATAGCTTCTTTTATAAAAGATAAAAAAATAAATTATTTTAAAATTAATGTTAATTTTTTTAATGATTTATAAATAAATATTGTTGTAAACAGAAATTCATCAAAAGTGACACTTCAGAAAAGCTAAAATATTGAATTTTTGGAACTTTTGATAGAGCACGTTTTTAAATATTAATTAAAGTAAATGTATATTTTGTAAAGATTCTTTTTAATAAAAAAATAAAATTTTGAAGAAGAACACAAAATCTTCTGAAAAATAATATCACATAAACTCATATTATTTTCTAATATATAACTATTTTATATAAAAATCAAATTCAATGATCTTAAAAGCGAAGGATAAACCTCAAAATTTACGAATATAATGAGTGGGAATATAATGCTTATCTATCATAAAACCATATGAAATATCAATTTTTGCTTTACGCCTAATTTTTGACGACAATTAGCAAAAAATGTTAAATGTTAACACTCAGTCCATTTGAATATGAAAAATAAAATTGACTTTGATTAAATGTTTTTATTTATCATGCAATTCTTCTTGCGACCAAAGATTTGAATAAAAGTTCAAAAAAATATAAAACCAAAAATAATTGTTATAATTTAAATGAAGAAGTAATTTAAAACGATTTTATTTATGATCAAATTTTATATATTTTTTTGGATCAAATCCATTTTAATAGAATTTATATACTATTCATCTATTAGTAAACACTACCGTATATTATTTTTTAAGCTATCTTATTTTTTGAACTTTTATTCAAATCTTTGGTCGCAAGAAGAATTGCATGATAAATAAAAACATTTAATCAAAGTCAATTTTATTTTTCATATTCAAATGGACTGAGTGTTAACATTTAACATTTTTTGCTAATTGTCGTCAAAAATTAGGCGTAAAGCAAAAATTAATATTTCATATGGTTTTATGATAGATAAGCATTATATTCCCACTCATTATATTCGTAAATTTTGAGGTTTATCCTTCGCTTTTAAGATCATTGAATTTGATTTTTATACAAAATAGTTATATATTAGAAAATAATATGAGTTTATGTGATATTATTTTTCAGAAGATTTCATTCTATATGCCTATGAAAAGTACTCTCAAAACTAACTTTTTCCTAATTATAATTAAATCTAGAATATTGTATTATGCTTAGTATTATTTCATTTTTCTCATTCAATTCAGAATTTACAAATGTCAAAAAATTGAGAGCTGTCACTTTTGATGAATTTCTGTTTATTACAATATATTTTAATGCATCGTCTATATATAGATGTAACAAAAAAAGTCACTAAACCCGTCATCCTACTACTCCGATTATTACATTTGTAAACAAAACTGACATATGTCACTCAATGAAGAATCAGCCAACTTTATAATTCAATCTGCAATTCGCAAATATGAAAAAAGCAGATTGATTAAAAGTCAAAACAATAATATTATAAATGAAATGGAAAAGAATCACAATATCTTATCTGAATTCCAACATGCAATTTTCCAGGCCGAAGTCCAAAAGAACGAACTTGATAATAAAAACAATCAAATTCGAGAAAAGAAAAGCCAATTAATGCAATTGCAATCTACTTATTTAAGCAAATTAACTCAGAAATCGCGCCTGATTAATCATAATGATCTTGCATTGTTTCCCAAATTAAATGAAATCGAAAAATTAATATTTTCTATCTCTGAAACTGCAATTGATTCTAAAGATAATTCCATTCAACTTTCTAGCATCATAAAAACTAACGATTTAATTCATCAAATACTGCAATCCTTAGTTCAAAGTGATGATTCTACTATAAATAAATTTGCTCAAGATTATTCAAATTTTTATTCTCAGCGCAAAGATTTATTAATCCAACTTATTGCAGATAATACAAATTAATTATATCTTATTCTATTTCTGTAGATGTATGTTTTTACTTTTATAAAAAATTATTAAAATTAAAAAAAAATAAACAATTTTTTATTGATAAAGATCTATGAATATATGTCAGCTTATAAAGGGTGTATTTAGCTGAAAAACTTTAAATCGGTTGCCTTATTTGTATCCAATGCTTCGTTTTTATCCAATGAAAACGGCAGAGGAGATTTAAGAATCGTAGAAGGCTTAAGATCTGAGTTACTTCCAGGGGACCAAAGAGGGAAAAATGGGCTATCTTTCATTAATATTGGTGACATTTGCATGAAAGGAGACATTAAAAGAGGTGTCTGAATTGCTGGACTTGGAATAGATAAATCTACTCCAGCAAGATCTGGCTTAGGGATTTCTTTTGAAGATTCATCTTGAGAAGGTGATTTATCTTCTTTTTCGGAAGTTATCTTTGGTTTCTCATCTTCTGTTGAATCATGATTTGGTATATCTTCAAGATTTTCTGGTTCTGGTATTGAAATTGAGATTGATGACTTGGATTCAATGATTGGAGCAACATCTGGGGCATTTGAAGCTCTCTTAGGCTTTCTCCCACGCTTATTTACAGGTGCTTCGCCGCGAGCTATTCTTTCGAGTTTTCTTTTGAGAGAGGAATTCCAACGATTTTTGACTGAATTATCAGTTCTTCCAGGAAGTAATTGTGCTATTTTTGCCCATTTGTTTCCCCATTTTTGTTGATGCTCAATTAAAATTTTATCTTCTTCAGCAGACCATGGTTGATGAACAAGATCTGGAGAAAGATTATTGACCCATCTTTCTCGACATTGTTTTCCAAGACGACCTGGTAGTGTTGCTGCAAGAGATGACCAATTTCTGGCTCCATGTTCATTAACCCACTGTGTGATAATTTCATCTTCTTCTGTAGTCCAGCTACCTTTAATCAGCTCCGGATTTAAAACCTTATTCCATCGATCCATTACTTGTTGTTGGGTTTTATTTGGAAACTTTTTCGCAAAAATTTCTGGATTTGCGATTTTTTCATTTTCCATTAACTGTGAAAGAATATTATCCTCCTCTTCTGTCCAAGTTGTTTGAGATGTTTTTGTAGAAACTCTCGTGCGAGCTCGTGTCGGTGCCTTAGATGACAATCCAGAACTTCGGCTCATAAACTTGTCAATTTTCTTTAGTCACCGTTTATTTTTAACTTTCCTCCAATGAAATCGTGTATTCCTTTAAGATTTACATTAGGAAATTACAATCCAAAATATTGGAAATTTACTAGTGTCCCGCGTGAATCATAAATCCTCTCATTTTAATATTCGCAAAACATTAATTGTAATATAATTTCCACAAACTTATTCCAATTTCGCTATGGTTTTAAATTTTGTTGACTAAGTCATAGTCCGAGCGTTTTAATAATGATTCATTTGATTTAATTCAGATATTACAATTTCAATTCAACACATAAACGATTTTATTCAGATAAAAAATTGAATAATCTCCCTATATGTATTGAAATTACTTAATCCAAAATATTATAGTTTGAATAAAACATATATTTTAATGGCGTAACAGTTAAAAACAGTGTAACAAACCCTAGAATTCATCCAACAAGAACGGTTGTTGAAAAGATCCAAGGTGTGATGAATCACCATATGATGTAATATGATTCATTCCGTAAGATTCATCCTTCACGCTTTCTAATAGAGTTCCCCAGGATAATCCTGGTTGTTGTCCGTCTATTGGAATTTCAACTTCAGCGCCGTCAGAAACAGGAAGAATTGTTTCTGGAGGAGGTGGAGTCGCAACACCATATTTCCTGACAATATTTTCAAGCTTTTGGACTTTTGATATTGTCTGGTCTATTATGGCAAGAAGGAGATCTTTAAGAGGTTGGCTAAGCCCCCTAATAACGGGCATTTGGACGCATCGAGTTAATTGTTGACCTGGCTCATTTGTCCACTCGATTCTCATAACCTTTTGCGTGAGAACATTACGTCTTCCGTCAGAAAGCATATTTTCAATCGCTTGAATTTGCTGCAATAACTCTAATGGAACAAGATGATTGGCAATTGAGTTTCGAATCTCTGTTTGAATGCTATCAATATTGATAAGTTCTGAATCGAGGTTTGCAAAGACTTTTAGAGCGTATTTAAGCTTTTCGCTCGATAATACTTCCGATTCAATATTAGATACCGCGCCGCACATAAGACGCCACCAGGCCCATACATCTCTCACTGATTCTTCAACAGTCATTCTCTTTGGCTGCCCGCTGAGATAAAGCCTGACATGACCTCTACCGGCAGTTTTAGAATGAATCTGGAAGAAAAAGTCGGCACTACTATTTAATGAGGCGGCTCTTACTTGAAATCCTGCTTGATGAGTTGCATATCTTTCAGTAAAAACTTTTACACCATTTGATACGAGTAATTCAATAAAATGGTCGGAGATTGATTTGACTTTTGCATTTCCATAGTCGCAAATGAAGAAATGAACAACAGGAGCTCTAGGAACTAAGACATTAGGAGACATAGGAGGAGAAGCCGGTGGCAAAGCTTGGTTAATCATTGAGTAGGGTGAAAATGGAGAGGCATTCACTGGTGCCTGACCTAGATTTTTTGGTGTTCCGTTGTTATTTGTTGCTACAATGACTGTTTTATTTGGTCGAGTGATAACTATTGGCGCTGTGATGGTGAGAAAATAAAATTGAGTAGTTTACATTATTCCCCATGAATTTTTTTGAGAGAGATTTTTTGATTTGAATGATTTACAGGCGAATTAAAAAATTTTCAGAGTTTTACAATGGGCATTATATGTAGCATGGGATTTTCACATTTGAAAATTTTGGGATAACATGAATTTTGCGATATTAATTTAGGTATCTACTGGGTTTCCACACTCTATCCAATAAGTGAAATTGCGTTTACTTTGATAATTTTGCAATTTTTGATATTTTTTTTTTCTCTCTCTCTCTTTGAACCTTAATCAATTAACAAGTTAAGCACAAGGATACATTTTTGATGTGTTATTGGCAATATGTGTTCTATTTGAATCTCATGAATAATTATCAATTATTTGAATCGTTCATATTAGTACATCAGGATATAAATGAAGTTAAAAGTAAAGACAAAAGCATTAGCAATATAAAAAGAATTAAAAGGATTTACAAACAATATTCTTATTATTATAATATAGGTTCTTATGTCCAATATGAAATTCGATTTCCATGAGTTAAATATATTTGCCTTTCATATTCTATAATCAGACCTATATATTCTTCTTCGTTGAAATCAGCAGCATCAGCTTCGCAAATTGGTTCTGAAATTTCAACATTGCAAAGCCTTCTTCTCTCAATTTGCTGGTCTTTTTTGATTATCAGTATATCATTTTCTGCAGCAAAGAACCTTCGAAGTCCTGCAGAAATATTAATCTGGAATAATTTATTAGCTTTTTCTCTGTTTTTCTCCAGTAATATGATATCATTTGGAGCTATTGAGAGAATAATGAAACATTGAGTGGTAAAAAGTTGCATAATTGGTTTGTCAAATAATTCTGATAGAACGATTTGATAATTTGTGGCAGAAATGCAGTATAATGTTCTCCTTGAAGTAATGGCAAAAATAGCATCGATATTTTGGTCAACAACAATACTTGTAACAGTTCCACGAATCTTTTTGGTTGTTGAAACAACCTGAAGTTTAGGAGAAGCATCAGGAGCAATAGAGCAGAACTCTATTTGCGAGTTTTCTCCGAGAATTACTTCAAAAGCATCCCTGGTGTGAGGATCTGTATTAACTGCGTAACTTTCTATGAGAAGAGGAGAACATCTCTCTAAATCTGGGCTTGTTTGCATTCGGATAAGCAAATTTCTTGTAGAGGTCAGGGCTAATTCAACCCATATATTTCCATGAGAGAATAATGTAGGTTGAAAGAGTGCTTCTGTTGTGGAATATCTTGTTGTATGTTTAATGTTGAGTTCATGACGATCAATCCTAAGTAGCCAACCGTCAGCTGAGGTGCAAAGTAATGTTTCTCCACATACTGATATGCCAGTAATTCTGCCGTAATTATTTTGAGGTAACATCTTACGGAAAGTCGGTTTCAAAGCAAGATTTCTCGAGATTGATGATACACGTTTGTTTAAATCGACAACTTTTTTCATTAGCATTTCTTTCATTTTGTTCATTCGTTTGTCAATATCCTGAGCAGTTTCGTGAAATTTTTGCATGATTTTTGCTTGATCCCTTTGTGCATCTTGAATTTGGTTGCGAAAAGCTACAAAGTAAAATGATTGTTGTTCAAGAATTCCTGAAATTTTTTCTATTTCCGAAGAATGATCAAGAGAAGTTTGTTGCTTTTTATCTTTGACTTTAGAAACTGGAGTATTCGAAGATTCTCTTTCCTTTTGCTCTTCTGGATTCATTGAGAGAATAGTATCAACAGTTCGTCGTACTTTTAATGATAAAAGAGGAGGTCGTGCTTGAATTCCACTCATGTAAATAACGATTTTTATAGTTTACATGTCAAATTTTCAAATTGAAATCCAATATAAATAGAAACGAAATTTTCAGTATCCTTTAACTAGACATCAAATTAAATAAGTATAGTTTATTTATTTTCCGTATTTTTTAGCAGGATCCATAATTGCAATAAATTCTGCCTCACTTATCATACCATCTTTATCAGCATCAAAGCGGTCAATCATTTCTTGCAATTCTGCTTCTGTCATTTCTTCACCAAGTTCTTTTGAAATTCTACGAAGATCTTTGATTTTAATATGTTCATGATCCTGACTAAAGAGTAAAAATAGCCTCTTTATGTGTTTAAGTGGGTCGCGTTTTGCAACCAAATTTGAACAAACTGTAAAGAAATCTTTCTTATTGAGTGCGTGCTTTCCTTTACTATCATATGTCTTCATAATTTCTTCGATTTCTTTCTCTGAAACTGTGAAACCCATTGCACGAAAAGCAGTCTGTAATTCTTTTTCGTCGATACTTCCACTCTGATCGGCATCAAAAATATTAAAAGCTTCTTCTATTTCTATGTATTGATCCTTTGTGAGGCCAAGAGATGATGCTGATTGGCGTGAACGGTGGCGATGCTCGGACATTGGATTTTCTGTTATCGTTCAATGTAAAGCATTAACGTCTTTACCTTTAATTCAATTTTGTATTATTTTAATCTCAAATGTTATTAAAGATAAATACTTTATGAATGATTTTTGAAATAAAATATTCAATTCTATATTTCAGAAATTTGACAAATGAATGAAAATCAGATAAGGAGCTCACTACAAATCATGGACGAGCTCCAGCAGCAGCCAATATGGAATGTATTCGAAAACATAGATTCAAAATTAGCTGCTGACGAAGTTAATCATCCATATTCATTCGATCAAATCTATGGTAGGCTCGAAAAAAAAATTTATCATGATGCTCATGAATGGATTAACGAAATGAGGAATACTTTTTCCGTATATGCAGATATTTTTAAGCAAGATGAACTCAAACGAAATATAATTAATAAATTATGGCAAGAATTTGAGTTTTCATTGCGTAGAAACTCAATCGAAGACTCTGAAATCATATCTGAAATCAAGGCTATTAAAAAGAATCTATCTGACTGGACAAAAAATAATTCTGCCGAAAAAATATCAATTATTAATGATAAATTAGAGCCATATTCAAAGTTCTACAGTTTAGAATTAATATCTGACATAAATGATTTACAATTGCAAAGATGTATTAGGATGCTACGGAGTAGAAATTTATTTATAAAAATAGCAGCATTTATTCATAAACTGCAGCCAGAAGCCGTTATAATGAATGAAATTATCTCAATTCAGTATGATATTCTTAGTCCGGATAATCTTATGTGTGTTAAAAAATTTGTTGCTGATCTAATTCAAGACGCTGCCAAAGGTGTTATAGATCCATTTGAAAACTGCGAGGAAAAAAATCGATTGTTTGTATTATAATCTTTTTATATTTATTATTTTTATAAAATTTGTTAAACATTTCATATAAATTTTTGATAGCAATAATCAAAGTAGTTTATTCAAAGCAGAAAAATAACATATTTTTATAACTCCACAATGGCGGTTTTTCATGGTCATGTCATTTTTGATCTGGTCAAGATCTAATTTGTCAATTAAGTATGTATTAAACTTGGCGCTGAAGATAATTTAGGATCTGTTCTGATTAGGATGATACTTTTTATCCGAGCCGCCTTGGTTTTTCAAAACAAACTAACACACAGAATATTCAATTTTATACACAATCATAAATAGATGCATTTAACTCTATCGCAATAAAATTGTCATTGCCAACGGAGTTATCGCTCCAACTTGAATATAATTTAAACATTTTTTATACTTAATTAATTTTTCTACCTTTTTATAAATCTGATGTCAATACAATTTTCAATCACTTTTTAATTTATTTGTATACATTAGCTCATTTTCAAAATACTGTTGTTTTCAGAAAATACAAAAAATAAGAAATGAAGTATATCAGAGATCTTTTTGGAAGACATAGACTTTTTGATATCTAGTCAGTTCATATTCGATATGAAGGGTGCACCTGTATGTACGTTTATTTGAGAGGAGGAGGATTACTCTCTCAATTTTGAGGGATTCGTTAGTTTATTTTCTCGATGAATATGCAATAAAATTTGATTTTTACCTTATCAATATACTTCATATAATATACACATGTTCATGTAAAAACTTTTTTCCAAAATCCTTAGGAATTAAAGGATTTTTGAATTTTAAGAATTTTTTTCGAATTTTTTCGAAAAAAAAAATATTTTCAGAACAGCCTTAACGGCTAAGATTTAGGAACAATGTTAAGTATCAAAAAGAAAGGAGGTCTGATATAGACAACATATATCGTTGAAGGTTGAAAAAATCTCTAATATTTGAGCCAAAAATTTCAAATTTTAATTTTTTGAAAAAAGAGGCCACCCGTATGTACGTTTATTTGAGAGGAGGAGGATTATATTTTTGAAAGGGTGAAACATTATGAATATGTTAATTATATAATAATATGTATTATTATAAAAAAGAAAAAATAAAGCACGTTAAAATTGACTGATCTTTTGGCATCGGGATTGATCGGGAAATTGGGATCAACTCATTCAATTTTATCCCGATTAATCGGGATAGATTTCAATACTTTACGGATCGGAATGATTTTAGGTGAAGTGAAAATTTAAAAAATTCATATCTTTCTTTATATTTGTTTCTAAGGGTATTCATTTATATAGCATTGAAGTATATATTATTAGCTATCATTACATATCGGTCAGGTTTGATTTGGACTTAGGATGTGTAATGCGAATGCAAATTATTATTTTAATTTATAATTAAAATTGTCCAACTTGTAGTATAGTCTCTAGCAATGTACCTGTCACACTATGGTAGGCTTTAAACTTGATTTTAAAGAACAAGCCAAATAATCAGATTTTAAATAATGAGAATTTAATGTAGTGAACACTTATTTAAGTTCGTGAATGAATCTATATCCTTTAGTAAAATACAATTGAATAGGTTTACACTCAAAATATATGAGTTTTTATCTTCTAGATATTTTATCGATTTCAAAATTAAAGTCAAAATCGATGTTATAGTGTTTATAATAATTGGGATTTGTCTGATTGCATTATGACATTATTAGAATGTTTGAAATCGATTTCTTAAATTTCAAAATAATCATATGTATCAAAAATTTAACATGTGATAAGATTGTTATATGATTATTTTTTCGGCTAATGATATGTAAACTAGTAACAGCATGTAGAATGAATAAGAATAAAAAGAAAATGAGAAATTATTTAGTAAAAATTGAATAAGAAAAAATTGAGAAGTATTCAAAAAAATAATGAATTATAAAATATTGGTTTTATATAGTATATTAATATTTCAAAATTTTATTTTTGAATGTGTTTGAAATGAATTGAGAAGATTTTATATGAAAATGTATTTATGAAAATTGCAGAATGAGATTATTATAAAGAGTTAACAATAGGTAATATTAAAAAGATGGTGAAAGATGAAATAAGATATTAGATGAAGAAGAAAATAATAAAGAAATAAAAAAGATAAAGAATAAAAAAATAAATTTATGATAAAAAGAAAGTGGTGGTTAAATGTAATGTACTGTGAAGTTGCGTTTAGAAATATTGAGAAAGGTGAAAGATAAAAGAATATGAAATTAATTGAAAATAAAATAGTTAAATTAAGTAGGGAAGGCAGTGTTTGCTTTAATATTATATGTAAAAGAGATATTGATATAAGGTAGAGATATAATTTAAAGTTTTGAATCAGAATGTCTTATTGAAAAACAGATTTGTCTGATCACAAGCACTTAAGACTTTTATAACAATAGAAATGTGTTTATGATATTGAAATAGTCAAATTACAATTTTTTTTCTAAGATGTCTATTGAAAAACAGATTTGTCTGATCACAAGCACTTAAGACTTTTATAACAATAGAAATGTGTTTATGATATTGAAATAGTCAAATTACAATTTTTTTTTCTAAGATGTCTTATTGAAAAACAGATTTGTCTGATCACAAGCACTTAAGACTTTTATAACAATAGAAATGTGTTTATGATATTGAAATAGTCAAATTACAATTTTTTTTCTAAGATGTCTTATTGAAAAACAGATTTGTCTGATCACAAGCACTTAAGACTTTTATAACAATAGAAATGTGTTTATGATATTGAAATAGTCAAATTACAATTTTTTTTCTAAGATGTCTTATTGAAAAACAGATTTGTCTGATCACAAGCACTTAAGACTTTTATAACAATAGAAATGTGTTTATGATATTGAAATAGTCAAATTACAATTTTTTTTTCTAAGATGTCTTATTGAAAAACAGATTTGTCTGATCACAAGCACTTAAGACTTTTATAACAATAGAAATGTGTTTATGATATTGAAATAGTCAAATTACAATTTTTTTTCTAAGATGTCTTATTGAAAAACAGATTTGTCTGATCACAAGCACTTAAGACTTTTATAACAATAGAAATGTGTTTATGATATTGAAATAGTCAAATTACAATTTTTTTTCTAAGATGTCTTATTGAAAAACAGATTTGTCTGATCACAAGCACTTAAGACTTTTATAACAATAGAAATGTGTTTATGATATTGAAATAGTCAAATTACAATTTTTTTTTCTAAGATGTCTTATTGAAAAACAGATTTGTCTGATCACAAGCACTTAAGACTTTTATAACAATAGAAATGTGTTTATGATATTGAAATAGTCAAATTACAATTTTTTTTTCTAAGATGTCTTATTGAAAAACAGATTTGTCTGATCACAAGCACTTAAGACTTTTATAACAATAGAAATGTGTTTATGATATTGAAATAGTCAAATTACAATTTTTTTTCTAAGATGTCTTATTGAAAAACAGATTTGTCTGATCACAAGCACTTAAGACTTTTATAACAATAGAAATGTGTTTATGATATTGAAATAGTCAAATTACAATTTTTTTTTCTAAGATGTCTTATTGAAAAACAGATTTGTCTGATCACAAGCACTTAAGACTTTTATAACAATAGAAATGTGTTTATGATATTGAAATAGTCAAATTACAATTTTTTTTTCTAAGATGTCTTATTGAAAAACAGATTTGTCTGATCACAAGCACTTAAGACTTTTATAACAATAGAAATGTGTTTATGATATTGAAATAGTCAAATTACAATTTTTTTTTCTAAGATGTCTTATTGAAAAACAGATTTGTCTGATCACAAGCACTTAAGACTTTTATAACAATAGAAATGTGTTTATGATATTGAAATAGTCAAATTACAATTTTTTTTTCTAAGATGTCTTATTGAAAAACAGATTTGTCTGATCACAAGCACTTAAGACTTTTATAACAATAGAAATGTGTTTATGATATTGAAATAGTCAAATTACAATTTTTTTTTCTAAGATGTCTTATTGAAAAACAGATTTGTCTGATCACAAGCACTTAAGACTTTTATAACAATAGAAATGTGTTTATGATATTGAAATAGTCAAATTACAATTTTTTTTTCTAAGATGTCTTATTGAAAAACAGATTTGTCTGATCACAAGCACTTAAGACTTTTATAACAATAGAAATGTGTTTATGATATTGAAATAGTCAAATTACAATTTTTTTTTCTAAGATGTCTTATTGAAAAACAGATTTGTCTGATCACAAGCACTTAAGACTTTTATAACAATAGAAATGTGTTTATGATATTGAAATAGTCAAATTACAATTTTTTTTTCTAAGATGTCTTATTGAAAAACAGATTTGTCTGATCACAAGCACTTAAGACTTTTATAACAATAGAAATGTGTTTATGATATTGAAATAGTCAAATTACAATTTTTTTTTCTAAGATGTCTTATTGAAAAACAGATTTGTCTGATCACAAGCACTTAAGACTTTTATAACAATAGAAATGTGTTTATGATATTGAAATAGTCAAATTACAATTTTTTTTCTAAGATGTCTTATTGAAAAACAGATTTGTCTGATCACAAGCACTTAAGACTTTTATAACAATAGAAATGTGTTTATGATATTGAAATAGTCAAATTACAATTTTTTTTTCTAAGATGTCTTATTGAAAAACAGATTTGTCTGATCACAAGCACTTAAGACTTTTATAACAATAGAAATGTGTTTATGATATTGAAATAGTCAAATTACAATTTTTTTTTCTAAGATGTCTTATTGAAAAACAGATTTGTCTGATCACAAGCACTTAAGACTTTTATAACAATAGAAATGTGTTTATGATATTGAAATAGTCAAATTACAATTTTTTTTTCTAAGATGTCTTATTGAAAAACAGATTTGTCTGATCACAAGCACTTAAGACTTTTATAACAATAGAAATGTGTTTATGATATTGAAATAGTCAAATTACAATTTTTTTTTCTAAGATGTCTTATTGAAAAACAGATTTGTCTGATCACAAGCACTTAAGACTTTTATAACAATAGAAATGTGTTTATGATATTGAAATAGTCAAATTACAATTTTTTTTCTAAGATGTCTTATTGAAAAACAGATTTGTCTGATCACAAGCACTTAAGACTTTTATAACAATAGAAATGTGTTTATGATATTGAAATAGTCAAATTACAATTTTTTTTTCTAAGATGTCTTATTGAAAAACAGATTTGTCTGATCACAAGCACTTAAGACTTTTATAACAATAGAAATGTGTTTATGATATTGAAATAGTCAAATTACAATTTTTTTTTCTAAGATGTCTTATTGAAAAACAGATTTGTCTGATCACAAGCACTTAAGACTTTTATAACAATAGAAATGTGTTTATGATATTGAAATAGTCAAATTACAATTTTTTTTTCTAAGATGTCTTATTGAAAAACAGATTTGTCTGATCACAAGCACTTAAGACTTTTATAACAATAGAAATGTGTTTATGATATTGAAATAGTCAAATTACAATTTTTTTTTCTAAGATGTCTTATTGAAAAACAGATTTGTCTGATCACAAGCACTTAAGACTTTTATAACAATAGAAATGTGTTTATGATATTGAAATAGTCAAATTACAATTTTTTTTCTAAGATGTCTTATTGAAAAACAGATTTGTCTGATCACAAGCACTTAAGACTTTTATAACAATAGAAATGTGTTTATGATATTGAAATAGTCAAATTACAATTTTTTTTTCTAAGATGTCTTATTGAAAAACAGATTTGTCTGATCACAAGCACTTAAGACTTTTATAACAATAGAAATGTGTTTATGATATTGAAATAGTCAAATTACAATTTTTTTTTCTAAGATGTCTTATTGAAAAACAGATTTGTCTGATCACAAGCACTTAAGACTTTTATAACAATAGAAATGTGTTTATGATATTGAAATAGTCAAATTACAATTTTTTTTTCTAAGATGTCTTATTGAAAAACAGATTTGTCTGATCACAAGCACTTAAGACTTTTATAACAATAGAAATGTGTTTATGATATTGAAATAGTCAAATTACAATTTTTTGGGCGAAAAAGTATCTTAAGGGTATAGTAAACTCAAAATTCTAGAGTTTTGAGAGTGCCAATAAACTCTATAGGCCTATATATATCTATATTTTAAAAGAGAGGTTACGCCATAATATTTGATATTATAAATTATTAATTCAAAATAAAAGTAGAAAATGAAACTAATTTTATTCTAACCTATATAAATATATCAATAATCTAAAATGATTATAGTCTGAACTATATTTTACCAGATTATCAAATATAAGAGAAATGAAATAAGGCATAAAAATATCATAGCATAATTATTGGATAAATGCATTAATAAATTATTTATATCATAATGAGAAAAAATCAAAATAAGAAAATGAGCATAATAATAATTTAATTAAAAACAAAAACAATAAATAAAATGTAATTTTCGTTAATCAAAGTCATCAATGTCTTCGTCTTCTGATTCCCATTCGGACTTGAAAACTTGATAATCTCCTCCTGGTACACTCTGAATGGATTTTTTGTATTTGTTCTGTTTTTTAGAACCTTTTGTAACAGTTTTTTGTTTCAATATCATTTTAGAGTAACAATTATCTTCAAATGATTTGACACAATCTTCTGGAAGTGGGGGAAGATGTAATGCTTTTTGTATATCTCCGAGAAAATGCTCTGGATCATTCCTTTCTAAGATTGCAACGTTAACTCTAATGTTAATGTTCTTCCAGGCTCTTGATTTGTCCAAATAGCATGCAATTTTGGAGTTAAACGCTTCATTCATGCAGGTAGATCCAATGGAAGAAACTTTGGAAACTATGGGTGTCCATTTGTGAACCCAGTCATAGAGCATGAATTGAAGTTGGATCGAATTGACACCTTTTTGCCATTCAAAGCATTTGTAATTGTGCGGTTCGCAAAAAGAATGATTGCCTACGTAATGGTAGACACAATTCTCCCACATTTTCGTACGTTTGTCAATATTTTCTTCGGCAAAACATGACCAAAGCCACATACTTAGGCTTGCATTCAGACCCCAGAAAGGTCTCTCTATTTTAGTTAGTATACAAGTCTTGGGTATGGTGGCACTGCGTTCCACTTTACCCAATACTTGAAGCCATAAACTTTCTCTAACTTCTTAACGTATATTTTACAACATGAACGCAAAAACTAACTTAACCTTAAATATTTACAAAGCCGCCAACAATTTCACCTCACTATCGTTCTCACTAACAACTTCACTAATGTTCTCATAAATTTTCCTCAATATCTTCATCATCAGTGTTAACCCTATTGTAGTCATACTTGAAGCCATAAACTTTCTCTAACTTCTTAACGTACAATTTACATAACTTACCTTCGTCATCGTATGGTTTAATGATATAACTATTTCTATCTTTATACACAGTCAATGAAAAGTCAACTGGTCTCGGATGTATTTGAAAGAACATGTTATGCTCAGGAAGGAAGAATAAATGTTTAAATGTATGTTTGTTATATGTTTTGATTTGTATGAGTTGCTTTTGTTCTGTCATTTACATAAAAATAAAATAAAAATAATTTTAAAAAAATAAAATAAAAAATAAATGATATCACCACCCTCACGCGTATGAAAACATAGCACAAAAATAAATTTAGGTGAAGTAGTGAAATCTCACCTCTTTTTTCACCCGGTTTTCACCCACTTGAATTCATTGCTTTATAACTCTCTTCCTTGGTTTCTTTTTAGTTGCTTTCTTCACGTCTGTCTCCAACTTGACTGTCTTTCTTCTTCGTCCATAATGATACCAATTACTTCCACCAGTCAATGGGTCAAATGGTCGTTCATAAGGGTTTCCATACATTCCATAAGGTCCGTATGGATAAACCGCTGGTGGAGAAGAAACATTTTCTTTAGTTCCATCGACTCTATTTAAATGCATTGTTTCACCTTTCATCTGGTCATTAAAGTCTTTTGCGTGTTTTGCAAACTCATCGTCCTTTCCTAAAGCATTTTCTGACTCAGTCGCAACCAAATTGGATGCTTTATTTATGAGCCCTATTTTATTTAATCTTAACTTCTTTGCAACCCAGCCTCCAATCTTTCCTTTATTTGCATCTAATGTCTTTGAAACCCTTCCTCCACTCATTTTATTTACTGCGTCATAAGCTCCAAGTGCTTTTGCTCCAAATGCTAATGCTTTTGTTCCCATTGCGCCTAAAGCTGCCCAAGCTACCATTTACCCCATATTAAAATCATCTCTCTTCAATATTATCTCATAAAAGTTCTCGTTACTGGAGAAAGTCAATGAAACATAAACATTCTCACGTGCTTCACCCTCACCGCTTTGCGGTCTATCTAACTTCTTTCTTATCTCATCTATTCTCAATAAAATATCTGAACAATTGCTAACATCTTCTACAACTGTTATTTCATCATGAACGACCTTTAAGAACAAGCTCATTTAATATGCAATTAAAATCATCTCAATAATGAGTCCATCCTTTCCATCTTTAGGTAGCACAACATCTTTCATTGAAGAAGGTTCGACAAGTCTTATGTTAAACTTACTGACAAAGTTTGTTATACTATAATGCTTCGGTGGCGAATACATGTAGTTTGAAAGACATAATATAGATTCTTCAGCAAATTCACTTATACTGGATTTTATAACAATGTTCTCACGAGACCAAACGCCACCAATTGACAATCTTGTAAGCAATCCTGCTGAGCCTTCAACTGTAAACGTCGATGGTAACATTCCACGAAGGTCATCTATTGACATCTTTGAGTCACTGAATTTAAATATTTTCTTAAAGCAATCGTCATTATCTAACCATGCAATAGCTTTGAAGTTTTCATTCGAATATACATCTGCTTCATTAAATGTAAAACCTGACTTCTTTGCAGAGACGATTTTAAAATCTATTGCATTTGTTTCAAAATTATATACTATGGTAACTTCTGAAGGTAATGGGTGTCCTTCTGCTATAAGTTGTTCTTTCAATACCGTTTGAAGCTTTGTGTTAAAAACTTTCATGTCATCTCCTGTATCTAAGTTCACATACACAGCAACAGGGAAACTATCTTGCTTCTTTGTTTCATCATTATATCTCAAAACATTAAAGTTCTTCAATAATATTGTCCTTCCTGCTGGAATACTTCTAACTTGTCTTATTTCAATAGCTTTCTCACCTCCTACATACTCTACCCCAGTGTCTTGGATATTCATAAGTATACTGACTTTCTTGAATTTTGGTAGGTTTCATCATAACGTGTTCATAGTATATCTTTATACTCTTGTCAGTTAGACTCGGTGCTATGTTCTGAATATTTCTGACTTGCATTTTTAATGGAGATAAAATGAAGCATTTAATACATGACGTAGATGAAGACATGAATGAAACTACAGACAAACTTAACTCTTCTCTTATTCTTCCTTTCAGCAAAGATTATGAATTCTGTTCAAATGGTGTGTATTTCTATTGTGGAAAGATGGGTTCAGGTAAGACATTTAACCTCATTCGTCATATACTCATAACAGAGCGTTTAGGAAACGACTCTTACTATGACTAAATCATTATATCAGCAACTTCAGACTCTATGGATTCAACAGCGAAAACATTCATGAGTAAAGTTCAAGCATCTGTCGTTAAAGTTCCAGATAGCGAACTCATTGAATTTCTTCAACGTTACATTCGACGTAAGAGAAAATATTATGCTATTGTAGAGTTCATACAGTCAGGAATGCAAAAGACTTCAGAAGAGATGGAAAGAATTATTGACAAACACCACTTACGTCAATACTCAGGAGTTTACGATATGAAACGACTGACAAACTACATTCTATCAAAACTTTCAAAATACCCCTTCAAAAAGTATCCTTCAAACACTCTGCTCGTTTGTGACGACTTCGCCGGAAAAGGTTTAGTGTCAAAACCAGACTCACCATTAGCTAACATCATAACTAAAGTCAGACATTACCATTTAACTGTAGCAATACTTATGCAAACATGGAGGTTTTTAGCTTTAAACATAAAACGTCTCATAACTGACTTCGTTATCTTTCAAGGTTTCTCACGCTATGATATTGAACTCATTTGGAAACAGTCAGGTATAACATTACCTTTTGAAGAAATTTGGGAAGCATATAAGTCTCTCATCTCTCCTCGTTCATACCTTGAGATTCATATCATGACTAATACCATTAAAGTCAAAAATATTCCATGGGAACGACCAACATTGTTTTAAAGTTTAACCTTCAATTGACTGATGGTAAACAAATTCCATGCATCTCTGTCGCCATTTCTGTTAATATTTTTGCTGTCATTCATATCATCCACTTCCCCATCCGTTAGCTTTTGAGGATATGCGTTAGAATAACTGTTCTTAAATGAAGGCTTTTCACCTTTGAGAGCATAAACTCTATAACTTTCTGCATACTTTATGTTTGAACCTCCTGAGCCATCATTGACATAAATTTTTATAGGCTTCCACCCTTTGTTCATATTCCTGCTTCTTCCCTTTGCTCTTTTGTTCAGTAGTTCTACATCTTTATACACAGCTCCTGTCTCAGTGAATTCAACAATATTTTCATTCGTTAGCTTTACATTCAAACCCTTGTCGAGTATGTTGTTCATTTCATACATATAAAAGGTTTTTATTCTATATGAAATGAGAAGCAAATCCATCTTAGCTGGTGCCGTTAATGTTCCAATTGAACCAACATCAAATGTTGACTCACGAACGACAAACAATATTGTCATAAAGAACTATAGTTCAGAATGTTTGAAAGACAAAGAACCAGATCTTAAGTCGGTGAATTTAAACACAGCTTCAAACGCTAACGCTACATCAGATGTTAAGTTAGAGTATCCACCACTGGACCAAGTTCTTTCAAGAGAAGCCAACGACAACCCTTACACAAATGTTCAAACAAATCCTTCAGATAACGTAGACCATTACCTTCTTCAGTTATACCAAACAATTTTACTCAAAGACGATAAGAAGCTTTTGACAAATCTTATAAGTAAGAACCAAATAATTCTAACAAAGGAGGACCTTGAAAATATTATATCACGAATAACAGGAAAGCAATGTGTCATTGACTATCTCGACCCTGAAATCGAATGCTGTGGTCAAACTCCAATATTCATGAAAATAGGTAACATCCGCATCATTGAAACACCAGGTACTCCAGGAGTTGAGTTTAAGTATAAATATTCGAATGAATATACAAAACTTTCAACAGAATATAAGCTTTGTTTGAAATATGTTTTAGTAAATTAAAGCAATTTGTAATATCTATCCAAAACTTCTTCAACAGTATCGAACTCATCTTCATAATGCAAACCTAATCTTATTGACTTGGTGCAGTTTTCACTAACACAATATAGCGCTTTGCGCTCGGCGCCTTTGACGCCTTTTTCTGTTCTCTTGACTGACATAACTAACTCATTTGTTTCATCAAACAGCAACAACCAAAGTTCATGCCTAATACATAACATTCATACTTTATATTTTTAGCTCTGAGTTCTCTTGTAAGCTGTTGCATTTAATATTTTCTAAAAAGTCAACTTCAACAGTCATTCGCACTGGTGCCTTCAGTTCTACCGGCTCGCCCTGAAAGTCAACTAGTCTGAATTGCATGTCTTTCAAATTATGAGGACTAATGCGAACCCATTTACCTAAATGAGTTACTATGACAGGAACGTTTGGAATGAACATTGAATTTACTTCATAACAGAAAGACTTATATTCTACTGAACCTTTACTATTAACTCCTGAAATACCTGTGACATTAGCTATTTTAGACTCAATGTACAAACAATTGCCATAACATACGTATGGAACGGATTTCATCTCAATCGTTTTGTCAACACTTTTCAAAGGAAATGTCATATGGTATGCTCCCAGAAGCAATTGAACTCTATGACTCATTCGTGTTATCTTAAACTCCTTCGCATAACTGAACTTCAAAACTCCTGCAATAAGTTTAACATTCATTAAGTTTTCTTCGTTATCCTTGTTTATTGTAGTATTTATGAGAGCATTTAACACTCCAGCTAATGTTTCCATCTTATATTCTACATTATTGTGAAATCTTATTTCATGCTTCTTTCCATCTATTTCAAGCTCCATGAAATCTGTTTCGTCAGTTATAACGAATGAAGCAATAGTATTAAAGTCAACAACTCTGAAAGCAAGCGCTTCATTCTGAAGACCTAAGTTTGTTTGTAGCTTTACTGTCCCGTATTCGTTTGGGTCTGTACTTTGCAAATAGAACAACATTTTATTCTCATTAAAATATGACTATTGCTGCATATGCGTATGAAACAAATGAAGCAAGAAGAGCACATGAACTAGTAAACGAAAACTCAACTTTAACCATTGAAGGCAATGATTTAGTCATTGACGATGTAAAAACTAAAAAAGTCATTGATTTCGATACTTTTAACACTTATGACCCATTCATTACAACAAGCAAGGTTCCCATCATAAATGATGGAACGGTGCAATATATAAATTCAACAGTAGATGCCTCATTAGTGAAAGTACTGAATGTTCTCATTGAATTGTTAAAGAGCTTTCGATTTGACGACAACATTAAATGCCTAAAGAATTTAGTCATGAATGAGAAACAAATTCTCGGCGTTGCTGGTAGCAGTAATGATGTACACCTTATGACATTAGAATATTATAACGAACATAAAGATGAACTGAAAGGAGAGAAGGGTGACACCGGACCACAAGGACCACAAGGAATACAAGGAATACAAGGACCTCAAGGCGAAAACGGTTTGGATGGAAAGGATGGAAAAACTGCTAAATCATGGATATGGGACCTTATAAATACTGGTTTAACAGCTGCTTCATATGGAGTTCTTCAATACCAAATCGGAAAGATATGGGCAGTACTTGGTGAAGAAGCTTTAGATGACGTTAAAAATGCTTTGAACTTCATTTCAAATGGTTCGATACTATTAAAACTTTATCTGGTTGGATGCAAGAAACAAGGAGTCAAATAGATACTGTAAGACGTATAGCAAACAATGCACGTACGGGATTGGATACTTTACGAGAAGCACAAAATACACTAAAGGAAGCAAATGATATTCTTGGCTCAGTATCAGACATGCATGAAGATTGGCTTAAAGGTATTGACAAATCTTTAAAAAATCACAGTCAGTCTATTGCTGACTACAAGAAAAGTATAGATTTTTTACATAGTGCTATGGACGTACATGATGGAAGCATAAGGAACTTACTTAATGCTAACAATAACTTACCAGGAACTATTAAAGCATTTATAAAGTCCTTTGTAAAACCTGGTGCTCTAACATTTAGGTCTTTGAGAGCAAGAGCATTGAAGTCAAGAGATGCAGAAACTCCAACAGAAACTCCAGAAGAACCACCAAAACCAACAGCTAATGAAATATTGTTCGAATATTTTCCAAGGTACTCTGTTCTCATTGCATACATTCAAGAAATACTTAAGAA
Source organism: Trichomonas vaginalis G3 (assembly GCF_026262505.1). Taxonomy (NCBI): domain Eukaryota; phylum Parabasalia; order Trichomonadida; family Trichomonadidae; genus Trichomonas; species Trichomonas vaginalis. The sequence continues at coordinate 39,650,352 of NC_067206.1, read as the reverse complement.
AGCAGACTTGACTTTAGGAGATGATGAAAGTTCTGTATATCTTTCGTTCCAGTTTCAAATAGCAGAACTTTTGAGACAGATATGCTTAATGTATGACAACATCTCTGATTTCACAAGATATGATGACGACCATGACCCCGAACACGGTGAAGAAGAAGTTTTACAAACATCCATTAAGACAGGAAAGGTTTTAACTCAAAGTCTCATTATTGACACCAAAGATGGCGAAGTGGACGTTCTTCAAGAGCTGAAGAAAAATACTTCTTCGGGAGGTGGTGGTAGGCATGAACTTGAAATAAATGAGATAGAAGAGAAATTAGCCGAAAAAGCAGATAAAGAACATAAACACAATATCTCCGATATAAATGAACTTCAAGCTACATTAAATAGTAAAGCGGACAAAAATGAATTGACGCAATGAACAAAGTTTTGAAATCTCATAAACACAATATCTCCGATATAAATGAACTTCAAGCTACATTAAATAGTAAAGCGGACAAGAACCATGTTCATTATATAAGTTCAGATGAACAGATTATAACGGACTATCATGGATATTTAACACAGGATGAAGAAGTGAAGACGAAAAATGTTAATGAAAGAAGATATAAATTCATTCGTGCTAAAGGTTATGACATACACTGTACTGTACAGTATGACACAGGTATAGCACCACAAACATTTGGTTATAACGCTGAAATTTATGCTTCATACTTCTTTGTTAACGGTGTATTAGTTGAACCAAGATTTATGTTAAGAGTTAAGGCAAAAATAACTTTTGAAGATGCTATTAAAAGTAAAGCTGACAAAAATGAACTTGACGCAACGAACAAAGTTTTGAAATCTCATAAACACAATATCTCCGATATAAATGAACTTCAAACTTCTTTAGACAGTAAAGCAGACAAAAACCATACACATGAATCCTTCACTACTGTTAGAGCTGATGACATAATACTGAACTTTGACCTTGGTTCAAGTGCACCTTTAGAGAATCCAAGTACAAGCGTAAAAGATACACTAAACAATTTAGATAACAGTTGCAGGAATATCGAAGATCATGCCAGAAACTTTGAAGCATACGAACTACCAGCAATGTTAGATAAGAAAGCCGACAAAACTTATGTAGATGAAAATTATGCAAAGAAGTCGGAAGTAAATGCTGCGCTTAATGGAAAAGCCGATAAAGAGCACGTGCATGAAGAATTTCAAACAATCAAGATTAAAGAAATTAAGGCATGCATCGAAATAGTAACAAAAACAGGAAGAGACGGTGCAACTGTACAAGAACAAAGAATTTATCCTCCTACTTTTCCTAATGGTTTAATAACAAACAATATAAATATTGTAGAAGGCAATAAAACTATAAACGTTAAACATGAACTTCTAACAATGAAGACTCAGATTCTTGAAACCATATATCCTATAGGCTCTATTTATACGTCAATGAATTCAACAAATCCGGCAAGTGTTTTAGGTTTTGGTACGTGGGAACAGATTGTAGATAAATTCCTCTATTGTGCGAACTCTTCAAAGCAAACAGGTGGTTCGAAGAAAATTAAAGAAACAAACCTTCCACCGCACACTCATACAGGAACTACAAAGTTTTCTGGCGACCATAGCCACTCATTAAGAGACCACCCATTATACAACTCAGAATATGAAGCTGGCAATGACGTTTTATCTCCATCTTATAACAATGCAGCAAAAAAGATTTTTCGACCAACTGAACCAGGAGGAAATCATTCACACACTTTCACAACAAATCCAACAGGCTCGGGTGCAGATTATATGCCACCATTTGTGACTGTATTCGCATGGTACCGAGTTCAATGAACTCGCTTGAGCCTTGACTCAAAGGGTCTAGGCTTACCGCGTTCAATGAAATCTTTAACTTTACATAAATGAGCTTGAAAGAAGTATTCGAACAACATCCATGGAGGTCTTTTAAGAAATTCAATGAAGCTGCAAAGAGTTCGGGATTTACTAACAGAGCTGAAGTGAAAAGGTTCTTTAACAAAAATGTTGTACATCAAACAAAAATAAATCCTTACGACTACTTTTTACCAATTTACTCCAACACTCCTGACGCATACCAATTTGACACTCTCATTCAAAGCAGAAAAGGAGGACATAAACCATTCCTCATCTTCATAAATGTTAACACTCGCAAAGCTTTTGCGTATATAATGAGAAATAAAGGAACTCGTGAAGTGTTAAGAGTTTTACAAAAGTTTGTAGCAGAACATAACCCAAGTACTTTAACATCAGACCAAGACAGTGCATACCTCAGCAACGAAATCACAGAATTTCTCATTAAGCATAACATAACTCACTACACTACTGAAGACCATAACCATAATATTTTAGGTATCATTAATCGCTTCATAAGAACGCTCAGAGATTTAAATCAAGAGCGAGACTTTACCGAAGAAACAATGAAACATTTTCTCGAAGTATATAATTCCTCAACAAATTCTACAACAGGACATACACCAAATTCAATGACACAACAACAAGAAGAAAAGTATATACAAAAGAAACGAAGCCAAACACAAAATATCAGAAATTCAACACAATTTACCCTCATTCCTGGTACAAAAGTTCGTGTAGTTCTTGACGACAAACCGTTGACAAAGAAACGTTTAAGGTTAAGTCGAAATTATTATATCGTAGACTCTACGCAAGGTAATGGATATCTTATAAAAGCTGCTGACGACTCCATAGCATTTACCCTCGTCATAAATTAGTCGAAAGTAGTAATGGCAAACTTGCTAAAACCATTGACGAAGCAAAGCGAGGAGTGGTTATTGAAATACTTGGCTATAACACAAACGATGACACTTATAAAGTAAGATATGAAGGAGGCGTTGAAGATGTTATACCATCTAAGAACTTGAGAGAGTCGAAGCCAACACATCTGGGACCATTAGAGCTGGAGTACTGGAAAGACAAAAATATGCCAGAAAGAATAAGAAAATTCTTCTAAACTTTTTCATTAGATGTAAATCAGACATGAACGAGAACAGTCATGATATCATTAATGGTACCATTTATTTTATATATTAATGACCAAAAAATAATGTTTATGTTAGCATGTTAGATCTAACACGTTTTCTAACCACTTTTCTAACATGGTCTAAAACTCTCGAAAATCATGAATTTTTGACATTTCCTTATGAAAGAAAAATAACGCTAATTTTTTCTAAGAAAAATTTTTATCTTGTATGTAAAGATATGATTTCAACAATAGGTTCTACAACACTTCAAACAACAACTTCACCAAATTCATTAATCATGAATCCAACATCTATGTTAGTAGAGATGAAAAGCTTCATTCCTTCTTCATATACTTTTGAGACAGAAATACAAAGAATTAAGCAAGAACTTTTAACAAGTAATTTAGACTGTAGTGCGAAAGATGAAACAAATGAACAGTATCTTTATGACATGCAGGATATTATTGACCATTTACCCAAATTGCCTGAAATCCAACAACAAAAGCTCACTATTCATGAATTCGATGAAATAGAAGTGAAACCAACTGACTCAGTAGAAATAAAGAAGTTCATACGTAAAGTAAACTATGAGTTTCTAGGATATCATTGCAACCATAAAGTTATGGACAAAGATTGCGACATGGTATATAAGAACATCTCTGACATATATAAATCTGGGGAGTTTAAGACATACGACAACTTTGTTTCATTAGTTGCTGAATGTGTATGGCAGATAAGAGATAAAGATAAAAGATGTAAAATATGGAATGGACAAATAAAACCAACAACTTTTGAGTTAAAGAAAACCATTGACACCTTAGTTGTTCTAGCAGGTCAAATTTCAATGTATAACGCAAAAATGAATCCGCAATGTTCAAAATGTAAAGCAGCAATGAGGAAATATAACTACTCAGTAAAAGAGATAGAAAGAATGAGAAACGATTACGCAGACTTAAAGAAAGAAGCAGAAAAGCCAGCAGAAGATAAAATGGACATGTTAGCATTTCTGAACAAAAACTATCCAACAGCTGACGATTTCCTATTATCTGATGTCAAGAAGAAATATAAAGAAACCTTCGGCATAGTTAAAATTTTTGATATCCTTCGTGAAGAAATAGAAGCTACAAAACTGTTTAAAGTCATGAACCATCGCAACATATACCATGTAAAACGCTTGTAAATAGTTATGTTAGAAAAGTGGTTAGAAAACGTGTTAGATCTAACATGCTAACATAAACATTATTTTTTCTATCTTAAGGAAATTCACGAAAAATCATGAATTTTTGACATTTCCTTATGAAAGAAAAATAACGCTAATTTTTTCTAAGAAAAATTTTTATCTTGTATGTAAAGACAGTAATGACAAACATTGAGTTTGAAACAGTTAGAAAGATAGACAATGACACCAAAGTGGTTAGAATAGGTGATTTAAACGTAAGATACTCAAAGAAATACAACAAATATTCTTTGTCAGACATTATATCTCCATCTGGAAAGAAAACAAACGACTGGGTTAGAAATGCTTCAACTCAGAAAATTTTGACAAGAAATCCTGAGCTTATGATATCAGTAGCATTTCATGGAACAAGAGCATATCTTATAGACAAAAGTCTTATACCAATAGTTTTGTTATGGTTAGACCCAGTTGTTGGATATAACTTCATAACATATGGTTCATTCGATACGGAACGTTGCAGTGAAGGCTTACTTTATATCGTTCAGAAACCGAAGGACTTCAACACAAAAAGATATAAGATAGGAAGAACATATAATATAACTCAAAGATATGACAGTACAGTCAATAGAGTCAAGGTTGTGTTCGTTAATGATATGAGAGCTGCAGAAACAGAACTACTTGAAAAGTTTGAGAAAATGTATGGTGCTCCCATGAAAGGTAAAGAAACGTTTGAAGTAGATGAGATAGATAAAGCTATAAAATTATTTGACGAAGTTGCTGAAAAATACATGTAAAGCGTTTATTTTTGGTCTTTTGTGAAAGTCAGAAAATAAAGTTAGTTTTATTTTTATTTATTTTTTTATTTTGTATGTAAAGACAGTAATGTCAACATCAGAGAACACAACAACTGCTATATTCATGAAGCCATAAATGAAGAATACGAATACATACAATATAACAAACAACTTCGCTCATTCGTTCGTCAAAGATGATATGTACAAATGCAAAGTATAATGAATGCTCTTCGTTCTACAAAGCAAGCATATCATTGGTTTGAAAACCAACAGACAAAAGAACTTTTAGAAGAATTTCCTCATATGATTGCTTCCCTCGGAAAACCGAGAGAAGAGATTCCGTACGAAAATCGCAAGAATTTGGCACCTGGTTTGAAAGGTTATTATGTTCATAGACTTTTAGTAAATGCTGTAGCAATGTGGGCTTCACCTCGTTATGCTTGTTATATTTTCATGATGTTAGATGAACTATATAAAGCAGAACGTGGAGAGATGGAAAAGAAACTTCAAGCAAAAGATGAAGTCATTGAATCCAAAGACAAAAGCATACAGAAAAGAATACCGCGTTCAGTACCAAAAGGAAAGGAAAAGTTAAGTATATGATTTACGCTGAAGAGTTGGAGAAAGAAGAAGATAAAGATATGGTTATGTTGCATTTAGTCAGAAGAAACAACAAGAGCTTTTATGACCTCGCTAAATTTACAATCTGACAGAAATGGTTCTATCGTGAAAACTTACCGATTTCAATGACACCGAATGAGCAAATAAAGGAAATTGTCAAAAGTACTCTTCCTCAAACACACTATGACATCAAAGGTTGCACAATACTTACATTCAAAGAAGACTTACCATTACTGAAGGAAAAAATAACAGAATATTTCGATAACTTCAAAGAGGAAGAATAAAAAAATCTAAGCTAATTTTATTTTTTTATAAAATTTTATCTCATATGAAAGAACATGAATTTAGAATATTCGGAACTCATGACAGAAGAAGAGAACGAACAACATGTAAAAGATTATGCAAAATTTCTGAAGGTATATAAAGCATTTAAACAATATCTAAATGCTTCTAAAGATTATGCAAAATTTCTGAAGGTATATAAAGCTTATGAAAAAGCGTATGAAAAGTTTATACATTGGGGAATTGTTGTAAAATATCGATATGAAGACTAACCAAAAATATATTTTTGCTTAAATGACGTCAGGGTCAATTTCTTCAACCATTTCACTTCCTTCGTCAATGTCAATAGAAGCTTCTTCAACCTTTGGTAAGAATTTCTGTATAACATCTTTGTTCGTTATTGTCTTCAGAGATGAAGGATAATATTTCACATTTGTTTCACCCTTCTTATATTCTTTCTGTTCGGAAAGATTCATAGCAATACTGAAGAAGTCAATGTTAGAGTTCTTTATGACAGTATAATGAGTATCTTTGACATTCACGAAGAAACTCTTTTGTTTCAAACTACTGCTACTCTTGTGAAGTATAACGTTTGCGGTCAATGACGATAGCTAATGGTCTGACATACTGACCAAACTTAGATTCTTTCACAAACTTCTTGTTAAAGATAACATTAACATTTTGAAGCATTGAAACTCATTCTTGATGGCAGTCAGCGAGAGCATTGTATGAAAAGAACTTGCAATCTTGCATGTGTTTCTTAAATAAAAATATTAATTATTTGAAAAATAACTTAAAAAATCTAATCTAATTTTTTCAAAAAAATATTTTTTTATTTCCTACTAAAGATGTATCGGAAGTTGTCTAAGTTAGAACACTCGGAAATAAACAACTTCTTACAGAAGCTAACATAGATGTTGCAAAACATTACGCGACAAACAAAAAAGCACTCGCTGACTTCAATTAAAGACTATAATGGTGCAATAAGTTATGATAGAATTCATGAGTTCATAAAGCCGCAACGCGGCGAGGACGAAGTCCATGCAAGAACTTTTCCTTTAAATGACGTTGCTATTGACTTATATCATAGACGTTCAATACCTCATGAAGTAAGAAGAGAAATGTTTGACATAACAAATGCAAACGTTGGTGAAACAAGAAGAAGAGACGACACACTGAAACAACAGAGAAGAGAGATGTTTAAAAGTGCTATAGAACAAGTTCGCAAAGCTAACGATGTCATTCGTTCCATTGACGACAAACCAAAAGAAGGTGAGAGATGGTTAAAGAAAGATGAAGAGAATAGGAAGAGAAATGTGAAGTCAGGCAATAGACTCATTGACTTTAACATCGAAGCTTTAGATGAACCAAACAGAGACTATTACACAAAATATTCGGTAAGGTTTTCATGAGACTCTTAGAGAAAATTAAAATAAACTCACAACAGAGATGGATGGTATGTTATAAACTTGGTGGAAAGTATGAATGTTCTACGTTAAACCTCAATAATATTGGAACATTACTACATCAGCTCTTGAAGGAGAACTTTATATCAGAGATAGAAGCAAATGCTGCAGGTATTGTTGAAATGCACTATGACTTCTTCTTGACAAACATAAAGAATCTTACTGAAATAAAGATGTATGATTTAACAGAATATGAAGGCTTAACGATGTCAGATGTAAAAGAAAGGCAAACCAAAAAAGAACCATATAGAGATGAAAGCACACTGACAAATGACCAGAAAGCCATTTTGGAAGCTCTTAAGCAAACAGGAAACCCAGCACTTATAGAAAGCTTTTGGAAAGATAATGTGAAAAGAAGTTTTATAAGAAGAGAAGCGGTCAGTTCTGGAAGTATCTTTGCACATTACCTATAAATCTTGAACGCTACCAAATCTTCAATGAACTGAACAAAAGAACTGCAACACTTATGACAGAAGACAATTGTTTCGTTTATGCTTGCATTCAGGCTGGAGTAAATGAAGAAACTATTGACCACATGAGAGAAGTCATTCGTGTTAGAGACTTTCCTCAAAGTAAAGTACAAGAAATTTCTGACGCAACAGGTATAGCATTTAATGTTACCATTGGTTACTTCAATGACTTAAGACATAATGAAATAAAGAGATACATACCAAAAGAATGTGAAACTGTTCGAACTATTGACCTACTTCTTGTTGAAGACCACTACATGCTAAACGAAAGACTTCCAATGACAACATACTTCATTCGAAATTACAAAGAAATCTTGAAGGAGTGTGGTGGAATGAACATTGAGAAACAGATGAAAATATATACAAAGAGAGAGAACAAATATGTAGTTCGTTATGATAGAACTACACCGTATGGGATGTTATGAAAACATTGTGGGAGTGCAAATTTTCGAACCTATTTCTTATGGAGAACTTTTCACATATACGACTGACTTATATAAACAGAACCTTGCACCATTTAAAGATTTGACATATGCTCCAAAGTATTGTGTACAACTGAAGAAGAAAGCCGAGTCAAAAGAAGTAAATAAAAATAAGTGCAAGTTCATTCCTGAGCACGTTTTCTTTGCTGACTTTGAGTGTAGTACCGATGGCTTTCATAAAGCTTTTAACATCTGTTATGACAGTGAAGATGGTTCAGTGAGTGAAAGCATTTGGGGTCAGAATGTGCAACAGAATTTTTGGAACGACTTCCTGACAAGAGTTTAATATATTTCCATAACCTCAGTATGATATAAACTTCATCTTAAGACACATGACAGAAGTGAAAGGAACTCCCATCATTAAAGGTTCACGAACAATGCAAATAACTGGCTTATATAAAGGACGGGCAATTATTATAAAAGACTCTTACAGTGTTATAAATAAGAAGCTTAAACTATTTCCTGCTATGTTTAACTTACAAACAGGACCGAAAGAAGTATTTCCATATAACTACTACAGCAGTGTTTTGTTAGCAAATGACAACAGAACTGGTGTCATTTCTGAAGCATGTAAGTTTGTCAAGGATGCAGATACATTCATGAAGAACATAGATTCCATCAAAGGTTGCAGAATAGATGAGAACCACTTCGACTTAGAAAAATATAGCACGTTTTACTGCAAACAAGATGTAAGAATTTTAAGAGAAGGTTTTGTAAGTTCCGCAATGACTATATTGAAAGAGTTTGATTTAAACGTTTATGACTACGTTAGTATTTGTTCTATTGCTAACAAATTGTTTGAGAACAGAGTGTACTTCCCGAATGGAAATCTTTATGACCTCTCAAATAAACCAAGAGAATTTATTTCGAGATGCATTCAAGGTGGAAGATGTATGTTGTCAGATAACATTAAACAAAAGAGCAAAAGAAACTCATTGCTGACTTTCGACGCTGTTTCATTATATCCATCAGCTATAAGCAAGACTTTATACTTTAGAAGGAATTCCAAAAGTATTGAAGGATGAGATGTTAAGCACAGAGTATCTCATGAGACATTTATTCGATGACGACCAAAAGGAACCCATTGGTGAAAGTTTATGTCTGGCTTCTTTGTTCTCATTAAGATAACAGAGATTGGAATACATAGACACTTTCCTTTAATAGTTTGTGACCCTGAACTAAATCCAGAACTTAACGTTCCCAGAAGTTCAAACACTTGCTGTCTCATGTATGTTGACCATATAACATTACAGGACCTTATAAAATATCAAGGTGTCAAATGTGAAGTGTTGCAAGGATACTATTACGATGGAAACAGAGATTTGAGAATAAGAGATGAAGTTAAGAAATTGTTTGAGTTAAGGTTAAAGTATAAGAAAGAAGAAAACCCATTACAAGAAATTATAAAACTCATTCTGAACAGCATTTATGGCAAAACCATTTTATCTCCTATTGAGTCAAAAATAACCATAGTAGATGACAAAGATGCTATAAGATATGCTATAAGAAATTACAACCATATAGTGAAGTTCGAAGGTTTGGATGGTTCAGATAAAACTATTTTCAAGCTAACGAAAAGCATTTGCAGACACTTTAACTTTTGCCCACTTGGTGTAAATATTCTATCAATGTCAAAACGTATTATGAATGAAGTGTTTTGCACGATTGAAGACTTAGGATTAAAAGCATTTTATCAGGATACAGATTCGATGCACATTTACAATGAAGACATACCACGTTTAGCTCATGAATTTAAGAAGAGATACGGTAGAGAACTTATTGGTAAAACATTAGGTCAATTTCATAGCGACTTTGCAGAAATCACAAAAGATAAACAAAGTTTAGCTTATAAAAGTATTTTCTGTGGAAAGAAGACCTACATAGACTTACTCACGAATGATTTAAATGAAGTTGCATTTCACTGCAGAATGAAAGGCGTGAAGCAAGATGTTATTGCTTTAACCGCTAATGAAATGTTTCCTGACTCTGTTCAGTGTTTCTATGATGAAGATAAAGGTTTAATGGTTCCGCAAGGAAAATTTGACAAAGACTCTGAGTTCAGTGTTATGCAGTTATATAAAGCACTTTATGACGGTCAAGAGATTGCATTCGACTTATGTAAGTCTTCTAGTCCTTGCTTTGCTGAAAAGTTTAACTTCTCAATAACGACTAAAACAAGCTTTATTCGTAAGTTGAAGTTCTGAGGTCATTTATTTTTGTCAGCAGTGAGACCATTCATGATAAAAATAAGCCGCTAGCGGCAAGGGCGAAGCCCATGTGGTCATTTACAATACTGCGATGGTAGAGTTTAAGAGTTGTGCTTCAATGTAGAGACAGTCCTTATGGTCTGGAGGTAAGAAACTGGGCAGTTATGGTCATGAGTGGAGAATGTCTATCCAAAACTCACGATTGAAGCCAGTTAATTTATAGTATTTAGGGTTAGGAAGTGGTGAAGTTCTTGTATGACCAATGAACTCATTTTCAACGCCTTCTATATTAGAGAATAATAATAGCTTGCTTTCTATCCCAAATGCCAGGTGTTACAATCTTTGAAAATTCATTTTTCCTCGGAAGCATTGCATCATAATTGAAAACATTCTTGAAATCATCACTTGGTTCAGAGATTTGAAATCTTATACGTAATGGATTTTCTTTCTCTTTAGCGACTTCATTGAATGGTGAATATATAACAAACTGACAGTCATGTGTTCCATCTTCATTTTCATTAAATTCATAATGAAAGTCTATAAGTTGTGGCTGACTACCTTCTTCTTTCAGTTGTGCAAGAAACTCACGTAAAGGCTGTAAAGTTTGTACTTCAATGTTAAACTTTTTCTCGAACATTTCATTAAATGAAATCATACATTGCAACAATGTTGTATCGTCTTTAAAGTATTTGTATATGTGAATGTTTTGGGCGCTTAAAGACTGTTCGTCATTTTCTATCTCGACTTGAAGTATAAAGTCAACTTTCCTAAATGCACGTGTTATATACATATTTGTATGCCAATATATTTCTTCATTTATGTTCACAATCCAGTCTGTTGGAAACTTAAACGTTACTCTGTTCCCCTTTATTTTGACGTCAGGGTTTTCACTACTGAACGCAACAGATAAAGGTATTTGTCTATACATTTAGTTCCAATAAAAATAAACCATTTACTCTTTCTTCACTTCAGCTTCTTTAGCTTTTGCTTCAGCTTCTTCTCTAGCTTTTTTCGCCAGTAGTCTTGGGTTCTTTTGTCTTCCAGCAGCTAATGCAGCAAGTTGTTTTTCACTAAGTTTTCTCTTTGGTCTCTCTGGCTTTTGTTCTTGTTTTTGTTCCTTCAGTTCGGATAAAATTTGCTCGCGAATTTCTTTCTTCAATGCTTCAAAATCTATGACCCCTTGGGTCTTGTCCGTAGGGCTTGTCTGAGTCATTTGACTGCAGATAAAAAACAAAATTAAAACTTTAACCGATGTAAAATGAGCTTGTCAAAATCAGAGCGAGAGTCTATTATATTAAATGACGCAAGAGGAATACAACATCCTTTCTATTACGTAAGTCAGAGTAAAGATGGTAAAATATACGTAAGAAAAAGAAAGGTTCCATTAGCGAATGCAGAGAGCGACAACATTAAGGTGTATGGCAAGGGTGAAGCCCATATAAAACCTTCTATTCAAACTGAAAAGTCAATAGAACCAGAAGAAAAGAAGCCAGATGTACTTTCAATAACGAACCAAGAGCTTATTGCAAAGTTCGTGAATTTCATTGAAAAACAAACCGAGTCAAAGATCCTGACCCGCCAGTGAAAGAAGTTGAGACAAAAGAGAATGTACAGTTCATTGAAAATGTCAAGAAACAACTTCCACCACGAATGCCAAGAAGAAGAGTGAGAATAATGAAGTAAATAGATATTTTTATCTGAAGTAAATACATGCAGAACGAACAGCTAAACGAATTTACTCCAGCAGAGCATATTCATCAGATTCGCTCATATTTCGATATCATAGACAATGCAGTTCAAATTGGTGACACTAATAGAAAATATTCTGACGCAAAGATTCCATCACAACCTGGAACTGCTAAAGATAACACATGGGTAACATTCAATCTCTCACCTCCTGGTGAAAATATGTTGGACCTTTACAATACATTCATTACGTATAAAATGGAAGGTCAATTTATTGTAGATAAAGAAATTGGTTCAGGTTCCAATAAAACAAACCCACCAGGATTTTGGATTGGTTTCGATGACGCTTTCTATGCAGTTGCTGGATATCAAATCCTTGCAAATGGTCGTATCGTATATTCTCAAGACAACGCAAGAGAAGAAGCATATATAACTTCAAACTCACAAACTACCGAACAAATAAAGAAAGTAGATGTTTTCTCAAAGACTCGACATGAAGATGTATGGAGTCATTCGGGAACATGCAGAACAGGACAAATTGTTAGTGGTCCAATTACAGCAGGAAAATCATTTGATTTTAAGCTTCGTTTAAGAATTCCTGTTAGAAAGATTCCTTCCATTAGAAGCTATAAGATTTATTCCTGCATTTGCTGGTAACATTCAGCTTAAAGTAAAGTTCAGTAGCGACGCCTTACAATGCACATCTATATCTGTAAATGATATCATTGCTTTCAATCCAACTCTTAAAGTTGCATTTGCTTCAGATTCAAATCCACCGACAAATAAATTTGTTCCATGGAATGAACCATTCACTATGATAACGAAGGCAGTAGAAGATAGTGGAACAGTTACTATTACAACTGTAACCAGCAACTATTTCGAACAAAGATGGATTTTAATGAATGTTTCATTCATCCAAAGTCATTCTCTTTAGACCCTAACATTTATACAGAACTTGTAGAACATTATACAAACGAGGCTTTATGTTTTCCTGTTAAAGTTATGGATTGGATTCCTATGGACGGTTCATTCTCAAAGAATACAGATAGTTCAAGTGCAACATTTACAGCAGCTTATACGCCTATTAATGTTAAAAGTATTTGGGCACTATTTAGAAAGAAAGACAACTATTATGTTAATTTTGAGAACCCTAAGTTTAAATATCTTCAGCTTTCCATGGGAGCTTATGGAAATATGCCTGCAGAACCTGAAAAATCATATGGACCTGTATTTTATGAAATGGTTGCGAACGCTTGCAATACAAACAATGATATGATGGATTTAATGAAGATGTTATGAGGTCATTGGTGGATGATGGTAGTGTGGAACATAAATGGGATAGCTATGACAACACACATTTCTTATGTGGTTTTCCAACAGAAGTGGACTTTTGCTTCCAGCAAGGTCAAACATCTACTGCTCCAATAACATACAAATTGTCTGTTAAAGGACCTATTGAACTAGCAACTGAAAATGTACCAAAGCCACTTATTGGATTTATGAGGGATTGTTGCTTTGCATCAGTGCGTGCATGGCATCCCAATAATAAGATTACGACTATAACTTAGCACGGACGACAGTGAGGAATAAAGGATGAACGTTTATTTTTAAAGCTTATAAATGAGTTCTTCATCAAGCTCTCGTGAACCTTCACCATCTATGAAACAAACTTTACCAAACGATTATGGAGCACCTATTGAATATTTCTTACGAGCTGCACAATGGCAAAGAGCAGTCTCACCAAGGTTAGGTGTTCCACCAGCTCCTGTCAAAAATAGCATTTGGTCAAGTCCTTATATAAAATATGGTCTCCCACTAGGTTTGCTAGCTACAGCAGGAGCAATGATGTTGAAAAGAAATAAAGCAAATGTTGTAAATAATACTGAAGTAGCTGAAGTTAAACAAACTCCGACACCATTGCCAAAACCAACGCCTTCACAAACAACACCTTCAATGACTCCTGAACCTATGGAAGTACAAACTCCTGTTCAAAAGTCAACTCCAAAACCGACTCCAACATTTAAACCAGAATCTACACCAATAAATCGTAAAACTCCTGCGTTTCCTTACTGAAAAAATAACGTTATTTTTATTTAATATTAAAATTTTTATTTGATTGAAATGACGACTAAAGTCACTGAAGCAATGAAACAAAAGTTTTTGGTAGAATACATTAAATCAGGAACTATTCCAGAAGGTTTTTACATTCATACTATGAAGGATGGTAGAGTTCAGTTTAGAAAGATAAAGCAACCATTAGATAAAGAAGGAATTTTGAGAAAGATTAAACTTCATGAGGACAACATTGCTGAACTTAAGAAGAAGTTAGAAGAGTTGGAGAAAGCAGACGACAGAGAGTTATAAAGCAATGAATTCAAGTGGGTGAAAAACCGGGTGAAAAAAGAGGTGAGATTTCACCGCTTCACCTAAATTTATTTTTGTGCTATGTTTTCATACGCGTGAGGGTGGTGATATCATTTATTTTTTATTTTATTTTTTTAAAATTATTTTTATTTTATTTTTATATAAATGACAGAACAAAAGCAACTCATACAAATCAAAACATATAACAAACATACATTTAAACATTTATTCTTCCTTCCTGAGCATAACATGTTCTTTCAAATACATCCGAGACCAGTTGACTTTTCATTGACTGTGTATAAAGATAGAAATAGTTATATCATTAAACCATACGATGACGAAGGTAAGTTATGTAAATTGTACGTTAAGAAGTTAGAGAAAGTTTATGGCTTCAAGTATGACTACAATAGGGTTAACACTGATGATGAAGATATTGAGGAAAATTTATGAGAACATTAGTGAAGTTGTTAGTGAGAACGATAGTGAGGTGAAATTGTTGGCGGCTTTGTAAATATTTAAGGTTAAGTTAGTTTTTGCGTTCATGTTGTAAAATATACGTTAAGAAGTTAGAGAAAGTTTATGGCTTCAAGTATTGGGTAAAGTGGAACGCAGTGCCACCATACCCAAGACTTGTATACTAACTATTTTTTCAATCTTCTGAGTCTTGTCGTTGAAAACTTCAACTGTCTTATGAGAAGCTGAGAACTTTGTAAAATCTTTTGAGATATTTTTTGATACATGACCTGGATCAAATCTTTCAAGATGAGAGACGCCAAATTCTTTAAAGACAGAGACACTTTTGTTATCTCGGTCTTTAATAATCTCTTTAACATCTTTCAAGATATTGTATTTCTTTAATTGCTTCAAGATGATTCGAGTTCCAGCACTTTCCATATTGTTGGAAGCTCCGGAATACTGAGCATGCTGTCTGTTTCCACCAATATGGTTGATGTTCACGCATGCAAGAACTCTTTTTGTGACAGCATCGAGCGCAGTTACTGTACAACTTGGCGAGTTTCGCCTGTGCGTCCATCTTGCATCAATGGATAAGTAACCACTGAAGGACTTTCTCGACAGCATTAGGGAAATACTTTTAAGTCTTCTAATCTTATCGTCACAAAATCTCTGTTGTCTCATGACACCACTCTTCACAGGGGGCTTAGTTCCACAAAGAGAAAGAAAGCGAGCACCTTTTGTATATGGCATTCCGGTCATTATGCAAGCACCAAGCATCTGTCGCGCTGAGAGTCGACGACGTTCGTGGAGTAAAATGTTATGCATTGCCTTTGTTTTCCGTTTTGGGTGAACAATATGGCCCATACAACAACAAAAAAATGAAATCCCGCCAAAAGTGAAAATTGAATAAAAAGTAATAATTAATAAATATATACTATATCATTAGATGAATATTTTGGAATAACATTTTAAAATCGAGGTTTTTCAATGGATAACGGTTCAATCAAAAATTTGACCCCATTTTAGAATCTACATTAAAAATGGAACATTTCTGTCGTTTCAAAATTCCAAAATAACGTTTCTATTCCTCTCAAAAGTAAAAATAAACTTTATTGGGGAAAAATATTTTTATTTTCCAAAAAAAAATGAAAACCTTAAATGCAAATCTAATTTTGATGCTTTTGTTTGTGATTTTTTGGATTTCGAAAAAAATTTGAAAATTCAGACAAGTTACCATTAACACTAATACGTTTCAGCGAGTCGGTCCCATCAGAGAAATTTTCATAAATCGGCGATATAATTTATTATTTCAGCAAAATATTCTCAGATCCAACTAGAATAAGGTCAAATTATACAAATTTAGCAAAGGCTAGTTATCCTACCTATTCAATTAACTTTAATTTTAAATAATTCAAGACAATTCTCAAAATTACCTTAATAATCGCGTTCTCTTCGCAAAATGACGATTCCTCATTCACTACCAGCATAACTGAGGGCTTGTGCTCACAGAATAATACAGATAATTTACTTATTAATGCAAAATTTAGTACCAAAAGGTAATCATAGAAGATACAAAAAAAGTTTCTTTATTTTGATTGCTGATTTTATTTCTTCTAAAATTTACCAAATCTAAAAAATCCAAAATTGAATGCTATTGAATTTCATGTTTATGTAACATATACTATTTATTATATAAGGAATAAAAATTTTATAGTTTTAATCAAAAATAAAGGTGTACTAAATGCATACAAAACAAGGTATTTTTTACTCATCCAAAATATGTTAACAGTGCTATTTATATAATCAATATCCGAATTTCGAAATCATTTTGATGAAATCTTTATTTTAAAATTGAGTTGACTGTTAAAATCACCCGAGAAGAGGGATTATCTCAATGAAAAGTACATAAAATAGCAAACGCACAAGATGGCACTATGCAGCTTTATATTGTTATACAGGATGAACATATAAAATGTTTGGAAAACACTTACTTCGCTCTACAAATGTGTATCTCTTTATATCAAAGATTCTTCTCAAATTATTGAGAGACTTCTCTCAAAAAAAGGAAAATTTGATAACTAAAAAAAATTATGGCATAACCTCTCGTTTTGCATAGATATATATTTACATGGTCACAGAGCTTATTTTCATTGTCAAAACTTAAAAATTTTTAGTGGACTATACCCTTAAAATATGATTATTAATATGTTTTTAAAATAAAAAATTTGAAAGTTAATTTGAGATTCTCATATAATTTTTTGAATGAAAAAAATAAATATAGTCTATATGAGTTTTTGAATAATCACTCTTGAGATATATCTAAAAAATAATTAAAAATAGAGTTTGAGAAGACTTTTCAAGGTGTAATGAAAAGTGTGATATAGAAAATAATTATAGATATTTTAATTTTATATATTGTGCTAAGCATTATATTAAATTTTTAGGAAAAACACTTTTCATAAGTATTCAATATTTGAAAATACGCTCCAAAAAAGAATAGATTCTTTTATATTCGCTTATATAAAAGGAGACTCTCTATCAGATGCGAATGCCTGAATTCAGCACCTCTGATAGAGAGTTTCCTCTTATATAAGAAAATCTTTTTCATTCGTTTTTGTTAATATAAAAACATCAAAATCTACCAATATGAGAAATTAAACCCTGCGAGGCACCAGTCTAGAACTGGCACTTCGCAGGGTTGAATTTCTCTTGACAAAATACAATAATCAAATGCTCCAAAGTTTTCAAATTTTTATTAGGAATAGGAGCCTACAAAGCACTGATTATATATCAGTGCCTGGTAGGCTCCTATTCCTTCTCTAAATGGGAGAAACTTTGTTTGAATAAGATAACATGCGAACAAAGTTTCTCCCATTTAGAGTGGGATTTGGAGGGTGGGAGGTACATAGATAGACTATGTATCTCTCACCCTCCAATTCCCTCGGGAAAGTTCGAAAACTTTGGTGCAATCAGCAACGATTGCACCAAAGTTTTTGCGTTTAATTGAAGGAATTGCTCCTTATGATATATACAGTTACAATGCATATATCATAAGGAGCAATTCCTTCCAGATATCTGGCAAACTTGCTCGCAATGATTCACAATTGCGAACAAGTTTTGTCATTTGTCAAGAGAAATTAAACCCTGCCAAGCGCCAGTTCTAGAACTGGCTCTTCGCAGCGTTTAATTTCTCATATTGGTAGCTTTTTATGTTTTTATATTAACAATAACTCATGAAAAAGATCCGCTTATATAAGAGGAAACTCTCTATCAGAGGTGCTGAATTCAGGCATTCGCATCTGATAGAGAGTTTCCTTTTATATAAGCAAATATAAGAGAATCTATTTTTTTTGGAGCGTATTCTCAAATATTGAATACTTATGAAAAGTGTTTTTTTCTAAAAATCTCAGAATATATTTACAATAGTAAAATAAATAAGATATTTAAATTTATTTTTAAATGATTTTTTTATATGAGATTCTCAAAAGTTATATCAAAAGTCTGTTTTTTCTAAAATCTAATATCATAATCTATTTCTCATTTTAAGCACATCTTAATTCATTTTATTTTCTATATTTTTTCAATATTTTTGAGGGAGTTGTGTTGCTTCCCCGACGATAAAATTGAGAGGTTTACACATTGACACTACTTAGCATGCAACATAAACACATTTCTATTGTTATAAAAGTCTTAAGTGCTTGTGATCAGACAAATCTGTTTTTCAATAAGACATCTTAGAAAAAAAAATTGTAATTTGACTATTTCAATATCATAAACACATTTCTATTGTTATAAAAGTCTTAAGTGCTTGTGATCAGACAAATCTGTTTTTCAATAAGACATCTTAGAAAAAAAAATTGTAATTTGACTATTTCAATATCATAAACACATTTCTATTGTTATAAAAGTCTTAAGTGCTTGTGATCAGACAAATCTGTTTTTCAATAAGACATCTTAGAAAAAAAAATTGTAATTTGACTATTTCAATATCATAAACACATTTCTATTGTTATAAAAGTCTTAAGTGCTTGTGATCAGACAAATCTGTTTTTCAATAAGACAAGTAGTAGAATATGAAGGGTTTTGTGACTTTTTTTGTAAACGTAAGAATTCATACAATATCGAGCGATTTTGTATCATTTTTTTAACACATTAATTTTAAAATATATTTATTTTTTTATTCTTACATAAATGACCCAACAAGTAAAACCAGATAAAATAGATTATCGAATTTTAGAGGATGGTGTTCCTGTTTATATTCAAAGATTTAAAGGGAAGCAATATTATAGAATTGTTAATCCTGAATACATAAAACATTTATTTAAAAAGGAAGACTGTGAATTATTAAACGTTAATGAATATGAAACCAATAAATCAAAATTGAAATATAAATATATTGGAAGTGATGAAAGATGCAAAGATAAAGATAAAGTTTATATAGTTTCATATAATGAATGGAAAACCAATAAGATAAGAAAACATTTAGGAGATTATGGTAAAAGTTCTGAATTCTTCAAATCTAGTATGTACGAGAGAGTAAAAGAAATTAGAAATAATTATTTTCATGAATAAAAGATTCACTACCATAATGAAATAAAAAAAATAAACTTTAAAAATTCATGTCTTACATTTTTGAATAATTTATTTTTTTATTCGTATGAAATGAGCGTCAAAACTAACGACGTGAAAACATTAGGATTCACAAACGAGGAAATAAAGGATATATTAGATGAGATGTGTTATGAAGTTAGTAAATATTATTTAAGAAATTGTCAAAAATTTGCCGAGTTATTAAATGAGTTTGATTATGATGGAAAAATGAATAAAGATGATGTTATAAATTTCTTATATCCCACATCTAAAGAAGAAAAACCTAAAGAACCTGATGTTTTCCCTGAATATTATGAAGAACGGATTAAAGATGATGATGAATACGATGAAATTGAAATTGAAAGACTGAAAAAAATAAGAGATGAAATAGATGAAAAAATTAAGGAATTAAGAGAAGTTGAAAAATATAATGAAAATGAAGTAGAGGGTTTAATGAATATCCCAGCTTCAGAATCAGAAGTTCAGAAATCTCATGAAGAAAGATATAAAAATTATGTCTCAGAATCAACACAAAATTTATTAGATGGTGAAATAGACGAAACACTTTCAGAAGAAGGTCCTAAATTTATTCGTAAACATAAGTTACAATTTATTGATAATGAAGAATACCCCTGTATCCTACTTTCACCCCCTCTCGATTCTGAGAAATTCAAAAAAGCTCTTAAAAACGTGACGTATGCAACTAATACGATTAAGAAAGAAGATCATGATATTTACACAAATTATTATTTAAATAAATGCACAGGTGTTGATAAAGTTTTTGATTTATTAGATAAAATATCAAAAGAAACAATTGGTACATATAAAATTTTATGCGATTGTGGTTTCATTATTGAAGATACCAATAATGTTTCATATGAAAGAACAGCACCGAAGGAAGACGAAGTTGAAAGGTCTATACCATTCGTTATTAAGAACATAAAAGATATGAAAACTTATAAACATTATATTTATTCATTTATTTCAGAAAAAATGGAAGCAACCCATAAAACATCATCTCATCATTTTATAGCTATTCATACATTCCTTTTCAAAGTTGTGAAATTAAATAAGACAGGAATTAGATTTAATGTATCAGGGTACGCATTCTTGAGTAAATTAAAATGTATTCGTCACGTCGCAGATGATAAAAATTTATGTGTTCTTAATTCATTTTATGGGCTTTAAAAAATAAACTTTATTTTTATTTATTTTTTAATTTTTATTCTTACATAAATGAATAAAAATGGAACAGCTAAAATGAATGATAATCAAATAAGAGCCGAAGGTAGAAGGTTATTTAAACGCTTCTATAACATTCCTGATGGTGTTAATCCTAAAACTCGTAGAAGCTATTTAAATGAAGCAATAGATGCATATGAAGGGTTTGACATTTCATCAGAAAGTGAGAGATTAGCAAGAATGTTAAACGTTAATATTGATTTTTATTATTGTGACCCTCAACCAGAAGACGTAGACATTAACAAGGTAGACTTTCCATTAGTGGAATCAATAATGATAGATCCAGAATTTGAAACAGTAAATATTTTATTAACACAGAGTCCATGTGGAAAACTTCACGCTGACAGAATACAGACGTTGAAGCACTCACAGGATATAAAGTTTGCCCCTTTTGCAAAGAAGAAGTATATTCTATCCGTGATGATCCAGAAAGGAAAAACCAAAGAAGATTTTTAAAACATTGTGAGAAATGTAAAGAAAATAATGGAAGATTAATTCAAGACGTTCAATTGCAAAACACACAACAACCATATGCACCACATATCACGAAACAGAAGATATATCAATGGCTATTAGCACATAATTTGCAGGAATATTATAAACCAACAAGATATTATATTACTTTTGACTTCGAAACATTAGAGACTAAAGAAGAACTTCAACTTTCTGAATGTGCAACTTTGAACGCTTACTTAAAACCATTTATGGTATCATCAACTGTCAAAATAAAGCCGCAAAGCGGCGAGGTCGTAGACCGTGATAAAACATTTACGAGGAATTTTTGCTTAACATCAAGTGATTCGTTCATTTCTGATTGGATTGAATTTTTATTTTCAACCTGTTCATTAGTTGCTAAATCAAATATTGAACAATATGAAGAATTAATGAATACATTAAATGAGAAACAAAAGGAAGCAATGAAAGAGCTTTTAGATGAAGAATTTAATAAAGTGAATATCATTGGTTTTAATTCGGGAAAGTTTGATTTAAATTTAATTCTTCGTGATTTAAATACTGCAAAATGGAAGATAAAATCAATGCTGGGTTCTTCTTCTCAATTTAAGCAAGTCATAGTAAAGAAAACAAACTGTCCATATGAATTAAGATTTATTGACATCAGAAATTATATAGCGGGTGGAACATTAGACCAATTCACTCAAGATTTCGGAAACAATAAATCACGTGTTAAATCCTTTTTCCCTTATCAATTCATCACATGGGAGAATTACGAAGATGAATTATATAAAAAGGAACCATTCACTCAAGATTCATTTTATTCAGCATTAACACAAGAAACAATATCCGATTCAGATTATCAAATATATCTCAATGATGCTAAAAATTTTGAGAATAGATTAGAATATTTTATTCATTATTGCAATAAAGACGTTGAAATTATGATTGACCCAATTGATAAAATTATCGAAGAAACATTTGTTTATAAAATTGACATGCTTCATAATCTTTCTTTATCATCGAATGCATCAATGATTCGTTACGCGTTAGCATATAAGAACTTCAATCCTAACGAAACATATCCAGAAGAAGAAAATGTGGAATCAAGTTTTGAATTAACAAAAAAGTATTGGAAATATAAAATTGAATCATATAAGAAACAAGATGAAAAGGCGAAAAGAGATACCAAAAACAATGTTTCAATGGATGACTATCAATACTATCACGATTTAATCCTTTCATCTAAATGCAAAATGTGTGGTAAAGCGTTTACATATGTAAATAAACCAACATTGGATAGAATCGATAATGAAAAACCACATACCAAAGAAAATTGTCAGTTAATGTGTTGTTATTGCAATGTCGTGAAATCAAATAATGATGAAGATGTTCAACGTTTAAGAATCAATTTAAGAAATTATGCATTAAAAAATAATTTACCAATGACTTTAGATTCAGTTGAAGCTTATCACATTCTCCGTAATGGAATTACTGGTGGTCTATCAAATGTTCAACATAGAGTAAATCTTAAAGGAATCACGCGCATTAATAAACTTGCATATAATCCAGAAACTAAAACTGTATCAAATGAGGACACTTCCAACATCATGACTCATTTCGTTGGTGTTGATTTTAATTCATTATATCCTTCATCATTTTCATCTAATCCTCATGATTTCATTCAATATACTGACCATAAAATGTATATGCCGGGAAGATTGAATGGTGTTATCATTTGTGATACAGCAACAAAGAAAGCAAAAGCATTGGGAATTATTAGAAAGAAAAATAGTTTATTCGTGGCTGAAGTAAAGGGTCACATTGATGAAAAATACATTAATGATTACATAAACTTTTTACCGATAATAAGAAACTTAGATATTATCACAGATGAAAAAACAATTGGCAGTTTTATGTATAATTACATGAAATCAAACAATCTACCAGTTGACCAGAAACAGAGGAAATTAACTCAGTTAGCATCAACACACAACCAATATCAACCATTTTCTTCTTATTATCTTTGGTATCTAATCGACAGATTTCATTTTATCATTGATGACATTCAATCAATTTTAACATTTACTAAAAACACTTGTTTTAATGAATTTGCGAAAGAATTTATGAACGAAAGACAAAAGGCTGAATTAGAAGGAAATAAAGGAAAAAAGTTTATTTTTGCAAGATTTCACTTAATGGATCATATGGTTACGATGCAATGAATACACAAAATTACGCAAAGACTAAAATAATGAATGCACAGAAGTCACGCGTTGCATGTATGTCAAATAAGTTTAAAAACATAAGAGAAATAGGTGAAGATACATATCAAGTGATGCTTAAAGATAGATTTTATAGATGTGATACATGTTTACAAGAGGCATTCTTCACTTTAGATAATGCTAAATACTGGTATTTGGTTTTCATTTATGATTTTATGTATAAATGCATGAATGTTAATCGTTTTCATTTCATTGAAGGTGATACTGATTCATCTTATTGGGCAATCGCTGGCGACCCAAGTCTTCCTAACACTCAAGCATTTCAAGCAATTGTTACCGATAAACAATTTTATGATAAAAACATTTTCAAATTCGCACCATTTGATTTCTTCTGTTTTGATGAGAAATTTAAACCTAAATTAAAGAATAAAGCTGAAGAAAAAGCACATGAGAAAAAATTATTGGGTTTAGCAATTGAGAAACAAGGCGATAACATGGTTGCTTTATGTCCCAAGTGTTATACATCATTCAACGGTTCAATTGATGGAAGTGATTTTAAAAAGATTGCACAAAAAATGAAAGGTGTTAGTTTACGACAAAATAAACAATTAACACCTAAAAATATTTGGATATAATAAATGATAAAGTGATATTTGATGGTCAGAATATTAATTTACAACTTAAAAACGGGTCAATGACTCGCTTAACAATCGGTAAGACTGCATTAACAGGAGCACACACTAAGGCTGTATGTTGTGAAAATGGATGTTGTATGCCATTTATTTAATACAATTTAAAATTTTATTCTTAATGAAATGCCACAGAAGAGACAAAAGGAACCGTTAATGATGGTTTTGATACTATGATTCAAAGATGATAAACAAATGAGAAACGTTTTAACATTACCAGAAGCTCAAGCATATGCCAAACGTCAAGGTCCAAATTGGGAAGCACACGAAGCAGACATTACGGGTCCAAAACACTTATTTTATTTTTATATAAATGGATAACACAGATTTAAAAATTTTAATTGATGATTTAGTACTTAATCAAAATTTTCTTGTTATTATGGTTAAAAGCATATCTCAAAAATTGATAACAATATAACGGGTGATGATATGGAAATTATTATCCATATTATAAAAATGAATTTTGAAATATCATGATAGAATAATTTCTAAAATTAAAGACAAAATTAAAAATAATGAATATACAAAGGGAAAAACTAAATTACAACTTAAACAATTGAAAGATTTCAAAAATAAAGTATTAACAGAAGAAGATATTGATGAATTATATAAATTATATAATCCTGAGCCGCAAAAGCCAAAGGAACAAAAACAAATGGTGCAAAACACCCAGGTTCTTCAGACCATAAATGATGCACAAGCTTTAATTTATGAAAGGTTGTTCTTGAAGCAGGTTCTTCAGACCATAAATGATTTCGGGTCAATGGTTGTCAATGGTTTAGTCGACATTCATTTGCTCCATATCCATATTCATACGAAATCGATCATCTGGAATATTCAAAAGGAAACGTTACTTATTTATTTGCCATTAACATTAACACTAGATATTTATATTGCATTCCAGTGAAAGGGAAAACAGAACAGGAAACAAGAAGAGCTATTCAATACTTACTAGATCATGAAAGAGTAGATAATATCAGGGGTGATGGTGATAAAGGATTTCAGGCAGCTATGACTCATTATTTCCCACAAATTAATTTTTTCTTTTCATCCTCTCCATATACGTTTCATAATAAAATAGTTGATGCGGTAATGAGAACTCTTAGAGATGCGTTAGGGGTTAACGGTCAGATATACTGGGATGGAAATCATGACTCCATCATACAGCAGTTAGTATATTATTACAATAATACATGGCATAGAACTATAAAACATGAAACCAGTGGAAATGAAAAATGATATTTCAAAAGAATGGGAATATATTAGAAAGCAAATGGAAAGGTTGAATGATGTTAAACGTGAACAAATTAATTCGGGGCTCATGAATTTTAAACAAGGAAATAAAGTTTTGATTCATCTCGATTATGGAAAAACTAATAAATCAATGACAAAAAGAAGACGAAGATTTGACACAATAGCTGAATTTGTTAGATATATTAACGGCAATGCATTAGTTGAAGTTGACAATAAATTAATAGAAATTCCGATTTATTTTATTACTCCATTTATTTAAATAATATTTAATTTTTTTTATTTCGTAAGAAATGAGTGACAACAAAGCAGTCAAGAGTCCAGACAATGAATATAAAAAGAAACTAAACAGAATTAAATCAAAAATATGCTATTACAAAAAGAAGCCGCAATGTGGTGGGGTTGATGCCCATAAAACTAATGGAACTGAAAACGATAAAGAGAGGAAAGAAATAATCGAAAAATTAGAAACTTACCGTTCAATCCTTAAACTGAGTGAAGCAAAAATAAAAGAATTTAATAGAATAAATAAATTGGTTGGAAGAGATGAATTTAATAAAGATGAATTTTTAAACTCTATCCAAATTTAATTTTTATTCCTCTTCGACAACATCTCTCTTTCCATCATTACTGCATAACCACATTTTCTCAATTTTAGTGGTTTGTTATTTTTAACATGTTCTTGCATCATTTTATCATTTCCTCCCTTGTTATGATTCGTGGTAAATTTTGAGCTTGTGGGGTATTCATTTATGATAAAAATAAAAATTTAAATTATGCCGTTCTAAAGTTTGTGACAACATGACATTTTGACAACATCATGGGTTATTCAATAATTAATTATTTTTGAAGAACTGAAGGGGTCACCAGGTCACCAGGTCATTTAACTTCTCTGAAAAAATGTGACAACATGACATTTTGACAACATCATGGGTTATTCAATAATTAATTATTTTTGAAGAACTGAAGGGGTCACCAGGTCACCAGGTCATTTAACTTCTCTGAAAAAAATGTGACAACATGACATTTTGACAACATCATGGGTTATTCAATAATTAATTATTTTTGAAGAACTGAAGGGGTCACCAGGTCACCAGGTCACCAGGTCATTTAACTTCTCTGAAAAAATGTGACAACATGACATTTTGACAACATCATGGGTTATTCAATAATTAATTATTTTTGAAGAACTGAAGGGGTCACCAGGTCACCAGGTCATTTAACTTCTCTGAAAAAATGTGACAACATGACATTTTGACAACATCATGGGTTATTCAATAATTAATTATTTTTGAAGAACTGAAGGGGTCACCAGGTCACCAGGTCACCAGGTCATTTAACTTCTCTGAAAAAATGTGACAACATGACATTTTGACAACATCATGGGTTATTCAATAATTAATTATTTTTGAAGAACTGAAGGGGTCACCAGGTCACCAGGTCACCAGGTCACCAGGTCATTTAACTTCTCTGAAAAAATGTGACAACATGACATTTTGACAACATCACAGGAGGAAGGCAAAAATAAATTCCAGTCATACTTTATAAAGCTTCATTCACAGGTATTTCATCGTCAGTAAATGATTCCTCATTATCGTTTGGTTCAATTTGTTTATATAATTCTTTCA
Source organism: Trichomonas vaginalis G3 (assembly GCF_026262505.1). Classification (NCBI taxonomy): domain Eukaryota; phylum Parabasalia; order Trichomonadida; family Trichomonadidae; genus Trichomonas; species Trichomonas vaginalis. Next base: position 39,623,270 of record NC_067206.1, on the reverse strand, counting down.
TTTCTTCTTTCAAAACATAATACCGTGTTTGTTTACCATCTATTTTTCTTTGTTTCCTTTCACATTTATCCTTAATGCTCATTTGAAAGTTTTTGTCTTTCATGTCTGATGGTTTGCAGAATAGAGCATTTTTACACGTCATACCTGCACATAATTCATCATAATGTGTATTTATCCATTCATCTAAAGGATTTGTTGATAATTCTATTAAATCTTGTTTGGCTTCAGTCATCGGTATGATTCGTACATTAAATGATGAAAGGTCGTAATTGATAAAATATGTTAGTAAATTATCATAAAATTCCTTAGTGCATGAATCCATTAAATTCTTGAAGTAATCAAATTGACCCTTGAATTTACCATTAACTCTTAAAACTACGTATCTTCTGTCTCCAACTTCAATTTTGACAGGGTAGACGTTGTTAGTTACGAAAATGAAGTTTGCAACATTCTGAGCAGTTCTTCTGGGTTGATTCTTTTCATTAATTCTAATCTCATTATCCGTAATAATTGATTTCAAAGCGTTGAAGTTTGCGAGTCTGTCTTCACCTACATTCTTGAGTTCATTAAGTACAAGAAACATTTTATTTTCAACTACTGAGTTGAAATTACCCGTTAGCTCACCTATTTCGGTAATGTTTTTACATGAATAACCTGCGAGAAGTTCAGAAATAATATCTGTAAATCTGTTTTTACCTGTTCCCTGAAGTCCTTTCAAAATAATTGCTGTTTCATTCTTGATTCCAGGATGTTGAATCATTGCTGCAATCCAGCCGAGAAGGTATTTATACACTTCATCGTTATTATCACAAATGGCTTCTTTAATGAAATTCATAAACATCTCAATTTTTGAGTAATCTACTTTTTCGAGAATGTTGTATTTATAACCCTAAAACGTTGAGAAAACATCTGGGGAATCAGATTTAAAGCAAACACCCTTAACGGTTAATGAGGATAATTGATTTAATAGTACGTCCCATGCTGTTATGGTTTTACCTTCTTCTTTAAATAATTTAATCATTTTGAGTGACTCTTTCATGTTTGATTGAAGAACGAATGATATTTGATTCATTTTGTCGTGGATATTATAATCTTTCTGAATGAAATATTTATTTCCACAATCTACAAAACGGATTACACGTGATAAATCCTCAATTACTTCAGAACTGTTTTTATACTGATGATTTTCAGCCTTGCGTCTAATATCTGTTATCAAAAACGAGTCATCAAGTTTGATATCAAATGTTATTTTTGGCTTACGTAATAAAGGTAAAACATATTCATCATAATATTCCTTTTGATAAAGTTTTAGAATCTTCACTAAAACAAATGGAGAAGTCATTAAATGTGCATATCTACTACGTGCTTTTTCAAAATTACTTTTTGCATTTTCAGTTAAATTGCAGAAATTATAAACGTTATCGTATGCTTCATTAATTAAATGATCTGGTAACGAATTAATAGCTTGAAACAGTGTGAATAATGTAACTTCTTTTTCTAAATTCATGTTTCCACCGTCATTATGTACTTCAAAATCACAGATGCCATCAACTATGCTTTGAGCTAGTTTATCGTCAATGTTTACATCTTTGTTTTCATTCATTATACTCTTTATTTCTTCATTCTTCTGTTCAACTCTTACCTTAATATTCAAATCATTTAATATATCATTCACTGTTCTAGTTAATGTTGAATCATAACTTCCACGAATGAATGAGTATGTATTGATTGGTTCTGATGCATTCTTGCGAACTCTTGAATCAGCCATAACTACTAATGAACGCTTTGAATCATCAATAGAAGTCATTATGTCAATATCATAATCATTGCAGGAATAACATTTAATCATTCTGTTCGAAACTGCATAGAAGAAATTAGTGTTGCAATAAATGTGAAGACCTCCTGAAGCGGTTTTAACGATAACATCTTTATCCGAAAGTTTTGATAAAATGTCTTTTCTAACTGTTTCTTTAAGTTCATCATTGTACGATTTATTGATATCAACATCTATAATCGTTAAATTTGAAATTTTATTTACTAATAAAGCTGTACCAGTTTTCCTTCCTCTTCCTCCATCATGTTTGAGGTAGTTATGTAAATCAATCTTGTTTTCACCAATTCTTTCGTTGAGGGTTTTAGTTTCTGCCACAACTAATTCCTCAGCTAATGAATCAATAACTTGTTCATCAGAAATGATAAAGTTGCTGTTGTTGTTTGTTGCTGTCATTTATATAGGAATAAAAAAATAAAAATAATTTTAAAACTAACTTTATTTTTGGGCTGCATCAAATTTTCGTAAATGTTGTCAAAATGTCATGTTGTCACATTTTTTCAGAGAAGTTAAATGACCTGGTGACCTGGTGACCCCTTCAGTTCTTCAAAAATAAGTCATAACTGCCTTCCTCCTGTGATGTTGTCAAAATGTTATGTTGTCACATTTTTCAGAGAAGTTAAATGACCTGGTGACCTGGTGACCCCTTCAGTTCTTCAAAAATAAGTCATAACTGCCTTCCTCCTGTGATGTTGTCAAAATGTCATGTTGTCACATTTTTTCAGAGAAGTTAAATGACCTGGTGACCTGGTGACCCCTTCAGTTCTTCAAAAATAAGTCATAACTGCCTTCCTCCTGTGATGTTGTCAAAATGTCATGTTGTCACATTTTTTCAGAGAAGTTAAATGACCTGGTGACCTGGTGACCTTCAGTTCTTCAAAAATAAGTCTAACTAATGCCTTCCTCCTGTGATGTTGTCAAAATGTCATGTTGTCACATTTTTTCAGAGAAGTTAAATGACCTGGTGACCTGGTGACCTGGTGACCCCTTCAGTTCTTCAAAAATAAGTCATAACTGCCTTCCTCCTGTGATGTTGTCAAAATGTTATGTTGTCACATTTTTCAGAGAAGTTAAATGACCTGGTGACCTGGTGACCCTTCAGTTCTTCAAAAATAAGTCATAACTGCCTTCCTCCTGTGATGTTGTCAAAATGTCATGTTGTCACATTTTTCAGAGAAGTTAAATGACCTGGTGACCTGGTGACCCCTTCAGTTCTTCAAAAATAAGTCATAACTGCCTTCCTCCTGTGATGTTGTCAAAATGTCATGTTGTCACATTTTTTCAGAGAAGTTAAATGACCTGGTGACCTGGTGACCCCTTCAGTTCTTCAAAAATAAGTCATAACTGCCTTCCTCCTGTGATGTTGTCAAAATGTCATGTTGTCACATTTTTTCAGAGAAGTTAAATGACCTGGTGACCTGGTGACCTGGTGACCCCTTCAGTTCTTCAAAAATAATTAATTATTGAATAACCTGAAAACATTAACATAAACATTAACCTGAAACCATTAACGTAAACATTAACGTAAACATTTATTTCTGCAGTTCATCCATTACTTCATTACCTAATTAATTACAGACATAAAATATATTTAGTTCATTCAATAAACACGGTACCATGCGAATACGATCACAAATGGTGGCATATAATCTTTACCCAAGCCTGTTGGATTTGTTGTGAAAGTATGGACATGATTTCCTCCTGGTTCAGTTGGTCGAAAAGTCTTTTTTGCTGAATGGTTATAATCTGGAGATAAAACATCATAGCCAGCTTCATATTCTGAGTTGTATAATGGGTGGTCTCTTAATGAGTGTGTATGGTCGCCAGAAAAGTTTGTAGTTCCTGTATGAGTGTGCGGGGGTAAGTTTGCTTCTTTAATTTTCTTCGAACCTCCTGTTTGCTTTGAATATCTAGCACAGTATAAGAATTTATCTACAATCTACTTCCACGTACCGAAACCCAGAACTGTTGCTGGATTTGTTGAGTTCATTGACGTATAAATAGAACCAATGGGGTAAATCATCTCAAGAATTGTATTTAATCCATTATGAATATTGAATTTATTATATAATATTGAATTTGGGTGAGTATTTAAAACTGGTCTTGTTATCAATATTAACGTATTATTTTTGAAAATTGCTTTTCTAACATCTTGAAATTTTGTGATTTCAGACCAGTTTCTTCCATCACTACTGATATTTACTAAATCACCACATCCTAAAGCAATGAAATACCCATCAATATAAAATAAATTTGTAAATCTATAATTTTGAGTAAGTTTTGGAGTGAATGAATAAACCAATTCCCAATTTGATAAATCCTGTGATAAATAAATATGTCTGTTATAACTTACGGGATATGAATAGACCATTTCACCTGAAACGAGAACATAAACATTTGATCCATAACATAAAGCTTCAATGTCTCTATCAGCTTGAAAAATTTGTTCAAATTGACCTTGTGGTATTGAAGATGATCTATAAATTTTATCATTTTGTAGGATAAAATACATGTTGTTAATGTAATACCACTTACTTGTATAATCAATTTCCAAATCTGATGACATCATACTAAACATATAATAATTTATCCCATCCTCACTAATGAAAATTTGATTGACTTCATAAATTAGTACCCATTTATTATTAACGCATCTAATAGGATTATTTGAATATTTAAATTTAGCATCTTGATTTAAATTACATTTGAACCATTGGATACAATCGAATGAATAACAAGGGCAAAAATCATCTTCAACCGTTATCATTCCCATAAATTTACCGTTATTATATTCAACATATAAAATTCTTGGATTAATGATTGGCTTTCGTGTATCAGGATTCAAAACAGATGGAGTAAATGATTCATAGTTTTTAAAATCATTTGTTTTAAAATAATAAAGCACTCCAGCTGTATAAAATAAATACATGGTCACTCCATCGAAACATATCCATTCAAAAGAATCTATATCAAAGGTTTTATCTGATGATTTCATAAAATTTAAAAATGGTGGAGTAAAATAGACCTCTGATTGTTTTATTTCTTCATTAACAAATGATATATTAGCTTTCTTATTTAACTCACTATCCACATATTCCTTATCTGCTTTCTTATTTAACTCATCGTTAACATATTCCTTATCCGCTTTAAGGTCTAAACATCCTGAAACCCATCCTGTATCGGCTTTAGTTTTTAAAATCTTTGATGTCCATTCATGATACCATTCAACCCTTTCTTTAATTTCATTATCTTTTTCATCAACATAAACCAAATTTGCCTTCTTCATTAACTCACTATCCACATATTCCTTATCGCTCTTCATTATGTCATTTAGGAAACCTTCTATGAATTCCTCATTTAAATTAAATCTTCCAATCTTCAAAACTTTAGGAAATGCATTTAATGCGTAATATCTCTGTTCTTCTGGTGGAATTGATGTTATATCATCCGTTATACCTTTAATTTTAGAATTCATAAATAAAATTTCTTTTATATTTGATATCACTGCACCACCCTTGCAAACGAATTCGAAATGTTCATTTTTCAATACTATCTCCAAATCTCCATATTTCAACCTTTGCGTTTGTTCTGCCGTCTTTGAATTATATGCATATATGGCGTATGTAATGGTCTGAGGGACCTGGGTGTTTTGCCTTAAGTTTTGTGGTTGCTGTTGTTTAATCATTTATTATGATTTAAAAATAAATATTTAATCTGTTATCTCATCAGCTATTTTTTCTATTTGAAATTGCCATAATATTTCATTCATGAATTCTAAATCACAATCAAATAGGTCAGTTATTCTAAATTTAATATTTGATAAATCTTTTGAATGAAGAATAAATGAATTCCCGGATAATTGAAACGGATATGATAAAGAAAATGTGTTTAAGTTGATGGATAAAATGTTTTGTATTGATGGGTAAGAGTTAGGGTCTAATGTTTGATGTGAAAATCTCATTGGGGTATTAACTTTATCACATTTGATTAAAATGAAATTGGAACCAGTGTCAGAATACAAAACATCCCCAACATCTTTTTCAAAATTTAATATCCCCAACAATGAACGAAGATGAGGAGTACAAAATTTAATTTTCAGCGGAAATTTAATAAGGTTATTTATTTCATCAAGTTCAAAAAGTTTATCAGGTTTTGATTTAAAATTTTCTTCATACCATACGATAAATGATTCATTTAAATAACTTAAAATCATGTTAATATCCCATTTCGCTATCACATTATTTATATACATATCATACGTTTTTTCATTTAATAAATGGATATATAATCTGAAGGGTCTAAAAGGAATGGGATAAATTTAAAACATCACAGAAACGTAGAGTAACATTTATAAATCCCTAACTGTTAAATTTAATTCACAGCTATTTTTTTTATTCCGAATAATATTGAATACATGACATTGTTTATTTTAGATTAAAATATGGTAAAGCGTTATTTCCAGTGATAAAATAAAATAGAAAAGATTACCTCAGAATTCATAAATTCAACGATAAGAAAATTATTCAATGTTTATAATTTTAGTGTTTTCAGAAAATATTGAGTCAATGTCATATTCAATCAACAGGATTTATATTTTCACTTATTCAAATTTAGTTCATCAAACCCATATAATGACATTTCATAAGATTATTCAGATGGTATTAAAAATAATTGATAGATAAAATAGAACAGGATTGACAATATCGAATTTTTGGAATTTTGGTTTAAATATCCCGATGGAAAAAGATTGAAGTTAAGATAAAGCTGATACTATAAACAAACAAACAATTACAATGACCGATCCGGATAGTGGGGAGCAAAAAGAAATAAAACAAACGATAAAACTGGTGGAAAGTCAATTATTTATTGATTATGAAGTTCAATAAGGATTTATATATTGATAATTGTTAATGCTTGAATATTAAATATGGTCTTAACAAAGAATTTTTCAGTGATATTTTATATTTCATAACTATTTTATTATAAAATACATTATAATTGTTAAATGAGTTCAGTTGTTGTTCCGTTCTTTGATATCTTAATTGTGCTAATATCTTTATAGGATTTATTTTGCAACTGTTCCGCAGCATAAACCTCATCATCTATGAAAAATGAATTTTAACGTCCTGAATTTGAACCTACAAAGAATGGCGATAATGTGAATATAATGATTCATAAGGTAAAAATTAACGCAGATTGGTCAATTAAATTTATTATTGAATCATAATTATTATTATAATATCAGGTAAATTTTCAATTAAATTCAGATTAATGTCATTTTTATATGGCGCATTGCGACTGGAATCGTAGATCCTGGTTTCTCGATGTTTGATGAAAGAGGCGGGGGTATGTTGGATAAGTGGGAATTTTCAACAGGTTTTTACCGGGTTTCAGATAAATGATTGGGTCTCCATCTTCTTTATTTTGGCTCCTCTCTTTCTTTGGTAAGTCCACGAGTAATAATTTGGTTGAAGTGCTGACCTTGTTTAATTCGGGGCTAACAATTAATTTAACATTTTGAATAATTCGTGATTTATCCAATCAATTTACGTTATATACCAACAGTATCTCTGCTTTTGCGTTTGTTGTTCTTGACTTGGTTAAACGTCTCTCATTTATAATTGAATAAAAAAAGAAAAAATATATTTAAAAGTTTTTATTAAGGTTTGTTTACGGTAATATCCAAGGTTCATCAATTGTTTTGCTTATAACTTTCTTTGTAACTGCAACCAATTATGTTATTTGATATTGTTTGAGTTTCTTCAGTCTTATTTTATTATTTAAATATCTTTAATCTTTCTTACATGCATCTTAAACCAATCTGATTTTTTCTAAATTTAGCGTCTATCACGTTCTTTAATTAAATCAAAGTTATAACCTTGTTGAGAATAAAGTGGTTTCTTTATCAAATTCCTTGAACGCTTCTGAAAGTTGAAATGAAGAAATGCCTGAACTTTGAATTGGTTTAAATTCTGCTTTCTTGTTCTTCTGGTTCATTGTAACACTGGATCGAATAAAAGCAAACTTTAAAGAAATTTCTTAGCTGGAATTTCAGGTCTATATTTGCATATTGACAATCAAACTGATAACATATCGTGGTATCATCCGGTCCTCTTACAGCATTTAATTCTTCATGGAAATAAGAATATGGATTAAGATGGTATGAATCACATTGGACCATTTTCAACATTCTCCATGTATTGTTTAACAGCTTTTTTTCCATTTCGTCATCAAATTTCCATAGGATAACGTTCATTATATGCTTTACGTTAGGACTCATCAGTTATAGTTAATTTTAACAATTATGACTTTTAATATTACCTTGACCATCAATAAGAGAAAACTTCATTATACATCCAGGTTTCCATTTGATCCACGTAATGTCTGCTTCGTGTGCTTCCCATTTGAACCATGAGTTTGGCATATTGTTGAGCTTCTGGTAATGTTAAAAACTTTCTTCATTTGTTTAAACATCCTTTTGAAGACAGCAACAAATGACTATTTTTTCATTCCATCAGGAACTTTCATAGTTCCTATTAATATGCCCCTTTTTTGTTGTCCCTTGTTTTAATGAACCTTGTAGAAGAATTTGCCTATTCTGTCATGTTTAATTATAAATAAAATAAAAATTAAATTTATAAAAGTTAATCAAATTTATGGAACTTTATTTAAAATCAACTATTATTTTTCCATGTTCACGTCTAATTGCTGATATTGTGGTGTAAAGTTCTGTAATGTTCATGGTAAATTTCACTTGATAAAGTATACGGTTCACTGTTGACGACTAAAACCACTGAAAATGAAAAGGGTTTGAATTAGATAATTTGAATGTTTTGTGCTTAATGCTTTTGAAGTATTGGACAGCCATGAAGAATGAACACTGAATGTGTCGACATGAGTAATAATTGATTAAAATATGATTCTCATTAGTTATTAGTTTTGATTTCACGGCATCATCTAGAAAAATTAGTGAATGCAAAAAATTCTCTATCAAAATTTGAAATAGAAAGTGTTTCAAAATATTTCATCCCGTTGTTTTTATCAATAATTTTATCCCTCTAATCCTTGCTTCTTGATTGTTATTATATAATTTCTTTATACATTAAAAAGTTTTTTTAAATAACTTCTGCTTCTTCTTGTGATAAATAAATAATTGGAAATTTTGATTAAATGCTTTAAAGATTCAAATGTATCATTTGAAGGTGAACCTGAACGTTGATATAAAATTAACACATGTGAATATGGGGAAGTGTTAGCAATAATGATAATTTGTTTAATATCGTTAATGTTTTACTTTATTTTGTTTACCAATTGCTGCAGTGATTGAATTTAAGTAACATTCAGAATATGGAATTTTTCATTAATTTTTCCTTAGATAGAGCAATTTCTATTATCACTCAATGCTTCATTAATATATCATCTACGTATGTATTATATACTCCTGCTATTCTTCATAAGGGGTGGATGAATTTAAATCATTTAATCAAAAATAAATTTATAATTTTAAAACATTTCTATTCATCAATATTCATCATATGAACTTCTATACTGTGGTGGTGTACCTGTTGGATGTATTTCAAACCTTCGTCCGGTGTCCATGTCCAATATGTAGTCCTGTAAACCAAACTGAGGAGGATTTGTCACCTTTGAACGTAAGTGTCATTTACACCCTGAATGATTTGGATATGCTTTCACTTGACTGTACTTGTGGTTGAAAGTTCTAATCATCAAAGAATATACCCGCTCTCATCACGTTGAACTGGAATAGTGCATAAGAATGAAGTTTGGTCTTTCCATGTTCTAGCTAATGGCATGCCATCATCATCATTCAGTGGTCTATGTAATGAGTTCCTCGTTTCTTCCGTGCATTCATTTCACTCCATCTAAATCAGAAGCTTGAAGCATACGTGTAAGAAATATGTCGCCCACTGTGGTCATCGCTTGATCGGGAAGTTTCTGGAATCTATAGTAACCTGAAGACCTCGAAGCATTGGATTTTCTAAAACTGTTCTCTTGCATTGCATTCTTCGGAAATGTTACACAACATCTGTAACATTATGAAGAGCGTATGGAAATCTGAGCTAATACCTTCAGGAGTGATGCAACCTCCATTTAGTGAACGAACGTCAATATGTTGAGCTGGAATCATGAATGGATCTTCCTTACTGAATAAACGTGGTATTGCTTTTAACTGATTCTTCAATATAAACCGTATCCTGGTGTAATGCATTTATCCTTAAAACTTCCATCTTGTGCATGAAATAATAACGTCATCAACTGTTGCGTCAGCAGATGTGGCGGCTAAGCCTGTAATTAATTTGGCAGGAAGTCCGATTTGTTTGGAATTTGCGATCATATTTATAAACATGATCATTAATCTTTTCATAATTTTCATTCAGTTATCTTTTCATAAACGTAATTTTGTAAATCAGCAACTCTTAACGGGTCAACCTGACAAAATACTAAAGTATCCCTGAAACATAATATTTTAAGAATGATTTCACAAATGATTTAGGATAATCATCGAACGCCTGAAATGCTAACAAATCATTTACCGGGATAATCATATCAAAAGTGACATAACTTCTTCATTTGCTTTCTTGAAACTTCTGAAGGGTCAATAATATTTACCGCATACTGAGTTATCATATTTTTGAACATTATTATATAACGAATGAAACAACTTTTTAAACTTTCCTTTCTGATTTTTGGTTTTATGTTGCAAATGCGAAAGATTCACGGGGCGAATCCCTTTGAAGATAACCGGCATCAACCTCTTTCGGTTTTCTACTTCTAATTGTTTAAGCTTTGATTTGATGATTTGTAACCAACGAATAAACGCATGCATTTAAAAGCGACATCACATGTGAAAGCTTTATTTGAAACTAGAGTTGCTTTAACTCTGCGTTTAATATATGTGTCACCTAATTGGTTCACATCATGGAGCCGGATTTGTAATTCTTAAATGAGTTTGTTTATCATCAAAATATGGAGCATCAGAGTCATAGCATGAACTTTCAAGTTCTCTATAATATTTTCTACGTCATTCTCTTGCGAATATTTCATTTATCTTTTCGAATGAATGAAACACCATTTCCATTAATCGGTTTATGTTTGGCACCAAATAGTTAGTCGTCATTTATTAATAAATAAAAAATCAAATTAAAAAGATGAAAATGAATTTTAATTTTAATGAATAATCAACTATGGCTGCAGGATTCTTTAAAAAATTATGGGATAGAGTAAAAAAGAGGAGCGCATAAAGTTTGGGAAACATTGAAGAAGGGAGCAAATTGGATATTTAAGAATAAAGAAGCAATTAGTGACGTTGCTGAATCAATAACACAAAAGCTGCCCAATAAGAGAAGTTTAAATAAAGGAGAAAAAGTTTATCAAAGATACAAACCGATACTGAGATAAAAAAATATTTATTTATTTTTTCACTATCTACCTCCTATTTTAATTAAGTTATTCCCTTCAGCTAATTCCACCAACTGCGTTTACTGCTTGTGCTCCCATCGCCGGATTCCTGCTTTAGTACCTAATACTCCACCTATGGATAGTTCCCTGCCGTTTTCGCTACTGGTGCCAAAAAGTTTGCAACGGGTTTAATAATCTTTTGATGAACCCAACCCGCAGCTTTCTTAATTCCTTCCCATAATTTTTTAAAAGAATCCTGCCAGCCATTTCTGATTTAATATTAATATTAAAAAAATATATTTCATCACTTATATTCTAATTTTTTATTTTAATGATAAATGAAACCGATTTAAAAATAAATGAAACAGAGGAGGAAGAAAGTGAAAATGTTCAACAAAAAATAAACGTTGTTAAACCAATTACTGAAATAAAAATTTTTTCATCTGTTTGAAGAATTTAATGATATTATGCCATAAACAATAAAAATTTTTGAAGATGACAATATGTAAATTGAATAAAATGTTTAAAGTTGATGGTCAAAATTTAAAAATAAAAGGAGTGGTTAGTTTGAAATCTATTCCCTCAATTCAAGAATCACCTCATAATGAAAATAGATTGATTTAACAAAAAGAATAGAAATTATTTGAAGAGCGAATAATAAATAATGATTTTCATAATTCATATATCAAATTTAGTTCCTTAAGTTCAATGTCTGTTGAGACATGAATTGTTAAAGTGTTATTTTTTATTTTTTATCATTAGTTAGTGAGTCTTTTCTGAATAATTTCTTAAATATTTTCTTATATTCATGCTATCATAATACTAGATTTGATGAGAATTCAGACTTTTAACATAATCTCCTAAATGTTTTATTTATTGGTTTCCATTCATTATGAAAACTATATAAACTTTATCTTTATCTTTGCATCTTTCATCACTTCCAATATATTTAATATTTCAATTTTGATTTATTGGTTTCATATTCATTAACGTTTAATAATCACAGTCTTCCTTTTTAAATAAATGTTTTATGTATTCAGGATTAACAATTCTAATAATATTGCTTCCCTTTAAATCTTTGAATATAAACAGGAACACCATCCTCTAAAATTCGATAATCTATTTTATCTGGTTTTACTTGTTGGGTCATTTATGTAAGAATAAAAAATAAATATATTTTTAAAATTAATGTGTTTAAAAAATGATACAAAATCGCTCGATATTGTATGAATTCTTACGTTTTACAAAAAAAGTCACAAACCTTCATATTCACTACTAGACATCTTAGAAAAAAAAATTGTAATTTTGACTATTTCAATATCATAAACACATTTCTATGTTATAAAATTTAAGTGCTTGTGATCAGACAAATCTGTTTTTCAAATAAGACATCTTAGAAAAAAAAATTGTAATTTGACTATTTCAATATCATAAACACATTCTATTGTTATAAAAGTCTTAAGTGCTTGTGATCAGACAAATCTGTTTTTCAATAAGACATCTTAGAAAAAAAAATTGTAATTTGACTATTTCAATATCATAAACACATTTCTATTGTTATAAAAGTTTAAGTGCTTGTGATCAGACAAATCTGTTTTTCAATAAGACATCTTAGAAAAAAAAATTGTAATTTGACTATTTCAATATCATAACACATTTCTATTGTTATAAAAGTCTTAAGTGCTTGTGATCAGACAAATCTGTTTTCAATAAGACATCTTAAAGAAAAAAAATTGTAATTTGACTATTTCAATATCATAAACACATTTCTATTGTTATAAAAGTCTTAAGTGCTTGTGATCAGACAAATCTGTTTTTCAAATAAGACATCTTAGAAAAAAAAATTGTAATTTGACTATTTCAATATCATAAACACATTTCTATTGTTATAAAGTCTTAAGTGCTTGTGATCAGACAAATTTTTTTCAATAAGACATCTTAGAAAAAAAATTGTAATTTGACTTTCAATATCATAAACACATTTCTATTGTTATAAAAGTCTTAAGTGCTTGTGATCAGACAAATCTGTTTTTCAATAAGACATCTTAGAAAAAAAATATTGTAATTTGACTATTTCAATATCATAAAACACATTTTCATTGTTATAAAAGTCTTAAGTGCTTGTGATCAGACAAATCTGTTTTTCAATAAGACATCTTAGAAAAAAAAATTGTAATTTGACTATTTCAATATCATAAACACATTTCTATTGTTATAAAAGTCTTAAGTGCTTGTGATCAGACAAATCTGTTTTCAATAAGACATCTTAGAAAAAAAAATTGTAATTTGACTATTTCAATATCATAAACACATTTCTATTGTTATAAAAGTCTTAGTGCTTGTGATCAGACCAAATCTGTTTTTCAATAAGACATCTTAGAAAAAAAAATTGTAATTTGACTATTTCAATATCATAAACACATTTCTATTTGTTATAAAAGTCTTAAGTGCTTGTGATCAGACAAATCTGTTTTTCAATAAGACATCTTAGAAAAAAAATTGTAATTTGACTATTTCAATATCATAAACACTTTCTATTGTTTATAAAAGTCTTAAGTGCTTGTGATCAGACAATCTGTTTTTCAATAAGACATCTTAGAAAAAAATTGTAATTTGACTATTTCAATATCATAAAACACATTTCTATTGTTATAAAAGTCTTAAGTGCTTGTGATCAGACAAATCTGTTTTTCAATAAGACATCTTAGAAAAAAAAAATTGTAATTTGACTATTTCAATATCATAAACACATTTCTATTGTTATAAAAGTCTTAAGTGCTTGTGATCAGACAAATCTGTTTTTCAATAAGACATCTTAGAAAAAAAATTGTAATTTGACTATTTCAATATCATAAACACATTTCTATTGTTATAAAAGTCTTAAGTGCTTGTGATCAGACAAATCTGTTTTTCAATAAGACATCTTAGAAAAAAAATTGTAATTTGACTATTTCAATATCATAAACACATTTCTATTGTTATAAAAGTCTTAAGTGCTTGTGATCAGACAAATCTGTTTTTCAATAAGACATCTTAGAAAAAAAATTGTAATTTGACTATTTCAATATCATAAACACATTTCTATTGTTATAAAAGTCTTAAGTGCTTGTGATCAGACAAATCTGTTTTTCAATAAGACATCTTAGAAAAAAAAATTGTAATTTGACTATTTCAATATCATAAACACATTTCTTGTTATAAAAGTCTTAAGTGCTTGTGATCAGACAAATCTGTTTTTCAATAAGACATCTTAGAAAAAAAAATTGTAATTTGACTATTTCAATATCATAAACACATTTCTATTGTTATAAAAGTCTTAAGTGCTTGTGATCAGACAAATCTGTTTTTCAATAAGACATCTTAGAAAAAAAATTGTAATTTGACTATTTCAATATCATAAACACATTTCTATTGTTATAAAAGTCTTAAGTGCTTGTGATCAGACAAATCTGTTTTTCAATAAGACATCTTAGAAAAAAAATTGTAATTTGACTATTTCAATATCATAAACACATTTCTATTGTTATAAAAGTCTTAAGTGCTTGTGATCAGACAAATCTGTTTTTCAATAAGACATCTTAGAAAAAAAAATTGTAATTTGACTATTTCAATATCATAAACACATTTCTATTGTTATAAAAGTCTTAAGTGCTTGTGATCAGACAAATCTGTTTTTCAATAAGACATCTTAGAAAAAAAATTGTTAATTTGACTATTTCAATATCATAAACACATTTCTATTGTTATAAAAAGTCTTAAGTGCTTGTGATCAGACAAATCTGTTTTTCAATAAGACATCTTAGAAAAAAAAATTGTAATTTGACTATTTCAATATCATAAACACATTTCTATTGTTATAAAAGTCTTAAGTGCTTGTGATCAGACAAATCTGTTTTTCAATAAGACATCTTAGAAAAAAAATTGTAATTTGACTATTTCAATATCATAAACACATTTCTATTGTTATAAAAGTCTTAAGTGCTTGTGATCAGACAAATCTGTTTTTCAATAAGACATCTTAGAAAAAAAAATTGTAATTTGACTATTTCAATATCATAAACACATTTCTATTGTTATAAAAGTCTTAAGTGCTTGTGATCAGACAAATCTGTTTTTCAATAAGACATCTTAGAAAAAAAAATTGTAATTTGACTATTTCAATATCATAAACACATTTCTATTGTTATAAAAGTCTTAAGTGCTTGTGATCAGACAAATCTGTTTTTCAATAAGACATCTTAGAAAAAAAAATTGTAATTTGACTATTTCAATATCATAAACACATTTCTATTGTTATAAAAGTCTTAAGTGCTTGTGATCAGACAAATCTGTTTTTCAATAAGACATCTTAGAAAAAAAAATTGTAATTTGACTATTTCAATATCATAAACACATTTCTATTGTTATAAAAGTCTTAAGTGCTTGTGATCAGACAAATCTGTTTTTCAATAAGACATCTTAGAAAAAAAAATTGTAATTTGACTATTTCAATATCATAAACACATTTCTATTGTTATAAAAGTCTTAAGTGCTTGTGATCAGACAAATCTGTTTTTCAATAAGACATCTTAGAAAAAAAATTGTAATTTGACTATTTCAATATCATAAACACATTTCTATTGTTATAAAAGTCTTAAGTGCTTGTGATCAGACAAATCTGTTTTTCAATAAGACATCTTAGAAAAAAAAATTGTAATTTGACTATTTCAATATCATAAACACATTTCTATTGTTATAAAAGTCTTAAGTGCTTGTGATCAGACAAATCTGTTTTTCAATAAGACATCTTAGAAAAAAAAATTGTAATTTGACTATTTCAATATCATAAACACATTTCTATTGTTATAAAAGTCTTAAGTGCTTGTGATCAGACAAATCTGTTTTTCAATAAGACATCTTAGAAAAAAAATTGTAATTTGACTATTTCAATATCATAAACACATTTCTATTGTTATAAAAGTCTTAAGTGCTTGTGATCAGACAAATCTGTTTTTCAATAAGACATCTTAGAAAAAAAAATTGTAATTTGACTATTTCAATATCATAAACACATTTCTATTGTTATAAAAGTCTTAAGTGCTTGTGATCAGACAAATCTGTTTTTCAATAAGACATCTTAGAAAAAAAAATTGTAATTTGACTATTTCAATATCATAAACACATTTCTATTGTTATAAAAGTCTTAAGTGCTTGTGATCAGACAAATCTGTTTTTCAATAAGACATCTTAAAAAAAAATTGTAATTTGACTATTTCAATATCATAAACACATTTCTATTGTTATAAAAGTCTTAAGTGCTTGTGATCAGACAAATCTGTTTTTCAATAAGACATCTTAGAAAAAAAATTGTAATTTGACTATTTCAATATCATAAACACATTTCTATTTTATAAAAGTCTTAAGTGCTTGTGATCAGACAAATCTGTTTTTCAATAAGACATCTTAGAAAAAAAAATTGTAATTTGACTATTTCAATATCATAAACACATTTCTATTGTTATAAAAGTCTTAAGTGCTTGTGATCAGACAAATCTGTTTTTCAATAAGACATCTTAGAAAAAAAAATTGTAATTTGACTATTTCAATATCATAAACACATTTCTATTGTTATAAAAGTCTTAAGTGCTTGTGATCAGACAAATCTGTTTTTCAATAAGACATCTTAGAAAAAAAATTGTAATTTGACTATTTCAATATCATAAACACATTTCTATTGTTATAAAAGTCTTAAGTGCTTGTGATCAGACAAATCTGTTTTTCAATAAGACATCTTAGAAAAAAAATTGTAATTTGACTATTTCAATATCATAAACACATTTCTATTGTTATAAAAGTTTAAGTGCTTGTGTCAGACAAATCTGTTTTTCAATAAGACATCTTAGAAAAAAAATTGTAATTTGACTATTTCAATATCATAAACACATTTCTATTGTTATAAAAGTCTTAAGTGCTTGTGATCAGACAAATCTGTTTTTCAATAAGACATCTTAGAAAAAAAAATTGTAATTTGACTATTTCAATATCATAACACATTTCTATTGTTATAAAAGTCTTAAGTGCTTGTGATCAGACAAATCTGTTTTTCAATAAGACATCTTAGAAAAAAAAATTGTAATTTGACTATTTCAATATCATAAACACATTTCTATTGTTATAAAAGTCTTAAGTGCTTGTGATCAGACAAATCTGTTTTTCAATAAGACATCTTAGAAAAAAAAATTGTAATTTGACTATTTCAATATCATAAACACATTTCTATTGTTATAAAAGTCTTAAGTGCTTGTGATCAGACAAATCTGTTTTTCAATAAGACATCTTAGAAAAAAAAATTGTAATTTGACTATTTCAATATCATAAACACATTTCTATTGTTATAAAAGTCTTAAGTGCTTGTGATCAGACAAATCTGTTTTTCAATAAGACATCTTAGAAAAAAAATTGTAATTTGACTATTTCAATATCATAAACACATTTCTATTGTTATAAAAGTCTTAAGTGCTTGTGATCAGACAAATCTGTTTTTCAATAAGACATCTTAGAAAAAAAAATTGTAATTTGACTATTTCAATATCATAAACACATTTCTATTGTTATAAAAGTCTTAAGTGCTTGTGATCAGACAAATCTGTTTTTCAATAAGACATCTTAGAAAAAAAAATTGTAATTTGACTATTTCAATATCATAAACACATTTCTATTGTTATAAAAGTCTTAAGTGCTTGTGATCAGACAAATCTGTTTTTCAATAAGACATCTTAGAAAAAAAAATTGTAATTTGACTATTTCAATATCATAAACACATTTCTATTGTTATAAAAGTCTTAAGTGCTTGTGATCAGACAAATCTGTTTTTCAATAAGACATCTTAGAAAAAAAATTGTAATTTGACTATTTCAATATCATAAACACATTTCTATTGTTATAAAAGTCTTAAGTGCTTGTGATCAGACAAATCTGTTTTTCAATAAGACATCTTAGAAAAAAAAATTGTAATTTGACTATTTCAATATCATAAACACATTTCTATTGTTATAAAAGTCTTAAGTGCTTGTGATCAGACAAATCTGTTTTTCAATAAGACATCTTAGAAAAAAAAATTGTAATTTGACTATTTCAATATCATAAACACATTTCTATTGTTATAAAAGTCTTAAGTGCTTGTGATCAGACAAATCTGTTTTTCAATAAGACATCTTAGAAAAAAAATTGTAATTTGACTATTTCAATATCATAAACACATTTCTATTGTTATAAAAGTCTTAAGTGCTTGTGATCAGACAAATCTGTTTTTCAATAAGACATCTTAGAAAAAAAAATTGTAATTTGACTATTTCAATATCATAAACACATTTCTATTGTTATAAAAGTCTTAAGTGCTTGTGATCAGACAAATCTGTTTTTCAATAAGACATCTTAGAAAAAAAAATTGTAATTTGACTATTTCAATATCATAAACACATTTCTATTGTTATAAAAGTCTTAAGTGCTTGTGATCAGACAAATCTGTTTTTCAATAAGACATCTTAGAAAAAAAATTGTAATTTGACTATTTCAATATCATAAACACATTTCTATTGTTATAAAAGTCTTAAGTGCTTGTGATCAGACAAATCTGTTTTTCAATAAGACATCTTAGAAAAAAAAATTGTAATTTGACTATTTCAATATCATAAACACATTTCTATTGTTATAAAAGTCTTAAGTGCTTGTGATCAGACAAATCTGTTTTTCAATAAGACATCTTAGAAAAAAAATTGTAATTTGACTATTTCAATATCATAAACACATTTCTATTGTTATAAAAGTCTTAAGTGCTTGTGATCAGACAAATCTGTTTTTCAATAAGACATCTTAGAAAAAAAAATTGTAATTTGACTATTTCAATATCATAAACACATTTCTATTGTTATAAAAGTCTTAAGTGCTTGTGATCAGACAAATCTGTTTTTCAATAAGACATCTTAGAAAAAAAAATTGTAATTTGACTATTTCAATATCATAAACACATTTCTATTGTTATAAAAGTCTTAAGTGCTTGTGATCAGACAAATCTGTTTTTCAATAAGACATCTTAGAAAAAAAATTGTAATTTGACTATTTCAATATCATAAACACATTTCTATTGTTATAAAAGTCTTAAGTGCTTGTGATCAGACAAATCTGTTTTTCAATAAGACATCTTAGAAAAAAAATTGTAATTTGACTATTTCAATATCATAAACACATTTCTATTGTTATAAAAGTCTTAAGTGCTTGTGATCAGACAAATCTGTTTTTCAATAAGACATCTTAGAAAAAAAATTGTAATTTGACTATTTCAATATCATAAACACATTTCTATTGTTATAAAAGTCTTAAGTGCTTGTGATCAGACAAATCTGTTTTTCAATAAGACATCTTAGAAAAAAAAATTGTAATTTGACTATTTCAATATCATAAACACATTTCTATTGTTATAAAAGTCTTAAGTGCTTGTGATCAGACAAATCTGTTTTTCAATAAGACATCTTAGAAAAAAAAATTGTAATTTGACTATTTCAATATCATAAACACATTTCTATTGTTATAAAAGTCTTAAGTGCTTGTGATCAGACAAATCTGTTTTTCAATAAGACATCTTAGAAAAAAAATTGTAATTTGACTATTTCAATATCATAAACACATTTCTATTGTTATAAAAGTCTTAAGTGCTTGTGATCAGACAAATCTGTTTTTCAATAAGACATCTTAGAAAAAAAAATTGTAATTTGACTATTTCAATATCATAAACACATTTCTATTGTTATAAAAGTCTTAAGTGCTTGTGATCAGACAAATCTGTTTTTCAATAAGACATCTTAGAAAAAAAATTGTAATTTGACTATTTCAATATCATAAACACATTTCTATTGTTATAAAAGTCTTAAGTGCTTGTGATCAGACAAATCTGTTTTTCAATAAGACATCTTAGAAAAAAAAATTGTAATTTGACTATTTCAATATCATAAACACATTTCTATTGTTATAAAAGTCTTAAGTGCTTGTGATCAGACAAATCTGTTTTTCAATAAGACATCTTAGAAAAAAAATTGTAATTTGACTATTTCAATATCATAAACACATTTCTATTGTTATAAAAGTCTTAAGTGCTTGTGATCAGACAAATCTGTTTTTCAATAAGACATCTTAGAAAAAAAAATTGTAATTTGACTATTTCAATATCATAAACACATTTCTATTGTTATAAAAGTCTTAAGTGCTTGTGATCAGACAAATCTGTTTTTCAATAAGACATCTTAGAAAAAAAATTGTAATTTGACTATTTCAATATCATAAACACATTTCTATTGTTATAAAAGTCTTAAGTGCTTGTGATCAGACAAATCTGTTTTTCAATAAGACATCTTAGAAAAAAAAATTGTAATTTGACTATTTCAATATCATAAACACATTTCTATTGTTATAAAAGTCTTAAGTGCTTGTGATCAGACAAATCTGTTTTTCAATAAGACATCTTAGAAAAAAAAATTGTAATTTGACTATTTCAATATCATAAACACATTTCTATTGTTATAAAAGTCTTAAGTGCTTGTGATCAGACAAATCTGTTTTTCAATAAGACATCTTAGAAAAAAAATTGTAATTTGACTATTTCAATATCATAAACACATTTCTATTGTTATAAAAGTCTTAAGTGCTTGTGATCAGACAAATCTGTTTTTCAATAAGACATCTTAGAAAAAAAATTGTAATTTGACTATTTCAATATCATAAACACATTTCTATTGTTATAAAAGTCTTAAGTGCTTGTGATCAGACAAATCTGTTTTTCAATAAGACATCTTAGAAAAAAAAATTGTAATTTGACTATTTCAATATCATAAACACATTTCTATTGTTATAAAAGTCTTAAGTGCTTGTGATCAGACAAATCTGTTTTTCAATAAGACATCTTAGAAAAAAAATTGTAATTTGACTATTTCAATATCATAAACACATTTCTATTGTTATAAAAGTCTTAAGTGCTTGTGATCAGACAAATCTGTTTTTCAATAAGACATCTTAGAAAAAAAAATTGTAATTTGACTATTTCAATATCATAAACACATTTCTATTGTTATAAAAGTCTTAAGTGCTTGTGATCAGACAAATCTGTTTTTCAATAAGACATCTTAGAAAAAAAAATTGTAATTTGACTATTTCAATATCATAAACACATTTCTATTGTTATAAAAGTCTTAAGTGCTTGTGATCAGACAAATCTGTTTTTCAATAAGACATCTTAGAAAAAAAAATTGTAATTTGACTATTTCAATATCATAAACACATTTCTATTGTTATAAAAGTCTTAAGTGCTTGTGATCAGACAAATCTGTTTTTCAATAAGACATCTTAGAAAAAAAAATTGTAATTTGACTATTTCAATATCATAAACACATTTCTATTGTTATAAAAGTCTTAAGTGCTTGTGATCAGACAAATCTGTTTTTCAATAAGACATCTTAGAAAAAAAAATTGTAATTTGACTATTTCAATATCATAAACACATTTCTATTGTTATAAAAGTCTTAAGTGCTTGTGATCAGACAAATCTGTTTTTCAATAAGACATCTTAGAAAAAAAAATTGTAATTTGACTATTTCAATATCATAAACACATTTCTATTGTTATAAAAGTCTTAAGTGCTTGTGATCAGACAAATCTGTTTTTCAATAAGACATCTTAGAAAAAAAATTGTAATTTGACTATTTCAATATCATAAACACATTTCTATTGTTATAAAAGTCTTAAGTGCTTGTGATCAGACAAATCTGTTTTTCAATAAGACATCTTAGAAAAAAAATTGTAATTTGACTATTTCAATATCATAAACACATTTCTATTGTTATAAAAGTCTTAAGTGCTTGTGATCAGACAAATCTGTTTTTCAATAAGACATCTTAGAAAAAAAATTGTAATTTGACTATTTCAATATCATAAACACATTTCTATTGTTATAAAAGTCTTAAGTGCTTGTGATCAGACAAATCTGTTTTTCAATAAGACATCTTAGAAAAAAAAATTGTAATTTGACTATTTCAATATCATAAACACATTTCTATTGTTATAAAAGTCTTAAGTGCTTGTGATCAGACAAATCTGTTTTTCAATAAGACATCTTAGAAAAAAAAATTGTAATTTGACTATTTCAATATCATAAACACATTTCTATTGTTATAAAAGTCTTAAGTGCTTGTGATCAGACAAATCTGTTTTTCAATAAGACATCTTAGAAAAAAAATTGTAATTTGACTATTTCAATATCATAAACACATTTCTATTGTTATAAAAGTCTTAAGTGCTTGTGATCAGACAAATCTGTTTTTCAATAAGACATCTTAGAAAAAAAATTGTAATTTGACTATTTCAATATCATAAACACATTTCTATTGTTATAAAAGTCTTAAGTGCTTGTGATCAGACAAATCTGTTTTTCAATAAGACATCTTAGAAAAAAAATTGTAATTTGACTATTTCAATATCATAAACACATTTCTATTGTTATAAAAGTCTTAAGTGCTTGTGATCAGACAAATCTGTTTTTCAATAAGACATCTTAGAAAAAAAAATTGTAATTTGACTATTTCAATATCATAAACACATTTCTATTGTTATAAAAGTCTTAAGTGCTTGTGATCAGACAAATCTGTTTTTCAATAAGACATCTTAGAAAAAAAAAGTAATTTGACTATTTCAATATCATAAACACATTTCTATTGTTATAAAAGTCTTAAGTGCTTGTGATCAGACAAATCTGTTTTTCAATAAGACATCTTAGAAAAAAAAATTGTAATTTGACTATTTCAATATCATAAACACATTTCTATTGTTATAAAAGTCTTAAGTGCTTGTGATCAGACAAATCTGTTTTTCAATAAGACATCTTAGAAAAAAAAATTGTAATTTGACTATTTCAATATCATAAACACATTTCTATTGTTATAAAAGTCTTAAGTGCTTGTGATCAGACAAATCTGTTTTTCAATAAGACATCTTAGAAAAAAAAATTGTAATTTGACTATTTCAATATCATAAACACATTTCTATTGTTATAAAAGTCTTAAGTGCTTGTGATCAGACAAATCTGTTTTTCAATAAGACATCTTAGAAAAAAAATTGTAATTTGACTATTTCAATATCATAAACACATTTCTATTGTTATAAAAGTCTTAAGTGCTTGTGATCAGACAAATCTGTTTTTCAATAAGACATCTTAGAAAAAAAATTGTAATTTGACTATTTCAATATCATAAACACATTTCTATTGTTATAAAAGTCTTAAGTGCTTGTGATCAGACAAATCTGTTTTTCAATAAGACATCTTAGAAAAAAAAATTGTAATTTGACTATTTCAATATCATAAACACATTTCTATTGTTATAAAAGTCTTAAGTGCTTGTGATCAGACAAATCTGTTTTTCAATAAGACATCTTAGAAAAAAAATTGTAATTTGACTATTTCAATATCATAAACACATTTCTATTGTTATAAAAGTCTTAAGTGCTTGTGATCAGACAAATCTGTTTTTCAATAAGACATCTTAGAAAAAAAATTGTAATTTGACTATTTCAATATCATAAACACATTTCTATTGTTATAAAAGTCTTAAGTGCTTGTGATCAGACAAATCTGTTTTTCAATAAGACATCTTAGAAAAAAAAATTGTAATTTGACTATTTCAATATCATAAACACATTTCTATTGTTATAAAAGTCTTAAGTGCTTGTGATCAGACAAATCTGTTTTTCAATAAGACATCTTAGAAAAAAAAATTGTAATTTGACTATTTCAATATCATAAACACATTTCTATTGTTATAAAAGTCTTAAGTGCTTGTGATCAGACAAATCTGTTTTTCAATAAGACATCTTAGAAAAAAAATTGTAATTTGACTATTTCAATATCATAAACACATTTCTATTGTTATAAAAGTCTTAAGTGCTTGTGATCAGACAAATCTGTTTTTCAATAAGACATCTTAGAAAAAAAAATTGTAATTTGACTATTTCAATATCATAAACACATTTCTATTGTTATAAAAGTCTTAAGTGCTTGTGATCAGACAAATCTGTTTTTCAATAAGACATCTTAGAAAAAAAATTGTAATTTGACTATTTCAATATCATAAACACATTTCTATTGTTATAAAAGTCTTAAGTGCTTGTGATCAGACAAATCTGTTTTTCAATAAGACATCTTAGAAAAAAAAATTGTAATTTGACTATTTCAATATCATAAACACATTTCTATTGTTATAAAAGTCTTAAGTGCTTGTGATCAGACAAATCTGTTTTTCAATAAGACATCTTAGAAAAAAAAATTGTAATTTGACTATTTCAATATCATAAACACATTTCTATTGTTATAAAAGTCTTAAGTGCTTGTGATCAGACAAATCTGTTTTTCAATAAGACATCTTAGAAAAAAAATTGTAATTTGACTATTTCAATATCATAAACACATTTCTATTGTTATAAAAGTCTTAAGTGCTTGTGATCAGACAAATCTGTTTTTCAATAAGACATCTTAGAAAAAAAAATTGTAATTTGACTATTTCAATATCATAAACACATTTCTATTGTTATAAAAGTCTTAAGTGCTTGTGATCAGACAAATCTGTTTTTCAATAAGACATCTTAGAAAAAAAAATTGTAATTTGACTATTTCAATATCATAAACACATTTCTATTGTTATAAAAGTCTTAAGTGCTTGTGATCAGACAAATCTGTTTTTCAATAAGACATCTTAGAAAAAAAAATTGTAATTTGACTATTTCAATATCATAAACACATTTCTATTGTTATAAAAGTCTTAAGTGCTTGTGATCAGACAAATCTGTTTTTCAATAAGACATCTTAGAAAAAAAATTGTAATTTGACTATTTCAATATCATAAACACATTTCTATTGTTATAAAAGTCTTAAGTGCTTGTGATCAGACAAATCTGTTTTTCAATAAGACATCTTAGAAAAAAAAATTGTAATTTGACTATTTCAATATCATAAACACATTTCTATTGTTATAAAAGTCTTAAGTGCTTGTGATCAGACAAATCTGTTTTTCAATAAGACATCTTAGAAAAAAAATTGTAATTTGACTATTTCAATATCATAAACATTTCTATTGTTATAAAAGTCTTAAGTGCTTGTGATCAGACAAATCTGTTTTTCAATAAGACATCTTAGAAAAAAAATTGTAATTTGACTATTTCAATATCATAAACACATTTCTATTGTTATAAAAGTCTTAAGTGCTTGTGATCAGACAAATCTGTTTTTCAATAAGACATCTTAGAAAAAAAATTGTAATTTGACTATTTCAATATCATAAACACATTTCTATTGTTATAAAAGTCTTAAGTGCTTGTGATCAGACAAATCTGTTTTTCAATAAGACATCTTAGAAAAAAATTTAATTTGACTATTTCAATATCTAACACATTTCTATTGTTATAAAAGTCTTAAGTGCTTGTGATCAGACAAATCTGTTTTTCAATAAGACATCTGATTCAAAACTTTAAATTATATCTCTACCTTATATCAATATCTCTTTTACATATAATATTAAAGCAAACAATGCCTTTATTAATTTTACTATTTTATTTTCAATTAATTTCATATTCTTTTATCTTTCACCTTTCTCAATATTTCTAAACGCAACTTCACAGTACATTACATTTAACCACCACTTTTTTTTATCATAAATTTATTTTTTTAATCTTTATCTTTTTTATTTCTTTATTATTTTCTTCTTCATCTAATATCTTATTTCATCTTTCACCATCTTTTAATATTACCTATTGTTAACTCTTTATAATAATCTCATTCTGCAATTTTCATAAATACATTTTCATATAAAATCTTCTCAATTCATTTCAAACACATTCAAAAATAAAATTGTGAAATATTAATATACTATAAAAACCAAATATTTTACAATTCATTATTTTTTTGAATACTTCTCAATTTTTCTTATTCAATTTTTTACTAAATAATTCTCATTTTTTTTTATTCTTTTCATTCTACATGCTGTTACTAGTTTACATATCATTTGCCGAAAAAATAATCATATAACAATCTTATCACATGTTAAATTTTTGATACATATGATTATTTTGAAATTTAAGAAATCGATTTCAAACATTCTAATAATGTCATAATGCAATCAGACAAATCCCAATTATTATAAACACTATAACATCGATTTTGACTTTAATTTTGAAATCGATAAAATATCTAGAAGATAAAAACTCATATATTTTGAGTGTAAACCTATTCAATTGTATTTTACTAAAGGATATAGATTCATTCACGAACTTAAATAAGTGTTCACTACATTAAATTCTCATTATTTAAAATCTGATTATTTGGCTTGTTCTTTAAAATCAAGTTTAAAGCCTACCATAGTGTGACAGGTACATTGCTAGAGACTATACTACAAGTTGGGCTATTTTAATTATAAATTAAAATAATAATTTGCATTCGCATTACACATCCTAAGTCCAAATCAAACTTGACCGATATGTAATGATAGCTAATAATATATACTTCAATGCTATATAAATGAATACCCTTAGAAACAAATATAAAGAAAGATATGAATTTTTTAAATTTTCACTTCACCTAAAATCATTCCGATCCGTAAAGTATTGAAATCTATCCCGATTAATCGGGATAAAATTGAATGAGTTGATCCCAATTTCCTGATCAATCCCGATGCCAAAAGATAAGTCAAAAGTTACTTGTAAGCTTTTTTTTCAGCTTGAAATATCAAACATATTTTTAATTTGGCGTTACGAAATCATAGCGTTAAATTTTATTCCAAAATATATGAAAAAAGTTTGTAAATTAAATTGAAAAACGAAAATATGTCAAGGATTTTTTATCAATTGATTTTGAGGATTGAAATTTTCAATTCTAATATATGTTTGTGGGAGCAATATTTAGAGAATTTTTCTCTAAATAAGTTTTAATATAGCAAAATAGCATCAAATTACTTTCAAAATAAATACTGGCAATGCTTTGAAACTAAAGCTGAAAAGAAGCGGCTGTACATTTCAATATTATCATAAAAATATATTCTTATCAATACAAACAAAATTTACTAATTAAATTTACAATTCTTCTCCTGCAGAGATAGAAGTAATGGTTCGTGTCATAGCATTAAAGAATGGATGCTGAAGAGCATCAATAGCAGTAATTCTTTCTCGATGATCAATTGTTAATAATTTTTGAACAAGGTCGATGGCATCTTCATCTAGATTGTGCTTATTAATCAAACGTCTTATTCCAGTTCCCTGCAATTTATTTAATTCTCTCCGTGTATCGGGCATCAATTCAATTTGATATTTATCAGCCATTTCTACAATTTTTGGTCCACCAAGAATAGAAGCAATTGAAAATATCATTCGTTCTGGGTTGTCAGATGAAAATACATGAATTTTCCTAGATAGCATTTCGAGAAGAGTTGCTCCAACAGCCCACATATCAACCGCATAATTATAGAATCCATAACCGAGTATAAGTTCTGGAGCTTTGTAGAATTTAGTACCAACGTGTGTAGAATATTTGTGAAGAGGATGATAAAATTCAGCAAGTCCCCAATCCGCCAAAACAACTTGCTCGTCTGGATCTTTGCATAATATGTTTGCTGGCTTAACGTCCCTATGCATTATGCCTTTACTATGAGTGGCAACTAATACTTGAATTATTTTATAAATGTATTTTCTAATGCCAGTTAATGGAGATTTAATCACTAAAGTTCTCCAATTTATATTTGGAATATATTCTGTGACAAAAGAAGTAATTCCATTCTTGGGATCAATAAGAATATCCATTAACTGAAGAGCATTAGGCGTGTATTGCATTATCGTCAAGATTTTAAGTTCACGGCGTACCTTGTCAAGATTTACTGGCTTTAAAACCTTTATTGCACATTTTTTTGTGTCGTCTTGAAGCCCGATAAAGACATCAGAATAAGATCCCGATCCAATCCAGTTCACCAATTTATAGCGATTGATATTTCCAAAAACAGGATTCCAATTTTTTATTTGCCAGTATGAAGGACCAGCTCGAAGACATACATTTGCAAATATTGGTGCTATTTTAGGATGAGCTTCATTATAAGTATGATTAGGGAGAATTTCTGGTACTTGTCCCTCCCTGCTCATTGATAAAATTGAATAAAAAAATTGTGATGATTCAAATAAACACAATATTTAATTAAAATTATGCTGAAATAAACATATGTAAGGATGTCAATTCGGAAAATTGTTTTCATTTTAGGAGAATATAATTTTCCTTTTCGAAAATTTAAAAAGTGAGACGCGCAGGATTCGAACTTTTTTAAAAGTTGATTTAAATATATTCTAGTGTGGATTCTAAGGATAATATCATATTTAAAATAAGAATATACTAGTTTGGGTGGTATAATTTTTTCGATAAATTTGAGAATATGTACGTTTAGGGCATCAAAAGTGTCAATTCGCTCAGCGAAAGCTGAGCTAGCTTCGTTCTCGAAAGAATAGGGAAGGAGTGAAAGAGAGTGATACAGATGTTGACACATTCATATCATTTCAACAAATTTTGATCAAATTGAAATGCAATGAAATTCAATTCACTTCATATCCTTCAGTCAGTACATTGACATCCTTCTACATCACAATGATAACTCGTGCATCAATAGTTCTACAACTAACTCAGAAAAAACAAGATTTTTCCTTCCAGCTTACAGCTTTTAAAAAGTTTCGATGATAAAAATCACTCTACTCTTGTTTATCGATATGTTGTGATAGTAGGTAAACGTATTCTTATCGATATTAATAAAAATATTTTTACGAAAATCTGAACCAATTACAGAGTTATTCATAAAGTTTATGATAACTGTAATTACTTCATCTTTGTTTTATATTTGAATAAACAATTTAATTTAATTTGCATAATTTTTTTTAGTTGAAAGACAGGAAACTTAGTTGAGTTTGTATTATTTTTATCGTTCAATTCATTGTATATGTGAGTGATCCAGATATTTAAGATATTTAGAAAAAATTTATTAATTTGATTAACAAATTTTAATCAAAATAGCAAAAATCTATTTGATAGCTGTAAGCAAATAATAATTTCTATTTCAACCAAAATCACTTATTTTCATCTAAACGTATAAAATTGTCAATTTTATGAGAATAAATTTAAAATCTCATGAAATATAAAGGAGAGTAATATTTTTCAATTTTCTTTTTTTCTTTCTCTCAAATATTTTCTATTGGGAATTTTCTTGTTATCAAAAAATAATTTTAATATTTGTTTATTTCATTACATACAATAAAATTTTAAAAACTCTATTTCTTCACAAGAAAATTTTTTTCCTTCATATGAAGAAACATTTTGTTCTCCATTTGATGCTGAGTCTAAATCTCGATTTTTGAATTTTCTTCTTTCCAAATTTCTTTTTTCCAAATTAGAAGTTTAATTCAAATTTTCAATAGTTTATATATTTTCTCAAACCGTCTTAGATTTTCTCACTTTTTAGGGATTTTCTCTCAAAATATACAAAAATAGTAATACCAATACATGTGTCTAATATACTTTAAAACCATCGTGATAAAATTCAAAAACGAAGAGTTCTTCTCTCCAAATTTTTTTCAAAATCAAAAAAAATGAGATAAAAAAATACGTTTGGAAAATTCATTTTTAGCATTTTAGGAATTTTCTCACTTTTCTTCCAAATTGACATCCTTAACATATGAAAATCATAATTTGTTATGACTAGTAATTGAAAGGTTTGGCGATTTCAATGAATTTCTTTGCAATATTGAATACGAGAAAACTTTTTGTCATCAACCACTCTTAACGTATGAAGATGTTTTGTTAATTAAGACATGCGCAAATAAATTGGGCAAATGAATAAAAAGAACAAACGGGAACAAAATTTACGAGAAAATCGGGTCTTAAGCTCTTAATTTTTTGGCGGCGTGTGCTGCATACAACTGTTAAATGATCTTAATCAAAGCCGAACCATGGTAAAACGGATATCATAGCATTTTAACATGAGATACTTTCATTTCAATATTCAAAATTTCCCAAGGAATTAAAGTTGTTTTTCAGAGATGGGTATAATGACAACATCAAAAAGCAAGAGCTTTACGATATGCTTGTAATTTAATTGCTAACTTGATCAATGATAAATTGGTAAAAAAGATAATTTCTTTTTGATATTGTCTAAATTTTAAGTAATTTTGTTGAACTCATATTTAATTATCTACAATGTAGTCAAAAATAACATAGTCCATTCGCTATACTTTATGTCACTTTTCTTGATACAGTAAATATGGGTGTTCCAGGATTTTACCGATGGATGGTTCAACGCTATCCAATGGTTCGCAGAAAAATGGCAGACCCATCGCGTCCAATTATCAATAGACTATATATTGATATGAATGGCATTTTCTATAAAGCTTTAGCTGCCACAGGAACTGGAAATGAAGATTTGACTCCTGCATTAAAAGCAGAAATATTTAGATATACTGACATGCTTGTACAAATATGTCGTCCAACTGACTTGATTTTCATTGCTGTAGATGGACCAGCACCAAATGCAAAAGCATCTCAACAGAGAAGCCGTAGATACTTAGCAGCACGTGACCATTCAATGAATAGCTTTGATCGTACCCAAATTTCACCCGGCACAGTCTTTATGGATAAATTGAATGATGCATTAATGGAATTCATTAAAGATAAAAGAGAAAAGGATCGCACCTGGTCTCGTCCACGCGTAATTTACAGTTCCTCATTTGTGGCTGGCGAAGGTGAACACAAAATACTTGATTTCATTCGTGAAGGCAGAGCAATTTCTGACTGGGATCCAGACTTAGTTCATTGCCTTTACTCCACAGATGCAGATCTTATTTTCCTTGGCCTTCAGACACACGAAAAGAACATCCTTCTCCTTCGTGAAGCCGATGCGGCCAACTTCCAAAAATCACTCTCTCCATTTGAAGCTAAGACTGCTATAACTAATTATTCATTTGATGCATTTGAATTAATACATTTCCCTCTCTTACGTGAATATCTTTTATTAGATTTCGGATGCGGCATTGACGAAATCGAAAAAGTAATTGATGATTTCATTGCAATTTCATTCCTCATTGGAAACGACTTTATTCCATCCTTTACAGATATTGACATCCGTTCTGGTGATTACAACGATGTCATCGACCAATATAGAAAGTTCCGCGATGAAACAAAGTCACATATTGTTGTTGATGGCAATTTCGACTTTCAGAATCTCAAAATCTTCTTATCAATGGTTGTTGACAAATGCCGTCAAAATTATGGTATCAAGAATGAGATTCCAGAAGAAGAACTATCTGATAAGTTCTCAGAAGCTAACAAGAGCTATCTCGAGAGTAAGTATCCAGAAGAATCGCAAAAGGACTACTTAGGTCTTTGCCGCGAGATGTCCAAGTCAATTCTCGATGCATTTTATTGGGTTCTCCGTTATTATAACTCTGGATGCATTTCTTGGACCTGGTCTTATCCATATTTGTATGCTCCACCTCTTGAAGTTGTTATTCCATTCATTGACGAATACAAACCGGAGTTCGAAACAGGCAAGCCAAATCTTCCATTCTTGCAACAACTTTCCATCTTCCCACCACAATCAGCTCATCTTATGCCAGAACCTCTTGCAAACCTCATGAAAGCTCCATCACCAATCGCAAAATTCTATCCAGAAAAATTCGAGACAGATCTCAACGGAAAGAAGGCAGAATACCATGCCGTTGTCGTCCTTCCTATTCTCGACTATGCGGCTATCCAAGAAGCCTATGAATCTGTAATTTCACAGGTTGATGCCGAAGATTTGAAGAGAAACAGACTTGATGATCCAGTCGAATTCATTGGACTTGAACCTAAGTCATTCAAAGTTTCGACCGGCCAAACATTTGAATCAGTTGATATGACAGAAATTGCACCTGATTGTACTCCTACATTCAACACTCTTCCATACACAATCGAAATTCGTAATGTTCCAGTCAAAATCTTCGAATACCCATCTCATAATGCTTCACTCGTTGTTAAGATCAATCCAGGAAAAGAGATGAAATGCAAAGACTGCTTGCCACTCTTGAACAAGCAAATATTGATGGGATATCCTTATTTACGCCCAGCTTTGGTTGTTGGAGCAATTGATAAAGAGGAATACTTCGATGAGAAAGGTGTGATCAAGCCAAGACCAGAGTCTATCGACTTCCCTGCAGAAAACAGACAAGATTTCCTTCTTAAATCACGAGCCCTCGAGATCCAAATTACATGTTTCCTTGTTGTTAAGCCATTGGTTTACTGCACAAATGATGGCTCCATCCTTGATTTCGACACAAAGACAGAGCTCTTCCCAACAACTACAATGCTCCCAATCACAGAAGAATCTATTGGTTTGAGGTACGAAGAGCCAAAAGCAGAACCTTTCCAGATTGGTGAAGAAGTTGTCTTAGTTAAAGGTGAAGGACAGGGCTGCAAGGCAACAATCACCGCCCTTTACGAGGAATCAGCCGATCTTGCTGTCGTAGAAAGAAGCCAACCAAGTATCAGAAAGATCGTTGACGACGATAACAGAGAATGGACTCCTATCGGAAACTTACTTAGAGCAAATAATATTTCATTCAAGGCTTTGCAACATTGCCTTTCAGAAGTTAACTGCGAAGGAACAAATATTGCATTGTCTTTATTCTCGGCCAATAGACGTCAGGTTGTCGATGGATACGCAAAAATTGTTTTTGATGAGTCTAAGGGAAGAAGTGACATTTGGATAACACATGACGCTGCAAGATTGATCCCAACGTATTTCCAGAAGGCAGGAAAACTGAAAGAATTAATGATGAAAGCTGTAGCTGAAAAGAAAGATTTCAGATTGAATCTTAATTATCAAGATTTATTCCCTGGAGATGATACTGAATTCAAAAAGGAGCAATTCATTCAATGGCTCACTCAAAATTCTCCAGCTGCCAAAGCACCACTAGTTCCTGCAACAAATGTCAGCTTGTCTTCATCGGGTGTTGCTAAAATTGAAGAAGCTTTAACAAAGTTCAAGGTTTGGACTAATGTCACTAAACTCGAGCATGTACTTTTCACATCAATGCTACGTAAGAGTGGCCAGAGACCAATTATTAATGGAAAGAATTTGCAGATTGGATCGCGCATTATTTCTGTCGCACCAAGCGGCAGCGTCCCATTTGGAACTTATGCATCAGTCTGTGCAATTGACAATCAAAATGGAACCATTTCAATTGTTTGTGATGAGATTTTAGCATGCGGAACAAAGCTTGATGGAAAACTCAAGACTAACCGCGGAATGAGACTTATGGAAAGAGAAGTTATATGCCTTTAAATATATATTTTTTGAAACTTTTTTTATATTTAATTTGTTTAAATTGTTAAGGGTGCTAATATATAGAAAAAAACTATATATGTATATTAACTTTTTTTTTAGATATTAGAAAAATATTCGAAGCAAAATACTGTGCGTAAATAATAATAATAAAAGCATTTAATTTATTTTTATTTTTTGCTTTTCTATAATAGAAATCTATTTCCAAAAAAATTGTTAAAATTTTTTTAAAACACGCATTAAAATTCTTTTTTTTTGTTAACAATTAAAATTGTCATAAATTAGTTGAAAAAATTAATTAATTTTTTAATTAGTTTAAAATATCTAATAAAAAAATAATAATAATTTTTTATTGTAAAACGATAATTGAAATTTCGCTCTATAATTTTCGTTCACACTTTTCAATTTTTTATAAAAATTCGAAAAATTTCATTTATATATAAAAAGATTGATTCCAAAAAAGTGAAAAACATAATTTTTTCAATTAATCTCCGTCACTGCGTGTTTAAAAAAGTTTCTGACAATTTTTTAGAAATTTATACTAGAAATTAATTAACATAAATTCAATTTACTTGTTAATTGGTAAATTTTCTGAATTTATTTTACACGTGTTTCGAAATGTATTTTGATATTTGTTAATAAACTAACTCTTATTTCTCTTAGATGTTTTTATATTAATTATTTTTTGATTATTCCAGTTGTAAAGCGTACGAAATTAAATTTGAAAACTTTTATTTAGATATCTAAATATTACAAATTTTTCAAACAGACCCTTACCTTTATTTTTTTAATGAATTTAATATTTTTTGACTAATAAAATTCATATTTGTTAGAAATAAAATTATGAATTTCATATTATAATAATAATTATAATAATAATTCAAATTATAATAATAATTATAATTTTTAATACTCGTGCTTGTCAAAAAAGGTATAATTACAAGTTTACAAACGTAAATTCAGGCACATATGATTATTTTTGATTCAAATATTTTTCACTAGCTGCACGCCTGCAAAAATGTCTCAAAATTGCGAATCTTCTAATTAACAAAGCACTTTCTGAATTCTCGGACGCTCTTTTGTTTCTGAGATAAATTTCCCAATAAATATTCAACTTATTTATCGCTCATCGATTGAGAAATATTTCTCATGAAAATGACACTTGAAAGTGTACGTTTATTAATGGAGCAAACTGAGCCAAAGTGCGCGAGCTGTTGCAATTGTGAAGGAAACTGTTTATCTACTACGTGTCCATGCTTTTTGCATTCTAAATACTGCTGTGATGGCTGCAAATGTCAAAAATGTCGTAATAAAAAAGAATATGAACAAGAAAGAGTCGCTTCCTTTGAACAGCATTTATTAGAAAATCCTTTAGCCTTTACATCAGATGATTCTATTAATCAAGAAGAATATACAGCCATTAGTAATTTTGCAATGTTAACAAATTCAGTAGATACAGAGCCATTCACTTTAGAAAAAGAAGAAAAGCCTCTTGCATCTGTATTAACACCAAAAGTATTAGAATTATCGATTGCTACCATACTTTCGGCTGCCAATGAATCATTAAAAACTGCAAAAGATCCTAATACATTTGAAGAAGCAGTTGAGAATTCAGTTGCTGCCGAGTTTCAAGATATCCTACAACAAATTCAAAATCGATTGGAAAAATAATTTTTTGATTAATCAAGAGAATCTTGTTTTTTGAATTTATGCAAATAATTGTGTTTTAATCTTATATTTAAAGATATTTAAAGATATTTCTTGTTTGATTAATTTGATATCAAATTTTTTTTTTCACAACATCAAATTAGAAGTTATATGACTAAACACCAAAAAAATCATAGTATTCACGAAGTAAACAAACTTGAAATTTTATTTATTATACAAAATAATAACGATTACTTATAATCAGCAAGCAAAGGATTAGGTCCATTTCCACTAGCATCATGACTTGCAATTGCTGTAGCAAGTTCACTCATATTGCTTCCGCTTCGAATTTGTAATATTTCTCCATTTGTTTCAGCTTTGAGGCATTCTAGTGAATGTTCAAGTCCATGGAATTTCATGAATTCCGCAATATAAGCAAGTGCATTTGCATCTTCATCTGTTGTTGGTGTGAAACGTTTTATGCGAAGATGAGGAGGTAATTCGCCTTGATTTTCCATTTCGACTAAGCATTTCATAATTTCTGCTTTCATTTCAGAACGCACGTTCATAAGATAGCCGGATTCTTCTAATCTATCAACAGCTTGATCACTTATACCTTTTGTACTCATTTTTAAAACGTGACAGAAAAAAAGAAAACCGACAATTCCTGAAAATCGATTTAAAGTCAATTATATTTGACAATGAATAAGAATAGTTATTAAAAAATAATATAAACAATTGAAATCAACAATTCCATAAATTATTTAATTAAAAAAAGAAATTAATTATTTGCTTTCACTTACGGGCTTTGCAGCCTTCCTCTTTTGCTCTGCATCTGCTACCCAGGAAACGAGATCTGCAAATTCTCTAATTCCCGAGAATTCTTTTGCCCATGGATGCTCAACTAGTTCTTCAATAGAAGCTCTTGCATTTGTGTCTACTTCTAAGCATCTTGAAATAAAATCTCTCATATTCTCTGAACATTCTGGAGGTAATTTAACATCGACCTCATCAGAAGAGTCGAAGTTGACATCCCAAAAGGCTATCTTCATACCACCAAATGGGAATTTACCAATTGCGCATTGATATAAAATAACACCAAGAGACCAAACATCGCTTTTAAGGCCGTAATTATCTTCGCGAATGCGTTCTGGTGACATGTATGACATTGTACCTGTAAACGACTTGGCAAGATCACCAGTTGCGCGAAGTTGGCGTGCAAGTCCAAAATCTGCAATTTTAACAGATCCATCAAGGGCAACCATTACATTGGATGGTTTAAGATCACGATGGAGGATATGGTTTTTACGCATGAAGAGTAAGCCGCTGAGACATTGAATTGCGATTTGACCTAGGGCTTTTTCTGGAACAACTGGGACGACTTTAATATAATCGCCAAGTGATGCACCACGAACTAAATCCATTAAAATATGAATATCTCCTTTCTGATAGAAAACAGTGAAAAGTTGGACAACGTTCGTATGTTTAAGCTTTCTCAAAGAATGAATTTCGTCAATAGTTTTCTGAAGTGTAGTTTTGTCGATAACATGAATATTTTTCATTGCAAATTCGCGGCCTGAAGGAATATGAATTACATCTGAAACGGTTCCTTGGGTGCCTGCTCCTATAAGTTCTTTAACATTCAAGTCATCAAGGCAAATACGTGGATATTCGTCAGTAAAAAGCATTGTTCCATCTGATTTGGTTTTGATATCTCCAAAATCAGTTGATTCTCTCAATGGATCAGCTGTTTTATCGACATTAGAAAAAAATCCTGAATCCGAATCGAGCTTTGGCAATGTGTTGCCTTTCCTTCGATTGTAGATCGACATTATTTTTTTCTATAGTGTAAAAAAATAGAATAAATTTATTAACGTCTATTTGTAAAGTAGTCAAAAGGCTTTTTAGCCATTACATCCTAATTGATCGACCAGTATTGTAACACAACTGTAAATTTTCCTTCACTCGAGTTAAATTACTTGAATCAGGCATTGTTCTCACAAAGATATGCGATTCCACTTTTATCAATAAGATATATCGTATTAAATATGCTCACAGAACCTCTAGTTATAAGAAGTAAATTATCTTTATGTTATCAATGAAAGAGCGGTGATATTGTGGAAAAAATCGTTCGAAATATTTAAATCATTAAATTTAAAATAAGTAATAAAATATAGAACAAGACATGTAACATTATATTATCGCATAGAGCAAAAATTATAGTATCAAATTATATTTCATCTTTTTCATCTTCCGAATTTACATTTTCGTCATCACTTTTGACTTCTCTAAATCGTGTAACAGTATTTTGATCATTAATTTCTTTTTCATGTTCGGACTCTTCTTCCTTATTATCGTTGAGTAATTTTTCTATTGCTTCGTCATCAACAGAATCAGATTCGTTATTATCTTCCTCGTCATTATCTCCTACTGTTGCAAAATTAACACCTTTTAAGAGAGGTGTTGCAACATTTTCTTTTACGAAACTATCTGTTTTTTGACCTTGTCGAATAATAAAATCAATAGATTCTTGTGCGGGAATTACCATCTTTCCATAAGCTTTATATCCTTCTACATTGGGTATTTTTGAGCTGCAGCAACCCATATTTTTGTTGCAATATATTTTCCATGACGATTTTTTTCAACTCAAAATCTGAGCGAAATCATGTTTTTTATCTCACTAACACTTTTAAATGTAAACTTTTTTTAGTTAAAATTTCATCAAATGCAAGAGGGCAAAAAAGTGTCATTGATGACATCCAAACCTGAAGGTTCAGCTTCCACAGATTCATCAGCTCCTAAGAGTGAAACAAAACTCACTCTCGGAACCCTTCATACAAAGAGTTCTGGTACTACAGGAGGATTGAAAGGTTTAGGATCTAAAAAAGATAGTGTTGAAATCTATGCTCCTAAAAATAGTGAAATGGAAGCGTTTCTAAAGCCAACTCCAACGACAGGAAAAGCTCCAGAATCAACCACTTCATATTCATCATCCAATTACAGATATACACCTGTTAAAACAAATGCATCATATATATGCGATATAGACATTTCTGGAGTAAATTGCGATGATCTTTTCACTTACAAATCCAATTAACTTCATAGAATTCAAATTGTTACGAATATCAATACTTATTATGTTTAGTGTACTTAATGCATTGCATAAAATAGAGCTTTCTATATTAAATCATGTTAACTTTTTTTTATTTTGATAATTGATTTTTTAATGTTTATGAGATAAAGATGAGAAAAGAAGCTCCCTTTATCTTCTAATTCTTTTCATATCAAAAATGAGCTAGGTTTAAAAGATACCTGATGAATAGAAATATAATCACGAAAATTATACATAAGTAATATGAATAAGTTTGATTTATATTTAGCTTTTCTAAAAACAATGATTTAATTAAAGATGGAGAGGATAATTTTTTATTATAACTTTCAAACGATATTGTAATAGTACACGAAGAGACTTATCAAGTCTAAACTGTAACAACTTTCTTGTATAATGTTTCAACAATTTCTTCCATGTGCTTTTCTTGATTTTTCTGTAACTTGGAGATTTGCTTTGATGTATCTTTCTTCAAACCCTCTTCCTTCTTTTTATTTTTCTTATCAAGAGAATCTTGGAGTTCTTTTAATGTGTTCCTATTTTGAACTTTGATGGATTCGACTTGTTCCTTTGTTTCATCTGGAATAGCAGCAATCATTTTTGCATGGTTAGCATTTGCTTTGTCGATAATTTCTTGGGCCTTTACTTTATTAGCTTTGAGGCCAGTAATAACTTGATCCATTCTGTTGATCGTCATACCCTATCGTCAGTTTACAAACTCTGTTCGTGTTTTGATCGTCACTTTTCCTGGGGGAATTGAATATCTAAAATCAATTTTTGATATTGCATTTATGAAACTATTTGATAGGAAATAAGGGTTTCGTTTTGCGAAAAAAACGTACAATACGCAATTTCGCTAAAAAACATTTAGCTAGCAATTTCGACCTTTGACTCCACTCAAGACGTCACTTTTTTAATTTTGCGGTATCATATTTTTGGAAAATCTTTATGAATATTATATAAAAAGTCTCTTTAATATCTATATTTCATATTTTTATCGATTTTTAAAGTTTTTGCGAAAAGTATTCAATTATTTTTGCTATTTGGTCGGGTAAATGTCAGATTTGCGACATTTTCTGATATGATATTCAAATTCTACGTTGATAATAATGCT
Organism: Trichomonas vaginalis G3; assembly: GCF_026262505.1. Taxonomy (NCBI): domain Eukaryota; phylum Parabasalia; order Trichomonadida; family Trichomonadidae; genus Trichomonas; species Trichomonas vaginalis. Next base: position 39,583,746 of record NC_067206.1, on the reverse strand, counting down.
TATAGAACCCTCTTGCTATTGTGTCAAAATTGCGAAACCGATAGCAAAAATATCTCGCAATATCAAAATTGAGATATTGAGTGAATTATGCATTATAGAGATTAAAAATCTGATTTGTGAAAACATCTCATCAGTTTCTAGCTAATTCAAAAATCTTTACTATCTTATTCGATTAAAATGAAAAGGGAATAGTTTCATTATGCTTTAAATGACAGCCTTATAATATAATCATAGTTTTCGCTCAATATGCAGCATTTTTTTTTCGAAATCTATGGTCAATATCCTAAATACTGATTGCTTTGCATTCATATCTCTTACATTTTCTATACCCACATCACTATTCATTGCTATTCCTATCTTTTTCATTTTTGTTTGTTTCTCAAAAGGTAACTAAACTCCTTTCGCCGATCCGATTTGCTCCATATTTAAAATATAGCTTGCATATGTAGAAGAAAAGCTAATTTTGAAGTACGCCCCAAATCCACCAACAGGATTTCGAGCTACTAAAAAGGTACTTTTAAATGTGATTTTTTTTATAAAAAATTAAATTTATTTTAAGATCAGACTAAAAACTAATTTTATGGAAAATCTATATCGACAAATTTATTACTTATTGGGTATATAGATTTTTTGATTATGGCGATTATGTCTGATATGCTTCCAATAAGCCAAAACACATTTCATACTGATTTCTATAAAAGGTATCTTTATTATAGAAGTGTAAGCTATATATGTTTGTTTTTTTATTATAACAAATTCAAAATTCTCTTATAAGGACTAGATGAAATCTGTATTATTAAATCATTAGCTAAATGAAGGTTCAAATAGAAAGTAAATATCAATTTATATGATACTGAAACCAAATAGTTCTTTTAATAAAAGATAACACGCTGAAAATTATTGAGTATTTGCAAATCTCAAAAATCTATTGGTGAATTTGGCTCAACTTTTAAAATTATAACATCCATATCAAATCATAAAAGCAGACAAAAATTAAAGCCAAACCTATCGGCCAATTTTTTTTGATATTTTGATTTTTGAGGTATACTTTTAAAAGTGGATTTAAAGCACTGATGAAAAAATATTAACTTCTGTCGTTATGATTATTGATTTAGACAATAATGATTTTAATCTTTGATTATCAAAACACTAAAGTCATCTTTTTAACATTTGCTTGGTAGCATTAACTCAAGTCTAAAGTACTATTTTATGTGGCACTCTTAGAATTTTTGTATTCATTGTACACGCTGAAATAGTACCATTAAAGTTATGGCGGACTTTCAAAAAATAGTTTGGTCACCTTTTGTTTCTCATAATTTCTCAAAAAACATGATAACTTGATATTTGTAAATATCATACTTTATAACGTAAATAAGAACTTGACCTATTAAGAAAAGCAGTAATGAAAAGAAAATCTGAAATTCATAAAAATTACAAGTTTCTGATGACAATTAGCTTAATTAAACCAGGGACAAGATTATATAATTGTATTTTCTATCCAATTATCCATATAATATCTTATCCAGAAAAAATAACTTGATCAATACCAAATGATTTTTTAACTAGTAAATAAAGTATTTTCTTTACACACACATTGTATATCATAGTTTTTTTTTGGTTTCGCAAAACATCCAAAAACAAATATGCTATAAAAGTGACAATTTTAGCAAAACGAAACCCTTATAGGAAATGAAATATACCGATTTCTCTAATAAATATCGGATATCAAATTTAAATTACTTGCTATGCACTTTTACTATTGTACATGAGTTCAGAAGAAGCATGAAGTGACTGTTATCTATGTAAATTCAGTTGAACAAAAACAAGAATAAAAAAGATAAGATATGTAAATATTATAATGTATTTTCATCTGAATATGATAGTTCATAACTGATAACTATCTGTTTTTAGAGTTAAAACATAATGCTCAACTTATCAATAAGGAAGTATTGAAACATACTCAACATAGGGTTGAGGGATTTAGAACCTTAATCCAGGATCATGAGTAATCATAATATGGTCTCATTTTAAAATACAAAAAATAAATAAAATTAATATTATTGAAATTAAAACATCAATGAGTGAGAAATTAAGAATATCAATTGTCATACATACAACATATGTGAATTTAGAATATCCTACATAGATTAATATAATATTGAATATATTTAGGATATTGGGTTAATACTAGGGTATTTATGGGGCATGTTTCTGTGGCTTGTCTCTGTTGTAACACACTCAAATGTTTATCAAACATAATAAGGATTAATAAGTCAGAGAACTGACAGATAAATTCGAATAAATGTTGGAATTTGGCACTTTTACATGATCAATTATATTTCAACCAAAAATTTTGGAATTTAGACATACCAATATTAGTTCTTTTAAATATTGCAATGTAATAAAAAATTTGTTCAGCTGACGGTTTTTTTGGAAACATTTTCCCTAAATGGATACAATTGAGGAGATTCAAATCAGCCCTCTCTTCGACTTTTCTAGCTTTTTTAACACAGGCTATCTTTCCGACTGCATGATATATTTTGGAGCGAAAGAAGATCACCCCACAGATTCAGTAAAAGCTCATGTACTTGTTCTTGCTAATGGATCAAGATTTTTCTACGACTCATTTACATCACAAATGAGAGAAGATAAAGAAAGAGTATTCTATGCCACAGTTAATCCAATGAATTTGCTCCGCAGAGTTCTTAGATACTTGTACAATGGTCAGATCAGCTATGAATTTGACGAAACAATGGCTCTTCTTAAAATTGCAACATACTACATGATTGATGTTCTTAAAATTGAGTTACAAAATCAAATTAATTCTATCACCGATCCAAACCTTTATATTAATTTAGTCAATCAATGTTATGACAATCAGATAGAGGATCAATTACCATATCTATCTCAATTCATTATTAAGAATTACAATTCATACGACATTCAGACACTTTCTGATTCATATGATGTCATGGCATTTGCTGCAATCATAAGACAAGTTCAGTTACCTATTGATAAACTCATTTCAGATATTACAGCCTTCTTGGGTGACTTCGAAGCAGATGAAGAAGAACTTGCTGCTTTGAATAAATTGCTTTTCGATTATAATACGGAAGATAAAAGAAAGGCATTTGAAAAATCTAAGCCAAAGTGGATTAAATAAATTTTATTTTAAACTTTAATTTGCATTGTATAATGGTAAACGAAATCTTACTTTGATACAAAACTTTCTTTTTTTATAGTCATTGGCCTTAAATAAGTTGTAAAAACATTATATTTTGTAAATATTTTTAAAAAAAATCGTAAATATCTCTGGAATATTGACTAATCCCGATATTTTCGTTTTGTATAATAAAATACTAACAATTTTTATCATTTTCTGGTGCTTCTACTTCTTCTGAAAAAACATGGTATGGTAGTGCAAACAATCTATTATTTCTCTGATGCTCATAGGCAAATAGTTCTTTTTGTGTAAAAATACCGGTAGGAATGACAGCCGGAGTTGATTCATCCGGAGGAAGATCATCAGGCATAATACCTATTCCGTGTTTCGCCGATAGATATGAAAGGGCAATCGGCTGGAGAACCTCGCGATCAGGATAATATTTATCAAAATTCTCCCAATCGCGAATCATTCTTTAAAAATTTTTAAAAATTTATTAAAAAAGTGACACCAATCACCAAACAAATACAATGATTCAGCAAATTCGATAAAGGATTTTAATTAATTGATCTAAATAGGATGCATTTTCCTTTGAATATATTAAAAATACTTCAGGAATTTAAATTTTGATATAAAAATTCAATTAATTATTGTATTTTAATATGATAAAAAGTATTGTCCTATTTTATTTCCACTATTTATCGTTCTAAAATTACCTAAATCCCATAAAATATCCTAAAAAATCTAATCTTAATACCATTTCATATAAAATAATTCCAAAAATTTTTGAGATTCATAATTTCCAATGAAGGATTCTAGATTATTGTTCTTATTTCCTAAGATTTGAAAAAAATTTGGAATTTTAGCAATTTGTCAGAATCATTCATTCTTATAAACAAGCTTGTTTCTCCGAGCAAATTTGCTATTTAAGAATATTTCCATCAAAATTCAAGTTAAATCAAAAGAAAATCAAATATAATATCTAACGCTATCCTTTTTGACAATTCATACCCCCTTGTAATTCATTACTGCATCAAAAACTCTAGAATTTATTAACTTATTTAAAATTTAACCTTTAAATCCAGTTAGTTGCTAAGAGCCAAGAAACCATCGAACATTTCTTACAAATGTTTACTTCTAAGAAAGCTTAAATCCTATATTATTCCAAAATGTAATTTTTATTCTTCCTCACATTCTCTATAAACTCATTGAATGCAATCAATAACACATTTCTTGATAAGCTACAAAATACCTGCAATCTAATTCATAAAAAAATATTAGTTTATTCGCATAATTAAATTAATAACATTTCATTACTTTCTAATTATAAAACAATATCACTTGTTTTTATAATTTTTTCTTCAAACTATTGAGTCTGACATTAATTCTATTGATATAAAACTTTTCAGTCACTGAAATATCCTTCTTTGTCATTGAATTCTTTAAGAATTCTTCAATGCTTGAGTTCGATGCAGCTTGGAGGCCTTTTTGAGTACCTGTGGCTGCTTCAATCAATTCAATAAAGGAAAACAAGTATTCTGAGTTATTAAACTCATCTGCCTTGTTAAATAATCTCTGAAGAGAATCTCCTTCATTGAGATAATCTCTTGCTTCTTGAGTACTATAGATTTTTGTCAATGCTTGAATTATCAGGTTCTTATGTTCCAAGCCGCATTTTTCAAATAGATCAATCACCAATGATACTTTTGGTGCGATTTTCACAACAACATTAGGACATACTATAAGTGATGAAAGCATTAACAAAGGGTATGGCATCAATTTTGAATCTGAAAGAGAATTTATTGCCAAAGTAACAGAAGATAAACCTGACTTTGACATTGGATAAGTTACAACAAAAGCACTGAAGACATGAAAAGCAAGAAATTTATCAATTCTTTGACTTGAGTTGGATAATTGAAAATCTCCAGAAAATCAGCACCTTCGTATGTCAGAGAAATTGTTCCAAACAATCTCAGTGCATAAACTTTGAGTTTACTCTTTTCTGAGAGATTGGCTGAAAGGAAAGTTTTAAGGGCCCTGTTTAACGGTTTTGAGTATTTCTTGCCTGAAAGAGAAGAATAAAAATAGATCATGCAAGATGCAGCAATTGCAGAAACTGCATCACAATCTGTGTTCATCAGCATGGAGATCTCTCTTCCTGAATCAAAGAAATAGCTTTTTGTTTCATCATTTTGCAGGTAGAAATACGTCAACTTCAAAGACATTAAAACAATCTTTGCGTCAGGAACCTTATATAAAGATTTGATGAAATCAATATATTTTGTAGTAATAACCAAACTTAATTTTGTCTTTGTAAATGCAAATGATGAGATCGCAACGAATTCGGCGAGATCATCCATTGACTTAAGTTTTGTCAAAGATTTGGGAAGGAATTCTACAAATTGGAGAAGTTGATCATCGGAAATAGACATTTTACAAACAGATAATAAGATGCAAAACGCCAATTCCAAATCTTTTCTTCCAATTTGTTCAATGATTTCATCATTTGGTAAAATCAATTGTAATAATGCATTTAATCCATTGGCATTCAAGAAATCCTTTTCCAAACTTCCTTTTTCGATTAAAATCTTAATTATTTGAAGCACTTCTGTTAAAATCTCTCCTCCTGGAATCATATTGCTAATTGCTGGATCAATTGCTACAGCAAAATGAAAAATATATGAGGCTTTTTGAATCATTTCAAGAAATATTTTCGCAGCTTGTTTTCTGAGATTCATGTTACTGGCTTGAAGAAAAGCTGCTAATTTATACATGAAAACACCTGATGCTGGAGGTTCGATGCCATTTTCTAGTGCTGAACGAATTAATACCAAAATATCAGTCAATGAAGTGCTTCCCAATTTTTGGAATGAAGAGAAAATTGAATGATAAATCGCAGGTACATTAAAACCTGTAGAAATAAATCTACAGAAAATAGAATAGATCTTTTCAACCATTAAGAGTGAATCAGTTCTGGTGAGTATTTCAGATAACATTAAAGGAATTTCTGAGTTCTTGATTGTTTCACACCATTCATCATGAACGCACATTCTTGCAATTTCTAAAACTGCATTTGCATACTCTTTTCCTTTGAGTAAGATCATGAAACCTGGAATCAATGCTTGATTAGCATTTTGAGATTCAACTAATGCCAAAATACTTGCTTCATTTTGTGGATCGTAAGATTGCCTTCTCTTTACTGGAGATTGAATCAGACTGATTGACTGAGATCGTTGACCTCTAACCAATGAATGCTGTGCATTTGATATCGAATCTTGTCTAGGTGAAATCTTTGGAAGATTTGAAACACTTCCTGTTTTCGAGATTTGAGATTCTTTAAATTTTTGAATTTCAGCTACGATAGGATCTTCCGAAAATCGACCGAGATAAGACAAGACATCAGACATGTTCGTTCCTGGGAAAACAACTCCTCCTGATGCAATTGCTTTTGCAATTGAATCCATTGTTGGCCTTCTTTGCGGATCAGCGTCCCAACAAAACTTGATCATCTTTGCAATTTTTGGAGGAGCACTTGATGGAAGTAATGGTCTTGTTCCATTTTTTACAACGTTTGCAGCAACTTGAACTTGTGACATTCCTCTGTATGGAATATCGCATGTCAAAATTTCCCATAATAAAATTCCTTAGGAATATACATCTGCTTTTTCTGTATATGGTTCATTATTGATAACTTCTGGTGCTTCCCATTGCGCTGTTCCAACTCCTCCAGTCATCAAATCTCTCGACTGTGGAACAAACCTTGAAATGCCAAAGTCACAGATTTTTGGATATTCATCAGCATCAAGTAATATGTTTAATGATTTGATATCTCTGTAAATATAGTTATTTCTGTGCATGTATGATAATCCAATGGCAACTCCCAATGCAATGATTGTTCTTTGAGTTGGTGTCGGAGGAATGTTTGAATGAAGACATTTGAAAAGATTTTCTTTTGGCATGAATTCTGAAACAATATAATAAGGAGGTTCTTGAGTTACTCCAATTAATCCGATAACTGCAAAGTGATTCATTTTGGCCTGAATTTCAATCTCACGCTTGAACGCTTTAAAGGATGATTCTGTAAATTCATAACTGTGAAGAATTTTTACGGCAACTATTTTTTGCGTACTTTGCTGAATTCCTTCATATATATCGGCAAATCCACCTGCTCCAATCTTTTTCTTGACGGAAATGTCCGGTTTTGAGAGGAAAAATCTTTCAGATAAATCTAATCATTTCATTAAGTCGCTTTCAACAACATTGTTTTGTGGAATGTTGTTTTATGTCATCATTGTAGTAAAGTCTGTGAGATGATTTTTGTATTGAACAATCTTTTCATTAATTTGTGATAAACTTTTTGTCGAAAGAATGTTTTGGTTAATCAATTCTGTCAAATGTTCAATAATATCATGTATATCACCTTGATCATCGTATGAATCTTGATTCAAGTCATTTGTCATTATATTTTGAGGAAGAAATTGAAAATTAGTACAATGATCATTAAATTCTATTTTGAAACTCATTATATAATTTTTAACATATTGGATATCCATTTTTTCAATGAACGGTATAAAATTGTCATTGGTCAAACCAGAAAATAAGTCCTTTAGGTTATTAAGTAAAATTACAAGTTCTTGGAGTTTTTTAACTTGCTTTGGAGATGGCTTATCGCATGGATATTCGATTTGTCTGATAATTTTTCTAAATTTGCTCAATTGTTGGCAAAGGTTTGCTAATTTAGCACGATGAAGGATGACTAACTTGTAAATCTGGAATATACCAAAAATCTCCGAATTGATGTTTTGAAACCATTCAGAATAAGAAAAATCAGAGGGTGTAGGCATTTATGAATTTGACAAATTTTATCTGAATTTTATGTATGAATAATTTGTGGGATGAAAAAAAAAAAAAAAAAAAAAAAAGGGTAGTGGGGCTTCCAGGCACTTCGTGCCTTCTAGCCCTGATGATGTTTAGTAATAAATGAAGTTTTTTATTCGGAAAATTGTTAGTCTTCTGGGTCGAAAACATTATATATAATGTGTCACTTTTCACAAATTATATATGTTTTCATGTTTTGTCAAACATGAACGTACATGTTTTGTCAAGACTTCTTCTTCGTAAATGAAAAAAAAAAAAAAAAAAAAAAAAAAAAGGAAGTGGGGCTTCCAGGCACTTCGTGCCTTCTAGCCCTGAAGATGTTTAGTATAAATGAAGTTCTTATATACGGGTCTTCCAGGAGCTTTTCACAAATTATATATGTTTTCATGTTTTGTCAAGACTTCTTCGTAAAATCAGACAAAAATAATGTTTAGGGTAGAAGGTTAGATATAACCTCTTTTCTAACCTCTTTTCTACCCTCTTGAATTTTCAAGACTTCTTCGTACATGTTTTGTCACTTTTCTGTCACTTTTCAGGGAAAAAACATTTTTATTATATATATAAAATGAATTTTACAAAACCACCGTTACCCTTCTTTGGAAATAAGAGTAGATGTAAAGATATTCTATTGAGAGAACTTAAGAAACTACCGAATGGTCTAACATTTGTAGACTTGTTCGGTGGAAGTTTCTATATATCTCATTTGTGCCATACAATATTTCCTGACTCAAAGATTATATGCAATGACTTCGACAACTATATGAACCGTCTCAAACATATACCAGACACAAACAAAATATTGAAAGAGTTAAAAGAAAAGATACCTATAGGTAAGATGGAACGTATACCATTAGATAAGAAAAATACTGTCAGAGAGGTTTTGAAAAAGGCAGAGTATATTGACTGGGATAGTATATCTGCTAGACTATTATATAGTGGTGCTATAAGAGTTCATGACATTGAAACACTTATGTCAAAAGTTTTATATCTTAACTATACAAATGTTTTCAAAGAGAACATAGAAAAATATATTGAGGGTATAGAGTTTGTGAGATGTCATTGGACAGAGTTGTATGAAAAATATAAAGACAAGGAAAATGTTTTCTTTATAGTGGACCCGCCGTTCTATAACACATGGGATTTTCAATACCAAGTAGACTGGACTTTGAGAGACTCTTTAGAAACTTTAGACGTTTTACATAACCATCCATGCTTTTACTTTACATCCGATAAAAGTGGTTTGGAAACCGTTATGAGATGGTTAGAGGACATACATGACTATGAGTTTAGATACGATAAGATAGAATATGAGAGAGGTCCTATAAACTGGAGAAAGTGTCATAACAAAGAAATTTTATTGGTAAGTAAATGTGGTTTGAAATAGGACTACTTGTTTTAGGTTTTTTCCATTGTGTCATTTACTTATTTGACGTGGCAGAAAGATATAGAGAATATGAAGATGAACCAATGTCTGCAAATGTTCAGCATATGTACTCGAAGAGATATTTTTATCTAATATTAAAATGGACGCACAGAACTTAGCGAATGCACAGCAACCTGGACAACCAAACCCAGAAGAATATTCCAAATGAAGTTAGAATACAAACTGCAATGGCAAACTATGGTCAAGTGCCAACAGATGACAAATGCAAACTGCCATGAAATGACGCTGCGTTAGGTTTGCCACCATGGTATGCAAATATGAGATGGAAAGAGTTTTATACAAACCCTGAAGTGGGATATAACAACTTTATGCAGATGACGCGAACACAGGAGTTGACCCAGAATATGTTTTCTTACCAGAGGAGAAACAGAATGTATGAGCTCCAGTTAAATAATGCTATGGAACTCAACAGGAACGTAAGAGACTAGGTGGACATTAGATTTTTACATATAGTAAAATGGGTTTCTTTGGAAGAATAGGAAACTTCTTTCGAAATGTTGGAAGAGGTATATGGAATGGAATAAAATCTGTCGGAAGAGGAATTTGGAACGGAGTCAAAAATATTGGTAAAAGAGTAGGTCAGTTTGTTGGTATTATACCTAAAGACCCTGAACCAGAAGAACAAGCTCCTGTTATACAACAGCCTGAACCTGCACCACAGTCAAGTTGGCAACCAAATCCAACACCTCAACCGTATTAAAATTATATTTTTACCGTTCGATAGTAGTTGTATATGAAACTAAGTTCTAAGTAAAACGCATGGTATAATGGAAATTATTCTTTTTCTTCCATCTGTAGTAAACCATACTTGAAAGTCTGAAATACTTCCACTTGGTGGTTCGTATAACTTTGTAGGTTTTTCGTAAAAGTCATTTGCCAAGCATAAGAAAGATTTTGGGCGCCAGAAAATGAAAGCATGAACAATAATAGCAGCTGGGTCGAAAACATCTTTAAATAAATATGGTTCATCTCTTGCATATCGACTGTAAATATTTGCTAAAGGAAGTTCGACTTCTGAATTTAACATTCTTTGCAAATAATACCATGACATTGCAGTGAATTCTGTATATATTTGTTCGTCTTTCTTTGGATTGTCTTCGTAGATTTGAAATGACACTTGTGAATTTTGTTTGTCATATACAATTCTCACATAAAAGTGTGCTCTCGGTATTTGCATATTCATCAGCATATTTTGCATAACATGAATTTATTTTATCTTCTATATTTTTTAACGCAGTCTGTAGAGAAGATGAAAGGTCAACTTGTATTAGCTCAATTTCTTCCCACATTTTTCGTTTCCCTTCAGATATATAATCTATATGAAACCTTACAATAAATGGAAAAAACTTTTATCTTCTACAGACACAAACTTCATTCTACGAAAGCCAATAGCTTTTGTGACAGATGGGTCTCTTAACCATCTTAATGGGTAGTCAAAACGATAGCCTTCATGCTTTACGGTCTCTGTCTCAAACTTTTGACCGACATTAGTAAAAAGTTCATCTAATGGTTTAGTTGTAGCAACTCTTGAATTTTCTTTTTCTATTGGAAGCATATTTTATCTAGAATTAAAAATGTCAAATGAAACAGCGTCTATGAGAGAAATACAACACAACCGACAACTCATTATACAAGCTCTAAATAAGAACACAACAAACTTTTCAAACTATTCTAAGATATCTGAGTCATTGAAAGAAGGAAACTTAAAACTGACATTAAACCCAATGACAGATGAGTTTCTGTTTCAAGACAATAAGAACCATACTGTCTGTATAAATCCAACAAAAGGAACTTTAAACGAGAAACCTATATCTGAACTTCTTTTGAAAGCAGATATTGACAACAAAGCTGACAAAGAATATGTAGACGATGCAATAGCAAAAGAAGAAGAAAGAGCTAACAAAGCTTATGCAACGAAAGAACATACTCATCCTGAACTAGCGGACAAAACATATGTTGACAATAAAATGTCAAGTGAAGTGACAAGAGCTGACAAAGAATATTCTAAAAAGACTCATACACATACCATTGCAAATATTACAAACTTACAAGAAACCTTAAACAGGAAAAGTGACGTTGGACATACACATACCATTGCAAATATTGCAAACTTACAAGAAACATTAGAGACAAAAGCAGATAAAAATATGTCAATGAAATATACCAAAGTTTAGTTGGAACAACAAAAAATATTGAAACTATTGTTGGTGACTTTTCTATCTATGAAGAAAACAAATATTTTAGATGGGAGTTTGTACAGTCCTTAAGAATTATACGGTGTAAACTCATTCCGAAAAATAACAATGAAATGTATGTAAGCTATATAAAGAACGATGGTACACAAGTTAAAGTTTCCATTAGACAACAACTGCTACTTAAACTTCTATGGAGACGAACAAAAGAAATATTTAAGAGTTTATGAAATGGCAGATATGACATTGCCTGACCCAGCTCCAGCACCATACTATTATGACTATGGTGTTGACGTCAGAATACTACACGCAGACCCAAAAAAGCAAACATTCTATTTAGATTTTTATAGATATAAAAGATATAATGCAATAGAAAAACGAGAATAGTATACTATTATACAGATGACAGAAATAAATATTATAGTCAAGACTTTACCTACCCTGAAAACATAAGATTATATTATAAAAAATATTCTGACACAAACCAGAAGAAACCTGAAATAGTTGCACTATATTTTAAGTTCAAAAGAGACAAATCCTATAATATCTCATATGTTTGATTTAATGAACCCAGTAGGTTCTATTTACACGTCAATGGAAGCAAGAGGTCCTCAAGCAATGTTTGGTGTTGGTGCATGGGAACAAATAGTCGACAGGTTTTTGTATTGTGCAAACTCTTCAAAGGAAACAGGTGGAAGTAAAACGATTTCAGGTGAAAACCTACCTGCACACAGTCACTACATAGATTTAAGTACATCTCAAGCAGGTTGGCATAAGCATAGATATTGGGATTGGTCAGGAATGACAAAAGGTAAAGGATATGAATTTAAAGACGACGTTAAGTTTGCTATAAATTTGTTACTGGATGACACGCAGGGAGATGGAAACCATACACATCGCGTTTCAGGGTATACGCAAACAACGGGACAGAGTAAAGACTACATGCCACCTTACATGACAGTTTACGCATGGTATAGAATTGCTTAGTCGTCATTTTCAACTTCTTTAGCATATTCGTCAGGAGTTGTCTTATATTTGTTAGGAACTGTCTTTGAAAGTATACCACCTTGAACTTTGACAAGTTTGAAACGAGGTCTGACAATAGTAGTTTTATCTTCTGCTTGCAGTGTGTACATTTTGCCATGTTTGCCTAAAACTTCATAATATTCTCTTGTATACTTTCTTCTATTTTTACGAACACGAATGCGAGTACCTGTCGAGTTCCCATTGTTGTCATAGTCAATAGTATTTTCATATGGGTCGCGTTTAGGTATTTCTATTTTTACTTTGTCACCTTTCTGAAGTTTGAAGCCCGGCATTCTTTCTTGTTTGTCTCTTTTGACTAAATTGTTAAATATATAGTCTTTCTCTAAGTCAGGGTTGTTTTTCATTTCTTCGGGGAGTGGTTTCCCAAACCTTTTTGTTTACGGTTATTGTAAATATTTAAAACTTGTCTCATCTTTGCCTGGAGAAGTGTCTATACTTGTCGTCATATGACATTTCATTTGCTTCACCACCTTGTGGTTGGTTTAAGTCTCTTAAGATTTTTATACAACTGTCAATGACACCAAGAGCAGAATGGTTTTGGTCGACAATGAAATATTGGTTTACATTTTTTGAACGCAGATAGTTTTTAATATCGTCTGATTTGAAAGAACTTTCACAGTCAGATGTCAGTTTTGTTGGATGGTATTTGTCAACGAATATTGTCAAAGCAGTTTTCACATCTAAAATATTTTTGGACCATAATGGTATGGCTTCACAGTATCTTGTGTTTTGACCGACAAATATTAGCCAGTATGGTGGTCCATCTTCTCTATACCTCGGAATGTTTTCCAAGATATCCATAAACCAAGCATTTGGTGTTGAACTAAAGATTTTTACCATGAGTGCTTTCTTTGTCGCTTTAGAAACATAGGGGTCCTTGTTTGGATTCGTCATTTTTTAACCCATAAGAAATGGGTTTATTTGGCGCATTAGCAGGAGTTGCATCCAGATTTTTGCCCGCAGTGGGAACAATAGCCAGAGGTGTATTTGGAGTTGGAAGGAAGATTTTGAGTACATTAGGTATACTGAAAGAGAAAGCACAACCTATTATACAAACCGTACAGAAAGGTTGGGAGGTAGCACGAGATGCAGCAAATCTTATTCCAAATCCTGAAACAAGAGGAAAAGTTCAAGGATGGATGGACAATGTAGGAAGACAAGCAGGAAACTATTATAACAAAGCAAATGACTACTATAACCAAGCAGGACACTATATGGACCAAGGTGAAAGATTCTTTAACAGAGGATATAACCATGCACAACAATGGGTAAACAATAACCAACCTCAACCGCCTCAAACGTGGGGAATGTAAAGTTTTTTACTGAGATGAAATGAACAATACAGCATTGAGACAAATGGGTTCAAGATGGATTTGTCGACTTCCAGCAGTTACACAACCACGTGTTTGTCAAGTTCTTCCTATACCTCAGGAAGTTTTAGACCGACTTAAAAAACAACAACAACCAGTTGAAAACAAACCAAACTAAAATTTTTTACTGAGATGAAATGACCGAAGAAGTTGAAACGGTAGATTTGACACCACAAACAAAAAGTTCAGAACCATTGTCAAAACCTGTCAAAGAACTTACAGATGAAGAGAAAAATTCAATAATAGAAAGTGCCAGGTCTGGAAATACAAACCCTAACTATAAAGTCACTTTTCATAGAAATGGAACGGCTAGTATCTCAAAAAAGAAACAGACTCTCACAAATAAAATATTGAAGTCTGAAGGAGCTTTCGAGACAACAGATGGAAAAGTTTACTTCACTGACCAACAGTTCATTATAGAACATCTCATTGACTTAGAGTCGAAATATTCTAAACTTTACAACAAACACAAAAAGTTGAAAGGAAAACAAAAACAAATGGCATATGATATTTACGAAGATGTTGACGACACAACCATACCTGCAAGTGAAGTAAAGTCAGGTGAACCGAAAAGTGACGAAAGACCGATAGAAGAAGGGGAGCCAAAAACTGAAGATAAACCAAAACCAAAGTTTAGTTTCCAAACTAAACCAAGTCAACCTTCATTAGCTGGTATGGGTTGGCGTCAAAGACTTATGGCAGCAGGCGGTTATGTTAAGTAAAGAAAAAAATATTTTTTTATTTTTATAAAAATGTCCCCATATAGAATGGATAGAAAATCTGCTAGAATAAAAGCAGAGTTACAAAGATATGGTTGGAGAGTTTCGAAGAATTTTAAATATAGGAAGGGAAGACCCATAAAAGTCTATGACAAACTGGCTGGTCTGACCTATGAAATGGACTTGGAAACAGCACGCACAAATTATCCAAACAGGTTAGAGAGGTTAGAAGAAGAACGTCTTATGAACATGCCTTTCGATGTTAGTGAACCTCAAGTTGAAGGACACGACGGCTTTGCCAGATTCTACTGGAAACATGACGAACAATTGCATCCTTTGAGAAGGAAAAAAGGAAAAGGTGAAGATGCACATGCTCCCATGGAAAGAACAAGATATGCATATGAAAAGTACCGTGAAGTTAGAAGTCAAATTACATCTGTCGAACCTTTACAGTAAACTTTGACGAAGGAAAGAACAAAGAAGGCTTCATGGGAGTACTTGCTGCCATACAAGACGGAAATAAGAAAGGATACAATCTCAGACTAACCGTAACAGATTTAGATGGTCACATTTACTATGCGCATGGCAATGAACAAACAGCCGCACAACTTCTTGACGCTTTCAAGACTACAAAGAGAGAACAAATGGTTGACTCCGACTCAGACATTTTGAATGCGATTGAAGGGATTGCAAGCGTGAAGTTCGAATGGTACCAACCCAACCCTCAAGCAGTCAGACAACATGCTGGGTATTTCCCGTTCATAAACAAGTCTGACATTAACTTAACCAGGTATGGAATTTACAATTCAATTGAAACAATTGTCAATGAACCTTGTATTCTTACATGTCTCAGGAACTCTGGTCTTGTTTCAGAAGAGAAAATGAAGTATCTTGAGTCATGTGTGAAGACAAGGTACATGCTCAGAGGTCAATTGGCTAAAATTGCACCGTTGGCAAATGTGAATATCCGAGTCAACATTCCGACTGAGAAAGGTTCTTCACATGACGACTATGTTGTTGACTTCAAATTGCCATGGTTGAAGATTGTAATTGTCCACAACCACTTCATGTTGAACGAAAGTCTTATGTTCGGAAAAGGCAAGTGCAACATTGTCAGAGCTGTTAACATTCTTTTCGAGAAAGGTTTGTTGGAACCAATTCCAGATGACAAGCTGACAGAAAGTTTTGTACCAAAAGACGAAACAAACTTTTCACTGTTAGCAAGACCAAAAGTTGTTCCAGACAAAGTTCTAGTACAAAAGAAGTACACAGTTCCAAAAGGAGTTGGATTGTTCGGATACCAACCTGAACCAGAAGAACTTCCAATGAGGTTGCAAGAACTTCAAGATGCTATAAACAAACTCCCATTGAGACATCCAATTGACGTCAAATTGTATTGGAGAGCATCTGAGTTAGGTCAGAAGGTTTTATATGAAACAGGTTGCTTCGACGATGTTTATGAGATAACAGGAGAAGTTTCTCAGAAGATAAGAGACTCACTTGAATTTCCAAAAACTGGTCCGATTGGATGCGATAAGTTCGACTCAGATGAAAAAATATACTATGTCGACCTTAACGCCGCATACATGAGGTTCGTCCAATATATCCCGACTGGAATTCCAAACGAAGATGGTGAGTTCCCAGGAAGGAACTATACAGTTGGAAAAGTCATACAACAACTGTATGATATTAGGAAAGCTTCAAACCCCAAACTTGCAATGACATTAAAATTGCTTATGAATTCGACATGGGGGTATTCCATTAAAAAACCTCAAGAGATGAAGAGTAAACATTATGAGAAGGTCGACAACTTTGTTGAAAGGTTTTCTCCTTTTGTTTTGAAATACGAATTTACCGAAGGTGAAAGTGGCTTAGTAACCACATTAAAACCTATTGTCGAACATTGGTCTTACCCTCAGTTCGCAAAAGCAGTCCTTGACGAGTACAACAAATTCTTCTCCGAAGTCAAATCCAAAGTCAAGGTTTACTATGAGAACATCGACGCACTCATGACGAACGAAGAAGGCTATAACAAACTCATTGAAATGGGAATGGTCGGTGAAAAGATGGGCTGTTTTAAGCTAGATAAGGTATTTTCCGAAGTTCATGTAATATCGAAAAGGAAATATTGGGGCATACTTGAAGACGGCACAGAAATAAAACATTGCATGAAGTAAAAAATTTATTTTTTAAAACCATATATTTTTACATATATTAAATGTTTCAGGTTGAAAAACAAAGAACAAAAGTAGCAGATACAAAACCGTTAGACTATATCTTTACAAACGCCGGTAGGACTATATCAGATGAAGAAATTTCATCCCGTACTTACAGGTTTGACTATCCAATTCGTTGGCTTCAAAGTCCTTCAGATGCAAAGGCAATAGGATTTAGAAGAGTTTTGTTTTCAAATAGAACTAACGCTTTTATGTTTGCAGTATATTTTCATGGTCAGTATAGAGGTCCTAATGGTCTAATAGACAAATTTGATGAAATGAGAATCTTTACAATTCGTTCAGACGAAAGTCTTGAAAAAACTCTAAATGACTTTCAAACTCAAATAAACAAATACTACTGGGAATTTCAAGAAAAATACGATTCTTTACTAAATGGAACATACTATCTGAAACTAGAATATGACAAGATGAACTCCACAGTTTCATTTCAAAGGATTGAAAATAACCCTCCAAGAGATACACAGTTTTTATTTTGGGAAGTAGACAAACGTTCTTGGGCACAATTTCTTCGGTTACTAAACCAGAACGAACCATTACCACCTGACGGTCCGTTTAAATTTATACGCCCACCAACAGATTTGACAGTTTATAGAAACGTGTTCGACCCTCAAAATGTCATGTGTCATGCAAGTTTCAGTTCAAGCAACAACAGTTTTCTTTGTATTGGTAAGGACTTTTATGACTTTGCTTCTAAATTCTACGAACCACCTAGTAACAGTTTCTCTGACTTTCAAGTTTGGTTCACAACAAATGGTGTGCAACATATTATTCCATTGTACTATGACTTTTATCTCGAATTGTCTTTCATATATAACTACGGAAAAGTGCTGAAAAAGTATTGAATGTGAAGATATTAGAAAATAACATTTTTTCTAACATCGTAGAAAACTCATGAAAACAATTTATTTTTAAAACAATATATTTTTTTTATTTTATTTGAAATGTACGCTGAGTTTGTTGGAGAAGACCGTTGGGAAACTTGTTTGTTAGATGAGAAATATGAAATTCACTGTTGTGAGTCATTTGAAGTCAGAAACAAAAAGACAAAAAGAGTTTTAAGCGAATGGGAGGGAAATAACGGATATGCTAGGATGAGGATTGGTGGAAAACACTATTTTAAACATGTTGTCATTGCAACTCATTTTATACCGAATCCTAACAATTTACCTTTTGTAGACCATATAAACCATATAAGAAACGACAATAGACTTGAAAACTTACGTTGGGTCACTTATTCTGAAAACAATAAGAACAAGGGTAGATTTAGAGATATTGTATTCGAATTTGTCGACGAACTAGAAGATGAAACAATTGAAATTACAGACTATGGCAAGCATACGTTTGAGTTTTACTACTATAGCGAAGAACAAGACTCTTTCTACTTTTATACCGGCGTAAACTATAGGAAATTACAAGTATATTTTACTAAGGCGGGCTATGCTTATGTAAACACTAGAGATACAGATGGAAAATACGTTCGAATACTTCACTAACCAGATCTTAACTCTCAAACATTATACCTTACTAAAACCAAGATCTTTAACTCTCATTTGATACCTTAACTACAGATCTTAACTACTCATTATCCTTACTCATCTCTTAAACTCTCATACTATATCAGATCTTAACTCTTCATTACTACCTTTACTAACCAGATCTTAACTGTCATGTCATTACTACCCCTCTACCTTATCTACAACTAAGATCTTACTTCATTACTACCTTACTAACCAGATCTTAAGCCTCCATTACTACCTTACTGACCGAGAGTCTATACAACTCTCATTACTCACTTACTAACCAGATCTTAACTCTCTTACTACCTTACTTAACCAGATCTTAATCTACATTCTCCACTACCAGATTACACTCATTACCACTACTACCAATCTAGATTCATACCTCGACACTTCAATTACCACTTACCACCATGATTTCTCACATTCACTCAGTCTCATTACTACCCTATTCTTTTTAACCTTTTCTGATAATTACTGAAATAACACACAATCCTTTTTTTAGTCTTCAACCTTCTGATTATTTAACACCTTTCTTAAATCTCTTTAATTTTTTGAACTACGCCCCTTTAACTCTTCGCTAATCTGCCGATTTCACAAGACTTTGAACCATTACACTAACAACACCCTTACTTAACTTAATATCAACTCAAACACATGGTAGCTCTCTGATTTCAGATCTAACATGTTTCAAACACCCTCTTTATTCTATCATCTGAGTTATACTTTTCTATTATACTCAATACACTGACGTTCAACTAAACTGAACACTCTTAATCTAGACGTCAACAACCTATTCAACTTAATCATAAATGATTTGATTGAAATTTCCAAATTTTGGATTTATCATTCTTCACTCACTTAAACTCTCAACAGAGCTTAACAATATAAGCTAAATAAGTATATTTCATAGCTAAACTAAAATTAATTAATTGAAACCTTTTTCTCAGCTTTTTTCCTTTCAAACTAGAAAAAAAAGGAAGCGGAAAAAGGAACAAAGACACGATAACAGAGAAAAATGAAAAAAAATGAAGAAGAAAGAAGAAGAATAAAATCAATAGCATATTATATAATTGTGGCTCTAGGCCACGACGCTTAGCGTGGACAACGGCATCGCTCGCCCTCTCCGGGCTCCACCCTTTCCAGGCCACGAGGCCGATTTTCGCCCACTTCTTCTCTGAATTTCTTTGCCGCCGTCGCCAAGCTCCTGCGCAGAGCGGCCGCCGCAAAAATTGTGCCAGTTTTGCTACAACCCTATACCTACTTCATACTAGAAAAAACTGCAAATAAGTCATTCCTATATATACCTACCCTCCTTACCATACCTCGCACCCATAGTTTAGACATCCTGCTAACTGCTCCGAACTAATGCATTAGCAATTACATCGAAGAGAAATAACACCAAGAGTTTTGTAATGCCCCACATCCCAGTTGTTGATATTCGATATATAATAGATTGCATGTACTTTGTATGAAATATAACATATCTAATTATTGAGTTCTAAAATGAAAGGCAACATATCTTATGCACAGCAAAATTTTCCCCACGATCATTTTTTTTTGAATATGATCTTTCTTATTTATTATTGAGAATTGAAAAAAATAGTTTTTTCTCGACACTATTTCAATTCAGGCAAACAGCATCGAAATGTACAAGCCTCTCATTTAGTAAATAATTCTATTCTGTATATTTTGCATGTAGATTTCATTGCAATTTCTCTACTTCTATAGGTGACATGATTGCAAAGTCTCAACTACAAACAGCTCAAACTTTATTGATATATCTTCTGTAATATCGTCGAATTCGATTGTAATCAACTCTTAAGTGTAAATCGCACTGATCCGATAAGTTGAGATAAAGAGTTTCAATATGTAAATAGAAGTTTGTTGAACAAAAAGAAGAAACTTTGACGAAAAAAAACTATTGTTATTCCGATGATTATTTTGTAATTATTGTTAAAGGGTGCACGACGAGAGGATCATTGTAAATCAGAATTTAAAACCTTATTTTTAGGATTATCTTGGTACCTATTTAGGCTCGAAGCCAAATATCAAAAAATACAACAGTTGACTCCATTATGGCACCCTTCTTCACTGGAGGTCATTTTCTCATCCCTACGTATTTTTTCCCCTTTGATATCTCTTTTACAATTCGAAATCAAACCGTCAAAATGCAGTAGAAGAAAGGAGAATCGACTTAACTCGGTTGTAATACCGAAACAAATACATGATCATTTATTAATTTTTATCTTAGCATACATCAATTGTTTGAAAGCCTCATAACTTTCCATCAAATTTCTTCAAATACAAAACATTACAACATGTTGAATACTGTTCCATCATTCATTTTACCATACGCGTTTTTGGCAACCTTTATTGAGGATTGTTCTCGGCACTGCCTACCCTTCGGTCAACGACGGATAGGATATCGAGCGGCACAACATTAATCTCGAGGAATACGACATTATGTAACGTAACAAATGCTCCTGTGCGGATTTTTAACATCATTGTATGACTCAACCTTTTATCTAATACAACATTTTTCGCTCGCAGCATTTTAAGAAGCACATATAATTTTTTGACATCTCTAAATTAAAGGTAGCTGTTGAATAGACTCTCCCATTGAATCTCAATTTAATACGGGATATTTCTCTCAAATTAATCAAAAATCAGTGTTTCAAGAAACTTTGGATTATTCTTTTCCAAGAATGACTGTCATATTTTGAAAAATTACAGTAATTATATCAAGATTTAAAAAAGGTAATTTATCAAATTCTTAAATTCTTAATAAAAATAAATACCTTTTTTCCAGAGGATTTGGTGATTTTAAAAGCATGAGTATAAGTAAAAAATATCTACGATTTTAATGAAGGGAAATTGTTCTTATAGAGGTATATTATAATATATGCCTCATAAAAGGAACTAATTCCTCTTGATAGCTGGGAAACTTTCTACTGAAATACAACTTATCATTTGAGAAAGTTTCCACTTATCCTATTAGAACTAAAGGCTGTGAGGCACTAATATAATAATCAGTGGCTCATAGCCTTTAGTTTCTTATTAAAAACGAGAAAAACCTTGTTCGAAAATGACTAAACAATTTCGAAACAAGATTTTCTCGTTAAGGAGGGAATTGTTTCTTATGGGTTAAGTATGAATATATACTCATAAGGAAACATTCCTACTTGATAAGCTGGGAAACTAATCATAGAATAACTTATTCATTTGGACAGAAAAGTGGACACTTTACATGGCAACAAAATAGAGCCTAACTTTTGGAGAATACATTGAAGAATTGAATGAAATGCTTAAATGAGGCGGTTGATTTGAATCACTACCTCATAAGGTTAAGTTTCAATAATAAATTTGTTTGCAAATTTGTTATTCTTTTGCAATTATTTCTCTATAGCAATTTTACTCTTTTAGACGGGAATGTTGTTATCAATGATATATTAACATATAATATCTACCGATACGAACATTCCTCGCTATTGCTGAGAAACTTTGAAAGACAAATGTCCGAAACAATTCCTCAAGTTTCCATAGAATATATATATATAGATCCTAGACGTCCACTAGGCACTTGATTCTGGGTTAGTACCATAGAGCTACTAGTTCTCTAACCACTGAAACTGAATAAAATGTTATTTTAAAATTTTGGAATTGCTACAATTTCAAGCAATGACTATAAGATAGAATATACCATACACAGGTAGCAATATACATTGAGAAAGATAGGAGAAACTTTGTTCCGAATGTTAAACTATTCGCAC